>NC_083226.1:49518850-50138183 GCF_032191835.1 Heteronotia binoei
CTGGCTGGGATTCTGAAACCGCGGCCGCGCTGCCGCCGGCTCAGCTAAAAGCATGTGGGTGAGTGGGGGAAACTTAAATGCTGCAAAACTGGTATCTTGGATTATGGGGGCTGGTCATGTGACCAGAGGGTGGATGAGGGAGGGGCCATGTGAAGTGGGCGGGGTTGTGTGCGGAGGGGGTGACGCAGCCCTCCAAAAGGGGTGATGCCCAATGGGGGGGGGTGTGACTTGAATCAGTTACACCCCAGGGTGCAACCCACCCTAGTGACGCCTCTGATGAAAAGACAGGAGATATGTTTTTAATTGTTCAAATAATTTAATGTTTTTCTGTGTGCCGTCTTTGGGACCCTGATTGGGTGGAAAGGTGGAGGCTCTGTTAAGGAAAGGATATTTTAATGCACCGTTTTCCTAATGGCTAACATATTATTTCTCTTTTAGAACAGTATCAGAATATTTGGGGTTTTTGTTTTTGTTTTATGTCTTTTTGTATTGACATACTCAAATGGGGGATATTGGCTGCTTGTCTTACTGCATATACTTATTGCATATTGCGTATACCCATTCTTCACTGTATTTTAATGTCATCCTTTTTTTCTAATGGCAAACTATAATGAATGTTATAACCTCTTGAGAAACCATGCCCTCTATTTAAACTAACAAAGCCAGAATGCCATAGATTTATGGCACTTCGCACCTATGACAGCAGTCTGTTTTTTATCATCCTCCAGTGTTGTTTCAGCCCTGCTTTGTTCTAACACTAACAAACACAGATCCCTATTTGTGATTCTTTCAATCTGTGAAAACATTCCCATGATTCCACAAACCGACTCACTGCCCACTTATATTAAGAACTGCTGCTTGCCATTCCCATTTTGTCTGCTTAAGAGCATACAAAAGCTTACATTCTGAATAAAACTTAGTTGGTCTTAAAGGTACACTTGTCTACTGCTTTGTTCTATGGATTCAACTCTGTAATTCTGTTACATTCAGCACAATATGCTAATCTAAGCCATTAGCATGGGCTTTTGTGCAGTCAGAAACCAGGTCAGTAACTTTCAAGCTTTCAGTCTTGAAATGGTAGCAAAGAAGAAAATGGGGAAACAGTTTGGAAAGTTCAAAAATGAATAAAACATTGTTATAATAACTCATCAAATTACAATGGGTATAATGTTATATCAGCTGCTATGTTATAGTGATGGTGTCTGTTGTGTCTGGCGTTCGTCCCAGAAAGTACAGCACAGCGCACCTGTGGGCGGTGCCTGGAAGGGACGAACGCTGCCCGTCTATAATGATCAGCAGCAGGAAGTTTAACTGGCCAGGATTGGATCCAGCCCCGCCATGTTCTCTTTGTGATGTACTCGCTAATAAAGCATGTTGCCATCTGAACATCTCCGACCTCAGTACATTACAGTGTCATACGCTTCACAACGTATCACAGCTATAAAGTATTCACCTTAAACTGGAGAGGCCTAAATCACCCAGATCTTGAATAATATAAGCACTAAAGAATGTCCAGTTATTCTCTTATTACAGGAAACGCACGTGAAGGATGAAACTCAACCAGTTACAAAGGGCAGGAGGTTCAACAAACAATATGCAGCAGCAGGCTCATCAAAGGCTAGAGGAGTAGTAATTCTTTCTAATGAGTTCCTCTTAGAAGTATATGATATTAAAATAGACCCACAGGGCAGATATCTTTTCATTAAAGGTAAGTGTAACAACTCGTTTTTAACCACTGGGACAATATATGTTGCATATTTGAACTGAATTATTTTAATACAAAATCTCTTACAGCAACTATCAAAGAAGGTAAATATCTCCTTTGGGAGAACACTTTTCGCTTAAAGCTAATGGCAGCTAGAATATACAATAACATGAATACAAGAGACCAAAATCTCTGTTTTTTCTACAGATTATTGCAACAATATAATCTTCATAATGAATGATCTTCATTCTTAGGAGAAAGATTATATTTGCTTTTCCTAAATTCACAATATGTATTTCATCTTGCTACCCCTTTTTATAACAAGGCAAAAGACCTATGCCTTTATAAAATAGGTCCAGTTCTGTTCTTCCAGGGCCCCTTGGGTTACTAATTAAAGATGCTTCAGACTACTCCATGCTCAAGATTGTGGGCTACTGAGGTTGCTTTTTTTTAAAAAAATCAGAATTTTGTTACATGAATCTGAAGGTATTATATAGGTTGCATTCACACACACTAAATAACACACGTTGCAACTGGATTTTTATTTTGTAAGAACAGCAAAATCCACTTGCAAACAGCTGTGTGAAAGTACTCACAGATTGCTCCTAAACCTTCTGAGCCTTGAAAAACTATTTAGTTTATCCTAAATGGAAAAATTCTGCTTTATAGGGAGACATCTCATATCAGACAAGCTGAATATCTGTAGTATAATATCTTTAGAATATCTGTAGATATCTGTAGCCTCAGCCCACCTGGAACCTATAACTTTAACTTTAAGCAAGGCTTATGGCTACTAAAATATGATTGTTTAAGGAACTAACAGAGGAGCCATTTAAACAAACTAAGGGAAACAATTACAGCATGTAAACTCACAAACATTTACCTAAGTTAGACCTGGAACTTACCTTAACACTCAAGTAAAAGTACCATCCTCAAAATGAGACCTGTATAGGGTTGCCAGGTCTGTGTTGGAAAATAATTGGAGACTTTGGAGGTGGATCCAGGAGTTGGGTACCTGGAGGCTGACAACCCTAGGCCTGTAGGTCTCCTGGATTTACAAATTATCTCCAGGCTACATAAATAAATTGCCAAGGAGAAACAGAAGCTCTTTCTCCTTCCCATGCTTCTCCCTCCAGAGGCACTACCCCAAAATCTCTGTAAATCTAACAATCTGAAGTTGGCAGCCCTACACTGGAAATGGTTAAGAAGAATCAATGGCTTGAGGCCTAGCTGAAAATAAGTTGTCTCCATAGAAATATTCTTACCTCCAGAGCTCCCACCTAGATCTACATAGAGCCCTAAAATGGCCTGTCATTTGTAAATTGTCATTTTCATTAATTTTAATCTGAGCAACTACTTATATATATATTTCCCATTAGGAAAATATGGACATCAAAATTCTTCATATATAATAGTCATTTACAATTTCTAACAGACAAGTTTACCTATTTCTAACTGACATTAGGATGACCAAAGGTCTTAAAAGATTCAAACCACCTATATCAGGAGTGACCAATGGTAGCTCTCCAGATGCTGGCTGGGGCTGATGGGAGTTCTGGCAAAAACATCTGGAGAGCTACCGTTGGCCACCCCTGACATATATACTTAACTGAATTGCTGTCCAAGGCTACCCCCAAGTTTTCACAGTCCTTGAGGCAAAGGACTGCCTGTGGTCTCTTTTCCATTTGCCCTAGCATTTGGGAAGGGAAGAAACATGGAAAAGTAACCCTTTGAAAGATGTCAAACCAGAGATGAACAATAGGAAGAGCAACAATAGAATACTACTTCCTTCCTTGTGAATTGACTTCAGACCCCTTCAACTTGGGATGTTGAGAGGGCCTTTGCAGGCAGACCTATCCTTTTCAAACACAAAATGTAAGAGACTCCCAACTCTTAGATTCTGAGGTCTCATAAAGTAGAATCTAGGCTAAGACACTGTGGCTTGTATTCTAGGAGATCTGTTTCCAGAGTAGACTTCATTAAGGGTTTTTCTGAAATGACCCCTCCCCTGCCAATCCACAGACCCTCCCCTACCCCACATAATTTTGTTCCTGTTGGTCACAGGGGAGAAAATAAATAGAAAACCCTCCCTGAAGATAGAAGTGCCCTTAAGTCTTTGGAACTGCTTGGTTTGATTAGGTGTGTGGGTTTACATTATTATTATTACTATTTGGTATGAAATTAATATTGCTTTAGAACAGATTTCATTATCCTTCCAGTTCCTCTGTGTTCATTAATAGATACTATTGTTTACACTGCAATTGGTGATGCCATAGTACTGGTACTGTGAAAAGTAAACCCCGGCAAATCAGAGTGTGATAGAGACACAAGAGAGATGGATGAGGGTCCAGGATAACACCAAGCAGCCCAAAACTAGCTTTTCAAAAGAAGACTGTAGATTTATACCCCACCCTTCTCTCTGAATTAGAGCGGCTTACAATCTCCTTTAGCTGCTTCCCCCACAACAGACACCCTGTGAGGTGGGTGGGGCTGAGAGAGCTTTTGCAGCAGCTGTTCTTTCAAGGACAACTTCTTTGAGAGCTATGGCTGACCCAAGGCCATTCCAGCAGCTGCAAGTGGAAGAGCGAGAAATCAAACCCAGTTCTCCCAAAGAAGAGTCCACACACTTAACCACTACAACAAACTGACTCCCAAGTTGTCTGTTTTCACCTTTCAGTTTTCACTGTCAGAACCCTCTTGCTGTGATGTCAAGCCACTTCTGAATATCTGAATTCCTTCAAGGTGTGGAAGCTGTTTTGGAAGCCTGAGGTTTCCGCTTAACATCCACCATTTATTTTTTTTACTAGTTAGAGGGTGAGGTCAGACGTTCAGAAAATCCCGCTATGGGCATGAGTGGAGTCCAGAAGCATGTCGGATTTTAAGCGGTTGTCCAAATGTCAGCATCTGCGAATGGTGGTTAGCTCATTGGAGTCCCACGTTGAGACGACTGGAGTGTGGACTAATTTGATACTGCTTTAAATCCGGAACAAAATTCTTCTGACGGTTCCTGAGCGGAATTTCTCTGTTTGAACGCTCCATCGTCGGAAGCGCACCATCGCTTCCCTCCCAAAGCCCCCTGCAAGTGATATCACTGCGCCAGTGAATGAGTGAGCGAATGTTGGCTCGATAAATCGTTTACCTGCCCCTATGTCCGGAAACAAAACTCACTTTTGAAACTAGATGTGAACTGATTTGAATTCCTGGGTTTTTTTCTGCACGCATAGTGCTCATGCTGGAAAAGTAGTGCCAACGGACTAGCAAAACTGTTACTGATCCGCCCCATTTAAAAGCGATGCGCATCCCCGCCCTTGAGAATGAGGTCATGGTGGGTGTGCGAGGTCTCTTGTGGAGAAGGGAGGAGACTTTGGATCTGCTTGATAGTGCAGATAGCAGGCATCACTGCGCCTGCACTAATGCAGATTGACGTCTCATGAAACGAGGTCTGGTAGAGCACTCTGATCGACCAGCGACGGGACCCACATGGGATAGAACGGGAGTCTGGCTGTTGTCTGATCGGAAAATTGGTTGTGTGGATTATAAGAGGCGTGTTGCAGATGGATTTAATAGTGAGTGTGACTGCACCCAGAGATGTGCGCACAACTGCATATTTGTACATTGCTCTCTCTCTCTCTTTCACAAACACAGAGGGCTTATTTAAAAAAAAACTGCCAAAGATGCTTGTGTATTGCAGCTTTTTCTGTGCTTTGCAGCACACAGTGTGGGAAAGGGATTATTTGAAAAGAGATGAGAGTTTATTTCAGAAAGGGAGGGAGAAGAGGAGAGGGGGCAGTCTGAGGATGATGCCTGTGACTTCAGCTTTGTTCCAAGCTTTTAAATAAAAATGCCAGCAGCACACAGGACCAGGATGAGGCTTCTATATTCTTTCCCTGGATTTGAAATGTTTAAAATGATGAAGTCTTCAAATGCAAAATTAAAAAAACCACTTTCCTTGCACTGGATTACATATCCCAGCAGCCTCCTCCAGCAATCCCATTGGCCACCAGCTGCCACCATTCTGCCAGGAGTTTGAAGCTCTGCTTCCCATAAATCTTATGCACATCCACAGAAGACAAATGGAGGGAGAAGCCCACTGCCCCACTCCCTGGCTGTTGAGTTTGCTAAACCAAGGATGGGGTGAAAGCACACTGAAGCAGTTTAAGAAGGTAAGTCTGGTCAGAACTCTCCATTACAAACCCCCCTGGATCCATTAGAAGTGGGGCCACACAGGATCAAGCTGCACATCTGATCACAGCCTAAGTGTATATGCTGTTTTAGGTGTATTATAGCAGACTGTGCCTAATAGCTCCCTCTCCTCAATGGGCCTAATGTCTTTCTGTTCAAGGTTCTATCTATGCAGAGATCTATCCATGTACACCCCAATATGCATGGGTTCTGTATGCATAACTAGTACCCTCCATTCTTCCAGAATTTGAATGGCACATTCAGGATATGTCTGTATAGTCCCTTGTGTGGATGGAACTTTGAAAGTGTGGTCAAGAGCAAGAGTTACAATCTAGATCCACTATCACCGCTACATATAGCTTATACTTTTTAGAATAATGTTAACAGAGCATTAGAAGGCTTAAGAGTTGAATAATGAAGGAATGACAACAGAGCTATTTCGTGACCACAAAAGCTCTGCTTCAGAAGTTTTATAAAGAACCAGTCAGACAAGAGAAATTAAATAAATAAGATGCATTATTTGTACAAAATAATTATATAAACAAGTTTTTTTAGGGGGAGGAAAGCCGCCTCCTGTAATATTTGTCAACTCTAATAATCTTACGATACTATCAACTAACAAATTATCAGACAAATATTTGAAATTACATTCATAGGCTGCAAGCCTTTGCACAGTTAAAAATATATAAGTCTCAACGGAACTTACTGCAGGTGCCTCTGTGCATGGTCATAGTCAAGGTGTGCAAAGGGGGCAGTGTGGCCAAGTGCCCTTGGGTGCAACCCCGCACCATAAAAACCAATGGCACTGTTGCTGATTTTGATAGGAAGTGGATTGTACTATTTTGCTTAAATCCAGATATTCCTTGTATGTCTACTTCTGTATGTCTATTCCTCTGATGTCTACATGGAACTCCTCTGGAGCATCTCTGCTTGCAACTGCTTTCCTATTCACTTAAATGGAGATGAACAAAAAAGGGATTTCTGTGTGGAGCTCCCCTCTTCACTGAAGTGAACAGCCCCATGAATGCATGCATCTAAACACAGGGAGAACACTGGATCAGGGGTGTTGTCTCTTAATTGACACAGTTATTTCATAACAAATATCCAAGAGGGGATCCTCTAAATAAGCTGAGTTATTCAAAAGCTGATACTCTCTTGAACATCTCATTAATTATTATTGTAGAGACTGCCACCTTGTTATTATTAAGAACCCCATCATCTGTTCCATTTATAACTACATGTTTAAGACCTCCCTCCAAAATGCTGCAATTTACTCTGTATTCATTTAAATGTATTTAAGTTTAAACACAAGTGCTATTAAAAATAGGGGGGGGGGATACATTACATTATCATTGATATAACAAAAACACTCTAGGGAAACACATAATAGCTCCCCCCCAAAATAGTTTCATCTGGACAAACATAATGTACAATTATTCATATTGCACTTTTTATACAAGAAATTCTAATAAATATACACAAAAAGATACATTTACATACATAGAACAACATTCTTTTTTTTAAATAAATGCTGCATTGATTCCTAGCAACACAATAGCTCAGAGACCCAACTAAAGAGAGAGCTTATTCTCTATCAGACACATTTTGGAATGACCCCAAACTGGAGGCAATTTGATCAGATGGAGACCTTACAAGAGACTCTCCAGGCTTTCTTTAAAATACACAGGTAAAAGCTGCAGTCTGTCAGTGCTATCTTCAGGATTTGCAACACATTTTAATTACTAAAGCACCAGCTAGGAACCCCGTCATGGGACACACCTGAGCCAGAATCAAATCCTTTTACACAATTGCTGCTGAACTAAAGTCTGAGAATTGGAGGCTCCACCTACAAGCATTATGCGATCTTCAGCTGCATTTTTTATAGTCTAGGTTGCGACATCCATTGTATGTCTGCTTGCAGGAGCTTAGAGCAGTCAGGTCAAGGACACAGTCAGGAACCATCTCAGGAAAGAAATCCGTTTTTCCCTCACGCCAGGACAGATTTTTAGGTCTTCCAACCGAAACACTGAGATGCTATTGGGACAGCAACCTGGTTTCAATTAATCGATAAAGACTCAACCATGACAAAGAGGCTAATTCCAGCCCTTTTCAGATACCCAGTTTGGGGGAACCCAACCATGCACACTGAGAGCTTGGCCTACTCACTGTTCTAGTGATACACATGATTGTCACTTTGTCTGAAACAGGTAACACATACATTTACTGCTTCACTATGCACTGTGTGCCTGTTTCAGAAGAAATGGTGACAGTATCTGGAGGACTGTAGCTAACATGCTGTTTTTATTTACATGATTGGTAGGCTCTGGGTATGTGTGATTATAACATTTGAAAACATCCCTAATAGTGTCCCACTTGCCAAAAAGGAAAAAGGTGGATGAACAGATGATTGCTGTTAACTCAGTCAACTATGGGTGTAAACCCTACTCACCCATAGTATAAAGATAAGGATTTGGGAATTTGTGTTCTTTCATTATTACAAAATATGTTTTAAATGTTGCTTGCACTAATTGGCTTAGTTCAAACATTACACAAAAACACTGTTCAATTAAATTAACTATAGTTAATGGGATCATCTTGACATCTGTAAGAATATGTTAAAACATCTGAAAACACAGTGTATATCATTTCATGTGATGTCTGAATGCAGATACCATGACATGTTCTCTGGCACTGCTGTTTCCAGCTACAGAATGAAGGTAATGTTGAGGTAAAACCAGGATTTATCATCTGCAAACCGAATGTCTCACAAACTAACCACAGCTGAAAGAAACCACAGTCTTGCATTATGTCTGAACTAAGCCAACATGTACCATTTCACGTACACATCTTTCATCTGAGTAACCATTTTCATTATAAAATCATCAGCTGTTTAATAATTTGCCAATTGAATTTCCATTAGCAACCCCCTCAAGCAGGCTGTGTCATGATTTTGGAAGTGGGTTATTTCATGATCTTCATCTTTTGCTCTTCCTCCTCTTTAATCAGTTGCACACATTCAGTGTTCAGATTAAAAAAAAAAACAATATTCAACTATGAGAGATGCAAATAAAAATAGGACATGGATAGGGAGTATAGTATAGGGAGATGAAGGAACATTATTCATGATGTCAGTGCTGGTCTGGGTGTGCCCAAAGCTTTATATTCTTCAGGCTGTTCCAGAGGTCTACTTGGTAAACTTTTGGCTTGCTTCTCAAAATGCTACAAACTTACTTTTAAATAAATTAGCTTGCTGCCTTCTGAGAAGCCAGCTGCTCCTGAGAATGGGAAGCGGCAGGCTGTAACACAATAGAAAAATACAGCTAAAACCCATTGTGGACAAAGTTTACCAAGCAGCAGCTTACCACTGCACACTCATCATCACTTCATCTGTAGCATGCTGTCAGGCAGTGAGGAGAATTTTACCAGTTCTTTCCCTCCCCTGCTTCCTTTGATTTCTGATTGCATGAGGTCATGTGGTAAAATTCTCTTCACCTTGTGGGTAACCAGGCCTCGGATTCAGCGGGAGCTCACAGAAGCACAGCTCCTGAAACTTTCTGAGAGTTCCACCTCCTCCTCCCCACCTTGTCCATTGAATAGTAGGTGCAGCTGCATAACAATCCCTGGATGAGCTCCACCACCTATTTTTCTACAAAACAACCCCTGTGGGTAACTGAGTGTTGGCAAGCATGTCATGGCAAGTTACCACTTGGTAAATGGCTGTTTGCATTAACATTGTGTTGAAATGCACACCAGAGTCAAATGTAAGACTAATCCATGATTTAGTTTAATTTTTTCCTTAACTCCTCTCCCCGCCTTGTGTGGGCATATGTATGAACTTTCACTCTGATTTGCAAACTGGCAATCTCTGCCTGGTGTTCAGAGGGACCATTCAGTCAGCATATTCTTCCGGTCTACTCTGATGTCTTCTAGGGAGTGCTAGGCTTGGTGCTCTCTCTCTCTTGGTCTCTGCCCTCACAATGAACTACAACTTGCTGCGTTTCTGTCTCCCAGCCTCAACTGAAGGGAAACTCTGTGTCAAGTTCTTTACAAAAACAATTCACTTAAAAGGTTGGTTTTAAAAAAATGGGGGGGGGAGAGGAAGGAGAGGAAAAATAAATAAATAAAAATGGGAAATGAGGCAATTCTATTCCAATTTTTTCTTTTTCTCAAGAAGCCCTTCTCATAACAAGGCAGAGCAAGGCTGGTGGGTGCCAAATTCATCCTAGTGTTCGCTGCCCATCTTCATGCTTTTCCACACGTCCCACAGCAGCGTGATTTGAACTGCGTGAGTTGGCAGAGCTTCAGCTGCTTCACCTTCTCACAGTACCTGGTGGTGTCTCTGCACTCGACTAGGAAAAGGGGGGAAGAGAATAATTGATTTTTTAAAATGGAAAGTTGAACTCTCTTCGTTTTGGATCTTATTTTCTGGCTAGTTATAGACCTGGCATATTTCTTGGCTTTCTTCCTCTCCCATCAGTCTCGTTTTATTACAGCTCCATTATTCTGCCCAATTTGTTACAGTCCTGCTTATGAATGATCATGGAGAGGATGGAACGTAGGATCATGTATCAGGTTGAGTTTCCCTTACTACCTTTTGGACCATAGGATTATGATCTGTTTTTCAAAAGAGGGTGAAAAACGCTGCCCAGGACCTAGCAGGAGACCATGTGCTGGATAGATTTGGAAGGAGAAATTGCTCTGCTGAACTCACTTCTCACCATCAGGTGTTGAATCAGAAGAGCACAATGCAATAAAAAACAGGTACGATAATTTGCAGGAGCTATAGGTTCTCTGTGTGGGGCAGAGCTCAACAGTCACAGCTATGGAAATGAGAGATAGAATAGCCCCAAAGAACAGCAGAAGATTGCCTGAATCTTCAGGAAATCAAAACCTTCTTGAGGAATATCTAAGTTTCTCAACGTATTTCAAGACACAAATAACTGGAGTTGGCCTATTTCAATATCTTCTGATTACTATTCCATAAAGGATAAATACAGAACTTCATTTACCATGACAATCTGCTGTGCTTTGTGTGAAAGAGATAATGTCTTCGTAATGTCTTGCCAACTGGTGAGAGAATTTTATTGTGCATAACCTGATCAGAACTCTAGGGAAGCAGTGGAATGGTAAAATTAGATGCATATCAAATATGCTACCTGTACAGGCCCACTTCTATAGGGTGAACTAGCTCAAAGTATTTGTGTATTCAGAGAACAGCTTTCCCCAGTGATTGTAGTGCTAAACAGGAAGCCAGATGTGCATATATGTGAAGGTATTTCTGTTAAAATACACAAGGGGAGGCCTGGCTCTATGGTGTCACTCTCAGGTTTTGCAGGGGAGGGGGCTAGCAGCAATCAGTCTTTAGAGTGGAAATCCCACCATACTTTGAAGCTGTCAGGCTTACTGTACGTAACTCTGGGTGTGAAATTACCCTTATTTTATTATGTCAGTGCTACATGCCCAGTGAACTGTTACCTTACAACTTCTTTCACTTCTACAGCTTAATGGTTCTTGTTAATTCCAACTGATATTCACTCTGGTTTCCTTTGTTTCCATCCCAGTCATGGAATATATAATTTCTAAAAAAGGTGCTTCTAAAAAGGTAAAGGTAGTCCCCTGTGCAAGCACCGATTTGTTATGGACCCATGGGCTGATGTCACATTATGATTTTTTTTTGGCAGACTTTTTTACGGGGTAGTTTGCCATTGCCTTCCCCAATTATCTACACTTTACCCCCAGCAAGCTGGGTACTCATTTTACCAACCTCGGAAGAATGGAAGGCTGAGTCAACCTTGAGTCAGCTACCTGAACCCAGCTTCTGCTGGGATTGAACTCAGGAAATCAGCAGAGCTTGGACTGCAGTACTGCAGCGTACCACTCTGCGCCATGGGGCTCCTAAGGTGCTTCTAGAAGGAAGCAAAAAAGTGCATCTGGGATGTCAATCAAAGACAAAATAATTCCTAGCAAAGGGGCTTGAGGCAACCATCTCTCATTAAGTGTTATCTTCACTGTGTAATGTTTGCTGAACTTGCTGGATTCCTTCAGCAAAAAGCAAACAAAATGCCTTTCTGAATCAGACCAAATGCTGTGTTTGACTGTGGCCAAGGTAGATCAGAATGGCTAGCAGCAGTGTTCCTCTAGGGTTTGCCCCTTCCTCTGGCAATCAGAAGTACACTGCTTCTAATCATAGCACCTCTGTTTGCCTTGTGTTGGCTCTTGTTTGTTAACAGTCTTGTGAATTTAGTTAAACCATCTAAGTTACCAACCAACACTGCACAGTTTTGGTAATTCATTATGAATTTGAGATCAGCACAGTCACCATCTGGCTTGTGGGTGTCACCTATGCTGATTCAGCATGCTGTTTAATTGCTACCATTACTGAGGGAAGCAATGGTCTCAAAAATGCACTATAGGCAGGGAGCTGAAAGCTCAGTGTTTGGGGAACTAGGCAACAAGCACCAAGTTTCCTCCAGCAAGAATAAAAGGCTATCATTTCTGAACATTTATGAAGTGCATGGGATCAGCGGATCTGAGAACTATCACTCCATCGACAACGAATGGTGCTCCCCATCCCGTTCCCCTTAGAAGACGTACTGTTTTCGCATGGGGTGATGTTGCAGCGTTGCCAGTTAGCAGGTCTTGGTCTCCAGGAACAAAAGTGCTCTTGCACAGGTTTGTTGGTGTGAACACGCACACACTCCACTCGTCTTGACTGGAAGCCATAGTTTCCACAGGTAGCTGTACACAGAGTCCACAAACTGACCCTCCAGTGTACACTGCAAACATCTGTCCAGCAGTTCTGTATGCTTAATGGCCTTTTGGTAAAAGGAATAATACACCATTAAATAATACCTGCAGAATTTTTTTAAAACAGCACATTAATGTGTTTTAATGCATTTATATGTTTGAATGGAGAATGGCAAGGAGTTATGTAGGGCATTAAAATTCCAGTTCTAAACACTTGGAAGTTTGTCCAGGAACTCCTCTAGCTTCTGAGATTTCAGCAGGTGTTGCCCCTACACATTTCCAAGCATATCTTTATAATCCTAAGAGCTAGAAACTTGCTAAAACAAGGCAGAGATTTCCAAGAAGCTGAGCTCCTTTCACACTCTTAGTCCACTACAGCAACCTTCTACAACAGGATTTTCCTGTATGAAATGGGTGAGGAAGGATGGTTAATGTTTCCTTTTCTGTCTTAGTGTACCTAGCCATCTACCTAGAAATGACATTGATCCATATTTATTCATTTTACAAACTAGGAAAAACAATCATCAGCTGAGCTGATGAGTGCTGAGGGGGCTCAAGGAAACAGATCCAAGTCAACCAGATATATCCAAGGTCAATATCAGAAATGCTCACTTTGCCTTCCTCTTGAACCTGCTTTTCATTTGGCTCACATTTCCATGCAAGTATTAAGTGTACTGACTGGATTAGTACTCTTGAGTAGATATAGAAGAATCAAAATGATAAATGAGAGCATCGTTCCTCAAACCGGTGTATAGGAACCCTTGGGGCACTCCTCTGTATTATCCTATCTGGCTAATTTGAAAACACAGCCCTCTTAGTTTTCTAGGAATAGACAGATACTCTCCATCTCAGGGGATGGGGATGGAACTGGTTTCATCCCCTCTTACGAAGAATACACTTATCGAGCCACCTTCCCCTAGTTACCAGATCAATTCAGAGAAATAGTCAGATAATGCACTGATTGGGAGAGACAGTTGCACTGGCATTATGCCAATGCATGATGTTACTTCTGGTGCAAAACTGACAGTAACACCAGCTCACTGTAGGATATGGGTGAATCCTAGAGTGTTTGCTCTGACATGATGACATTACTTCTGGTTTTGTACCAGAAGTGACAGTGTACATTGGAATGATACTGGTGAGTCCCCAGTTCCCTTCCCCAGAAGCCTGTGAAGTAGCAACATGAACAGAGGCTCATGTCAGGAGATGTCCTGCTGTAGCACTCCCCTCCCCCACTCTTCCCTCACCTGCACTTTCATTATGTTGTGGGTGGGTGTTTCAGGAAAGGGAAGGCAGCTGAACTCGCATTCTGCTATAGTTTTGACTAAAAGTGGATTTTCATCTTTTTGTGTAAGATGAAGTCCTGGTTCTCTGGCTTGTCTCAGAATTTTCTGCATCAGCTTATGAAACCGCATCTAATAAACCCTTTCCACCACCACAGGGCTACTTCCAGTGTAATGGTTTGTCAAAGCTGAACCATCAGATCTGAACTTTGTGGTCAAAATCTGGGGCCCCGGCTCATTGGTTCATGAGTTGTGGCAGGGAGCAGGCTATATATCTTTGAAGAATACACTGCCATCTGAAGACAATACATCCAAGTGTACCACTGGGTTTTCCTCTTTGGATATTGATTCCTACTGGTTCCTTCTCATAGTCCCTTTTTTTTTTTAAGTAAAATCAGCTTTGCTACTATAACATGTACAAATGGGGCCCCCACAAGACTCACATGGGGAAATCCCATCCGCCACCCTTCCCTTACCTGTTGAGCCCTGGCATGGGCTCCCTGCCAATATCAACCCCTTTCTACCCCCATCCCCCAAGCCTGGTTCAGATCCAGGACTCTGCAGCTGCTTCCAGGTCTGGCCATGGCAGTATCACTGTCCAGGAGCCATGCTGGAACTTGAGTGGCTCCTGAATGCTGCTGTTGCAGCCAGGCCGAAAGCAGCTCCTGGATACCACTGCAGCTGGCACAAGAGTGGTTTTTGGGTGCTGCCACTAGGCCTGGAGAGGTTCTTGGATGCCACAGCTGCAGCTGAGCCCGGAGCAGCTCCTGAGTGACACCATGGATGGGCCAGGAGTGGCTCTCAGACTCCACCACCACAGCGGCTCCAGGGCAGAGGAGAAAAGTCTATTGTCTTTGTGTGCACAGACAACACTTGTTTTGGGGGATTTTAAACCCCCAATGATTTTTTTTTTTTAGTTTCAGATTTTTCTGCAAATATGCAGGGTCCTCCAACTGCAGAAATGACTCTTTCATGTGGCTCTGATCTACAGATTTAGATATCCATAGATGGGGCCACACTTCACTGAGTATATGATGTATTCCTCTGTTGCATGAAAAGATGCTACTCCTTTTTGTGAATAAAGTCACATCTTACTTTTTGCAGAAAATTGTTCACAATAATTAACAATTAGAATTGATAAAGAAAACATAGCTTCCAGATTCAAAATACAAATACCATTAAGTTAAAACTGATGACTAAGATATCACTGGGCTTTACCTTGGAAGGGAGCCACACTGGTCAGCAGATACAGATATTCCATCCCTGGTCTGACAGAAAACTTGTCTGTGCTGTACTGACAGTCTTGATCCAACACATGGCCCATTACACTGTTAATGAAGAAAATCATACACTTAGTAGAACAAATCTACACTGTTTGTACCTTGCCACCATGCCAAATGTAATCCACTAGCCCTGTATGAAAACATTTCATGGGCTTGATAAACCTGTATTTATCACCTGCCCAGGACTGTAGAAAAAGGGAGTTTCTTAAGTACCTGGTCAGTAAAAAATACATGGCTGGAACATGCATTTCTAAAAAAGGGTGTATTGCTTGCAAATAAGATGCTCTTAATATTTTGCTGCAGACTTCAAGATACACAGCTTGCCTGATCAATTATTAAATTCCAGGAAAGCAGTCATCTTGGTGTGTTTCAGCAAAACCAATAGACTCCTGTAGCACCTCAAAGTCTGATGAATGCATTATTGACAAAAGATTTCATAGGCTAGAGAAAAGCTGATGCTGCAGTGAAAGGCCACAATACGCTTGTGAGTCTTTAATGTGCTAAAGACTATAAAATTCGTTTGTATTTGGGACCAACAAAAAGTTCATTCTTTCTCACACACACATCCTCTGCCTGAAGTTTGTGATCCTCACAGGAGATTGCACTCTATCCCCCACTGCTGGACATTTTACAACTCACCATTATCATAATTTACAGGAGAGCAGTTAATAAGACAGAACTAGGGCAGATATGTTTCCGTTAAAAAGCATTAATTGAAAATTGAGACGATTAACTGTAAAGTCCTGGAAACATAACAACTGCAGCCTATCAACTTCTCATAGAGAAAGAGGACATTTCAACAGGAATAAATCTGCATTTTTTTTAAGGATTTAATCCCTCCCTCAGTTAACTGTAACATGTTATGAGCGACCAGTGCTTGGTTTCAATAACCCTGAACTGCTTCAGTGGAACCAGTAAGGAAAAGCGGATTGTTATGGTAAAAGATATTACTGGGAACTAAGTAGCAAAAGTATAGTGAAGTGATATCTACAAATATTCAAGGGAAAAAATGGTATGAGAAGACAAGAGTAGTACTGAATGCAGATTTCTCTGTATGTTCCTTTATTCCTTTGGATTTTCACCAAACAAAACTCACCTCAGTTCTTTAGCATTAACATAGTAAGATGTCACTTATCTGGACCAATTCATACCTTGCTTTTGCTAGACATATGTTGGGTTGGATTTGTCCCACATAACTTTTGTGAAAAACAGATGCAACCATTCCCAGCTTGTCTTTTGTAAAAGGGAATCCTGCCATTTCTGTTACACTCAGGATATGTACACTGGGGCCACTATCCAAAGAGATATCTTAGGCCACAGCGTCCCTAAGGGTACTTATCACAATACCTCTCTTGCCCTGTCATAAATGGAGTCTCTTGATTTCAAAATAGTTGTCCATAGTGTCAACTATTTTAGTTATAAATATGAGGAAATCTCTGAATCATTTCAAGATTGCACAAAATTCTCATCTCCAGGGCCACTTCTATATTCACATCAAAAAACAGGAGTGGAGGAAAGGTAAATTTTTGGAGGAGACTAAGAAAATCTGATTATTTTTACTGCACTTTGGGAAAGGTTATGATTGAACTTGGCCAATAAGAACCTGATATCCCCTTGAGTGAACTGTATGATATAATAGTAAAACATTACTGATCCATAGCCAGTAATCTGTTCTTAATTGTAATCAGAATAATCAGTTTGTAGGCCCGGTTGGGAATACGGCTGTATAGGTTTACACAGAGCTCAAGATACTCCCCCTTGCTATGGTTGGAGAAATATTTTATTAGAAAGCCAAAAGGTCAGTTGATGAATTCAAGCAACTTTTGATAACTGAGCCTGGATATGACATCATGGTATGATATAAACCAAAAGCTACCTCTACAAAGGAACTGGAAGACAGCACACTATGTAAACCTTACCTGAAATTCCAGAGAAAGTACAAATTGGACAATTTGTTTATGTCTTTTTGAGGAAAGATGAGATTTTTACTAATGGATGCAGCATGATAGTTCAATCAAAGCCTGAGTGAACATTTTCCAAAATACACAAAAACAGACCCCGCCCTCTTACAGTTATAATCAGCTAACTGAAAGAAGCAAATCTAATTTTCCTGGAAAGGAGTGGATACTAGGCAATGGTCCAACCAATGAATGTTCTTTAGAACAGATTGTGTTGTCCACATTGTAGTGGTCACATCTCTGCGTGATGGTCTTTAAATGAGGAATTAATTGTCTTCCTGATTCCATCAGGAATTATAGAATAAACATGACTCGTAGAGCCACACTGGCTCTACTCCTTGAGATAAAGGCTATTTCCACATGGATTATCTTCCCCAGAATCAATGTTGTTGGGAGGCAGAATTTTCTCCTGCTTCCTCACTGCATCATGAAGCATGCGTGCACCTCCCTGAGTTTCCCTGAGTTTTCTCCAGTCTTTCTCAACACTGTTTCAAAGTTTTGGGGAAGATAACTTTAGAGAGTGGATAGCTGCCATGTGAGTAGGAAAATTTGGATCTTCCCACGTCAATGGCAGCCATTTTCCCTGACTGTCCCTGTGGCAGCAATTTTTTTAAAATATTTGGTACTAGAATATATTGTATCAACAACTACTGTAACAACACATTTAACAGGTTTCCTGAACTTCCATCTTTCATTTTGTTCAAAAAGTAACTCTCAAGCTCTTTCCTTTGTGGAACTAGAATGAAAATGGCATATCTTCAACAGAAAGGGCCAGAGACATTTTTTTAAAACATGAAGGCTAGGAATTCAGAGCCTGTTATACCTACTGTTATAATGTTATATTGATATAACAATATTCTAGTGGCATTGGGAAAAACTGCAAATGCCCCGAGAGCCCAGGGAAGTGGGGGCTGCTGCTGGGGGGACTGGGGCAGGGAAACTGCAGAGAAATCTGCCATGTGGAAGCCCCATTTCAGCTGCACCTTATTAAAAGTCACACTAGCAATGGGGAAACCACACAAGTCCATCCCACCTGCCTGTGTTTAATTTGCTGTTCTTTTTTAATCGGCCTACCATGCCATGATCAGGACTACACTAAGCACACTGACTTCAGTGGAACATTTAATATCATCTTTAAAATGCAGGTTCTTCCGATGATTTGAACTTTTTGTGTTTTTAATTTTTATGGAGCACTGTACTATTAATGTGATGGTCTGACCAACTAGCATATTGAATTGATCTTGCACACCCAACAGAGATAGCACAGAACAGGGGTTTCTAACCTTTTTGAGCTTGTGGCAACCTTTAGAATTCTGATACAGCATGGTGGGCAAACCCACAAAATAGCCACTGCAAATGGCAGATGCAGGAGGGGGAGGTAGCTAAAAAATAGCGTTGCCAAGTCCTACCTGGAAGCTGGTGGAGGGGGCGGATCCTGGATTCTCTCTGGGATTTTATGCCATGCATACAGTGTAATGACATCACCCAGAAGTGACATCATCATGTTGCCAATGTCAGGGGGGATGCTCTAGTTTTTGGGCAAAACTCTATGGTTTGTAGCTAATTTGGCAATAGAGTTTTGCCCCAAAACTAGAACATCAAGGTGCTATCATCACATCACCTTTCAGGCAAGTTGGGGATGGAATTTCCCCCTGCCAGCCAGCTGGCTGGAGGTGGGGAAGCACCCCAGAAAAGCAGGGGATCCCTGTCCCTGGTGGGGGGTCTGGTAACCCTACCACAAAATGGCTGTTGGGGCAGATGCTGCTAAGTCTGTACAGCCCATCAAATCTCCAGTGGCCAAACAGAAGCCTTGCCTTGCCCATAGGCACTACCTTGCCCTTCCTGCCTTCTAAGAAGATGTCAGAAGACTTCTAAGCATAGAACTTAACTGAACATATAATAAAACTGAGACTCATTTGTTCTTTCAACAAAAGCATTTGAAGTCATCAAAAAGCCAGTAAATTGTATTTGCCTTAATTTGTTTTTACGATGTTGTGCTTTTCAATATTAACAACTTTATTTTTCTTGTCATCACAAGCAGTCTGAGAGGTAAATGACTGTGATCTTCATTTCACTATTTGCTATCCAGCTGAGAGAGCATGACACGCACAAGGCCATCCAGTACAAAAACCTGCTCTATTCATACCTTTTTGCTGGGCCTCCTCGTTATCACAGAAGACTAGTAGTTCCATGTTCTTACCTGTCCCCAAGCAGAAGTGGCCCATTCCACACACAGCTGTCTGTTACAGCTCTGGGTATCTACAGGGCGCTTGGCAACCTGAGCACATGCATCATTGGACATAGGGACTGAGTTGCCTGTAGCTGTCAGTTTCTGGCATGTCACCCGCCGGTTTTGGATGCCTCCACCACAGCTTTGTGTACAGTGGGACCAGGATGTCACCATCCATCTAAGTGGGGACAAGGAGAATGGTGAGGCAGAATTATGGACAAAGAACCAAGAGAGAGTTACAGTGATATTCCAAAATTATACATCTCTTACTCCCCCATTTTTCACTCATCTTACTGTCATTTCTAATAAAGACTCTTTTCTTGTACAAGAAGCTGGTAAGACTGATAAAATTCAGCATCTTGAATCACAGCACATGTGGAATTCAGCCATGATAGAATTCTACCACCATTTCAAGGCTTTTCTCAGGGTGCCAGACTTTTAAAACATAATCTGTTATGTTCCTTAGTCTACAGTATGACTGTGGTCACACTATAGGCTTGGTGGGATACGGCCATGCATCTATTTATACAGTTTTATTTTTGTAATGGAAAAATTTGACCAGATATTCCACCCTAAACCAGCTTCACCATGTGCTTGCCCCATGGTCAATCATTCAGATTGTCGCAGCACCCTTTTCCCCCTTCCACCCATGCGTGTAAGCATGTATCTGAAGCGCTGACTCCTTTTTGACAGCTTCACAATACCTCTGCCAAGTATTCCAGCCCTGCTGAGCCTCCTTCCCTTTCCCTCTCTTTCTTGGAATACGGGTGTGTGTGTTAAATGCAGATTTACATGAGAGTAATCCCATTGACTTCGGTTCATATACTCTTGTGTCAGTCATGGGATACTCTCCAACAGCAACTCAGACACAGAAGCAGAAGAGAGGAGATTTTTTTGAGGGGGGGGGGGTTGTTGCTCAAAAACTACTCCCTTGGGGACTCCCAATCCAAATGACTACTCAACCATGGTGATTGACAATGCCAGGGCTGATTATGTGCTCAGTGCTACCTGATCCAAAAGGAAAAAAAAGAGGTGGAAATTGACTTTGTAAGAGGGGAGTTCAGATAGTTGGAAATGTGGGGTGAAAGCGCTGGCATCTTAAAGACTGGACTTTCCCCAGTGTTTGTTAACTCCACTTCAAAGACTGGGCAGAATGGGGTGCCGATGACTGGTGCATGGAAGGCAAATGTCACTGTATGATCAAACTTTTAAAATCCACAAGGGTACTGAAACAATATCAGGTCAAACTGCTTGTATGACTGCAGCCTATGAGAAATATCTGTGCAGTGCTTTCCCTAATCTTGAAGATATTTGCTTTAAAACCAGCAAAATCATCTTTTGTATGAAAGTTCAACTGGAAATAATGGTTTAGAGTCAATTTGTTCCCTTGGCACCAGCTTGCTCTTGATGTTGGAGAATAAATGCTGAATCTTCATGCAGAATCCTAAAGGATGTATGTCCTCCTTTGCCAGAAGGGCTTGGAAGCTATCATGGCAAACAACAACTTCAAGGATGCTGGAATATCTCCTTAGTACATATAGTTTGCATTCCTCAGGCACATATAAATTTCCTGGCTGACATCAGAAATCCACCCCCCTCAAGCTTTTGTCCTGTTTGCAGAATATTCCTGGCTGCCATCCTCCTTCTTCCAATCTGAGACTGAACAGGAAATTCCCTCAGTCCAACATTCCATCTCATCTGTGACTTTTCTTGCAATGAACTTGCTGTTCCTATGAGCCAGTTTTCATTTTCTTGATTCTGAATTTTTTTTGGCAATCACAGAAGATGAGTATTCCAAATTTCAGTTTCTTAGCTGTTCTAGAAATATCTCAAAAATTTTGGTAACCATACCAGCAATGACTGAGCACAAGTACATGTTATGTGTAGATCTATGATTATTTTTCCTGATGACTTAAAAACAAAAACATACAAAGCAGCAGGGCTTTTTTTTGTAGAAGGATCTCCTTTGCATATTAGACCACACACCCCTGATGTAGCCAATTCTCCAAAAGCTTACAGGGCACTTCTTACAGGGCCTACTGTAAGCTCTTGGAGGATTGGCTACATTGGGGTGTGTGACCTAATATGCAAAGGAGTTCTTGCTACAAAAGAAAAGCCCTACGAAGCAGCTGATGCTACAACGCAAAAGGGGTGCTGGGGGATAGGGGCTCCTTAACTCCTTATTTTGCTTTCCTGCTGATAACTCTCACCTCTAAACTGATTTTATTTCTGCTAGGGAAAAAATTATGGGCCTTCATATTTTCCCCTTGCTCAGCAAATGTGTGTACATGTTGTCAAGTCTTAACCGATGTATGGCAACCAGCAAGGGGCTTTCAAGGCAAGTGAGAAACAGAGGTGGGCTGCCATTGCCTTCCACTGCAAAGTCTTCCTCAGTGGTTGCCCTTCCAAATTCTGACCCTGCTTTGCTTCCAAGATCCGACAAGATCAGACTGTACCATGCTGCAGTCCCTCCCTCTCCTTGATGATGACTTTTGGCACAAAAACAGTGTGAGGGGATGCAACTCCTTTCTTGTTCCCAGATCACAGCTTTTCCAGATAAACTGCTTTATTTAAATAAAATCAGGAGGTAGTAGAAAGCAGAGTTCTGTTTTTAGATAGGTAGGCATCTTGAACAATATTATGAGTGCAAACCCATGCAGATTTGCTTAAAGGCCTTAGACTGCAGTCATTCTACATAGAATTGCTCTGCAAATCAGGGAAGGACACACAGAACTTGGACACCAAGGAAGTTAAATGCTTTTTGGTTTCTTTCTTCTCAGGCAACACTGTGGACCTCATGATGAAATCAGGATGCATTTGATCACATAGATTTTTGGAACCCCCAGATTAAATTACAATCTCTGCAATTAACAGTTCCAATACACCATAGTTAATAAAACATTTTGAAGCTATAATAAGACTGTGCAGAAAACAGTATATCCCTGCTAGCCTTTGGGTGCTCTGAAGTAGACAGGCCCTTCACACTCAGGGGGTCTATCGCTCATTGCTGGTTGTTTCTGCTTCTTGTCAGAATGCTGTGAAGGAGCACACCCTTTGATGGAAACGAATCACAGCCACATGTAAATGAGCAATCTTTAGACAGCAATAATCCTGCACATTCCAGGAAAGCTGGCACTGATAGGCTGGAAGCTGAATTGGCCGAGGTGGCCTGCTAATTCAGCAGTGTAATGTCTGTCTGGAAGATGACGGGAGAAAATGGAAGGGAAGTGATTATTGGTTCCATGGGAGAATTTTGGTCAAGCTGGGAACTCTGGACAGCTCAGCCTCATGTTTCTTTTCACAATTTATATGCCCTGAGCAAGGGGAGGAAAACCCAGCATGTTACCCAGAGTAATCCTGTTTCTGCTTCTTAATTACTTGATGGAACAGGCAAAAAAGGTGCTGGCAGACTCGGCAGATTGAGCAGAAGCAGTTGATATTTGTTTTCATTCTTGTGCTGCTAATCAAGATGCCACTGTGGAAACAAATCAGGGAAGGAAAAGGAAACATCCCCCATGCTTCTTTGTGTCATACTGTTTGGAAAGGTCAGATCCACAGCTTTTCTGCCCCTTGTAAATTTTAGTCTTGCATTTTCAACCTTTCTGCTTCCCAACATACACATTTCATCAGTTTCTTGGGAGTCAGGAAAGCAGCACGGGCAGCACTGTAGCTTAAGAAGGGGCTCGTGTACATAAATCATTCCTGTAGAAGTATTCCCATCAGCAAGTCAGGCTGTTGCGGATATTAATGAGCATGTTTCATATTTCACTAACTCTCCTGCTCCCAGCTGTTCCTTATGGTTCAGCTGGCCATCCAGAATGTTTTTGCCTAATGTGGAGAGGTGTGCAAAGCATTATGGAAAAGTAATAAAATGGGAGACATTTCCATGGTAGCCACTCCATGGTCATCATGATATTTCCTCAGTTCACAGCTCGGCTGCTGCTATTGTCAGAAAACACAAGTAAGATGACAGCTGGAGGTCAATCATGCACGCTAATGTGGATGTGTAGCAATTTTCCTTCATGCAAACCATTGGTCTCATTCTGCATTTTTTCCAGAGTGGGAGGCTGAGGTGCAAACTCTCCCCAGTTAACAGGTCTAGGAACTGTTACAGACAAGGCTGCAAAACACAGAGCACAGTCTGTGTAATAGTTTAGTTACAGAAGCCCTGGCCATTACAAAGCAAAGCACAGAAAAACATGGTCCTCAAGACTGGCTTCTGAATACTGCTGAGAACCACAGCTCTCATGCATGAAAAAAAAAGCAAAATCCTAGCCCTCATGATGGGAAAAAGAAAATATTTGTGTGCTGTTTACTTTGTATTTATTCAGATTTGGGACTGAGGTTTAATATTGGGCATCTGCTGCTCTCACATATTTAATACCTGTGTTCTCACACCCTGTTGGTCACAAGAAATTCAGAGACAACTGAAGACAGATTTACCTGATCTTCTCCTTTGGTGTTTGCCAAGGAAAATGGCCCAATTGTTTCCAGTTTACTAAAGATTCTCTATCTGATTTTCTACAGGGGATTCTTAACTCACCATAGGTAACTGGTGAATGGTTATTACAGTTCTGCAACACAATCTCCATTTTAGTGCAACTGTGTTTGATTAGACAAACAGTGATTCAAACAATCTGAAATATATTTACTTTACAGTGATTATTTGTGATAGCTATTTCACATTTCAGTGGAAGAACAAACCTTGATGGGCAGTCTCTTCTGTTACAAGCAATGGGTTGTAGATTTGGTTTGGGCTTCTCCAGGCAATGGGATATGTTGACTTGGGTTCCACCCAGTAAGCATTTCAGTTGGTGATGCTGTATTCCCTTCTTACCACAAGAGGCTGAACAGGGTGACATCTTGTCCACAGACCACCAGTAATCTGTTGCAGTAAAGCAACAATGATGATAAAATGAGTAAAACTGTCAATTGGTGTTTATTAGTGCTGCCAGAACCATAGCCAGGCAAATAAAAAGTTGCAAGCCTACAAAAATTGTTACTAAACATATACCATGATAGCCATTTACGGCACATCAGTAGCCAGAAAGAAAACAAAACAAAATGCCCAGCACTCATTCAAATAATAAAAACATAACTATTGGGAGGCAATTTCAGCTCTTCAGTCTTCTCAATTCTATACAGTTCATCCCATTTACTTTTAGTTAATTTTTATCAATTTACAATGGTCCAGCAACTGCCATTATAATTAGGGTTGGCCAAGTCTATCATAAACTTTGCTTGCAAGGAAAATAACCTTCCCTTATTTCTCACTTCAGTGGCTCTTTTATGTGCCATCAATAATATGATACATCTCCAATATTATGATTTCTCATAATCATTTCATGACACAAGCAGGTGATTCTCTGGGATGGCTCAGTGGTAGAGCAAGTGCATTGCATGCAGAAGGTTCCAGGTACAACCTCTGGATCTCCAGTTAAGGGATCTCTAGTAGCAGGAGTTGGCATAGAACCTTTTCTGCCTGAGACCCTGGAGAGTTACTACCAGACCATGCAGTGAATACTGAAGTAGACAGATAAAGATCTGACTCGCTATAAAGCAGTCTCCTATGCATGACTGCTTACTTACCCACTACTTTTCTGCCATTGCTCCTTTACTATGAATGAAAGCCAATGGAAAAATAATCAGAATGTTCCAGCAGAGGTGTCCTGAGATTCTGGGAGACAGTTGGACAAACCCCTGTGCTATTTCTGAGTCACCAAGTAAATGAATTCTTCCTATGGTCCACTCACAGGAGTAATTTGTAACAGTATTCCCTGAGAGTATTCACAACACAGGAAGTAATCTTTAGAGAACATTTTGGGGTGCTATATACCAGGGGTGGCCAACGTTAGCTCTCCAGATGTTTTTTGTCTACAACTCCCATTAGCCCCAGCCATTGGCCATGCTGGCTGGGGCTGAAGGCAAAAACATCTGGAGAGCTACCCTTGGTCACCCCTGCTATATACATAATCTTCAAAATGTATAGCACCTTTGTCAAGACTGTATCTGTAAAGACGGTTAAACATTTGAAAGGTTTTTTTGCAAAGGTATCTTTAATATGAAACATTAATTTAAAAAAAAAAAGCCAGGTTTACAGGCATAAATATACTTTGATGTATCTGGTTTACAAGTGTCAGTTAATTGTGACAAGTTTTTCACTCTTTTTGGAGCCACATGGAAACTTGGTAAAATCCATGTTCCTTTATCTAGAAAATTAGTGAATTCTACCCCACATCTGATTTGGTAGGTCTAAATTTTAAACTTTGTAACCTACAGCACCATGCTATCCTTTGAAATACATTCCAAAAATAAAGAGATATTAAATTTACCTTGAATTACCAAGGAGGTTTTTTGTACGAGCAAGCCTGCCTCATTCTGAGCCATGCAACTGATTTCACCCTGATAATCATTGCTAATGTTCAGTATTTGAAGAATCTGACCAGCAGCAAGCACATGATGGGGCATACTGATGGGTTTACCATCATGTAACCAAGTGATGTTTGGGGTCGGTTGACCATCTACTGGGCAGCCTGAAAAATAAGACAGAGAAATCCGTCAGATCCCAATAAATTGGGGTATCTAGCTATGCTTTCACCTTATGAAAAATAAAGTAGACAAACTAAAGATGATAATTCAATATGATTTTGGGTTGACTTGTCTATCTCCTAGTGAACTTTTTTGGGGAATATGCCATGTCATCGGGCTGATCCAATCTCTTTCATGCCCTGTTTTCTCCATGTACTTGCAGAATCACATCCCAATCTCAATACAGTGCATTTTTAAAAGGATTTCGTTATTTACAATGATGAATTTGAATATACAATGTCCAAATAGTTGCCGTTAACAATCATTTCATATGGCAATGGCCCTGCCTTACTGGAGCTATTACGTGTGCAAGCTTTGAGAACCTCCATTTCACAGCTACCTGAAATTATTAGGAAAGGGATTGGAAGTAAAATGGCTGATAATGCCACTGTACAGATCAACTGTGAGCCTCATTTGGAACACTGTGTACAGTTCTGATCACCATATCACAAGCCACCTCAATGCTGTCAGCAGGGGCTCCAAGAGCAGTGCTTGGGATGAAGATCTTAACTGATGAATTGCACAACAGAGAAGGCATTCCATGTGATGGTCTTCCTAGATACCATTTAAAGCTATAAGGTATGATTTTGTTCATGAGTCATTGAAGATGAATGTAACCACTGCTAATTTCATATGTATGTGGTTTAGCAGTGACTTTGGGCTTATGTGTAACTTTCCTTGTGAACTAAGGGGTTACACATGTAAATGACCATTCAAGGTTCCAAAAATGGGATGCATCTACAGCTTTTCACAATGTGTGTGGGGAGGTATAATGCTCTTGTGAATCTCTGCACTGAAGCCCAAGTACACATGAAAGGTTCTACATGCAGAATGGGATAGTACTTATTCCCCTGGCTTGCCAGATGCATACTTGCACACTGTGGTTGTTATATGAACTGGCCCTATGACGGTTCCCATCATATAGCTTATTTGCATCACAGATGGAAACGGAATGTATACAGAGCATTCACTACAGCTGCAGATATATGCTAAAACATCTGTGCAGATTGTCAAGCCAGAGGGGTCATGGTTATGTTGACATAAAGACACGGAGGTTTATAAAACATGCAATTAGCCCTGTTTCACCATAGCAATCTCCATAGATTAAAAGGAGAGGGGGGGGGGATAAAATAAAGAAAAACAAGCAAAGGCAAAACTATCCAATGTTTGCTAGAGTCTTCAGCCAGATTTTGTTGGTTTCTTTGTATCTCCTGAGAAGCACTGGTTTGCCAAATAAATGCACTCTTGTTCTTCTCTTCACTGCATATTTTATTTGCATCATCTATTATTTCTTATTCCAAAAGCAATTCATAAAATAGTAGCTGATGGGAATACCACATAGCCAATAATGGGGGGGGGGAGAATTAAAAAATAAAACCCAATTCTCACAACATATGCTACCACTGAGTAATCATACAAATTTCCTTTTGTAATGGGAAAAAAAATCTTGCTAGTTCCTATGAAATGATTATGTAATATTTATTTCCCACTTGCAAACATTAAATTAAACATCAATCACTCTTGACAGATGACAGATGTACATATTTCTCTTAGTACATAGATATAATCTCTTATACATATTTAGTGGGAATAAAAATGTCACAAAAACATCCTGAGAACTGGCTTCTTTCATTTAGCTCAAGGGAATAACATTAAAGAAGATTATTGGCAGTAGTATTCATTCTATATTTCCAGATAGTCATGCAATATGATCCTGTTATCAGTATTATTAATGCTCAAGGCATCTCAGAAAATAGTTCAAGGAGATGAAAGAAAAAAGCCCAGACTACTGCCACAATCAAACCAGTGCTGGCTCCTGCATAGTCATTTCAATAGCCCTCCCTTTCAATTAACCAGCTTGGATTTTCAGGCCTGTCACATATAGTGGCTCTTAACTGGAAGAACAAACTTGTGGGGACTGTGGTTCAAGTGTTAGACTAGGATCAGGGAGACCCAGCTTTGTGTCACCACTGCTCTGCCATGGATGCTGGCTGGGTGATCTTGGGCCAGTCACAGCCTAACTCTCTTCCCAGGCTTATTGTTGGTGAGGACCAAAGGGAGGAGGGAGAACAATATTGTAAGTTGCTTTGGTACCCATTGGGGAGAAAAGTGGAATATAAACATCTAAATAACAAATAACTACAATCCAGCTAACTTCAAAGAGGTATAACTTTCATCCACTGGCTGCACTGGTAGACAGAGCCATCACTCTTTCATGCCCTGCTTTCTCCATGTACTTGCAGAATCACATCCCATTTTCTATGACTGGGAATGGTTACTTATTTTAAAAGTCTAAACATTAAAAGAAAGGATTCTTAAAAGAGTGAAAGACTTATAGCTTCTCCCCAAAACGTTCTTTTATCCTGACAACTTAATCAAAGCTATAATAATTTCATTTACATTTTCACAAGAGAAATAATTCCACTTAGATATAGGAAGGCATGGGAAAGTTACAATGTCATATCTAGAAGAATCTATTACAACTTTCAGTGATAATATGAAATCTAAGTACGTACCATTGGCAAGGGATGGGTCAGCATTGCCAGTTCAGGAAGAAAAATGGTCAGGGCCAGAATTATACTTGTGCCTCTCTCCCAATTCATGTATGCTTCCCTTGTGAACATTATATCCCAGTTAGACCACTGGTAGTTCTTGGTATTTGACCAGTGGTCTCATCTGCTCCAACCAGCAATGGGTCTCCAGTGCTTCAGGCTGAGGTCTTTCACATCACCTACTACCTGATCTTTTAACTGGCGATGCCAAAACCTGAACCTGGGGCCTTCTGCACGCAAACCAGATACTCTGACACTGAACCACAGTCCCTGTATCTTCTGCCATGAGGATATTCCCTTGCTCCATAAGCAGTATGGAATTCCAACACTAATCTGAATAAACAAGCTTCAATGGCTAAAGAGAAACAATTAATGTAAAGCTTGATTACTTCCCCTCAGTTTAGCATGAACACTCAACATTCTGGAGTCCTACAGCAGCAGCAGAAGATGACTGAAGATTTATACCCCGCCCTTGTCTCTGAATCAGAGACTCAGAGCGGCTTACAATCACCTATATCTTCTCCCCTCACGACAGACACCTTGTGAGGTGAGTGGGGCTGAGAGAACTCTCACAGCAGCTGCCCTTTCAAGGACAACCTCTGCCAGAGCTACGACTGACCCAAGGCTATACCAGCAGATGCAAGTGGAGGAGTGGGGAATCAAACCCGGTTCTCCCAGATAAGAGTCCAAATACTTAACCTCTGCACCAAACTGGCTCACCAACTGAAATCAACAGGCTTAGACTGGAGTAACTGTGTAGGACTGCATTATCTGGCAGGTATTCTTTTGTCTACTTCAGCTGAATTGGCCTACATTTACACTGAAGTGACTGTAGGGAGGAGATTGGACTCAGAAGAAGCATTCTCAATGACACGTCATATTTCCTCCCTAACAGTTGATTCTTTTGTGGAAGCAAAGAATGAAAAACAGATTCTTTGGTCCATTCCTCCCCCTCCAATTCCTTGCAAATCCCCCGTCTGCCTGTGTGACTTTCCAAGAAAAAAAGAGTTTCCTAACAATACACGGACATTAGAATCAAAGAATCCAAGGACTTGAATAATGGCAAGCCATACTCTAACGGTTCTGTCTCCTGAATCAACAGAGAAAGTGGCCCCTGTAGTCTCACTTCACAGCTATTGGGGATACAGTATGAAAACAGAAAGATGCATGATCTTCAAACCATGCTTGCAAGCGCTGGAAGTTAGGAAAACCTTGTGCTGAGTTGTAGACTGAGCAAATCAGATATGGAAGTCACCAGGGGAGAAGACAATAAATATGGAACAGCAGGATTTCCTTTTTACAGTGGACTGTACTTCTCTGGTCATAAAAACATATTTTACTGGCTAACTCTACTGTTATTGTTTCATATCTCCTATGAATAGAAGCTTTATTAGTTTTTAAAACAATTCATAGTGAAAGTCTGGGTCATAGTCTGGACATGAGTCAAGTGGTAAAGGTACGTTTTCACTCTTCTGTAAGGAGGATATGGACCACAAGGTTGTATCCTGCACAACCCAAAACTGTTGTTAAGGCATCTTACATATCTGCCAACAGGATGCAGAGCACATATGTTTCGGTCCCGTAATGGACAGAGCTAATGATTTATCTTTTGTGCCCATTTATTCTTTGGCATAGGGTTTGACCTGTTTGCCCATGCAGAGAACTGAAGGACATTGTTGGAATAAAATTGGCATCTGGGTTTACTGCAAGTTCTAGTACCAGTGCCCATGTTCAAATTAGATGTTGTATTATTGTGGATGAAGAGTTGTTGAGAATGTTATGCTTCTACCCCATAGGTGGTTTTTTCTATCACACATCACTACCTCAGAAACCAAACCTTTAATCAATTCATTACAATAGTGTATTTATTAAAGCAGAATTATTTTGCTATGATTAATACCTCATACTAGAGTTTCTGAGTTACTCTAACTTTTTTTGGTTTATTGCTTTGATATAATTGACCACAGTATACTTCTAGACAACTTGCCAGGATTATGTGTGGGGAAACAGGCAGTAGTTCCATGCACTTAAAAATGAAGCTGCCATAAGTTTAAATAAAGAATGAGGGAGCTGGATTCCTCTAACTGTAACAGCAAAAGGATAGCAGGAGCAAGGACATACTTCTCCACAGCTTCTTTCCTTCAGTATTTCTTCCTGAGTGAAGCTCTGAATTAGTGTGATATATCAGTTATGATATTAGGAATACGGAGGCTAAAGTTTGAATCCTGAAGGTTACTGGGAACCTTAGGCCAGTTACTCTCTCACTCAGCATAACTACCTCACAGAGAGAAGCATGTACACTGCCCTGAGCTCTCTGGAGGAAGTATGGGATAAGAAATGAGTAATGTTGGAAGTGGCATTGGAAGGGTGAAAAACACCTGAGGCTGGAAAAATGTCACAGTCAGAAAAATTAATTCTCTGTAAGAACATGAGAGTAGCCATGCTGGATCAGGCCAGAGGTTTATCCAGTCTGTTTCCAAAAGTGGTCAGTCACAGGGCCCACAAGAGGATCCAGCAGACAAAACCCCTCATCTGTCTACTGCTCCCAGCAGCATTTGGCAAAAATATTCTGCTTCTAAAGCTGGAGGTCTAATTCTGCTACTATGGCTAATAGTCAATGAGCAACTTATCCTCCATGAATCTTCCAACCATCTTTTAAATCCATCCAAGTGAATAATTATTACTATATCTTGTGGCAGTGAATTCCACAAGCCAACTACTTTTTTGTGTGAAGGAATCCTTCCTTCAATTATTCTTAAATCTACTGCCAACCAGTTTCATCCACTACAGCCCCAGGATCATCTTCTTGTCAGTGCCAGCTAAGATTTCATCAATGTATGAGTAAAATTAAGATTTGCCTTGACATGCATCATTTGCCCATTCACCCAGTGCTCTTTGAACTATTAATCCCCTTGTGTTTTCACCATCCTGAACAATTTGGTGGCATCTGCAAACTTCACTACCTCACTGTTCACTCCCATTTATGAATAAATTAAATAGCACTGGTCCCAACACAGATCCCATGGGGGACCTTGTTGTCTCACCTCCATTGCGAAAACTTTTTTCTGGTTTTTAAATCAGTTACCAGCCCATGAAAGGGCATGCCCTCATATCATGAGTGTTAAGTCTACTCAGAAGCATTTGGCAAGGCTCTATGACAAATACTCTGCTGCACCATGGCCCCCAAATGAATCAGGGTCCCAACAGATGTTATGTAGCAATAAACAAAATGTGCTGAAGATCCGTGAACAGATCTAGCATTTCAGCTGGCCTGACCCAAAGTCAGATGAAAATGGATGATCTTCACAATCATATAAGGAAACTACTTACAGATGTCTGGTAACATATTAGAAAATGCATAGTTCTTTAGCAGGGACTCATTCCTTTATACTTTTGTTTTAAAAATGCTTAAATCCTTCTAGCAGTCCTAAGTAATAGCTACCATGGATTGATTCACTGACTTTGATTAGATTCCCAATGATTTTAAGTGTTACCTATACTCTGGTTTCTCTTAAAATTCAAGAACTTAAGGTTCATTCCAAACACTGTGGCATCTGTTCCTTTAACTGCATAATAAATGCTGTCCAGGATATTTATATACTCTCACTTACACACACACACACTTGCATACAGAGAGTGAAAAGAAAAATAAATGAAAAATGCAAAAGGGCTTCTTTACATTTTAGTATATATATTCTTGGATATATACTTTTTTTTGCGGAAAGTCACTACAGATCATCAATTTCTACTAATTGGGAGAAATTAATGGGATGTATGAAGAAGGAAACATTTTTATTTTCCTGTGCAGCAAAAGAGGTGAGTCTTGAACAAAATTACTATATCAAGGAACAGAGATCAAATTAATATAATGGTGAAAAGGAGAGAAACTGCACCTATCAACACTCTCCTGTTCTTTGTGTCCTTTTAATTTAGGTAATTAAATGACAACTGGCATTGACAATAGTCCTTCAGAAGAATACCACCTATATAACAAGATGCCAATGAATTCCTAGACACAATCACACATCATTTCTGTACACTGATGGGCATATAGAACCTGGGTGTTTGCTGCTGCTGAAGAGCTAACAAGCAAGAATCTGTAACTAAAACATGATGAAGCATGGATTTGCATGGGTGTTTCTCCCCAACTTCTCATAAATCTAAAATAAAACTCCACATAAAGCATGGACTGGTGCACACGAAGGGCCAATTGACAGGATTCTTTTCAACGACAACAAAAAAGTGTGTGTTTGGGGGGGAGGAGATTGCACAAATCAGGTTTATATGCTTATGGTTGTCCTCACAAAAATCCATTTTATGTATTACCTCAGATGTACAATGTGTACAGTAGATTATTTTGCATAATTTATTCTGCTTTTTGCTTATTAGAGGGAGTAGAAGTTTGCAGGTACTGAATCGTAATCCCCCCTCCAGAAGAAATTTTGCCTTCCCTGATTTTGCTTGGCATTCCTTGCATACTTTCAAGATGATAAAGAATGGGAGAGGAGATGGTGGCTCAGTGGTAGAGCATCTACTTGGCATGCAGAAGGTCTTTGGTTCAATCCCCAGCATGTCCAGTTTAAAGGATCAGTTTGTAGGTTATGGGAAAGGCCTCCACTAAAGACCTTGGACAGCTGCTGCCAGTCTGAGTAGACAATAGTGACTTTGATGGATCAATGTTCTGATTCAGGTATAAGTCAACTTCATGAGTCCATGTGTTCTCAGCATAAAAGCCTGGAAACTTTTTTTTTGAAGTTGAGATTCTCAGGATTCTGACTTCTCTGTCAAAAGCAGCCACAGAATACATACAACCCCCCCCACAATATCCCATGCTGACTCTATGCACCCATTCTTACATGAGAACCATGTATATAAAATGAGTCTGCTGGGTGCAATTAATCAATGGCACATTGATGCTGGAGTATGCCGGGACAAAGTTTTCATGGGCAGAAAGAGTCACTTGTGCTGATGTTTCACTCATTTACTGAAAATGATCATGTGGCAATTTAGATGTCACTTCACTGAAGAGCTTTGGTTACCTAAAGTTAAGTCTTGGAATTTGAACTTGAGAAGAATTTTAGAAATCTGCTTAATAGAGAAACTGGACATCATGACTGGGTCAGGGCCATACCTTATTAAAATCAAGGATGGAATGATGTGGTCTCTTGATCAGGATCCCTGAACAAATAGTTGGAAATCAAAATTTAATATAGGAAGTCAAAAAGCGTGGCTTGGTTGATCAGACTCTGTTGACTACTGTTTAGATTATTGAGACATCATGACAAAACTCATATCCCTAAAATCTTGTGTCTCACTAAGGTGGACTGGAATCTAACAAAACTCAACTTGGTCTATTAGAAAGCAGTTTGCTGGCCGGAAAGGATTTCTTTGCTGCCATCCCTGTGCTATCTACAGAGTCACAAGCAGTGGTGCAGCTCCACAAACTTATGTTTCATAAATTGTATACCATAATTAACACAAACTGTAGTTAAAAAAACAACTACAAACCCTTATTCCAGTCTGAGGTTTGGTCAAACTACATTTTCCCACAATGCCTGAATACAATTCAGGTCCGGCCAGTCTTGGGACTTTGTAGTCGCCTGCCAGTCAGAAAAAGCATTTTTTGCATCTCTCCTGCACACAGGCAATCCAAGTTGCCTTATTCAAGCCAGAAGGTTCAAGCTCTGGATCTCCCAAACAATGAACATGTAGAAACCATTCCAATTTAGAAGCACAAACATACCTATGAGAACAGAACTCCCAGGACTGAGCACTTTTCTGGTTCCTGAAGGTGATGTCATCACAGAAGGAATGCCAGGCCCTGCGAGGGACAATGTGCCTGCCATGTCTTCTAATCGATGAGGCAGTTGTGGTGGGTCTGGGGACACATCAAAAAGGCTAAGATACAATAAGAAAGTCTCTCAACTGACATGGTTAAATTCTGATGTTATTTAATGCCATTAATTGTTATTTGCGGGGCTTTTTTGTAGCAGGAACTCCTTTGCATATTAGGCCAAACAGCCCTGATGTAGCCAGTCCTCCAGAAGTTTATAGGGCTCTTCGAGGATTGGCTACATCAGGAGTGTGTAGCCTAATATGCAAAGGAGTTCCTGCTGCAAAAAAAGCCCTGCTTGTCACCCTGGAACAAAAGCTTCTCAAACAGAGTAACATAGCCTGTTTTAGCTGGCCATTAGAGAGAGAAGAGAAATGGTAGAAAAACCCACAAAAAGTTATCTCTATGTCTAAGCTACCTGCTCTATGTCTAAACTACATGCCAGAGGCATGATCCCCTCAGTTCTCAGCCATAGGTGAACTATAGATGTGAGCTGGCTGCACAGTAGATCTAGGACCAGCCCACAAGTTTGGGTTGTACATTTTGTTTTCTCTTAATTTGTTTCCATCATATTTTGAAGGGAGGGCTGTAAGCCACTTTGGAACCTCAGTGGGAAGAAAAGTGGCATATACATGGCCAAATGATGGATCTAATAGTCAAACTGTGGCCTGATGTTGGGTCTGAGTCATAAACTCATATGTTCTCTCTTGCTCCTTCTCCTTCACACACTCAGATTTCCAACCTGACTCTTGGGGTTGAGGAAAAAACATTCTCCTGAATTGACCAACTATATACCTTCCCTCTAAACCAGGTACTGGAAACTATGGTGTACCAATATGTATGTAAATGATAGCTTGGCTGAACCAGGGCATCAAGGGAATAATCAGAATGCATGAGGATGGGAAGAGGGACCATGCAAGTCTGTGGCACGTTGCTGATTCACCAAGCCATGGTTTGGAGGACTAAAGGATTTGAACTGAACCAGTGCTGTGCCTCAATATGGAAAAAAATTAGACCTGCCATATACTGGTTAGCCTATGGCACTTGATTAACCTATGAAAATCAGAAACACATGGCACGTTCATGGTCACAAAGCTTCTTTTAAAAGGCTGAATCAAATACATGGAAAGATTAGTAGGCACTAATCAGAGCCACAGTTGTCATGTCTAGTGACAGTATATCTCTGACTACTAGATGCTGGGAAACAAAGGATGGATATCACCATTATATTCAGGCATGTGAATCCCCTTTTCAATAGGGAGAGCCAGTTTGGTGTAGTGTTTAAGAGTGGCAGACTATAATCTGAAGAACCAGGTTTGATTCCCCACTCCTCCACATGCAGCCAGCTGGGTGCTGGGCCAATTGTGGTTCTCTCAGAGCTGTTCACTCAAGAGCAGTTCTCAGAGAGCTCTCTCAAACCCATCTACTTCATAAGGTATCTGTTGTGGGGAAGGAGATTGTAAACCACTCTGAGACTCTGAGTGAAGGGCAGGATATAAATCCAATCTCTTCTTCTAGGCAGCATGCTTATTTTTATTCACTTATTAAAACATTTATATCCTGACTTTCCTCTTGGTTCAAGGTGGTAAGATTAGTCTCTCCAGTGTGATAATTACTAAGACATGGGGAATTCTCCAGTTGACCGCAGAGGTTGCTGGAGATGCAACCAATTAAAAAATGTGTGAACTCTGAAACAGAGGTACACCATTCTAAATCTGTGGATATCAATGGGTTTAGGACAGTGAAGCTGTTCATGACTGTGCTGATATCAAATCAGATGAAGAGTTTGTCCACAGGTTAGTCCATCAGTCAACAATGCCCAGATGAAATGATATGCAAGCGTGAATGGACTACCATAGATAAACTATGACAGAAATGCCATTCTGCCTAACATCAATCGCAACATGATGTTTTTCAACTGAGTCAGTGTACACAATCACCCCCTCTGGTCACTCAGTGTACAGTGATCACAAATGTTTGAGACAAGTGTTTACTTGTAAAGGCATAGTCCTACACAGAGGGAGACTGAAGGGGGGAATTCCTGAGGGAGGCTGACCTGCTTGGGGAAATGCAGTCGTGAGGTCCTGGAGGAAAAATTTAGGCTGCTAGGCGGGAGACTTAAGGCCAGGACCTCCAAGGTAGCCTTCTCGGAAGTGCTACCTGTTCCACGTGCAGGGCAGGAGAGACAGGCACAAATTAGAAGTCTCAATGTGTGGATGAGACGATGGTGTAAGGAGGAAGGGTTTAAGTTTGTTAGGCACTGGGATGCTTTCTGGAACAAGCCGGAACTGTACAAAAGAGACGGTCTCCACTTGTCTCCGGATGGAACCAGGCTGCTGGCGCTTAAAATCAAAAAGGTGGCAGAGCAGTTTTTAAACTAAATCTTGGGGGAAAGCCGACAGGAGATGAAATGTCTCTGGTTCGGGAGGACTCGTCTCAAAGAGATGAAGGGTTAGCTGCTATTTTTCTACCGGGTAACGGACCAGAGTTGTCCACTGTGAAGGTGACAAACAATATGGACTGTCTGCCAGAGTCTCGAGGCAGCAGGAGGAAGGTGGCGGGCCTAGCTCGCCTGGGAAATTATAGATGTTTGTATGCAAATGCTAGAAGTGTTCAAAGTAAAATTGGTGAATTGGAATGTTTAGTGTTGGGAGAAAACATAGACATTGTGGGAATTTCAGAAACTTGGTGGAATGAGGAGAATCAGTGGGACACGGTGATTCCTGGATATAAGCTATATCGGAAGGATAGGGAGGGAAGGGTTGGAGGTGGGGTGGCTCTGTATGTCAGAGAGGATATACGGTCCAGTAAGGCTGAGATCAGAGAATTAGATTCACTTTTAGAAATGCTTTGGGTTGAAATAGAGGGCCCAAAAGGAAATTTAACTATGGGAGTTTGTTATCGCCCACCAAATCAAAAGAGAGAGGACGATTATAATATGATGGAAGGCTTAAAGATAGCGGCTAAACGTAAAAACTGTGTTGTAATAGGTGATTTTAACTACCCGCAGATTGATTGGGTCAATATGTGTTCTGGTCGAGAGAAAGAGATTGAGTTTCTTGATGCTCTCAATGACTGTGCTATGGAGCAGATGGTCTCAGAACCTACCAGGGGTGGGGCGATCCTGGATTTGGTCCTAAGTAATGCCCAAGACTTGGTGAGAGATGTAAAAGTGATTGCGCCGCTTGGGAGCAGTGACCATAATGTTATTGATTTCACCGTTTGTATAAATAGGGAGTTGTCCAAAAAGACCACCACAACCACGTTTAACTTTAAAAGGGGTAAATACACTGAGATGAGGAGGCATGTGAGGAAGAAACTGAAAGGAAAGGTACATACGGTCAAAACCCTTGAGAAAGCTTGGACGCTATTTAAAACTATAATCCTAGAAGCTCAGATAAAATACATACCACAAGTTAGGAAAGGCACAAACAGGCATAAGAAAAGGCCTGCGTGGTTAACAAATAAAGTAATGGAAGCTGTAAAAGGTAAGAAGGACTCCTTTAAGCGGTGGAAAACCAGTCCAAGTGAGATTAGTAAAAGGGAACACAGGCTGTGGCAAATCAAATGCAAGACTGTGATCAGGCAGGCAAAAAGGGACTATGAGGAGCATATTGCAAAAAACATAAAGACCAACAATAAAACTTTCTTCAAATATATTAGAAGTAGGAAACCAGCCAGGGAGGCAGTGGGGCCCTTGGATGACCATGGGGTAAAAGGATTACTGAAGGAGGATAGGGAAATGGCTGAAAAGCTAAATGAATTTTTTGCCTCCGTCTTCACTGTAGAAGACGAGAACTTTTTGCCCGCCCCAGAACCACTAATTTTGGAAGGGGTGTTGAAAGACCTGAGTCAGATTGAGGTGACAAATGAGGAGGTCCTACAACTGATAGACAAATTAAAAACTAATAAGTCACCGGGTCCGGATGGCATACATCCGAGAGTTCTGAAGGAACTCAAAGTTGAACTTGTGGATCTTCTAACAAAAATCTGTAATCTTTCATTGAAATCTGCCTCCATTCCTGAGGACTGGAAGGTAGCAAATGTCACCCCCATCTTTAAAAAAGGTTCCAGAGGAGATCCGGGAAACTACAGGCCAGTCAGTCTGACTTCAATACCGGGAAAGTTGGTAGAAACCATTATCAAGGACAGAATGAGTAGGCACATTGATGAACACGGGTTATTGAGGAAGACTCAGCATGGGTTCTGCAAGGGAAGATCTTGCCTCACTAACCTGTTGCATTTCTTTGAGGGGGTGAACAAACATGTGGACAAAGGAGACCCGATAGATGTTGTTTACCTTGACTTCCAGAAAGCTTTTGATAAAGTTCCTCATCAAAGGCTCCTTAGAAAGCTTGAGAATCATGGAGTAAAAGGACAGGTCCTCTTGTGGATCAAAAACTGGCTGAGTAATAGGAAGCAGAGAGTGAGTATAAATGGGCAGTCTTCGCAGTGGAGGACGGTAAGCAGTGGGGTGCCGCAGGGCTCGGTACTGGGTCCCATGCTTTTTAACTTGTTCATAAATGATTTAGAGTTCGGAGTGAGCAGTGAAGTGGCCAAGTTTGCGGATGACACTAAATTGTTCAGGGTGGTGAGAACCAGAGAGGATTGTGAGGAACTCCAAAGGGATCTGTTGAGGCTGGGTGAGTGGGCGTCAACGTGGCAGATGCGGTTCAATGTGGCCAAGTGCAAAGTAATGCACATTGGGGCTAAGAATCCCAGCTACAAATACAAGTTAATGGGGTGTGAACTGGCAGAGACTGATCAAGAGAGAGATCTTGGGGTCATGATAGATAACTCACTGAAAGTGTCAAGACAGTGTGCGTTTGCAATAAAAAAGGCCAATGCCATGCTGGGAATTATTAGGAAGGGAATTGAAAACAAATCAGCCAGTATCATAATGCCCCTGTATAAATCGATGGTGCGGTCTCATTTGGAGTACTGTGTGCAGTTCTGGTCGCCGCACCTCAAAAAGGATATTATAGCTTTAGAGAAGGTGCAGAGAAGGGCAACTAGAATGATTAAAGGGCTGGAGCACTTTCCCTATGAAGAAAGGTTGAAACACTTGGGACTCTTTAGCTTGGAGAAACGTCGACTGCGGGGTGACATGATAGAGGTTTACAAGATAATGCATGGAATGGAGAAAGTAGAGAAAGAAGTACTTTTCTCCCTTTCTCACAATACAAGAACTCGTGGGCATTCGATGAAATTGCTGAGCAGACAGGTTAAGACGGATAAAAGGAAGTACTTCTTCACCCAAAGGGTGATTAACATGTGGAATTCACTGCCACAGGAGGTGGTGGCGGCCACAAGTATAGCCACCTTCAAGAGGGGTTTAGATAAAAATATGGAGCACAGGTCCATCAGTGGCTATTAGCCACAGTGTATGGAGCACAGGTCCATCAGTGGCTATTAGCCACAGTGTATGGAGCACAGGTCCATCAGTGGCTATTAGCCACAGTGTATGTGTGTATATAACATTTTTTGCCACTGTGTGACACAGAGTGTTGGACTTGATGGGCCGTTGGCCTGATCCAACATGGCTTCTCTTATGTTCTTATGTTCTTATGCTTTGCCCTGGAAGCTTGAGTCAGCAGAGATTAAGAATCAGCAAGGTATCAAGCCTTGAAAAATGAGCTCTGCCATGGGTACTTAACATATGATTTGGGAGGTAAAGTAATATACACAGACTTCCAGAACGTGCACACTTCATTAGCAAATCTACAGTAGCATTTGCTCAACCCAGCCCGTCTTTCATCTCTCAGGCAGCAGGGAGTGAAATGGCACAAATGTGTTATTAGGAAGGAAAATCCATCAGCAAGCACCATAAATCAGCTCTAGGAACACATTTCTACCCATGCTTTGGCCTAACAATGTCTTTCCAAATCACCCAGCTAGACTCACACTGCCTGCTATCATGAAACCCAAGACAAAGTAAACTTCACCCTTCGATGAACTGAGTTAACTGGGATTTCCACCCCTCCCCTTCAAATAAAGGTGAATAGGCTTATGCATCTGTCAGTGAGGTGTGAAATTGGTCAGTGTCACTTTTGTGATTTACCACAGACCTCACTTCTCTGAGACTGGTGTGTGACAGAGAAAGGAGGAAATTGCCTTCATTTGAGAAAGCTGCTTTGTCTTTATCCAGTATGAAAAACTGGTGTAAAATTCTCAATGCTCTACAGAATCTGCAGTTTGGTTGAGGTTAGTGCAAGGATGCCATTTCAATAAGAGATTTCAGTGAGAGATGGTAGGGATTTTCTGAACAGTTGAAAAGGGCTGCTCTTAGGCATATTCAATATTAAATTATAAAAAGGAATTCCTTGGGGTGACCCTTGAAAATAAAGGCAGTCACATGATAAACCCTTCAAAGTCACCCACTTTTCTTTCTTAAATCAAAGGGATTTGTATATTGGCATCCATTCTGAGAACATAGGCGATCCACATTTTTATTGCCAGAGTCACTCAATATGTACACCAGGTGTATTATCCAAAAAAGAAAAAGCACCTCCAACAAATAACAATATGCAGCAAGGAAGGCAATATGTGGTAAGACAGGAACAATATGCAGTAAGAAAGACAGGAAGGAGAGAAGTCATGAGTTCTGCCTTTCTGCCTTAGCAGCTCTCTCAATTGGTGGCATACAGGGCTTTTTTTGAGCAGAAATGCACAGGAACGCAGTTCTGGTTGGCTTGGTGTCACAGGGTGTGGCCTAATATGCAAATGAGTTCCTGCTGGGCTTTTTCTACAAGAAAAGCCCTGGTGCCATTTAAGCACCCACGCATGGTCCGAGCCTCAAGACTACTAATGCATGGTGTGGCCATGTTCATCAGTTTAAAAATCTGGGGAAAAGTCACTGCAGACCTTAATTACATGGGAAAGCTTCAGCTTCCTTAGAATCTTAAAAGTTATTTTTTTTTAGGTCTAATGTCTGAGTACTGTAAAAAGTAAAATCTGAATATGGCCTTAGGACTCAGTCTGACAGTAAAAATTTTGATTGCAAAAAATTGGAAATGGGGGACCAACCTGAACATGAAAACTTGATTCAATAAAGTCTGGCAGATTGCTTAGTTGTTGCCATTATGTTAAAATGTACATTTGAAAGATAGCAGTCAACAAAAACCTTGTTTTTCAACAATATGACAACTTTTTTTGTTTATTGGTAGCAAAAGTTAACTTTAGATTAAATATATTTACTGTCCTGGTTTGTAATAAGAAAATGTGATATGTGATGCAGCAATATTCCTTTGGTTTTTTAAATGTCATGTTAGATTCCTAAACTTGTTCATGTACATATTTCTAAAAATAAGAAAAAAATTGATGGAAAATATATGTTAAATTCAGAGGCATGGAGTGGCAATAATTGGAGTCGAGTCTTAAGCTTATCAAAAGAAATAAAGTTTACTAGAAAACATCAGGATAGGGTACTTGGGATATAAAAGAAATAGAACTCAACTTACCAGCTAGTCTAACAATGTCTGTCCTCTAGATGGCTACATTATACAACCCCTTTGTCTAACCAGTTCTTCTTCTCAGAAAACACCAACAGGAAAAAGAGCAATTCAGCTTGCATACAAGATCAAAGCATTTCACACCTAATGTCCTTTCTGACCAATGTTAGTTTATATGCTTCCCCGGCAAAGAAGACTTGGCTCACAATTGGGTTTAGGTTACCATACATCACTTCCTCTATCAGGTAAACAAACAGTTAACTATATAATGTCTGAAATGTGCATAGCTTGTATTCCAACAAATTACAACTGAAATATGTCAGAGAAAACAAACAATCAAGATTTACTATCTCTTTAAAGTGCAATGGACATTTTTAGCTTACCCAGGACCTGTAGCTGTGTGTTCTCAGTAATCTCACCCCGGAAGTTGGCTGCCCTGCAAGAGTAGAGCCCTTGATCGGAGAAAGAGATGTTTGCAATCAGCAATGATCCATCATGCAGATGGTGTCCAGGGGAAAGCTTGATCTTATTCTTGAACCAAGTGAGCTCTGCTTCAGGCACACCTGGCAAGGCAATACATGAAAAATAAATCAGAGTAAGCAAGCATTGTGTACTCCCTGCAAGGGCGTTATGAAGGAAAAATGAAGCACCTCATGAACACACATTTTTTGGTTGTTTTGTTTTGCCAAAATCAAGCCAAACTGATTTACAGGCTCAGAAGAGTTATAGTTAACTTGGTTTTCAGCACATTACAAACACTGAATTTTCCAGAGGCATCTGAAATTTAGTAACATTTTTTTACAGCTTATTCTACCCCTAAACTGCAATTCTATGGACTTTTTCCTAGAAGTAAGCCTTACTGAATAACTTGGAACTTACCTCCAAGTAGGTCTGTTTGGAATTGCTCTTTGAATGGCTTACATAAATATTTTTAATTTTACTTTTAAGAATAAAAAGGAAAATGTTCAAGCCCCCCCCCCTGTGTTTAAGGGCCAGCAGCTTCAGGCAAGCAAGGGCCAAGTAACCAACAGCAGAACAGCAAAGTCCTCTCTGAGACAGAGAAGGAGCCACTTTGGAGCAGTTCTAGGTCCTCTGAGGCTAGGCCCTTGTACTGCTTGCTTTAAGAATTGTTGCTGGATAAGTGAGGAAGAGGGAAAGTTTTTCTTCTGTCAAGAAAACATGAAAGCAATCATGTCTGCTTTTGCCACTATATAAATAACATGCAAAACTTTAATAGAAGGACACCATCATGGACATTTACATCTTCTTCTGCAGGCTCAGACAGGGCTCAGGGCATCTCCAGGAATGATTCAGATCAATGCAATCCTGCCCTAGGAACATTCTCTTTGGAAACAGGCACTTCTCAAACCCAACAGCTGTGCAGTTTTCTGATGATTAATACAAATCACACCACCCCATTATGTTCACATTTCTTCACTGCAGCTGGCTACAACCAGCTCATGTGAAATCAAACTCTAAAATCATGATTCTGACCTAAGGTTCCACAAACAACAAAGGCGATTTTGTTTGAGTAAAGTGAAAGACTTCGTGATCTGATCCGAAGGACTGGTGGTACAATCCCCACAGCTGTATTTGATACAGTATATATCCAAAGATTTCAGTACTTTTCTGACTTTGATCACCTGTACAAAACAGTTTTTCTTTCTCTTTTTTTAACTGCAAGGTAAACATTGAAGAATCAAAACCAAATGTTCCACCTGCTTTGAGCAAATTGCAAGGGGAAAGAAGAAGAAAGATGAGGAGGGTACATGGCAGCTAGCAGCCACTAGGCCTTCCTGTATCCTTCTCATGTGAGATTTATTCCAACAAAATGGGTAATGAAACGGAGATCAGAGTGAGTTGGCAAGAACTTCAAACAGCAATTTAACAGGTGCAGATGTGAGAAAAGTAACTGTTCTGTGCCTTCATCAGTAGGGGGAGCAAGAGCATTTCTTCAATCCTAACTATCAAAATTATGAGGGATTTGTCTCATGTAGAAAGGGGGTATAAGATACAAAGGAGTAGGCACTGGAAGAGACACAAAGAACAGAAAGGGAATAGCAGTAAGTTTCATGGAAGGATATCATGCTGGCGTTTCTCTTGCACAACTGAAAGAAAGTGCTGATAAAAAGGAAGTTTGAAGGCCAGATCTCCAGCTGGAACAAGAGCACAGTTCTCCTTGAAGCCTGCTGGCTTCTTCTCTGAGCTTTCATTCAGAAAGTACCTGTAAAAAGTCATTTTCTTCTGTACTTCACAATGATCAGTTGGTGGAAAGTATTATACATCAAGTAGCATGATATTATTTCCCAGCCACTGTTCTATCCCACTTGTATGTCTTCATTCTGTTTCCAGCTTGCTCTTTCTACCAAAGATTTCAGAGTAGTTTTCTTCCTAGGATTGCCAAATCCAAGTTGTGAAATTCCTAGTGACTGGGAAGGTGAAGCCAGTGGAGGGTCTTCATCAGGGTATAATGTCATAAAGCCCATTCTCCAAAGCAGGCATTTTTTCCAGAGGAATTGATATTTGTTGTCTACAGATCAGCTGTCATTCTGGGGGATCTCCAAAACTCCATATGGAGTTTGGCAATCCTACTTTCCCCAGTCTCCCAAGCAAATAGTTACTGGGGTCAGAGTTACTTTTTCAGAAGTAAAGCTGAATTCAGGAAAAGTTGAAGGAAGAGTGACAAACAGGCTCAGCCCAGTGATCTTGCATGTGAGCAGAGAGACAAACAAAACCCCACCTCTCCAGAAGGAACTGAATACAAACTTTGGTGGAGCCTGCTCCTTACTGGTAGGATTGCCAATCCCCAGGTGGGGGCAGGGGATTTCCTGGTTTGGCGGCCCTTCCCCCACTTCAGGGTCATCAGAAAGCGGAAGGGGGGGAGAGAGGGAAACGTCTACTAGGAACTTCATTATTCCTATGGAGATCAATTCCCATAGGGTATAATGGAGAATTGATCAGTGGGTATCTGGGGCTCTGGGGCACCCTGTTTTTTGAGGCAGAGGCACCAGATTTGCTGCATAGTATCTGGTGCCTCTCTTCAAAATACTTTCCAAGTTTCAAAAGGTTTGGACCAGGGAGTCCAATTCTATGAGCCCCAAAAGAAGATCCCCCTATCCTTCATTATTTCCAATGGAGGGAAGACATTTAAAAGGTGTGCGGTCCATTTAAATGTGATGGTACAACTTCCTTTGGAGTTCAGTTATGCTTGTCACAACCTTGCTCCTGGCTCCACCCCCAATGTCATCTGGCTCCATCTCTAAAGTTTCCTGGCTCCACCCCAAAGTCCCCAGATATTTCTTGAATTGGATCTGGCAACCCTACTTACTGGTCACCTCTGTCTCTTTCTGGGTCTGGTCTGCACATGCAGCAGACTTATGTGGCAAAACACTGAGGTAGAAGAATGGACTATACCCTTCCAAACTGTACTGAAATGTAGTTTCTTGTCCAAGTTCCCTCCTCCTTTAATAACTCCGCATTAGCGGAAAACCTTATACAGCATGCAAAGGGCTAGGATAGAATGTTTCTGCCTGAAGCATTAAACATTTATTTGTAAAGAGGTTTTTTGTTTTGTTTTTTAAACATGGAGGAGAATTCACAATGAGACTCTTACCATGTACAATCTGAAGTAGCGCAGTCCTGGGCGTAGCATTGCCCAGCATCGTTTAACAAGTAGGGCCATGGGATTTTTTTAAAGCAGCCCTCAGTCAACACTGTGAATACAGAACATTCTTAAAGCAGCCTTTTGACAACGCTGGGGCTGTTTCACATTTTTTTTTTTTTGCTGTGATATATAGAGTGTCATGAGGAATTTGGTCTTGTGTAAAGGTCAACCATGGATCACTGAATCCCCCTCCCTTATTCTAGATGTGGTCTAGTTGACTCTAGCTGCTGAGCAGGGTGGTGGCTGCTTAAGGGACCACAGGGGATTTCCCCAAAGTTGAAGAGGACAAGACAGCAAGCACAAAGGAATAAAAATAAACCCCCCAACTGTTCTTCTCTGAAAGTAATTACCAGCTAGCATTTCCAATTTGTTTCTCCAGAAAAACCCATATCCACTGGAGAGAAAAATATCAGCTACACACTGAACACATTTAATTTTCTCTTCATATTATAGTGCCACATGGCAGGTGGTCCTGCAGGTGTTTCCAGAATGTCACACAGATTCCCTTTTTCTGGGGAATCAATATGATTGCACAGAAGGCAGGAGGTTTGCATTGTTTAAGCTGTAAGTGCTCTGCTGTTTGTAAGAGCAATAGTGTAATTTTCTTTTGTCAGATCCAGAGGGGATAGTAATTAACCCATCTCACTGTTCTGCTATGTGTGCCAACAGGACCACCCTCATGTCAATAGAACAGTGTCACAGGCACCTGATAACATTTTAAGCCAGAGCAAAGTACTATGTCAATGCCTACATATGGCTCCACCATGTGGCTGGAGAGTGTGATGGAAGATGCAATATAGAGACCAAAAATGGAGAATTCCATAAAAAGCAAAATCAGTGAGGAAAAGCACACTTTTTTTTGTCATAACAGTGGTAAAACTTCCTGCAAAGGAGGGAATAACGTTTTCCTCAGCCTTCCCTTTTGTATTACACTACCTTTACCTGTTGCGTATTTCATGCAGGAGGAAGACAATAGGATTTCTTTTGTCTTTTGCCACTCATGGAAGAGGGGGCTATGAGCTCTCGCTCCTCAACTGTTCCACACTGGAGGTAATTGTGCCACTGAAAATACTGTACAAACACATTTGAAGCTTCCTTATACTGAATCAAACCATTGGCCTATAAAGGTCGGGAATGTCTGCTCTGGCCTAGCAGTGGCCCTCCAGGATTTTATGCAGAGTTCTTTCATATCACCTGCTATTTGAACTTTCAAATGAATATGCCAGCAATTGAACCTGGAACCTTATGCATGCAAAGCAGATACTCTACCATTAAGCTTTGACCCCACTTTAAATGAACTGGTTCCAAGTGCGAACTATAAATGTATTTTGTTTTGAGGCGGACAGCTGGACTGGATGGGACTGTCAATTCTTTTCAGGTCTACACCTATATGACTCTTGGTGGCTTGTTCTCTTCATTTCTTGCTGGGAATATTCAGTTTGCAGCCCATCTGAACTTCTCCATTAGTTAAGTGATTTACTGTTCCAAATCAATTTCTTTCCTCTGCTAGCTAGTCCATTCCTTTACCATAATTGAGAACACATTTATTTTCAAGGAGTACAGAACGTGAAAGTGTTGCATATTCAGCAGTACTCTTAAAATCATCTTTCTACTCCTTAACCAAACAAGACAAGTTATCTATGGGAGCAAGGTGACCATTTAATGCAACTCAAGCACAAAACCACTCACTGACTTGCCAATTATTCTTTTTTGGCTTACCATGATGAACTGATACTGGGCACATATTATCCAGTTAATCTGCACTAATATTTGACTGCACACCTCTATATATGTTGTGCAGTATTTATTGTAAACTCATACTATGCAGTGAAAATTGTGACGTCCAACAATCCATTACGTTTTTGTAAAATGTCTGAAAATAGAGAACAAAATGCATGCCTACTAGCACCTTAAAGACCCACAATTTTTTTCAGTCACATATAAACAAAATGAGTGTTAACTCACAAAAGCTTATACACACAGGGCTTTTTTTTGAGCAGGAATGCATAGGAACACAGTTCTGCCTGGTTTGGCATCAAGAAGTGTGGCCTAATATGCAAATGAGTTCCTGCTGGGCTTTCTCAACAAAAAAGCCCTGTGTGAAACAATGGTGACATCAGGGGTATGGCCTAAAATGCAAATGAGTCCCTGCTGGGCTTTTTCTACACAAAAAGCCCTGACCCTGGAAAACGTTAAGGTGTTACTGGACTTGGAATTTATTCTAACATCACAGACCAATTCGGCTGAAAAGGGAGAGGTTTCCTCCCACTTTTCAAATATGCACAAGCAAATACTGATAATTATGTTTAGGTGACTGCCAATATCAAGTGGAGTTTCTGCATATTAGCAAAATTAATATGCAATTGTCAGCAGTTATATTATATGAATATAAATTAAATAAAAAAAAATCACTGGTTAGAACACCTGCTTCGCTGGGGAAGGTGGGATGCAAATCTAGTAAAATAAATAAAATGAACAAATAAACACACAGCATACAGGGAATGATCTGTTTTTGCTTCATGTTATTGCTGTTATATCCCCAATTAAGATTGTATTTCAAGGGTTGGCTCTCCATCATTCCCCTTGTCTCTCACCTCATCACCTCCTCTAAGGTATGTTTAAAAATAACTGGAGAATGAAGAGGGAAGAGAATTGGTGCTATGAGCCTTAGTTGGGGGGTGAGGCAGCAGGCTCTGAAGGTGATGATAATGATGTGTCACTTGGACCCCAGGGTCTATAGCACATTATAGAGCTGGCTAGGTTCAGAAGTCTATTAGACTTTCTATTTTATAACACTGAACAATCTTGTACTCATAACAGAGGTGAGAACATGCTTATTGATAAGATAATTAGAATTCCTGCAATTTCCTTTTCAGTGGAAATCAATACAAATAATTGCAAGTTCTTTTTAAAATCAAGGAGCATTGTTCATTATCGTACTAGTGCACTTGTAGACTGAGACAATGTAGGCAAAACATAGCACATACCTTATCATACTTTGAAATATGGCTAATGCCCTTTCTCACCTGCAACTTGGCAGCTAATGGTCACATTTACTCCAGGAATTGTTTTCACTATGCCTCCAATATCAACATTTATGGAAAGTGAATCCTTGTTGATCAAGGTGGCTCTTGATGTTTTAATCAGTGGTTTCCCTGAAAGCACAAAGCACCACAGATTAGCAAGATGATAAGGAAGGCAAGCAGTTAACCAAGTAAGGGCATCATTACATAGTGGGTTTTTGCCCTGTCACTGAAAATAGTTCAAGGAACTGATATGGCTGACATTTCATCCTCTGATCCATCACTGATAGTTCCTGATTAAGGCACAACTTCCAGGGACTTCTTTCATACGAAAAAAGCATCTCACTGAAGAGATAAATGTAAAGTTTACTTTTGGTTGGTCTTATTATGGCCATATTCTTGTTTCTTTTTAAAGTTTCCTTCCTTCAGTCCCCCACCCTTCCTTATTTTGTGTGATTTAATATATTTAGCCTTTAGATTTCATTATTTACTGAGGGTTCTTTCTGAGCAACTTTACCTTAAAATCCCCCACTTTTTAATGCATGCTGCATCAAAGTTACTGGCATGTGGATAAATATATAGGTAAACATGCACACATTTGGTATTATTTTGCAATAAAAAGTGCATGACTCAGCAGCATGGAAGACACAAAGAGATTAATACCAGGACAACAAAGGATAAACCTGAATTAAATGCAATGTGATGAGTAAGCACTTAAGAAAGAGCACTAGCAGTCCATAAATGAAAACTAAGTTGATATATAACCTATTCTCCTGCCTTTAAAGCCCTGTTCTTCAGTTAACATTGCTTTAAGAATCCCTTTAAACAGGGGAGCATATTGAACAAATATCACAAAATAAAAACCAAATGCATCAATAAAAACAAAGTGACTGAATCTGATTATTTTTTCTCCTTATGGTCCAAATCCTGAGGTCTTGTTTTTCTCACTGAGATTTCTGCACATTCTCATGGCTTTCTGTATAGTGTTTCTCCTTTAGTCTGTTCTGAACCCAGCAAGGCAGTCTAGTTGCGCAGGAGGCTAGGGACCATGGAGCAGGACAAGTAATGAGATTTATTTTCATGTTATTTGGGGGCTGAGTGGTGGCATGGGAACATCAGTGCTAAACCTTATCTGGGGGCTTGAGGATGGTTCTTGGAAGCTGTGAGATTCCACACAGATGTGTCTCTCCAGGCTGTGACTCTAGAACTGAAGAAGTGGATTCCTGGGCAGCAGAGGTGACTTAAAATAGGAAGTTTGTTCAAGTTACTGCAGAATGCTGCAGCCAGAATGCTGACTGGAGTGGCCCAGATGGTCCACATCACTAACAATGACATCCATTTTGTTTCCAGGCCCATGCAAGGCATTGGTATTGACCTTTAAGCCCTACATTGTGACCAGCATACTGTATTGACTGCCTACTTTCCAATGAACTTATGTGACCACTGTGGTCATCTTCTGCAGTCTGCTATGGATGCCCCTGCCTTCTGAAGTTAGACAGGTGGCAACCCAAGAGAGGACCATCTCATCCATGGCACCAGAACCATGGAACTCCCTTCCTGGGGATATTTAACTGTCTTCTTCTATCACTGTCTTCTCCCAATGGAGGAAGACATTTTTGTTTTCTCTGCTGTTCCATGAATGATCCCTCCTTCCTGCTTTACATTTTAATCACTGGGCGTTTTCGCACAGAGCTTACCCCGGAGCGACGTCCCTCTTCACTGCGCAGTGTCTGTGCAGATTTTGCACCAACTGCTCCGCAGAACCAGGAAGAGCCGCGAAGTGCCAAGCCTTTTGTGTCGCAAATGTAAACCGCTAAAACCCAGTTTACGTTAGTGACGCAAAAGCTGCGGCTCTTCGCGGCTTTTCCTGGTTCTGCGGAGCAGTTGGTGCGAAATCCGCGCAGACGCTGCGCGGTGAAGAGGGACATCGCTCTGGGGTAAGCTCTGTGCGAAAATGCCCACTGTGTTTCATAATATCTATTTTAGCTTGGTTTTAATTGGCTTTATGAAATGTGTTTATAATATTTTGTTTTCAATTGTTAGTCACCCTGGTGGCCCTGACTGTGCAAAAAAGGCAGATTTTTAAAAAGTAAACCATATTCATGTTACCTGATGCTGGGGAGAAACTAGAAAAATTCCAACTCTAAAAAGACTCCCTCTAGTTTGTACTATCTCCTTGTATAGGGGCCAGACTACTTCTGAAAGTATTAATGTGAGGAAGATTCTGAATGTTGGCTGGCTGGATACATATCTTCCCCTATAAGTGGGTTTGTTCAGGGGCCAGTAGAAAGAGAAATAGATGCTGTTGTGCAATGCTGTGGGCTCAAGCCCAAGACAGGAGCCTATAATGCCTATGAATTAATCCAGCTATAAATCTACAGTGGCAGCAAGAGGAAAAGAACTGGCTTGGAAAAAGATGGGTGGAAGTTAATAGGGAGCAGGAAGAATTATAGATGCTTTAGTTGGCGGCACCAGCTAAAAGTGTGGAAATCTGGTTTTGTTCCTCTCCTTCCTCCCCACCTCCCAAATTTTCAATTGCCTCTAATTAAAAACCATAAACTGTCATGACATCTAAAACACGCTCTTGCATAATTGGCAGCATATTAATCCACTCATTCTGGGAGGAACCCACCAAGCATTGCTGTTGGGCAGCTTCCGTGGGGCTTTTATGGGCTGCGCCCATGTATCTCTTAAAACATAGAGAGCCATACAGCCACAAATATGTTTTATTATAAAAGTTCACAGAGTTCTAAAGATTTACAGGACACTCCTAAATCATAGCAGAGGAAAAAGAGATCTTAAATATCAGTTTGCATTTTAATTTCACAGATTCCTCACCTCTTTATTTACTGATAATCTCGTCTGTAGATTAAATATGTCAGCTGCTCAGCCTATAAAAAGTAGTAAATGACTCTGAAAATGGAACCACATTTTCTCTCAGGGTCTTCATGTACTAGATTAATCAAAGCCATTTGTTTCAGTATGACTGAACAAAGATCACCCACTTCCTCTGAAGAAAAGTCCAGGCCTGTCTGTTTTAAACTATCTACTATCTCATCCATACAGTTGGCATCCAGATTCCAGGCTGCTAAGTGACTAGGCATCTTCAGCTCCTGCTTGAAAGATGAGGGTATTTTGAACCTTCCCCAATTTGACCCAGAAGAATTGCATTTGCTAATTTGTTTGCATGAGAAAATCAAACCAAGACATGGACCATTTTATTAGAAAAATGGCTGCTGGTTACTGAAAACCCCAAAGCCTATCCATCTCCTTCATACCCCCGTCCCGCTCAAGCAATGATCAATTAATCTCCATGAATTAACTTGGATGAAAACTGTGACTTGAATGAAGAGGCTCTCTTCCAAAACTGTGCTCTACAGTTATAGCCTTTGGATCCCACCCATCAGGAATATAACAGATTGTAAAGTCTCTCAACAAACTAGAGCACTACACTGCCACTTTAAAATTCCATGTTAGATTCATCTTTTGATGTTATTCTGTTATCCATAGGAGAGCTCTATAATGGACACATTAACCCTTTTTATTGTGTTCATTTATAAGAAGAACCAATTGTATTGATTTTCACCAGATACATCAAAGGTAGACAGTGAGAGGGAAACATAACATAATGCCTTATACTTCTCTTTTCTCATGTTTAATAAGCCATAGTCAATACACCAAAGAACATTTATGAATTAGACATAACAAGAAAGCTGAATTTAGCTACATTAGTTTTGCAAATGTTGCAAAAAATCAGTATGCCTTATCACAAGGGAAGGTGACATTTTCCTAATTGCAAGCCAGGACTTAAGTCCCAGGAGAGCTGGGGTATATTTTACCATGCATTTATTTTGCCAGAGAGTGTATAAGAAAAATGATTTTATTGAACAGAAAGGTTGTGATATTCATTATTTATTCATTTTTAGCAGTAGCTTTTAATGGCTCATGGAATCTGGGGTTCCAACTTATTTTTTAAAGAGTGCAAATTATTACTGAATTCTGTCACATATGACACTTGAGAGTTTCACCGCATGCATGCATTTCTATACAGATTTTTGTTTTATACATGTCTCTCTCCCACATTTTTTGAGGATGGCAGGGATTATGTGGATTTTACAGTATTCTCTATGTTTTAAATTGGAATTTGTAAGCCACCTTGACCTATGGAACAGTCAGGCTATAAATATTTAAATATCTAAAGAAATAGACATATGTAAGAAAAGAAAAACAAGAAAAAAGTCTAGAATGAGGAAGTGGCAACACTGAAGCCCATGGTTTAGGAATAAAATTGAGACCTTTTCCTCCAACAGATGCAGTAGCTGTAAATTGTAATAACAACCATCACAAGCCTTCTTTTTCAGGGTTTTCCAACAGCATGGTAAAAATCAGTCAACATGGAAAAACTGCTTCTGACAAAAAAAAAGAGAGCACCTATGCAAGCATGTTTGCCTCAGTGGTGAATTTTCAAAGGGCTACTTCATCACTCACTGTGTATGTTAATCAGGTCACATGCTCCAAGTTAAAATTTTATAAACCTTTCTCTAACCAAATGTTATAGTCTGTCTGCCTTCTCATTCACCTTTCTTCACTTAGTTGCCTAAAACTCCCCAAACTGTATTAGACATAACGCAGGGGGGGGGGAGTTTTGTAGCAGGAACTTCTTTGCATATTAGGCCACACACCCCTGATGTAGCCAATCCTCAAGAGCTTACAGGGCTCTTAGTACAGGGCCTACTGTAAGCTCCAGGAGGATTGGCTACATCAGGGGTGTGTGGCCTAATATGCAAAGGAGTTCCTGCTACAAAAGGAAGTATTGAACTTAACAGGAAAACAGAACATCTGTGCTCAGAGGCAGCATACAATAAACAGAGGGAGGCAATTAGCATTGCTACCAACTGGTATTTTCAAAGCTTACATGAGGGCTTCCCAGAAGTCACCTAGCTGACCACATCTGGACACATGAAACTGCTTGAAATGAGCCAAACCCTTGATCCATCTAGTCCAGTGTTGTTTAGGCAGACAAATGGTTGCTCTTCAAGGGTGCTGAGCACAAGCCTTTGTCAGCCCAGAAACCTATGACCCTTTGAACTGGAAATAGCACTGCTTGAACCGTGGACCTTCTGTAAGCAACACTGTAAGCTCTCACCTGAGAGATCTACAACAAACCATTTTGGAACTAAAGTACCCACCTGATGAAGTCAGGACACAGATCAACAAAGCCAGAATGATACACAGAGAAAACCCGTTACAAGACAGACCCAACAGAGAAAATAACAGAATACCACTAGTGGTCACACACAACTCTCAACTTAAAACAGTACAACGTATCATCAACAACTTACAACCTCTTTTGGACAGTGATAGCTCTCTTTCAAAAGCACTGGGGGGTAAACCTTTTCTTGCACACGGACAGCCCCCAACCTCAAACTCCTCCTCACCCACAACAATACAGCATCTCATCTGAGCATGGACCCCAGTACCAGAGCTTGCAATAAACCTAAGTGCCAACTTTGCTGCCACATACACCCAGACAACACCATCACTGGGCCTAACAACATTGACTATACCATCTCAGGCTCATTCACTTGTTCATCTTCCAACATTGACTATACCATCTCAGGCTCATTCACTTGTTCATCTTCCAACATTGACTATACCATCTCAGGCTCATTCACTTGTTCATCTTCCAATGTTATATATGCCATTAAATGCCAACAATTCCCTTCAGTTCTCTACATAGGGCAAACAGGACAAACCCTCTGACAAAGGATACATGGACACAAATCTGACATTAGGAATCACAGAACTGAGAAATCTGTGGGAAAACACTTTAACTTTCCAAAGCATTCAATGGGTGACCTCAAGGTAGCTGTTTTACTGCAAAGGAACTTCAAGAACAGAATGGAGAGAGAAACTGCTGAAGTACAAATTATTATGAAACTTGGAACAAACACCTCCCCAGGACTGAACAGGGATGTTTTTTTAATCTCATTACAGATGCTAAACCCACTCTCAGTGAGTATAGCTGTACTCAGTGAGTATATCCACAGTATTCCAATATGTTTTTCTTTTAGAATTGTGTATCAGTATAATTATTTGTATTGACATACTCAAAATAGGGATATTGGCAGTATATCTCATTACATACACTTTACCCATTTTCACTATTTTATTGTATTCCTTTTTCCTGTGGTAAACTAGAATTATGTCTACATGTTAAAAAGTAAATTAGGTAGACAAGAACATCACTATCCAATGTATTTCTCTTTTAGCTTTATTGACACACTCAAACAGGGACTTTGGTTGCTTATCCCATTACATATATTGAACCCATCTCCCATTGTCATTGACAGACAATCTCACATTTTGACATACTACTGTTTTGTCACTTTCGCATGCTCATGCTACTCAGATCAAAGGTTTGCTCAATTTGTTAATTTTACTATTCTGTCATTGTACCATTTTACATTCTAAACCACTGCCTACCAGATAATTTTACTTCACTGACATGGGTTCTTAAATCTGTACCATGTTGCATTCTGGGCCATGGCCTACCAGCTATGTATGGCTTTGCTCACTGTGCTGGATTCCTCGTCTGATGAAGTGTGCTTAAGAGCACATGAAAGCTTACATTCTAAATAAAAATTGGTTGGTCTTAAAGGTGCAACTTGACTCCTGCTTTGTTCAACTGCTTCAGACCAACACGGCTGCCCGCTTGGATCTCTCTACCAGTTTGTTCAACTGCTCTGCTTTCACTTCAATTTTTTTGGGTGGTGGTGGTGGTGGTGGTGGTGGTGGAGTGCTATCATTCATTTAATTTTTGTGATGATGTGTTTGAAGAAGATGAAGAAGAAGATATTGGATTTATATCCTGCCCTCCACTCCTAAGAGTCTCAGAGCGGCTCACAATCTCCTTTACCTTCCTCCCCCACAACAGACACCCTGTGAGGTGGGTGGGGCTGGAGAGGGCTCTCACAGCAGCTGCCCTTTCAAGGACAACCTCTGCCAGGGCTATGGCTGACCCAAGGCCATGCTAGCAGGAGCAAGTGGAGGAGTGGGGAATCAAACCCAGCTCTCCCAGATAAGAGTCCACACACTTAATCACTACACCAAACTGGTTTGCATTTGTAATTCTTTCATCCTTAATTGTTTTCACATTTCTGGATGTGACTTTCTAATTTTATTCTTAGTGTAACATTTTATTCTCCACTTAATTTGAATACAATGATAAGGGACTGTGCCACCCAGCCATGGGATCCTCTACAGATGCGTGAAAGAAAGCATCCCAGATTTATAGGCAATTACTATTCTTCCTAGGACAAAACAGACAACATAAGTGTTTTGACAATCCCAGAAGACAAGCAGAGAAATAAAATGAGAGAGAGAGAGAGAGAGAGATTGGTTCAGCATCCCAAGAAAGGCAGGCAGAAGCAACATGGAGTAAGCACACAGCTTTGTATTTGGAAGATTAAGCGACATGCACTGAGAGGATTCTGGCCCCAACATACTGTTACAGAGCATGACAAGATGACCTTTGGGAATCCAGTCTGGCAGTATTACAAGGCTTTGTCTGCACCCCCAGAGGTATCAGGCAATGAAAGCACAGGCTCCCAATATTTTCTTTCAGTGGTTCCCCTTATTCTACATTTTCATTCTTTTTTACATTACATTGTTCTTTCCAATTATGTTATAAAATTCCCATAAATAAAAAAGGATTTTTTTAAAAAAGGAAAAGGAAAAAAAGGATAGGTGGGCTGATAACAGACAGCTGGTTTGGGGCGGCTTGCAGCTGCCCCGAGGAAAGCCAGCGGGAAGAAAAGCACCCCAGATCTTCCGGACGGCACTCTAGGAAAGGGGTGGGCCGTGGAGAATCTGGAATGCTCATATGTACCACTCACGGCTCCCCAGGTGCTCGTGAGGCACTCTCCGGCCTTCCAGATGGCTGGGAGCCGCCTCAGAGCCACCCTAGTGAAAAGGGACCACTTTCCAAGTGGTCCCTTTTTGAGCTGGGTGGACCGTCTTTCAGGATGGGGTAAGTGCGGGACAGGGGCGGGCGGCAGATGTTGTCATCTGGCTGGTTTTTTTGGGTCAACTTCAGAGGCGTCTCTGAGTCAACCCAAATTGCTGGTCTGTAATCAGCTGTGGAGTTGGCAGTTGGTTGCCTCCAAGCCAATGCTGGCAGAAATGCTAGGTCATGAAACCTATTACTGCAATCCTGCTTGGTGGCAAGATCTGTGTAACTGTGGTGGCTGGATAATATCGCTGTCATTTGCTTCACCTGTTGGGTCACTCTTAGGCCCTCACCATTCCACTACCCTAGTAGAACTGTGAAAATTGTACAGCAAGGTATCAGAATATGATGGATGAATGACCATGTCTGAACACTGCTTACTATTGTTAAATTTCAATCTGAACTGACTATTATAATCATATTAAAATTACTGTGGGTTCATTTTTTAATTAGGTAATGTCTGAATGTGCATATCTTTGCTGGAATAGGTGTACCCTTGGTCCGATCTGTTAAAACTCTTATTACATTTTTACATTGTAGATATGGGTCTTCCTAGGACTCCCTGCCAAACCTGTTTCCCAAAGAGCAGAAAGCAAGCATGATCTCACAATCTCCTTTGCTCCTCCTAGACAGGTTTTCATTAGTACTGAAGTCCAAGAGCACAAAGGATATTTAGTCTGTCATTGAAGTGAACCGTTGCTGGACAAATGTAAACAAGAAAGTTAATCTGTTATGAGGTTTCATTTGCCAATGACTGGAAGCCTGTCAACCGTGCCTTGGCGAGAACTGGGGGGAAAAGAAGAGCTTATCCCTGCAAGATGTTGACTGAGTTCTGAGCCCACAATCCAATAAATTACTTAAAGGAATGTTCAGATTTAAGCACATGATTAATCCCATTGATTTAAATGAGAACCTCCATGGTAATAGTGCTTGTCTGTTTTGCAGTATCAATTCAAGTTCATTGTCCAGTGCTCTCAGCAACCCATTCCAGACAGATGGATTGGAGAAGATTCACAGGCGAATAGGAAAAGCAAAAACCCACTTTAGTATAATTAGCTCAAGGGAAACCAGAGGTTAAGACATAGAATTCTGAGTTTTCAACAAATTAAAACATTTCCACGTGGTGGAGAGAACACAACTGTTTTCCAATGCTGCTGAGGGTGAAATAAACGGAAGTGGAAGAAAACATGAAGATAGGAAGTTAAAAAAATTATCTTTGTACAGTCAAATCCTAGAACAGCAACAGAAACCCTAAAATAGCACAAGTGAACAAAATACTACAAGGCCTAGTATGCTGACTTCAGGCTTTTTCATTTCTCAAGCATCAAATAAAATGAACTCCTGCTTATTTTTAAAAACAACATCCAAAGAAGTTGGAAAACCAGAGCTGCTTACCGTGACTGCTTCACCCTGATACATGGTAAGGTAGGTCTGCTTTAGTACCAGAGCCTACTTGAATGAGATTAGAAGTCTCAGGCTAGGAAACCCCAACAGCGAGCAATCTAAGGCCCTTGTCTCTTCAAATATGAATACTGCCATTGGCAACTTTATATCACCAACTTGAGTGTTGCCTTGTTTCCTGACACTCAGGGCTCAGAGACTGGAAACTAAAGAGGTACAGCCTAGAAGGGTGGGTAGGGGCACTTTATGGCACATGTGACTGCTTAGAGCACAGTGAAGACTGGAGCAGCACTTTGACCTCAGTAGCCCCTAATTTCCATGACCATCCTGTCCTTTATCTTGTCACCTGCTCTCCAGTCATCCTCCTGTTTTTCCTTTGGTTGTAGGAGAGGGACTTGGATATCCCCCACAAAGCACCACCCAGCTGGATTGTTAGGGGATGGATGGCGTTTCCTGGAGATACCTGATTCCCTGAGGGGTGACAAGGGACAAGTACAGTGAAGTGCAGGCTAGAGACAAAGTCTCTGTGGTTTTGCTATTCAGAAATGAATTATCTGCTTTACTATTAGCATTTTAAAGGGAAAACATGTTTTTAAAGGGCATGTCCTTATTCCCTCAAAATGTTAATAACAGAATGTGGGAATTGGTTTTCAACTACAAAACTAAATGAAGGTCGATGGATTGCCCTTTTCCTTTTCCAGATGGCTCTTAGGCAAACTGAGGCTATATGAAACTGAAAGTTGCATTTTATGGATGGAAAGAAATGGGCAATTGCTGCTTAGAGCAAGAAATTCATTTGCCTGTGACTGGTGGTTCCATCAGGAGATGGAAGAGATTGTGACAAGGGGGTTGTCTGAAGAGAGGACACCCTCCCAATCAAGCAGCAGACTTGGCAGGTGTAAGACTTGGGAACTCTTGCAAGAGGTCAGAACCTTTCACGTGTGGCTGGCACTGGAATGGCTGACCCAACACAGAGGGACTGGCCATCTGTTGTTCCAAGCTGCCAATGGTACGTGGAGGGTAGAAGGAGGACACATGTAAGCAAGCCCATGGTAATGCCCATGGAGGCCAAGGGAGGCTCTGACAGCTTGGAACAGAGGCTAAACCCATGCTGTGGGCAGAGGCTGTCAAGCCCTCTTCTGACTATCTTTCTGTCATCGGTTTGAGCCCTGAGCTTAAAATGTCCAGTGTGTGTAAGGCTTCCAACATGTTATGTCAGATTTGTTCTCTGGCTGGACTCCTGCTTGTGCTTACGTTTGTGGCAGACTAGAAATGGAAACTTTTGTGATGGTCACTTAGAACATGTTACCTGCTAATGTGACAGCAATGGAAACAGAGTCAGATCCCAATGCATTAGTTGCATTGCAGGTGTAGAAGCCAACATCAGCTTCAACTGGCTCCAGGATCTGCAAGGAGTCATCTGGCTGAAGAAGAATCCTGCAGGAACATGTAAATATGTTGATCAAAGACTGGTTATCAAGCATTCTATTACTCAGCACTTCTGAACTGGGCCACCAGAGGAGAAAGTACCACCAGAGCATCCAAAACTTATAAAGAAATATTAAAAGAAGAACAGACAGGTATAAAGTTTCATGCATTCTATGTTGGTAAATTTTGTTTGGTTAAATAAGGCCATAAAGTTTTACATTAACAGCCCCCCCAGGTGCTGATTTAAATAATACAAACCTACATAGTGTGACATTTCATTTCCTACCTGAATACTATATTATCTGGGCTGGCTGGCAGAAAGAGGTGAAATGGATACACTTGCCCACTCCCTTGTAGAACAAAGCTTGAATCTAGTGGCACCTTTAAGGCCAACAAAGTTTTGTTCATGGTATAAGCATTTGTGTGCAAGCACACTGGATCACACTTTGTTCAGCTGCTTCAGACCAACGCGACCACCCCATCTGAATCACTCCCTTGCAGTGTCCCATCATAGAAAGCTGAATAGCCTAAAAGTCAACACTACCCAGTACTGCCCATATATACTCTATGGTCTCATAGTACTCTCTAACCACAGTCTGTAGGACCTCTGTAAACAGCCTAGTTATTCACAGTCCCCTGATCATCTGCAAGGTCCCAAAAGACCCCATCACAAGCCACATGCAACACTGCAGACCTATGTTCAGATCTCTAGATATGCAATGACAATACAGCATGAAGCCCTCTGCCTTGGGTGGCTGAAAGGAAATTAGCTGAAGGGCACAATGCTCTTGACAGCTTCTGGTCAAGTTCCTGCATTTTCTACTGCACAGTGCTTTGGGATTCCTGGGGTTATTTCATCAGTCGTAATGCAGTACAGAAGAACTGCCAACAGATCCCATCCTTTCTCCATCAGGAGTGAGACAGCAGCTGGGGGAACATGTTTTGAGTGGCCAAACAAGAGGAAGGGAAAGAGTTAAAACAGGCGTTTTCATATTTCTCTGCTGTTTAAACTTGGAGCCACTTGAGGCTGCTTTTCATTTGAACAAACCTTTGGGAGAAAAAGAGACATGCCGTGTGATAATACCAGGGCAGTTTGGGGCGGTTGGGAGGTGTTCCAAATTAGGCTGGCTTGAAAAGAGCCATCCCGGAACCACCACACGCTCCCCAGCGAAGCGCTTGCATCTTGTCTGCAAAGTGGCTGGGGATCTCCACACGCGGAGGCGCCTCAGAAGCCGGACTGCTCTTTCCCCCCAAAAATAAGTTAAGCGCCAAGTGCTCATGCACTTCCGACAGTTTTTAAGAAAACAAAAACCTGGAAATGGGGGTTTCACACACCAAGGCACCTCGCTTGTACCTTTTCACTTCCAGACACTGATAGGGTGACTGGCTGTTGGCTCAGAAATTTGCTACCACTTTGGAAGTGGTAGTTTGAGGCAGATGTTTGTGTGTGGAAGGATTTTTTCGGTTGATTTCAGAGCTATCTCTGAGTCAGCCCAAAGTGCCAGTCTGTAATTACCCATCATGTATATCAAGAGACTGTATGTCATATCTACTTTGGTCCTTAGTTCTTGGTTATCTCATTGACTGGTTATTTAAATTATCTGTATGTCACCCATATAATCCAGCATAGACAACATATAAATCATCTGGATTGTTGAGGTGACACAGACAAATGAGGTCCAGAAGGTCTAGCTGGGTGATCTAGAGTCACAAAATTGCTGGACATTAGTTATTTAAGTTCTGAAATAGCACATTAGGAATCAGCTAAGAAAAAGGTGATAAGATTTAGCTGGAGTCCACGTAGCACAAAGGCCTAGACTCTGTGCTATAAATCAGGGAATTCATGTTCTGAATCTTGCAAGTTCCATAGGCAAGACACTCTTGCAGGCTTCTTCCACACATCACTGGATATTTCTCTCTTGTTATGTTACAGCAGTATTTCATAACTGAGTTTTCCTGTGTGGAGAAGACAATCCAGGAGGTGAATAGTTGCTATATGGCATAGATCAACAACCTTTTATAATTCAAAGAACCAAATTACAATGGAACCAATAAGCAATAAAGAAGGACCACTGAGTTACAGATTAAAGACCCCTGGTATAGCTTGAGACAAAAAAAAAAATCCAGCAATATGTAGATGAAGGCAGCCCAAGCCATCTTGGCTTCCTGTTCTCTAATATTGGGATAATAACCCTCACCTCCCTTGCAGAATTGCTGGAATGATTACAACACAATAATTTGCATGTGTGCTAAGCATTATTATCATCATCTTAAAATTCAGTGAGAGACGCAACTCTCACACAGCTCTCACTGTATCTCAGGCAATTCTCTTGTTGGACTGCTCCAGTAGACAGAGGTATGAATCTCTGGACCTTTCCCCAGGCTGTTTCCATACACATTGTTTTGCAGAGCAAATAGAAAACAAGTTGCCAGTTTTAGAATTGGATTCTGTAGCTGTCCCTTTAACAGCAGTATGATGTGAAGCAATTAGCAGGTGATTAGAGGTTTAACTGTCACCAGAATCTTTACCTGCTGAAGTTCCAAATCTCTTTTATAAGGCCTGCAGAAGGCCAGATCAGTTTTATTCCCAGGGCCAACAGGCAATTCTAGTGCAGAAACACTGCATCGGAACAGGGCCCCCAGGCAACGTCCCAAACACCTGGGAACCATCCATTGCCCACTAACTGGTCTAAATAATTATTATATATTAAAAATGCTTGTCCCTTATTAAAAATCCACAGTTTTTTTTAAAAAAAGTCTTAGTTCCAACCAAACTGTTTAAATTCTAGGAAGTATCTGTCAGTGCCAGTGCCATTGGCAAAACAGAGAAAGCTTCTTCAGTGATCATATTTATTTTGCAATATAGCACAAGCTGCAAGCCTGCAAGGGAAAGGCGCAGACCCACACAACTCTTTGAAGTGGGGGCCTTTGTGTGTGTCACGCCATCAAGTCACAGCAGATTTATGGCGAGCCCTGAGGAGTTTCAAGGCAAAAAACAAACAGAGGTGGTTTGTCATCGCCTACCACTGCATAGCTAACCAGGACTTCCTTCACGGCACTAACCAGGGCTAACGCTTGCCTTGATTCCAAAATCTGAAGATAGGTTGGGCTATCATGGTCAGGCAAGGGGCTTTAGAAGCTCAGAATCAAGGGCCATGGGGCAGGGCATATGAGCTAAGTACACATCTGGCATCAAGTCCAGAAAATTCCATGGGCCACCCAGACAAGGCAGCAGATTCAGCCCCATGGACTATACCCCCTTACCTATCACAGAGTGTCTGTTGCAGATAGATATATTCTGGCCTCTGGAAGCCCTTGAGTGGCCCTGATCCAGTCACATGTTGAATATGATGGCTTCCACTGGAAATACTTGGATCAGCTTTCGTTCATTCTTAGGTCAAATTAATTACAAAAACCTAGGGCAAGTTAGCTTTTTTCACATGAAAACTGCAGCAGCTGTTTTACATAAACTCTTTTGCCAGGATGGTGATAGAAACAGAAAGTGGGGAAGCGACGGGGGGAGCTGACAACAGAGGATGGGAGAGATGGAATGAGACAGCCCATCCAAGTGCAATCAAAATCTAGTCACTTACTCTGAGCTGATGAGATCTCTCCCCAACACCCCAAGAAAAACTGCTGCCTCATGACCCACGGAGTCAGTATTTGATCTCTTTCACAGCACCATGGGTGGCAGCACACTAAAAAAAAACAGATTTAGGCCACCCATTGAATACTCCAGGGAGGGAATAAAAGGAGGTGGAAGCAATACAAAGGGAGGGATGCATTCTACCACCAGCAACGTCGACCTTCACATTGCTCAGAAAAAATGTACAAGACAAAAACAACACTCCATTTAAACCTTCAGAACAGCTCCCAAACTCCAGCCAGACCAATGGGGAACCCTGCTTCTTCTTAAAGGAACAATAATCAAGAAAGTCATTGATTCCTTCAAGACTTCCTATATCCTTCACTTGCCATATAATATACATTCATAGCTCTGCCTACAATATAACCAGTCCAACGTTTTTCATACAAATTACACAGAATAAATGACCTGAAACTGAATTCTAAAGTTGTTTTAACTTTTTAAAAATATGTGCATTGATATATTTTAGATGAACAGCTGATGCAACACAGATTTCAGTCGGAGCAGGACTGCACTCCTTACTTTTTATTCCAGAAGGCACTGGCTTTTCAAAATGTACAACAGGCCAGAAATCATGGCTGTTTTGGTATTTCTGGGTGTCTAATCAGTGGTGACTCACAGCCAAACTATGCATTTTTTACAAGCCTGTTCTGTAGCCACACAGCAACAGGTGTCCAATTTGGCTCAGAACTGCAGGATGAGGGGAGGAGCTGCTCTCGGCTTTCATTCCCATGCCATTTTCCTCAGTCGAAACAGCCCTGGTGGGGAGTTATTTCATCCAAAGTTATGGAAGAACCCCTTCCATGGGATTGTTTTGGATCCTACCTGTTACAAAAACATTGTGTAGTTTGGCCTTCAACAAGAGGTATCAGCCGATGCCACTACCACCTTCTCTCATTGTCACTGCCCAGAGCAGCCAAAGGTGCTTCTTTATTTAAACACAATGAGGCATGTAATGTAGGCTTTTCCATAGATTTGCTAAGATGGACGGAAGGTTAACTGTCCTGGCTGCTAGGTATGGCTAATGCATAGGAGAAAGTAGCAGCAGTGAAGAAAACAAGGCAGAGGTATTGGGGGCTGCTACCTATCCCACCACAATTCACTGCCTGAGGACATCCTTTCACTTCATGCATGGCTCACAAACTTAAATCAACCTTCCAGTCCCACAATTCCCATTTTCTGAGGGCCACTCAATTTATAATATTCAATGACGATGTGCACAATTAATAGCTCGCATAAGTTAGCTGTAAAATGGGTAGGTTTATCAAGATCAGTATTGTCTACACTGGCTGTTAGTGGTTCTCTACAGTTTCAGATTGAGGGCTTTCATATCACCTATGATCTGATTCTTTTAATTGAAAATGTTGGGTATTGAACCAAGGGCCTTCTGCAAAAGATATGCTCTGCTGTTAGCCCCACAGTTGCCAGCCACACCACTGACCTCCATGTGCCCAAGGTGTTTTGCCTAGTAGCCTATTATGTTCACCTGAATGCATGTTGACTTCCTATGTGTGCAAATAACTCTGTGGAATACAGGGCCAGTGGGCATGGCCCCAACTTCCCTTCCAACTATCCATTAATATCAAGAGTGAACATTAGCATAGGACTATGCAGTAAGACAAATAAACTTCTGTTGCCCTCCTTATAGAAGGCAGACAGCAGTATTTGGTCAGTATTATAATTCTTCGTAAGATTCAACTTAACTGCTATAGTCAAAAACCAGATCTATTTGCTCAAAGCAGAAGGGCTGATGTTCCTAAAGAATGGTTGTTTATGGCATGGGAACAATATAACATTTTCTTGCATGTGATATTCAGCATAATCTTTTGTGGACTCTACGCAACCTTAATTCCTTTTAAAAGCACAGCACAAAGAATACAGTAGTTTCAAACAGAAACATACTTTATTTTTTTTTAAAAAATCACTTGATGTGCACTTTTCCTACAGGATGTAACTACTGGCAATGCAAATCTGTGTATGCAACTCTCTGCAAGCCAGGAAGATATTTTTACAGGACCATGTCCAGCAAAATATATACCATAGGCCTCGTCTTGATTAAGACTACATGTGCTTTCCATAACAAATGCATTCTTGTTCTCACATTGGAAATTCCCCCCTCCCCTCCCCCTCTTTTTTAACGTTTTCTTTTTGTGGTAAAAAATCTAATATTCTATCTGCCAGGAAAAAAATAATTAAAGAAAGGGCTGTTTAAAGTGACATTGCTAATGCTAGTAAATTACAGAAACCTTTGCATTTGGAGAGCTTTTTAACCACGGAAGAGGGAAAGCTGCAAGCAAGCTAACTGCATCTCCAAACCACAGTGACAAACGGCACCTTGGATAAATCAAGGACTTGCTAGATGTTCTACAAAAACAGCTATTTAAAATTAATTTTAGCCCTAAGAGTTGACTCTTGTGTGCCTTCTCATTTCCTAGGTTGACCCCAGTGACCGGACTTGGATGTTTAACCTCAGGCCTATAATTTACACAGAGGAAATGTGTACTGGCAGTGCTTTCTTGGACTTCTGCCTTGAAAGCACGTCAGCGAAAGCAGATGCCTCCAAGCACAACGGCAGTCTTAAGCTGCTCCCTCATTCAGCACCAGCCAGGCAATCCTATGCATGTAACAGCACAGCAAATTAATGATAGCTGACCACATAGCTAGGTTATAAGGCCCTTTATACACAAATAAACATTGTCAGCAGGGACAACACGTCACTGGCCATGTCTTCTTGTTTCCTGTCATGTCAACACTGATTGGGAGCGGCCCTGAACACAGCTAAGCTACTGGCATATCGGACCCATCGCCATCTGCTCTGTCAGCAGCTCTCCAAAGTATCAGATGTTGGTCTTTCCTAGTTCAGCTACTCAAGATTCCTTAAGTCAGCAGTGGCCATCCTTTTTTGGCAAGTGTGCCGCAGGTCAAGTTCAAAGCATGAGATGGCGTCATTCAAGTGTGCTCTAACTGTCAGAGAGCTGGAGAGAATCAGCTTCAACTTCCTACCTAGCCATGAAGCTCACTGGGTGGCCTTGGGACCACTACAATCTCTCAAGCTCAGTGCCACTCATGGGCCTGTTATAGTGATAATTAAGAGAACCGTACACATGCGGCCCTGATTTCCTTAGGAAATGACAGTATAAGCTACAGTACAGCTGCATTATCCCACACAGAACAACTGCTTCAATATCTCAGCATTAGGGATGCCAAGTAGAGCTTGGTAATCAGTGGGAGGGTTGGAGGTGCGGATATAGTGGGGGAGGCAGCACATGGGCATGATGATGTCACTTCTGGTAAAAAAAAACAGAGTGCCAATTCCTAGACTCATCCTATATCACTTCTCAGTAGGGTTGCCAATCCCCGGTTTGGAGGCCCTCCCCCCACTTCAGGGTCATCAGAAAGCGGGGGGAGGGGAGGGAAATATCTGCTGGGAACTCTATTATTCCCTATGGAGATTTATTCCCATAGAAAATAATGGAGAATTGATCCGCGGGTACCTGGGGCTCTGGGGGGGGGCTGTTTTTTGGGGTAGAGGCACCAATTTTTCAGCACAGCATATAGTGCCTCTCCCCAAAATACCCCCCAAGTTTCAAAATGTTTGGACCAGGGGGCCCAATTCTATGAGCTCCAAAAGAAGGTGTCACTATCCTTCATTATTTCCTATGGAAGGAAGGAATTGAAAAAGTGTGCCGTCCCTTTAAATGTGATGGCCAGAACTCCCTTTGGAGTTCAATTATGCTTGTCACAGCCTTGATCTTGGCTCCACCCCCAAAGTCTCCTGGCTCCACCCCCAAAGTCCCCAGATATTTCTTGAATTGGACTTGGCAACCCTACTTCTCAGTGTTTACTAGAAGTGACACAGCACCATATGCAATGTTGCTGGGTTAAAAAAATTTTTTTGCAGCCAACAATAACTCAGGGGTGGAAGATCCCTTTCTACTACCAGGGGCTCAGTAGCCCTTGTTAACAAGCTTGATAACTCATACTTCAGTACATTGATTCTTAAGGGGAGTTATGTGGCCTCCTGGATAGTGATCTACAAATCTTGGCTTGCACTCAGAACTCTGTGGGGGGCAAATGGGGGACATTTAGAATATCAGACTGACCTTTCTCCCCATGTTTGTAATGCCTTCTGGCAGCGCTCACCACACTGAGGATAAAATCTCAGATCCTGTACTTCTCTCCCTAACCGTTAAAAAAGTATAGCAAGGCAGCTAATCAGTAGGGAATAAAGCATACATACTTCCATTTTCTTAAGGAGGGGAGGAGATTTGTATGTTTTAAAATTTGATATCATGAGCCACAAGGGAAACGCAGGGTATAAATATTTTAATAAATAAATAAATGTTTTAAGTGGCACACAACAAAGAGATATCAGACGTTACATTGGCTGAAGGCCATCACACACAAAGGACTCATTGAATGTATACTTGAGATCTGTGGCTTGTACGTATACATACCATAAATATACCCATATAAATAAAGTTACATTGTCTGGAGTGCTATTTTTATGTCCTAAGGCTTTTTACATGTGGTTGGGGGCACTCAATGATAATGTTGCATTCTTGGTGGGTGGTAATGAATTAAAGCTTAAGAGCCACTCTTTTCATAATGGATATTAGAGATGGAACATGAGATTTCTCCCCGCTTTTCTTTTCTTTTGGCAAGTAAAATAGAAGGACTCACATATTGAGGACATGCTGTAGGTCAGTGATAGAACACATGCTTTGCAGTCAGAAGATCCCAGCTTCAGTTTCTAGCATCTCCCATTAAATGAATCTCAAGTAGCAGGACTGGGAAAGAACATCTGCCTGAGGTCCTGAAGAGCTGCTGGTGGTCCAGGTAGACACTACTGGATTAGATGGACCGATTTGACTCAGTATAAGTCTTTTTCATGTGCTCTTAGCAGTAGGTGCAGCTGTGGTCTTACTTAGAAGTGCATTGGAATGCGAAGTGCCACATGGTACAGGCTGGCCCTTTCCCCAAAATGGAGTGGGAATGAAATGATACATTGCCAAAGTGGCAGCATGTTCATTATGTGAATGGTGTGTGTGTGTGTCAGTTTTCTAAAAAACTCCCTTACCTTTGAAAAACCTGTGTAATTATAAAACTGACACAAGCAGAGAGAGTGCTGGGATAGAACATCTCCCTTTGATGTGGTGGATTTCTGCTTATAGAGATGAATCAAACATATGGGAGCATTCCAAATGGTACCCCTGGGCCAACTGTGTGATGAATTGCTCGCCACAGACATCCTTAAGTTCTTCTGGCTGTTCAGACAGCTTTAACATGGAGTGAACTAAAAGTTACAAGTTTTTTTTAAAGGGGCTCAGATGGTGCCTGGCCCAAGCCATTTCCCCACACAAAAACTGCATTGGGGGAGAGTTATTTTTGCGACTTTGCTGTTCCATGTGCACAAATTGGGGAAATCTCCCTCTCCAAACAGTTTTCCTGTTCCAAACCAGTTTGGGCTCTGCTTTTTTTTTTTTTAAAGCAGTTCTCTGCAGTGGTTGTGTGGCTGTGGGGAACATGAGTTGGGTCCAAAAGACTTAGACCCAACTCTTACAAAACTGCAACATTTAGTCTGGCCCATAGTCCACTCTACTGCCTTAAGTCTCTGTTATCCCTTTCTGGAAACGAAATCAATTATCCCACCAAAGACGATCACCTCAGCAATATCCTGGAGTGTATCTTGCAATGTTTATAATCAGAAGTAACTAAGGCTCAGCTTGAACCCACTAGCATTTGCAGCACAAACAATAGATCAGGAGTTGGATGCAACGTGACTGCTACTGTGAACAATCAAAAGATAAACACTAGAGGAGAAAAATGCAGAAAGTTCATAAACTTGTGGAAACGATGGTAAAGTTAACATTATTTGTGTTACCTGTCACTGAAATTCACAGCTTCTCCATTCTTCACCCAGCTAATGGTGGGCTTTGGGTTTCCAACAGCTTCACAGTGAAGCAGAACACTCAAAGTCCCACTGGCTAGAACCACAGTATGTCCCAGATGAGTGACCACTTCAGATGCTGAGAGTTGTTGTGCAGCAGAGATCTTCTTGAGGATCGCAGGTTTTTTTGGAGGCCTGTGGGGGCCATTGATAAGTTCTGCTGATGTTGACAAATGCGCTTCAGCAGAAGAAGCTCTTAAGGAACTGGCAAACTCAGAAACCTGCTTAGTGAATGGGAACTCCACTGAAGCAGAACTGACTCTTGTGCCATGGGCTTTGAAAAAAGATTCCTGATGTTCCAAATGGCTCTTGAAAATTTCATGGGCCAACTGTGCAATAAGCTGCTTGCTATACCCATCCTTAAGTTCTTCGGGCTGTTGCGATAAGTTTCCGAGGATGTCATCCAAACGATCCTGACTGGCAACCATAGTGAAAGGAAGGTTGTACTCCTGGCCCTGATCTTCATCAGAAGAGATATTTCTCTCACTGGAGTCTTGAGTTTCACCTGAATCGGCATTATTACGAGGCCAGCCTCTGTATTCTAGAAGTCTTGAGACAACATCATCGTATCTACTGTCAGAATCAGTAAGAAGTCCTCGTTTCTCAGTCTTGCTGCCATTAAAGAGAATTCCATTCTGATGCTTTTCCTGGGTATGCAAGGCATCATTTAAACTGGTCTTCCTTGGGGCTTCATCTTCCTTTATCCCAGCTGATAGGGTAGCTATACGTTTGTTGTGGCCACCAATTAGTTTAATCACAAAATGTTCCTGAGCTGGCCCTGCTGTGCAAGTATAAGTTCCTGTATCAGAGGGCTTCAATCGGTGGATCTTCATATATCCATATGGAGCAATAGTGACATGAACGGAGCTGATGAGTCGCTTGCCATCTTTCTCCCAGGTGATCATTGGTTTCCGGAACCTTCTTACAGGGCATCGAAGAATGATGGATGTTTTGGGGAGCAAATAAGCATATCCACCAACAATAAAGTGCAGTTTTTTCTGTTTCCTTGTTTGGATGAAAACTTTCTTTTGGGCCATTATTAGGGGTGGCTGTTTCTGAGTTGGCCTCTGGTGTCCTGAAATATAATTAATATCATGGGATCATTCTTAATTTAGCTAATTAAACAGCAAACAAGATGAGACAATTAAAAAAAAATCATTTCCCAAGTTTGCAGAGTTCTTATTTGCGTAGCATGGGAAGAGAAGGGGCTTCTTCCTTTACCCCTGTACCATCTTCCAGATCCAAAATGGTCCCAAGGGGTGTTATTTGCCCCTTTTGAGAAGCTGCATGTGTGATGCATGGCTGGGTGGTTGTTTATTATTATTATTATTATTATTAATTTATTTATTTATTTATTTAGATTTATAATCTGCCCTTCCCAGTATGGTCTCAGAGAACTAGATGGGAGGAAAACCAACCTGACTTTCAGAAAATTATCTTGTCTAGTTTGGTTCTAAAATAGAAATTATTCTTCTCTATCACACATGAAGATGCCACTTGAACAACAGCCATATGTTAAGTTCTCCATTCTCGTAATGTATAGTATTAGAACCTAAGACACATAGGGTAGGATCACACTGGGAATTTGGTGCAGCAGCATCCTGGCTTTGAAAAAGCTGGTGTTCTTTGATGTGTGCTGTGGCAATCACACAGTCCCTGCCCTGCTGCCAGGAGAGGCATGGGCCACACATGTGCAAGAGGAGCATTCAGACTGCTCCTGCGCATGTGGGGCAAGTGCATTGTGTGCCTGGCTGTTCAGACAGCCAGGAAATGTGCCTGCATCCGTTTTAGAGATTTGCTACAGGGAAGTTCCCAGTAGCTATTTAATCCAGTCCCATCCCATCCCAAAATGAGGTAAAGATGGGCAGAGGGGGGGGGGCAGATGTGTGTGTGTGTGATCATGCACATTAAATCTGGAAGGGAAACATGGTTAAATCTCTTGTGTGATCTCACTCATAGTATCTTCAGTCCTAAAGGACTGGGACTTCCCTGGGAATAAATCTCACTGAATAATTTGAGTCACGTCTCTGAGGAGACCTGTTTAGGATTGCTCCCTATGTCTATTTCCTGCCACCCTCGGTTTAAAAGATTGCCCTGGCTGAATGTATTGGCTATGCCACATTACAGGGTCAGTATTCCTCAGGTTATGGAGAAAAACAGAGGAATTTGACAAAAGGATGTCCTTTTCAGCAGCAGCCATTTGTTGGGATTTAACATGCAGTTTCAGTCTCAATAAAGAAAATAAGCAGCTTAATTTTGACACAAGCTGTAATTTTACCTAATACAATTTACAACAAGTGGTTGGCTGCCAGATGCTGAGACCTCAGCTACCACTATCAAAAATAACAAGGTGTAATTTAGCAAAACAAATTGGATCTGCTGGGGTTAAGATGCAGAAGCCAGCGCACATACTGATGGGGAAAATGCAGCTCCTGTTATTAAATGGCTTTAAATGAAGAGGGCAGCCTAATGAACATGCGAAAGACAGGAATGGGAAGGGGGGAGCGACTCCCCTTGTTAAATGTTTATCATCTCAGCCCTGTGAGGCCCCAGAGCCCTACAGCTGAAAGCAACAAGAAGGAGTAAATGTGCTACAATCTCAAGGGAGAAATATGAAGCAGAACAAATCTACTTAAGAGTGGGTTGAAAACCCCATGGTGGCCAATATTAGACTTCATTAGTTACGTGGGTCCCTGCAGTTCAGATCTCTGTGCCAGACAACTGAAAGGAATACGAGAGCTGTTCCATGGATTTTGAAAATAATGTTATGGTTTGTACTTAGAAATAAAATCCTTGATACAAAATAACATACACCATGTTATTTATGAATGATGTCGACACACATAAAGCTGCAGTTCTTGACTACAGAATATATGGTAACAGTGGCCAGTGCCTTCCCAAACTTGCTGTGTATATTGTAAGTAAAAAGTAGCTATTTATTATCAGGGGACGTTGTTCTTAAATGGAACACTGATTTATTTATAAAGTCTATCCATGTCAAGGGATTTTCCTAAGCCAAAAAAGTCCTTAGGAGCATTATTTGCCCTGCCGGGGTGCACGGCACTGGTGGTCCCTATGAGGGAAATAACACCCCTGAGTCATTTTGGCATGTGGTGAGAAGGGGATGGCTGAAGCTGCTCCTCCCCCTGTACTGTGGTCTCAATTTGTGTCAGAACCTGGTGGTCCCTGGGCAAGTAGATCCCTGCAGCTGTACTCTGGCTGCAGGGAACGTGAGTCCAATTGGGAGTGCTGTGACAGGATACCTTGATTAACACTCAGCAAGGCCCTGATCTCAGAGGAAACATTAACTCCTCAGACTTCAGTCTGAGAGGAGATGAGCTTTCCCTTATGAAGACAAATAGGAAGGACAGAGATGACCATTTGCCCACCTGCAAGAAAGGGGCAAGATGAATGGCTATCTGGATAACCTGAGTTGGGTCATAAAATTTGGGGGACATATACTGAACATGACTGGATAAAAGTTGCAAGGAAGAATTCATACTGGGACTAAAAGCAGCTGAGACAGGAGAGTGTTAAAAGGTCTGGATGCACTATGAGGGGCTCTAATCTAGAACCAGGAACAGGGGTGAAATGAAGCCTGTCTTGACCAGCTTCTATTTTCAAAGTTCCAGCAGGATTGTGTTCATTCCATGGAAGAGAATGCCAAGGTAACACTATCAGTGACAGTACAACTTAGTCTCATGTTTTTATTTCTTTTCTAAGTTTTGTAACACCCTGCAACACTTTGATATGTTTTCTAATGCTCTCGTGCTCTAGTCTAGTGAACTGAGGTTGCATGTTAGTAAGCAAAGATAGTTCCACTCTAAAAATTTCAGAATGTGGTCAAAGGGTCTCAACCCAGATACCTGGCTACTTGTCCACACATAAGACACAAAACTCCTGACTGGGATACAGACAGTTTAGCTGGCCAGGCAGAGTGTGAAGCAGATCTCTCTCTCTCTCTCATTCACACACCCCCCTACCTGTGCCTTAAGCTGCAGATTGTGGTAGCTACCAAAGAAAGGCAAGAAAAAGAGAGCCAAGTAGGGCCAACCGCCTCTCATATACATATACTGTTTCCCACTTTCTTTTGGATACTCCCAGCTAGAAGAGGAGGTAGGATGGTGTTGTATGACCAGGTTATTACAGGAGAAACTCAGACCCATTCAGACCTGACATTAAAAAAATATAGCAGCTAGTTTGGCTCTTAAGAGATAGCCATATGTTTTGCATGCAGACAATCCCGGGTTCAATTGCAAGTGTTATTTAAGAGTTTTCTCTGCCTGAGATAGGGATAGTAATTACTAGCCAGCATAGACAGTGCTGAACTACATGAACTGATCTCTGATTCCATATAAAGATACTTTCATATGTCAATCTTTTCTTTGGCCATACAGATGTCCTTAACCCTTGCAATTCCTATCCACCAAAGTTGTTTTGAGATACTCACTTGCACATGTAGCTAGTGCACATGGTCTCACCAAAGATGAGAATGGCAAAGGAGGACACAGTGATGAGTTGATGATGGCAGAGAGTCCTGTGTTCAGCATTTTCCTGCAAATCGCATTTCGTGTTTGGGTTCCCTCACTACAACTCACAGAACACTAGGAACCAAAAAGCAGTTCATCAGGAAGGGCATACAACAAAACATTAAGAAGTGCACACAAAGGGTCAGATACAGCAGTCTGCATGCATGGTAATGTCTTCCTCATAGCCAGTGTATCTAGAACAGCAGGACTGATTACACTGCACATTAGTTTCAAATGCCTTCTTGGCACCATCTTAATATCTGTTTGTTTTCATCATTCTATATTCATGGAAGGCCATCAAGAATTCTGGCAAAAGAACTAAGTATTAGGTTTGCTGTGGAAAAACTCATGAGTAGCCCCCGGATTGTTAAAAATAATATATTTGCATATTTTAAGTGATGTACCCTACTGTTTTTGTAGTTCTCTAGATTGAAAGGTGGGATACAAACCTTTCATGAAATAAGCAACCTTTCACTATAACAAAAATACATTTCTTAGGAATAGAACTTTGAAAGATCTGTCTGAAAAGATTTTTTTTTCCTTTGCAGGAATTTCTCCTGCAGCTCACTGATTATTAAAACTATAATGTTGGCTGTGGATGGGGGAGGAAAGGAAAATACACAAATAAGCTACACTTTGGATTAGCCATTTTGCACAACATGGTGTTGTGTGTGGCTGCTAAAGCATGGATATAATCAGGTGTCATCTGGTAGAAAAAGAGGTGCCGGAGCTCATTAGCACAACTCATTTGCATATGTCACACACCCCTGACATCACCAGAAGGTGTACTAAATGATATCAACTCAGCATCTACCTTCAAATGCTTCTTGAAGTATAATTGTCATCATAAAACTTTACTCCCATCATACTTTTTCAATTACTCTCTCCTATGTGGTCACAATACCACCGTGAAGATTTCTATCTGCCAGCTTTATATGTTTTGGTTATTTTTCCAATTTTTGTCTGTGTGGGGGGGAATATCAGAAAGTTTGTCAGCTCTTAAAGTTCAGCAAAATTCTCACTGGGGGTTTGAACAATGGAGCCCAGAAGCAAGTATTTGAGGGAGGGGGAGGTAAGAAAGAAGGAGCATACTAAAATTTAGAGGTTCTGGAGCTTTGCTCCTGTGAGTTCCTGCCAAAATGAGACCAGGGTATAATGATCAAGTGCAGCATCCTCAAATAAGGAGGAGACACACCATTCTCATTTACATAGTACAACAGATAGGAAAGATAATCTACATCCACAGTGTTTACTGCTATCAGGGTCCACATTTGCACCCAACAGGCCTGCTTCAGTTGGGCATAGCACATACAGGTCCTGATGAGAAATCACACATGCAGATTCAATGTTAGATGCAGGCATCCTACAAGGAAGTCTACATGCTTCTGCAGGGAGATTGCCCTTGCTGAATCAGGACAATGGATTGGATCCCTCCTAAAATTCTTGTGATAGCTGTTTTCACTGTTTTCGCCTCCTGTGGCAGACCTTTGACTATCCCACAGCTATTCCTAGGGCTCCCCGAGTAGCTGCATTTTATGGGGGCAGCTTGGCCTGCAGTAGAGGAGGGGGAGGCCATGTGGCCTGCAGTGGAGGAGGGAAATGAGGAGGCCATGCTTCTGTTCACAGAAATTTTAAGCAGGATCCAAGCTATCAGTATGTATGTTTCTATTATTTTGACAGGAAGCCTTCTTCATAGAGGATGCTGTAATGTAAAGAAAAAAGAAAAACAATATATTCTTGGGTGTTGAAAAGAACCATAAGCACCATCATCATCTTCTTTTAAATAAGGTGCCTTTATGCAGAAATTTAAGCTCCATAGACTCTATTGTATATCAACTATGGTTAAAAACAGTAAAGAAAAAAAAACCCCACTGCCTGAGGAGACAGAATTGCTTCAGAATGGTGCATGTCCTAGCAGCAGATTTCATTTGACAACCTCTTTCTTTGGCTGGATTGTCAAGATAGATCATTATCCATTAGTTAAGCTTCTCTCACAACATTTCTCACATAGACATATCTTAAGGATGGAATTTCTTTCATCAACCAAGTGAATAATCACCTCTTTGGGTGAAAGAGGAGAGGAGAGAAATTGGCAACATCGAAGAAAAAAATGTGAGTAATAGGTTAAGGACCACACAATTAAGCAGTATTTTAAAACTTCAAATATCGTTTTTTTAACAAACTGTGCTATCTTTTATTTTACTCCACAGCCGTGACAGATGTGTCACTAGATTCCAGAACAATGGTTGGTTGATAAATTAGCTAGAACATTTTTTTCAATTGCATAGTGTAATTCAGACTGATGTGTGGGTGTGGGTATACGTGCAGTTTTCACAGAGACTGGCAGGCATATATATATACACACACATATATATATATATATTTGCCTTTTCATTCAGCCCTGCATTTTAGAGAAACTGGAAGCTTTTTATGAATTCCTTAGTGAGAAATTTAGAAATGATGGAAAAACTTCATTGTGAGTGTTTGCTCATCACTACCAATCATAATCTGGATAGTGCTTCCCTATACCAGGTTGCCCTAAGCATATTCTAGAATCTTTGGCAATATAGATAAGCCCATACGGAGAAGACAGGAGTCAAGGGTATTCACTCCAACCAGTTCTCTAGTATAATCAAGTTTTCCAGGGCACTGCTCATTCAAACATAAGACATAAACTGTGGATTATGTATCAGCATTGAGCCAATGTGCAAGCAACCTGTGAATCTGCTTCTCTGTGGAAATAACTATAGTCACAGAACTAACTAATAGAATCAGGAAGCATATGGCTGTTTTTTATTTTCCTTTCCCCAGACTGTCCAATGCAGAGAGGTTGTCTGAACTAGCTGCTTAACCCATGGTTTGGAACGTTTGCACTGGTGGGCCAAATGGTAATTTCTTTATGTGGCATACCATATAGACTCGAGAACATGAAACAACTCTAACAGTTGTATGATAAAAGATAACCAGATCAACCCAAAAGAGAGAGGCTTCATTTGCAGTGTCATGGATGGATGAAACCAAATTCAATTGCAAGGCGTAAATATGGAGAATGTTTGGTCCCATCATAATCTGCTCCAAGACTTCAACGTGGAACATATCACCTTTAAAAATATTCATGAGATGAAAGAACTGGACTGGTGTCTTCAGCTAGATGCACTGCAGGCTGCATTTGTACTGTGACACCCTACCTGTGTCCAGTCTGAGAGAAGCCACTCGGGGGCACAGTTCTCATTTTTGCAGGCTTGTTCAGAAGCTGGCCTCAGAGTGGAACAAAATGTGTCTGGAAGCTCCAGGAAACTCCCATCAGCCATCCGCTGCTTGCAGAGTACTTCACGCTTCTTGGTGCCACCCCCACACGTCCTGGAACACTGGAGAACAGAAGCAGCACAGGCTCAAGAGCATGCAGTCAATTTTGCTGATTTCAGCTGCAATTTGTCATATGAACAGGCTGTTTAAAACCCCCCTGATGTAAACAGGAGTTCAGCAACTCTGCAAGTCTAAGGCCATTCCCTCTCTTAAAGATGATTCACACATTACAAAGCCCATGTGGCTACCATCTAGATCACATGTATTCTGGGAGTTGTATGGGACTGCCTTCCCCATATACTCCCCAGAGAACTCTATGTTCTGCTGAGCAATATCTCCTGGTTGTCTCTGGCCCAAAGGATGACCACCTACCCTTGACTAGGGCCAGGGTTTTCTCTGTCCTGGCCCCTGCCTGGTGGAACAAGCTTCTATTAGAGATGTGGGCCCTGCAGAGCCTGCTGCAATTCCTCATGGTCTGTAAAACTGAGTTGTTCTGCCAGGCCTTTAGTTGAGGCAGTGGGCATCACCAACCATCAGGGTGGCCTCCCTGCCACATACTGGCTCAGTTAAGATTGTTGTGATCACTACTGTCTTTCTATTGATTTATTGTTCAGCCAGGGCTTAGGTTTTTGAATGACACCATCTGAAACTGTAATTCTTGAATATTAACTTTAAATTGGTTTGTCTGATTTTATATTTTGTTTTATTTTGGAATTATTTTATCTTTAGGGTTGCCAAGTCCAATTCAAGAAATATCTGGGGACTTTGGGGGTGGAGCCAGGAACAAGGGTGTGACAAGCATAATTGAACTCCAAGGGAGTTCTGGCCATCACATTTAAAGGGACAGCATACCTTTTAAAATGTCTTTCTTCCATAGGAAATAATGAAGTATAGGGGCACCTTCTTTTGGGGCTCATAGAGTTGAACTCCCTGGTCTAATCGTTTGGAAACTTGGGGGGTACTTTGGGGAGAGGCACTAGATACTATACTGAAAATTTGGTGCCTCTATCTCAAAAAACAGCTCTCCCAGAGTCCCTGAAACCTCCAGATCAATTCCCCATTATACCCTATGAGAATCGATCTCCACATAGGGAATAATTAAGTGTTCAGCAGACATTCCTCCCCTTCTCCCCCATTTTCTGACAACTCTGAAGTGAGGGATTGTCCTCTCTACTCATGAGCTGCAGCCAACTTCTTCCAGGTAACACAGACACCCCATCCCAAGAGGAAGCCTTTCCAATTGGAGACTGGAGCCTCTGGAGGGGAAAAAAATCACATGGTGGCTTTGGGGGCAGAGCTTCCCCCCACTGGCCAGCTGACTGGGGGCGGGAAGGAGACTGGGAAAGCGGAAGAATCCCCACTGGGACCTGGGAATTGGCAAGCCTATTTATCTTCGATTTGACCCCTGAGCCCATTTGGGAAGGGCGGGATATAAATGTGAATGAATGAATAAATAAATGTTCTGTGCTTTCCAGATCTGTTGTGGCTCAATTCAGATTGGGAGCACAACACATTCAGAGAATAGGCTTAGCCTCCCCACTGCAACATTTTTCTGACCTGAAACGACCCTGATAGATTCTATTGCCCCACTGAAGAAACTTATTTGTTGCCTTCATAACAGGTAACTCTCCCAGTGGGCACACAGTAGCATCCTGGAGCCATTTCTAGTTGGGACAATTTTTAAAGTGAATCCACTGTTGACCACTGTTGGTTTTTTTTGTGAGATTTATCACAGATTATTTCTGGCTGTCCTTTTTGGTTGTAAAACTGCATTATTTGATTACCCTTTAAGTGGAAGCTGCCTTATAAATACTTATAACCAAGAGGCGGATATATAGAGCCGTTAATTAAATAAATAGGCTAAGTAATAATATACATAACCTGTATAATCTTATAACATAAGATTTGGGCTCCCCAATAACAAATATTTTCTTAGCCACAGCTCGATGTCCATCCATGACAGAGGAATGTCATCTGCTACACTGTGTGTGTCAACACAAATGGTAAAAGTCTCCTTTCTTTCCACTTTGCAGAACAACAGAGACAATTGGTTCATCACGAAGTTACAGCTACTCCTCAACTTTTAAATGCAATGCTGCCCAGTTCTCCTTCTTACTACAGCCCCAGTACCATATGGTTTTTGTCAGTGCAGGTTTTTTGTTTGCCAGCATAGGGTTTTTTGGTGGTCAAAGTAAACTCCCTTCTCCTTTTTCCATCAGCTGAAAAGGTGGTTGCATCTGACTGCTTAGGAACCAGTTGGGTACATTCAGTCTTTGAACAGCTCACGTTTACTGTTGGGTGGCAGGTCTGAGCAGATTCAAAGGCAGAAAACAGCAAAACACCACCCTTTCAAGTACTATATAGATGCTGCTGGTGCCTTAAGGGTCCTATTTTATGAAAATTCTGGAAGAAACAATGTAATAAAAAAATTAAGAAAGACTTTGGAAGAAAATGCTGGGCTATATCAGGGCATAGCATTTCAAGACATGTTATGAAAGGGAAGCCATGAATCACTCTACCAAAAAGGACCTTTCTTTTCAGCAATAAAATAAAGATGGACAAAGATTTATTAACACAACCATTTTCAGCCACTATGAGCAAAAGAAATATTTGCTGTGACTTGTGAAGTGAATTCTGATACCCACTTACTTCTGGGTGGGAGGTAAAGGAAAGAGTGGAAGAGAACTACTGAAAACAAGGTAAACATCATAATAGCTTTATTCCGAAGATGGAGCATTTCAAAAATAAATAAAGACTTGAATTTATAAGGATGTATTTTTAATCATTCAAAATGTTAAACATGCTGATAGTTATCAGAGATTCTTCTGCCAAGAACATTAAAAGCTTGAGAACAAGTCTAATTCAGACCATCTTTCTTTAAGAGAATTCAAATGCCTCAGAAATGAACACCGCAAATGTTTGTAGTTAATATGTTTATTGTGTAAAGAGTATCACGATGAACTCCCTGGGTGAAGTTTGCCTCTTATCTGTGAAACAGCCAAGAAGTGGGGGTGGGGTTGGGTGGGCATGACTGTAATTCAACATCAAGTGCTGGAATTGTGTGAAGGGTTCTGCTTGCCTGAAATGCAATTTAGCATTTATATACCTCCTCTGCTTTGTTTGCTAAGTGGATTTTTCATCTTGGAATTCAAATAGTCATTACCTGTTGCCATTCGGAAGGAAACCAAGATGGGGGGCAGTCAAAACGATTACAGGCTTGCACCATGGTGGGCTTAGGCTTGTGGCACAGCTCATCTGCCAAAATCACTGTTTCATTGGTCTCTTTTGAGAGGAGGTGAGAACAGAAGACATCACGGGTCTGCAGTCCCACGCCACAGGTAAGACTGCAAGAGCTCCACTTCCCCATCTCCCACCTAAGGATATGTCAAGAAAAGGAAAAGTCTGAATGAAAATATTCGTTCTTATCAATCAAGATTCCATTTCATTTAACTGCTTTTACTGCTTTGTGGGGAAAACAAATCTGTTTAAAACATACAAAAAGGATCCGGCAAGAGAAAAATGGTGTTTAAAAAAGCCAATTGGTGACAATATGCTGTTGTTTCCAGGAATTGATGTCAGTTCTCTCTAGGAATTGCTGGAAATGTTATGTTTTTACTTTGAGAGGTGGGACATCACTTGCAGGTTTTCCCTGGAAGTTATATCTCATTGTCACTAATGGTTCTTCTCATATCCTTGCACTCTAGTCTCACATCAGTTGCAGGCCGTGCCCGTCAACCCTATAGAGCAGGGGTGGCCAACGGTAGCTCTCCAGATGTTTTTGCCTACAACTCCCATCAGCCCCAGTCATTGACCATGCTGGCTGGGGCTGATGGGAGTTGTAGGCAAAAAACATCTGGAGAGCTACCGTTGGCTACCCCTGCTATAGAGCAAACTAAATAAAATGATAAATCATAGAGAGCTGCTGCCACCTTCTACTCTAGCTATCCCTCCCAAGAAGTCCTTGTATCACCTCAGAAAGATGCTATGATTTGTGTCTGACCTACATATGAAGTGGTAGACTGGGCTGTACCACTTAAGAGTGAAGATAAGAAATTACATTTGGAAGTGTTTTCTGCATAAGATACTTCCTGTAAAAATAGTATAGAACTCCTTTGATTCAGGAGGGGTTTTTTTTTTAGTAGGGAACTCTTCTTACAAGGGGAAGAATTAAAAAAATAGTATCACCCTACTGACAACCAGAAGCGACTGTCCATTCTATCAATTCTAGAACCCCCCATTGTAGTGCCAAACTACAATACCAAACATTGTAGCGCCAAACATTGGTGTAATAATAATAATAATAATAATAATAATAATAATAAATTTTTATTTATATCCCGCCCTCCCCGCCTAGGCGGCTCAGGGCGGCTAACAATTCTTACATTAACATAAATGGATAAAACTTTAAATTTAACAATTAAAAAATTAAACATATAAAAACCAGTTAGTTAAGTTAAAATACATACATTCAAATCACATTAAATGTGTCTGGCAGCAATAACTGTTCTGGCGCTGGTTCTGCCAGTTTAAATAGTTCCATTATCGTATTATAGATGGCGGTTCTTTGTTCTTAGCAACTCAGCAGTCGATATCACTATAGGCTTGCCTGAAAAGGGCAGTCTTGCAGGCCCTGCGGAACTGGTCAAGGTTCCGCAGGGCCCGCACTTCCTCCGGAAGCTGGTTCCACAGTGCAGGAGCCGCGGCTGAAAAGGCCCGTGTTCTAGTGTTTTGGAGTTTGACCTCTCTCGGCCCAGGGATGGTCATTTTATTTTTACCCACTGACCTCAGTGCCCTCTGGAGCTCATATGGGGAGAGACGGTCCCTTAGGTAGGCTGGTCCTCGGCCATATAGGGCTTTAAAGGTAATAACCAACACTTTGTACTGGACTTGGTAGGTGACTGGCAGGCAGTGCAGTCCGCGCAGCCCCGGCCGTATGTGCTCCCATTTCGAGAGCCCCAATAGTAGCCTGGCCGATGCGTTCTGCACCAGCTGCAGCTTCCGGGTCCGGCACAGAGGTAGCCCCAAGTAGAGGGCATTACAGTAGTCCAATCTTGAGGTGACCATTGCATGGATCACTGTTGCGAGGTCGCGACGCTCCAGGAAGGGGGCCAACTGCCTCGCCCGCTTCAGGTGGAAGAATGTTGACTTGGCAGTGGCTGCTATCTGGGCCCCCATTGATAATGAAGGCTCCAGTAAAACGCCCAAACTCTTAACCTGGTGCGCTGGTTTCAATGGTGTGCCGTCGAAGGTTGGGAGAGCTATTTCCCTTCCTAGAGTGCCGCGACCCACACAAAGGACCTCTGTCTTCGCTGGGTTCAACTTCAGCCCACTCAACCTGAGCCACATTGCTACAGCCTGCAGAGCCCGATCTAGGTTCCCTGGGGCGAAGCTGGGCCGGCCGTCCATTAACAGATAGAGCTGGGTGTCATCTGCATATTGATGGCACCCCAGCCCAAACCTCCGGGCAATCTGGGCAAGGGGGCGCATATAAATGTTAAACAACATTGGGGAGAGAACTGCTCCCTGAGGCACCCCACAACCAAGTGTGTGCCTCTGGGATCGCTCACCCCCAATAGCCACCCTTTGTCCCCGACCAGAGAGGAAGGAGGAGAGCCATTGCAAGGCCAACCCCCCAACCCCTATGTCGGCGAGGCGGCACTTTAGCAACTGATGGTCGACTGTGTCAAATGCTGCCGACAGGTCTAGTAACATCAGTACCGCAGTGCCGCCCCGATCCAGTTGTTGCTGAAGGTCATCTACCAAGGCGACCAGCACCGTCTCCGTCCCATGGCCCGGTCGGAACCCAGACTGGCACGGGTCAAGAACGGAAGCGTCATCTAGGAACCTCTGCAGCTGCAACGCCACTGCCCTCTCAATGATTTTACCTAAAAATGGTAAATTAGACACCGGACGGTAGTTCGCCAATTCGGCCGGGTCTGCTGTACATTTTTTTAAGAGAGGGCGAACCAGCGCCTCTTTCAAGGGCATTGGGAAATGCCCCGTAATGGACATCTAAGCTCCCTCTGGCAAGATTTAATCAGCCAAGAGGGGCAAGGATCCAAATTGCATGTTGTTGGGCAAGCAGCGGAGAGGATCCCATCGACCTCCTCCAGGTTGAGTGGGTCGAAGTGATCCAGCACCAAATCCGAAGACAGGCACGGAGCCTCAATTTCGCTCACTGTTTCCAAGGTGGTAGGCAGGTCTTGGCGGAGCAATGAGATTTTATCTGCAAAGTATTTCGCAAATGCCTCACAGCCAATCTCCAATTCTCTAATGTTTGGTTTGCCTTGTGGCAATGTTATAAGGTCCCCAATTATTCTAAACAACTCTGCTGGGCGCGAGTTTGCAGATGCAATCTTGGTTGCAAAGTAGTTTTTCTTTGCAGCCTTGACTGCCATCTCATAAGACTTCATAAATGTTCTGTAGGATGTTCTCATTGCTTCGTCCCAAGTATGTCTCCACTGCCTCTCTAGTCGTCTGAGCCCTTGTTTCAGCTGGCGCAATTCCAAGGTGTACCATGGGGCCAGCCTCATACGAGGGCGCAGAGGACGCCAGGGTGCTATTTTGTCAATGGCCCTGGTTAGCCGGTCTTGCCAGGTCTCCACAAGGCCATCGAGGGAATTGCTAGTGGGCCAAGGATCCCTCAGGGCCGTTTGGAACCGTTCTGGGTCCATCAGGCTCCGGGGGCGAGCCAAAATAGGCTCTCCGCCCATACAGGGTTGGGGTGGTGTCCCCACATGGGCCTTAAGGGCTAGGTGATCCGACCATGGTACCGCTTCTACCGTGATATCGTTCACCAAAATCCCGTACACAAAGATCAGGTCTAGTGTGTGCCCGGCCTGGTGCATGGGAGTCGTAACAAATTGAGAGAGCCCCAGTGTCGCCATGGAAGACACTAGGTCCATCGCCTGAGTGGAGGCCGTATCGTCAGCATGGACGTTGAAGTCACCCAGGACCATGAGCCCCGGGAACCTCAACGCCCAGCCCGCCACTGCCTCCAATAATGATGGTAAGGCGCTGGCTGGTGTGTTAGGCGGACGGTACACCAACCAAACTGCCAACCCCTCTCCGACATCTCACGCCAGACCGGTGCATTCAATACCATCAATCTTTGGGTCCAGGAGGGCCCGAAAGGAGTAGCCCTCCCATATGAGTAGCGCCACTCCTCCCCCCCGCCCGCTGATCCGTGATTGGTGAAAGACCGAGTATCCCGGGGGGGCCATTTGGGAGAGAGCTACTGTCTCCCCGTCCCTCACCCAGGTCTTGGTCAGGCAAGCCAGGTTCATGTCCTGCTGGAGCAAGAACTCCCTCAGGGTCGCGTTCTTGTTGTTTATGGACCTGGCGTTGCATAACACCAATGACAGAGGCGAGCAATTCCTCTTGGTCCCACTACCTGCCACCGTTGGGATGGGAAGTAGACTGGAAGGTGGCCGAGCCCCTTTTTGTCTCTGTCTCCTTCCTTTATATAACTGTCTACTCCCACCGTCATACCTTCCCCTCCCCAGGAGCACTGGAATCCCTTGGCCGGCCATTGCGGCTGCACTAAGTAGAATTCTCAGATCTTAGTCACCGATTCTCTCCCGGTCTGTCGTTTTAGCTTGTCCTCTTACCAACCCCTCCGACTCCAACCGCTAGACCCACTTCCTATATCTTGAATTAATTAATTTAATTGCCCTCCCCAATCTATTTCAGTCAATTGTTACAAAACCTCTATAAATTTATTCTTCCCAGCATTATTAAAAAAAAAATGCTCCCTCCCACCCCGTCCTTATTAATAAGCTAAGAATCAAATATAAATACTTTCTCATATATATAAATATATATATTATAAAAATCTAATTACCAATTGATTGAATTAAATTTCCTAATAAATCAATTAACAATGAATTATAATAGTTTCTGTTAGTGGTCAGGCTGTTAGTCAGTCATTAGAGTGTGAGTCCAAATTGCACATTGCCCATTCTTCGCCTGGTAATCCATAGCCACGGTTTTATTAGGCTTAGCTGTTTCTAAAGTGCAAGTGCAGATGTTGCAATCTGGGGGAGATGAGGGAGGCAAATGCAGATGTTGCAATCTGGGGGAGATGAGGGAGGCAGTCTCTTCTATGGTCTTTCGCATTGATCAGTTGTTCGTCTCTCTTAGCTCCTTCAGAGAAGTTCAGTTCTAATCCACGCCACTTTTACTCATTCAGTGTGCAATCTGAGCTCCCCTGAGCTCAGATTGCACACTGAATGCAATGCAATGCAATGACAGGTCCTTAAATAATAAGACCTCAGTCCTCCGAGAGTTTCTACTCAAGCAGGACATGGACCTGGCTTGTGTGACTGAGACCTGGGTGCAAGATGGAGAGACTGTAGCTCTCTCCCAAATGGCTCCCCCGGGATACTCAGTCTTTCACCAATCATGGACTAGTGGGTGGGGGGGAGGGGTGGCGCTATTCATACAAGAGGCTTACTCCTTTCAGGCGCTCCCGGCCCCAGAGATCAATGGCATTGATTGTGCCAGACTGATGTGGTATGTGGAGGAGGGGTTGGTGATATGGCTGGTGTACCATCCACCTAATGCACCAGCCAGCACCTTACCATACCTGATGGAGGCCGTAGCAGGCTGGGCATTGGAGTACCCAAGGCTAGTGATCCTAGGTGACTTCAATGTCCATGCTGACGACGCGGCCTCCTGCCAGGCAATGGACCTAGTGTCATCCATGGCAACACTGGGACTCTCCCAATTTGGTACATCGCCCACCCACCAAGCGGGGCACATGTTAGACTTGATCTTTGCAGCAGGGGTTTTGGTGGACGATATTATTGTGGAAGCAGTGCCATGGTCGGACCACCTTGCCCTTAAGGCTTGTATGGATGTCCCACCCCAAGCCCGTTTAGGCGGCGAGCATATTTTGGCTCGCCTGCGGAGCCTGATGGACCCAGAGTGGTCCCAGATGGCTCTACGGATCCCTGGCCCCCTGGCTATTCTCTCGATGACCTGGTTGAGCCCTGGCATCTCTGGCTCTCTAGAGCCATCAATGAGATCGCACCTCTGTGCCCTCATGTTAAGCTGACACTGTGGTACACCTCGGAATTACGGCAGCTGAAACGAGGGCTCAGACGGCTAGAGAGGCAATGGCGGCGTACTCGAGACGAAGAGACTAGAACATCTTATAGAGAGTTTATGAGATCCTATGAGATGGCAGTCAAAGTCACAAAGAAAATTTACTTTGCAGCCAAGATTGCGTCTGCAAATTCACGCCTGGCACAATTGTTTAGGACAATGCAGACTCTTACAACACTGCTGCAAGGCAACTGGAGATAGGCTGTGAGGCTTTCGCGGAATTTTTTGCAGATAAAATCTCGTCTCTCCGCTGCAACCTCCCCGCCACATTGGAAACAATATATGAACTTGAGACCCGTGCCTGTCTTCTGGGCCAGCTCTGGATTGCTTTAACATGCTCAGTCTGGAGGAAGTCGACAAAATTGTCTCCACTGTAGGCCCAACAACTTGTGATCTGGACCCTTGCTCTTCCTGGCTAATTAAAGCTTGCCAGAGGGAGCTTAGATGTCCTATACGGGACATCATAAATAGATCCCTCTTGGAGGGGCTTTTTCCGACACCTCTAAAAGAGGCCATGGTCCGTCCCCTCTTGAAAAAACGCTGCATCAGATTCGGACGAATTGACAAATTACCGGCCGGTCTTGAATTTACCCTTTTGGGGTAAAATTATTGAGAGGGAAGTCGCGTTACAATTACAGAGTTTTTTGGATGACGCTTCTGTCTTAGACACCCACCAATCCGGCTTCCGCCCAGGTAATGGGATGGAGACAGTGCTGGTCGCCCTGGTGGATGACCTCCAGTGGCATCTGGATCGAGGTGGCTCGGCAGTCCTGATGCTGTTAGACCTATCAGCTGCATTTGTTATGGTTGAGTATTGGTTACTGACCCACCGCCTTGCCAACACAGGGATTCAGGGGTTGGCCTTGAAATGGCTTTCCTCTTTCCTTGCTGGTCGGGGACAAAGGTGGCAATTGGGCAAGAACTGTCCCGGAGGCACCCACTTAATTGCAGGGTGCCACAGGGAGCGGTTCTCTCCCTGATGTTGTTCAACATGTACATGCGCCCCCTTGCCCAGAGGTATGGGTTGGGCTGTTACCAATATGCTGATGACACCCAGCTCTATCTACTGATGGATGGATGGCCTGACTGTGTCCTAGAAAATCTAGATCTGGCGCTGCAGGCGGTGGCTCAGACTGAGTAGGTTGAAGTTGAATCCAGCAAAGACAGAGGTCCTTTGCCTGGGTCGGGGCAGTCCAGGAAGGGAAATTCCCCTACCAGCGCTTGATGGTGAGCCACTGAAAGTGGCACACAAGGTCAAGAGCTTGGAGGTACTACTGGAGCTTGCCCTGACAATGGAGGTCCAGATAGCAGCCACTGCTAAATCTGCTTTCTTTCATCTTAGGTGGGTGAGGCAGTTGTTCCCCTTCCTGGATCGCGATGACCTGGCAACAGTGATCTATGCAACAGTCACCTCAAGGCTGGACTACTGTAATGCCCTCTACATTGGGCTGCCCCTGTATCCCCTCCCCATATTATTTCTTCTTTCCCTTTACCTGGCAGCCCCCATAAGCTCATCTTTCCTGGCCTCCTTTTCTCCTTCGCAGTCTCTGGCAAGTTTACCTTTTATCTGTTCCTATTTTCAAAAACAATTATTATTATTTATTTCACATATACCCTGGCTTTATCCACAGTGGGGACTCAAAGCAGCCCACATCATTCTCCTCTCTTCCATTTTATCTTCACAACACCCCTGTGAGAATTAGATATGTTGGTAAGCACGTGAAGTGTATCAAATAAAATAATGGCTTTTTATACAGGTTCCAAATAGTCCTAGAACAGAAAATCTCAAGTGCCATTGGTTGATGTGGAGCTATTCCATGACTGTTTCCAGGTGAGCAGCTTGTAAACCCCTTTTGTTAGAATGCATAATTCAATGGGACCACATTGGCAGCAGCCTTTTAACCATGTACTGAAGAACATTCTATTGCCATTGCTGGAAAATAGAATACAAAAACTGAATGAACTCATGACTAAAAGAATAACAGAGAAATCCTGTGGGCCTGGGAAATATAATACTCACAGGACTCCACTTTTTCACACAGCTACCACATGATGAGCGCCTATTCTTCCCTTCATACTGCTCTCTTCTTTCCTGTTCATACTGAGATACTACTTCCTTCCTTTCTTTGCAGTGCCTGATCTAGCCTCTTTTTGTGCTTTCAGAAAAAGCAAGTGTGAGAACAACTCAGTCTTAAGCACAGAGACAAGGAACATGTCAGAACATCCCTAAGAGGCAGGCATGTGAACACTCTTTAGCTTTCTCACTGTATGGCTGCTGTTTAAGGCCAGGAGACTTTATGAGTGTTGTCTGTTTCAGTGAATGAATTTGTCATTGCATTTCTATGGGACAACAGTGGTACCTGGCAGCTGTTTAAGCCAATTCAGAGCGACTTCCATTAATGTCTGAGCCTTGAAATAACTTTCCTGTTAAGTTGTCAGTCAGAATTAATACTGATGTATCAGCAACCCCCTGTGCTTGGCACACCTTAGACAGAAGTATTTGGAAAGTTTGGTGGCAAAAAAGAAAGCCTTTGTCTCTTCTCTGGAGGTCTATTTTGATGCTGGATTTCTTATATCACTTGCCAAAGTCCCCCTCCCCCAAATGGGAGGTTTTCCAGTTGCCTCCAGCAGCTCACTGTTTGTCCTCAGCATTTATTCTGGCATTGCACAATGTTGCATGCCACACGAAGGAACATATCTTTTATTCAGCACCTTTTTTTTTAAAAAAGGTGGCAATTATATATTTTTTCCCAACTTGGGTGGTGGGGAACTGCATTTTCAAAATGTAGATATTTTTGGTTTGTCAACTGAAGCTAGGGAGAAGCACGAACGTGCCAAAAGAGCTTTCTACACATTATTAAGCAGCTGACCAATTTAACCAGATGGGACTAGGCACTGTTTTGTGGAACAGCATCAGTTTGTGTCTTGCATTATGGTCAATTAGGGTGCAAATACTTGTTTATCGGTACTTACCACACCAACCATGCACCATGCACATTGGTTGTATTTCAAATGCATTACTGAACAGAAATGTGTTAGGTGTACAATCTTCTAACATACGTTGTTTGATCAGATGTGTTGGAAAATGAAGTGTGAATAGCTATGACTCCTCACTACCATAAACAGACATTTCTGTTACAACACAGGAATATACAACGCAGATAAAAATTTAGAATGATATAGTATTGTTAGCCTTACACATATGAATGAGGATCTTCACAGTAGACTCTAGGGAACAGAAAGGTTATGTTCAACTGAAAATGGAGATAGGGAGAAGACTCATACTGTTGCTTTGCATTGTATGGTCCAGTTGTTTGGGTGGTTCAAGAGCTTGGGCTGTCCCCACAAACACTGCATATTTTGGAACCATTTCCAAAACTAGCATGCAAAGGGATATCTGATACTAAAAACAATTGGATCTGGTGATATCAGATGTAAAAACAACTGGATCTGGTGAGATGATTCTGCCCTTAGCATGCTTGTGGAAGTTAAAAATATCTCACAAGAGTGTGAGAAATGTTAGTCTTTTTCTGATTGAAAGATAAGCTTTAAAAGGTTGATTGGAAAACCACCAAGAAAGACTTTGCAGAGAAAAGTAGTGGCAAATCACAGGTGCTTAATTACTTATCCCATGGGGTTTGCTATAAGTCAGCTGCAACTTGACAGCACTTTGTACAGACAAAGCCCACAAGGGAAATCATTCCTGGTCTGGGAGTTGGGTATCATCTATATGCTGATGATAATCAAGCTCTATACTTCTTTGTCCAAATCACCAAGCTCTACTGCAGAGGTCCTAAGACAGTTCCTGATTGCTGTTGTTAGACAATTAAAGGCAAAAAGGGTGAAATCGAATCCTGACAATATAGCTATGATGCTGATGGGGAAGGCTAAGGTTTTGCCCTTTCTGAATTTAATGGGGTTCAGATGACCCTTACAGATTCAGTAAGGAGTCTAGGGATTATACTGGATTTGGCATTATTAACACAGAAACAAGTTAATTTAGCGGCAAAAAGTGTTTTCTTCCATCTTCATTTAGACCTGTAGATTATTCCCTTCCTTGATCAAACTGAATTGTCCATATGGATCCATGCTAAGATAACTTCAAGACTAGAATATTACAATGACCTCTGTGTGGGTTTGCATTTGATGACAACAGAGAAACTCAATCCGGTACACTATCTCACAACCCAATTACTATTTGGGAGCTAGATGGGTTATGCATACTATACCCATTCTGGTCAGTCCACTGATAGCAAATTAATTTCCAGTTCAGTTCAATGTCTTGACTATCACTTAAAGAGTCTGTCATAGCCTAAGACTCACATATCTAAAGAATGACCTCTTCCAATATCCCCCACTGCAACAACTGTACTCATTTGAGCAAAGTCTAAGCAAAGTCTACTGACAGTACCACCCTGCAAATGGGTAAGAACAGTACTCGAGCATTCTCTGATGTGGCTCTCACTTTGTAGAACGGCCTGCCTGAGAAGGTTAGAAAGGCTCTCACACTTATTTTGTTTCACATAATGTGCTAAATGGAATCATTCATGAGACACAAAACTAAAGCTTCCCCGTATTATATGTGGTGAGAATGTCCAAGAGTGTCAAGTTTTTGGAATAAAGTAGCAGAACAAATAAAACTTATATTCAATCTAACCATTCCAATAGATTTTAAATTTCTTTTATTTGAAATCTGGCCTGATGAATTGGCGAGTAAAGATCAGAAATCTTTAATTTTGACAATGTTGGCAATAGCTAGCATTACGATAGCTAAAAATTGGAAACCCCCACAACTGAAATGTGGTATGATAAGTTATGTGACCAGTATGTAATGGGAAAGACAATGGATAACCCTTTCTTCAATAATGATGCTGAATTGGCTATAGATTATGATTTGCTTTGGGCCCTGGTTTTGGAATTCTTTGGGGAAAATTTCTTTTTTGCCTAATAGAATGAATTATAGGTTATTTCTCAATTCTTAATACCTAGCATATTATGAACAATTTACATATTATGTAAATTGTTTGTTGTACGCATCCAATGGTCTAAATTGGATTTTTGTATGTTAGATTTATATTTTTATTATTTCTTTGTTCTTTGCTCCCTTTGTAATGGATTAGGTTTAATATAATACATTAATTTTTTAAAAGGAATTGTTCATGATGGTTAAATGGAATTGTTCATGAGGGCTGTAGTAAAAATGAATTGTTTTGGACGTCACTTTTACTAAGGGATTAGGTACAAAGTGTGGCACTTTTTTGTTCTGCATTGTTTCTAATTTCTGTAATACACTTTTCGCTTTACTTGTGATAAACAACATCTTACACTGTTCTACTGAATCATTTTCTAATGTTGTAATATACCTTGAGTCTCAGTGACAAAGGCAGGCCAAAAAAGTTATGCCTTCTGTCATGCTCATTCCAGCCTTAGCATCCCTAAAACAAATGTCTTCTAATGGTAGCCATTATCAAAGCAACAACTTAACTAATGTGTTCTGATATTCACAGCAGTGAATGGTGGGAAGCCTGTAACAACCAACAGACAATCCCCAAAATGAGAACTTTTTTAGCAGGTCCTTTCCAGAGCTGACATCAACATAGAACCCCTCATTCCTTATATATGATAGCTGGTCCCTGCATCTGTTGAATGCGATCAATTTCTGGTCTTTCAATTATGCTATTTAAAATAGCCTTTTATAAATAAATTTGGCTCTGGAATTTGGTGTTAAAACATGGGGAATACATGGGCACAAGAAAGCAGAAAAGAAAATCGTAGCTCAACTACTTCAAAATGAAGTCAGTATGTGCTGTGAAGCTTTAGTAATTATGAATGAATAAAAAGAAGGCAGTGATAAATGGCATGATGGATGTTGTAAAGTATGAGAAACTGCAATTTCCAGAAGAATCATCCAAAGAAAAATGATCTATTGTGGAAACCCAGGTGTCAGATCCTGCTAAGAAATAGACAAATAATCTATAATAAATCACCAAGTTGACAAATTTCATTTTTTCCCTATTCGTTAATTGTCCGTGAAGTGGCTGCGGTTTTAAAAGTGTGTTCATATACACAAAAGATGACTAATCAAGTAGAATATAGAACAGACTTTGTTTTTAGCATGAGTTATCTCATTACCTTTTCTAGAATAAACTTCAGACTAAATTTTTGTATCAGAATTCATATTTCTCAGCCTGTTAAGAATAAAGCTCATTAAAAAATCTACTACTGATGACACCAGGTTCAAACTCTGGTTTGTAGGCTTTTGAGGTAATTTCACACCAGAAATTAGATTAAATTCATTTAAGTTATTTAAAAATGTCACCTTTCCCCATACATGAGTTTGAGGTAACATACAAGCAATTTAGCAAAAATAGCAATAAAACATTAAAAGGCCAAAAACAATCCCCACAGTACCAATAACTACAATTATCCAATCATGATTTTACAAGGCAGGAAATGCAAGAATCTGCTGAGCAAATGATGATCTTTAAAATGGCAATGTATCTGCCAACATCTACTGCCAAGACCAATCTGATTCTATAGCCATAGAAATTGACAAGCTATACTTCTGATACCTCAACTACCAGTTCCGCCTCTAATCTGGTATTCATCTCAGAACAGAAAAATTACCAGTAAGAAAGCTTGTCAAAACATCAATTAATTCACCAACAGATCATTAACTCTTAACATTTTCAACAGGTTTTCTCTAAAGGAGAGGCAAAAGAGAGGTAGTACCATGGGTCTTTTTTTGTAGAAAAAGCCCAGCCGGAACTTATTTGCATATTAGGCCACACCCTCTAATGTCACTATTATTTCACACAGGGCTTTTTTGTAGGAAAAGCCCAGCACAAACTCATTTGAATATTAGGCCATACTCCCTGTCGCCACGCTAGCCAGAGCTGTGTTCCTGTATGTTTCTGCTTTTAAAAAAGCCCTGAAGATAAATTTTGATTTTGACTCACCTAAGTTGTTACCAAAGGTTTTTTTGCCACCTAATGTGGATGTTTTGGACAATTTTTTTTTTTATCTTTTGCTAGTAGCAGATGTTATAGGTCTTAAAATAACATTTTTTGGTATCAGTTCATGTAGGTAGCCTCTGACTTAAAGATACTAAAATACTGAAATACCAGGCTCTAGACAAACCTTAATATTACTGTACAGCATTACTTGGTTGTCAATTACCAAGTTTCTGTAATCACTAAATCCTGAGAGCTCCCACCTTCTCAAGGGGAGAAATTCTGAGCTTGCCTCATCAATGAAGTCATTAATAACAGATACTAAGGGTGACAATTTATTTGGTGACAATTTATTTTTTACATTAAACAGGCCTCATTTTGGGCAGGAACTTACAGGAGCAGAGCACCAGAACCTCTAAATTTTATTATGCTCTTTCTTTCTTTAAACTCCCCCACCCCCCAAAAAACCCTTGGTTCTGGGCTCCATTGTTCAACCCCACTGTGAGAATTTTGCTGAACTCTAAGATTTTACAAACCTATTATTTTTTCCAACAAAAAAGGGGAAATAATCAAAACATATAAAACAGACAGATGGAAATCTTTATCATGTCACTGTGGCCGCATAGAAAAAAGTAATTTTAAAAGTATGATGGGACTAAGGTTTTATTATGACAATTATAATTCAAGAAGCATTTGGCATTTTAAAATAGATGCTGAGCTGATATAGTTTAGTACACCTTCTGATGATGTCAGGGATGTGTGGCATATGTAAATGAGTTATACAAATGAGTTGTGCTAATGAGCTCTGGCACCTCTTTCTCTACAAAATGACCCCTTACATTAAGTATTGCATTTATGGGGCAAAGGGTACATTTTTCCATAACTGCTGGGCATGTCCAGTAACTAATACTTTTTGGAAGCAAATTATATTAGAAATTTCTCAAATAACTGATTTACAATCCCAACAACCCCAGAACTAATCCTCCTCAATTTATGGAAGAACTGCAAAATATCAAAAATTTAAAAAAGTTTGATTATGATTATGTTTACGGCAGCAAAAAATATTATAGCTCTGAAGCACAAAGACAACCCCCCCCTCACAATACATGTATGGTATCTCAAATTATGGGATTATTTTGTTTTAAATAAGATTACAGATGATCTACACAACTCAGATTCCCATACTTGAGTGTACTGGAGAAATGGCTTCCTTTTCTAGAAAGGAAATTTGAACCCAAGGCTCTTTCAACAGTTCTGCAATAGTCACTTATCTCTTTTAGCAGTATAACGATGTTTGTCCCATGCTTGTATTATATACATTTTTATTATAAAGTTTTATGTTGTATATAGTGAAAAAAAGATATTGCATTTATGATGGTGCTATTATTATTATAGTATTTCTTTCTATTTTCTTTCCTCATTCAAGGCCAACTTTTCAGAAGCAACTTTACAAAGATTTGTTCTATAAAGGTTGGTGTATTTTCAGCATTTTTTGTTAGCCAGTCTTTCAACCATTTTATTCTGGCAGTTTGGGTATCTCAAGACTGGGTGATATATATTGCTGCATTAGGTTTCTTTTCATCCCAAATGAATATATTTAATAATAACTGCCACTCTTTTAGTATATTTTCTGGAATTTTAGGTGGGAGATTAACAAATAAAAAAGAGTAATCATTTTTATTGTGTTTAAGGAAAGACAAATTTAAGGTTTCCCTAAATTGGAACTGGTGCTTTTTTGTTTTTGTTTTTGCTAACACTGGGTCACAATTGATCTTTTAATAATACATCATTCATCTTATTTAACCATATATTGAGATATTTAATTTTGTCAATATTTGTCACATCCTGTTATCTTTTTTAAACATTCATTTAACTTTGTATAAAAACAGATAATCTCAGATTTATCTGCATTCAATTTATACCCAGAAACATCCTCATATTATACAATAAGGTTTTCTAATAATTTATTATTTCAGGGGATAAAATGTTTTATAGACTTCTGTATCTTTTAGCTACATCTTTTTAAAGCTGGTATGTTTAAACCATTAGCTTCTTAATAAATAGTGGACTATATTATCAAACTTAAAAATTTTGAGATTAAAAACTTTTGAGATTCTCACAATGATTTCCCATACCCAAACATTCAAAAATATGACATATAATGTGCTTTTAAAAAGAATTAAAAACCCTTATTAATAAAAATGTTTGAATATCCTTCTTGATAGTGTTCAGTAAAAATGTGGTTTGTTCTAAGAAAAGTACCATATTTGCCCAAAAGAAAGACAACCTCAAATGTAAAACAACCCCCCTTTAAAAGGTTATATAGAAATCATTTTTATTACTGTACATAATATTTTATTAGTGTACATTATGGAAAAGGGTGGGCTATAAATTAACAGAAATAAATAAACAAATAAATAAATAACAGTAACTTATATGCAAATTTAAGATAGCACTCTCTTTTTCTTGACATCTTTCTTTTGTGTAAATAGGGTAACAAAACTTGGCTAGAATTTTGAAAATAGATTCTGTTCCTTCAATTGTTTCCCACTGCAAATAACTACCTATACTCCACAAAGCATATAAAAGCGTGGGTTCCTGCAAAGTATTTAAACATTTAAAGATCAGAAATTCAGATATGTAAATACTTCCAATGATTAATTACAAGACTAAACTTTATTGTTTATCTTGATAGACTGGTAAATATCTTGGAGAATGAGGAAATAAAGATGACAGTGTTAAATGAAGAAGAAAATGGTTCAGGTACATGAATCTCTCTAGAAAAAAAAAACAATCTCAGGTAGAATACAACAATTGGCTGTTGTAGGTTACAACTTTCAGATTCACATTCCAAACTGAATAAATAGTTACTTAAGTAATAGAGAACAGACTGCATAGTTAATCTTCTAGCTATTTTAACCATTTCCCCTACCCTGTTAAGAAACTGACAGATAAATAAAGATGTTTTCAGTAACATTTTCAATTAATGTGGATGATTTAAATAAGATCCATTGGGAGAAATTAGCTACGTCACTTCAAAGAGAGAGTCCATTTATTATTTGTCTTTAGAAGTCACATATGAAGACCTATAGGGGTGTTATCTTTCATGCTGCATTTCAAAATGAGATCAGACATGTAATGATCATATTTAACAGGAAATTATCACTGACAATAACAGCAGCTAAGCATGGAAAGGAAAAGTCCCCTGTTCAAGCACCAGTCGTTTCCGACTCAGGGGTGATGTTGCATCACAACATTTTCACGGCAGACTTTTATGGGATGGTTTGCCATTGCCTTGCCCAGTCATCTACACTTTACCCCAGCAAGCTGGGTACTCATTTTACCAACCTTGGAAGGATGGAAGGCTGAGTCAACCTTGAGCTGGCTACCTGAATCCAGCTTCCGCCGAAATCAAACTCAGGTCATGAGCAAAGAGTTCAGACTGCAGTACTGCAGCTTTACCACTCTGTGCCACGGGGCTGCTGGCTAAGCATGACATTGATGTAAAATATGTTTTCGTTAAGGATCAGATTCTTGGTTGTTTTTTTTATAATAGGTTGCAGTCATGCACCAAATCAGAATCAAAGAGCTTTTTACCATGCAATGTTAAAAGAACTAGAAGGATGGGTAGGAGATTTAATTGTTGAGTGGAATTTTAATGCAGCGATGGATCCAATCCTGGACACTTCTAATAGCAATCCTTTCGCGATGGTCATCTAAAGTTCAACTGCACACCAATAGCTCGACACATATTGGGCATGTCATGTAGTTTGGTTCTGATACACATTTTCATTGTTACTTCATTTTATTTCTCTATCTTGTCTGTAACAGTGAATATGAGAACATCAAAGATCTGTAAGAATTAGGTAGAAATGCCTAACTCTTAAATGCCTTTGATCTACAGATGCATACAATTTATGTATGCACTCACTACTCCTTACTGTGATACATGCCATCCTAAGCACTCAGGGAGCAAAGTTTTCTAAACTAGAAACACCCCCCCCCCCAGCATTACTAGTTTGGCAACACATCAGACCAGCTCAGTACAGCAGTGGGTCCTGAGTGAGTGACATACAGTATTTCCTTTTTCTCAAAAGCAGCAGTCCCTCAACTCAGAAGAATCTATGAAAAGAGACGATTGTACAGCTATTCTGCATCATTAAGCCCGTGCATGCAGGCCGATCAAAGGCTTCATAGGAAAAGTTTTGAGAGCAAAACCAGCCGCTTGTGTTGGTTCTGCACTCTGATTGGTATCACTCAGAATTCTATAGCTCACTGTAAATCAAAAAGGCAGAATGCCAGCTTTCAGAAATAGAGCACACAGAGAAAACACTTTTTTGGGGGGACAGAAAGGAAGTTGGGTTATCCCAAAGATGGTTGATGGTGTATCTGGGAGTATCATCTTCACCACTGAAAATCCTTATTGGCTGATATGAGAAGATTTAGAGAGATGCTTTTGAAAAGTGCATGGTCACAGACACACACTGAGAATAACAGTTAAAGGAGGCGCTAGGAAATACTTCGGGCAATGAACAAAGTGTGCTGTTGTCAGCAGTCTCTGACATGCTTCACTTGAGACAAAAAACAAAACAGTGATTAACTCTTTCTAAACAAAGCAAAGGACCTTAGAAGAGAAAGGGTTTCCCCAGATACTCAAGAGTATATGGCAGGACTGAAGTTTCCCAACACTTGATAAAACCTGTGATCCAGTTTCTACAGATAAGATGTCTAACCTGTTTCTGGCCTATCACTTAAGTCTTCATGTCAGGGTTCATGTAACAGAAAGCTCTACCATATAACCATTCCCTGCATTCACAAAACTGGCATATCAAAGGGAAGGCTAGGCAGAATCCATCACCCTGAAATCCATCACCCTGGCATATCAAAGGGAAGGCTAGGCAGAATCCATCACCCTGTAGTCCAACCCTCTGCACAATGCAAGAAATTCACAAATACCTCCCCTTAAATTCACAAGATCAGCATTGAAGAAGACTGTAGAGTTATATCCCGTCCTTCTCTCTGAATCAGAGTGTCAGAATGGCTTACAATCTCCTTTATCTTCTTCCCTCACAACAGACACCCTGTGAGGTAGGTGGGACTGGGAGAGCTCTCACAGAAGCTGCTCTTTCAAGGACAGCTTTGCAAGAGCTATGGCTGACCCAAGGCCATTCCAGCTGCTGCAAGTGGAGGAGTGGGGAATCAAACCCGGTTTTCCTAGATAAGAGTTTGCACACTTAACCACTACACCAAATTGACAGCATTGCTATCAGATGGCCATCTAGCCTCTGTTTAAAAACCTCCAAGCAAGGAGAGCTCTTCCTTGGAGATGGCAGCCATTCTCCTTGGCCATGGTCCTGTGGTGCCCCCCCACATTGGAGACTTTTGTTTTTGATCATCATTTTCATATTGTTATATCCATATATTATTATAAAAATATGAGCAGCATATTTGTGAATTCCCAGCTCTCTCATTTTTAAAGTAAGCCTCTAGCTTTTTCCATTGCAGAGATACAAGGAGAAAGGCCTATCTCTGCAACAGAAGGGTGTGGAGACTTACTTTTTTTAATATACTTAAACAGGGAATCCACAGAACCTCATATTCTTATTATAATAATAGTAGATCAATATAATGTGGCCCAGAGGAGGAGGAATGGTTGCTCCTGGGACACTGGGGCTGAGAAGCTACGAGGAAAATTGCCATGTGGAAGCCCCAGAGCCGCTAAGCTGAACTGGCAGCTGCACTGGCAATGGGGAAACCACACATGTGTTCTCATGTCCAAACTGTCTAGATTCCTCTGATAGACCAACAACCACATTCATGTAGCATTCATTATAGCCTGCAAGGGAGGTCCCCTCCTCTTTCTTCACAGTGACTTATTATTTAAAAAGTGTGCTCAAATTACTTAGGAGTTTCAATCACAAGGAAGGCCTCCTGTGCAACATGCGAACTCTGTATTTGTTGGCATAGGATGCCATTCTAGAAAGGGAAAAAAAGAACTGCATTGCTAGCAAAATAATACTTGAACAATGGAAGAAAGTGACTGCAAAATTACCAACAAATTTCCAAAGAAGCAGTGTACCCTTTTCTCCCTTAATTCCTGCAACTAACACTTCCATTTAAACATCAGAAGCTTTAATTTTCAAACTAAGACTAAGCTGTTCTTGAACTGTGTTCTCAATGTATTAGGAATAGGCACCCTCTTGCTCAGCATTTCTGTTCCTCCTTTTAAGGAGGATTTATTGCAGATCCGCAGGGCCTGCAAGACTGAACTGTTTCAGATGGCATATCACATCTAATGGGAGAGGGCTGCCACCACATCTGGCTCCATAGCGCTTTGATTACTAACTGCCCAGGATCTGTGCGCGTGAGAAAGAAAATATTATATGATCTGCCTGAAGTAGTAACATTGTTATTATCTGATTGTTTTATTGTTTTAATATTGTTTTGTTTACTGTCTATTTTATGCTGTTAGCCACCTTGAGTCTGTATGGAATGGGTGAGATATAAATATAACGTAAATAAATAAATAAAATTTAAAATATGTAATAGGGAAAACAAAATGTCAGCACAGTGGACAAAACATGCACATTACCAACTTCTTCCAGTATTTTAATTCTATTTGTGCATAAAATACAGCAAAGACACTGCTTTAGTAATTTTCTTTTTAATCAAGTAAAAGATAATTATACATAATCTAGGGAATTAAACATCACAAAAATCCAGGAAGAAAACTTTTATCTTGCAAAATTTGAAGGCATCACTGTCCAAACACATGAAGACTACGCCACATGTCCAGGTAGCCAAAATAATTTGAATTGGACTTACCATTGCTCACAGTTCCCCATACCTTTGTGAAAAGATGAGGGAGAACAACCAACTCTTGGAAGTCAAGCAACTTGATCCATAGGATGTAAAGTGAAAAAATTCTAAATTGCACTGAGTAACTTTCCTAGAATTGTCAGATCAGAAGTCAGCATCTGGTAGCCCCCAGAGTATCAACAGAGCATTAGCTGCTATTGCAGAGATGGAAGAGGGGTACGAGAGGTTAAGGGAATGGGACATGTTTGCGGGCCCCTTGTGTGTGTATGAGTGGCAGTGGTTTAGAACTGTGATTAGATTACCATCTTTTCGGGAAAAACGTGTGTTTCTCAAAACTATATGACAATCTGAGAATCAGCTAACCTGAGAAACAGGGAACAAACACACCTTCATCCCAAATGTTAGAAGACTTTTATATGTTTTAAGGTAGATTTAGAGTTTTCTGCTCAGGGAAAATATCTGAAGAACTTTGATTAACACAATAAATATTTTGGTCATTATCACGAAACTTCTTGGTGTGTATGAGCACTCATCCTTATATCTTCCTACTTAGAAATATAATTCCAAAGCAAGGCCCATTGAAAACTGTGATTTTAAGGTAGGATCTGTGCTAGATTGTTCTTTATATGTTATCTAATACTGTCTGCTCCAGGACTATTTCAGGAGACAAATATTAGCAGTTAATACTCAGTAATGTGGTTTTTAAAAAGTACATTTTAATGCAAGTAGCTTACAGTATAATAATGGGAAAGAAGCTGTATCAGGGGGATCTTGAAGCATCTAATATCCAAGAAGCTATGAAATGCTAACTTAAAAATCTTTATTTATGACCTAGTCTGTCTCAGAGGATTTGGGGGCAGATTAAGGCAATTATTCACAAACTAGGTTGATATCTCTCCCTAAAGAAACGGCAATTTAAGTACAAATCTCTTTGCAACATATGCAACATACTTTTATACTTATAGGCTGTAAACGTGTCTGTCACTCTCAGATTTCAAACAGAAGCTTCCTTAGGAACTATGGGGCCTTGTACTAGGGCCCATGAGGGGAAGCACCTGTACACACTTCATGTAGGATCTTGCCCCACACATGATCACAGTCATGGTAGATCACTTAAGCAAGGACATGTGGGAATACAGGTTAACTACAGGAGTCCAACTAGTTCCTCTGCTTTTAGATGCAGATCTGGTTATATTTAAGCTTTGTCTCACATGCATAAATCATTAAAGAAATTGTGCTCTGGAACATGGTAAGCTAAGAGGCAAAAACGAGGGGGTGAGTATATGTTCATGCTTGTTATCCAGAAATATCATCTCTGGCTGCTATATTTGCAAGGACCCAAACAGAGCATGGATGGTAAAGTACCTTAAAACTGGCAGCTGGGAATCTCTTCCCATTTCACCATCACTCATAAGACTTTATATTCTCCACTTTAAATAGCAACCCAGTCCGGCTAATGTGAGTGAAAATATCCTACCAGCTTATTACTCTGAATACTGGCCCAGAATTTCCTGTACTTGAGATGAGTTAAGATGTTTTTAAAAAGCATTTCACAAATACGTTCCATTCTATGAGGGGGAAATGGTGGGTGGCAAATCTCTTCCTTGCATTTCCCACATCATTAATTTGATTAGTTCTGTAATTCATCATTAAACGAAGTAACTAACCACTTCCTGATTTGCTCATTGTTTTTAAAGAGTGCTTCAGTCTCATGGCTGTCAGCTGCAGGAGGTAAAGGAATGGCATACATAGCTACTATTAACAATAGGTCATTTTGGGGGTTATTAATTCATAACGTTGCCATAGATCAGAAGTGAGAGAGGAGAGAGAGAGAGAGAGGAGTAACAGCCCAGGTAGAGGTAGAGGCTCTATGAAAAGGCTTCCAAATATCTGAGAATACTAGTTAACAGCCTGGCCTTTCCCCTTCAGATCACTGCAAAGGTGCCAAAGTTGAAATTATACTGGCTAGAAAGTAGAGGAAACAAAAGGAGGAAAGGCAAACAGGAGAAAGGTCAGGAAGTAAATGTATTGGGCTAGAAGGGGGAGGGGTGGGGAGGGAGAAGGATGATGGAGGCCTTATTTCTCTTCAGAATACCCATCCAACCTCCTTCCTTGTGTGTACTGTAGTCCTCTAGTTACCATCTGGGGAAAAGATGGTGTGATAATAGAAGAATGCAGGATGCCTTGATTAACAATCAGGGAGGTCCTGATCTCAGAGAAAACATTCTTTACTGGGAATGAAGCAATAAACTCCTCAGATTTCAGACTGAAAGGAGTTGAGTTTTACTTTACGAAGACAGATCCAGGTGGGCAGCCGTATTGGTCTGAAACAATAGAACAACGTGATGTCCAGTGGCACCTTTAAGACCAACAAAGTTTATTCAAAATGCAAGCTTTGGTATGCATGTACACTTCCTCAGGCAAAATGAAATGTTATCAGACCAGAGGAATAAATTATTTTAGTGTATCTTATTTGGAACAGTAACTTAGAATAGTGATAGTAATGTCATGCAATAAATTAGAATGGTATATTGGAATGCATGCCTATGGTATGGTAACAGAGGAGACATAACACAGCACTACAAATCACCCCACCTCAAAGAAAAAGATACCATCAGTTACCTCAACATTTGAGAGGATGGAGCATGACAGCAGGGTCAGATGATTGCTCTTAACACTCCATAATTAAGAAGGATACATTTACACGTCTATTGCCAATTCTGAGATATTTATTTGACTCAGTGTTTTCCCCTGGAATTGAATTTAAAAATGATGACCTTATAAACTCAGCTTGTTATTCCTGCTTGCATCTGTTAAAACATTTCATTATATTGTATGCTTGTGTGCTAATTTGCTGTTCAATCTCTGCCTTTTATGTAGGGACTGGTATGTTTCATTTCACTTTGTCTGAGGAAGCAACACAGTTGCATAAAAGCTCACAGTTTGCATAAAACTTTGTTGGTCTTAAAAGGTGCTGCTGGACTTCCACATAGTTCTTTATGGAGACAGACAGGACTGAGATAACCATTTTATTGGGATATTTGGTTAACATGACAGAGTGTTGCCCAGTTACAAAAGTGTGATACTGCCTGCAGTAAATATATATCTCAAGAAGTATATTGCAAAAAAAGATAAACTTACATTTATTCAAGTAAATCCAGTTTCACCCTTGGGCCTGGGAATTTTACCCTATGGATATATGGCAGAGTATTTTACCTTTTTAATTGCCTTGCACTATCATGAAGCCTATTTGCTAGTGCACTTTAATGTGTTAACTTCTGCACTACTCTGTGGGAGATTTCATAAAATAACATATGCTAATAGACTATGTGCCTGTAGTCAGCAGGACATAGAAAGCCTTTAACATGTTTTTTTGCATTGCACTTACTGTCTTGATATATGCTGCATACTTACTGAACCCTTGTTGAGAGAGCAAATAGGGAAATCTGATGAATGCAAAACTCTTTTTTTATTATCTTGTTAGAACAAATGGTGATTGAAACGGTGGCTAAATTATTGTGCCTTGCATCTATGAGGTGAATAACGTATTAATACACTGGGCCATGACTGTGTGAATTGTCCCTTTTTTGTTATTAATATGGTTGTTATGCCAATAAAGGCTGTTGTTGTAAGTAGATCCAGTTCACATTCAGGTTGCAGTCAAAATAAGAGAAGAAAACCTAATTAATCTAAAGAGTACTTTCCTTATCACAAATGGCTAGTATAATATGTTTGTGTGAGAATGAGAGTATTGTATTAACAGAGGGACCTGTAGAAACATGTGTCTCCATGGAAGGGCATGTAAAGAGAAGGAGCGGACAAAGGGAGGAGGGGTCAGAGGGCAGCTCTCAGGTTGACATAGAGACATCCTATTCAAGGAGATAACACCTATACACCCTTAGAGTGATGTGGTACCCTCTCTCCCGAATGTTCAGGCATGCTGAATATCTCACTCCAACACATTTGTTCACCTGCTAGGCAAGAGCAAGACAGACGGCTAATCCCTTCCTAATAACCCCCAGCATAGCATTTGTCTTTTTTATTGCAATCGTACACTGAGTCAACACCTTCAATAAGTTATCTACCACAATTCCAAGATCTCTCTCCTGGGTCAGTTACCAGCAGTTCGGACCCCATTAAAGTACTTTTATAGGTAGGATTTTTGGCTCCAATGTGCATTACTTAGCACTTGCCTGCATTGAACCTCATTTTAATGTTGATGCCCACTCGCCCAGCCATGACAGATTCCTTATTCTATCTCTTCTAAGGAACAAGAAATAAAATGAGCCTAACTAATCTTTATGCCTTTCATTTAATACTAGTGTATTTGTTTGAGTTTAGGACCAGGAAAGCCTAGGTTTGAATTTTGACATGGGTCATAAAATTCGCTATGTATCCCTGGGACAGTAACAGTTCCTCTCATGTGTGGGAGGAACAGGAGATTCAGCTTTCCCTCCTGCACCATTTTCATAAACTGAAACAGCTGTGAGAGCCTGGTTTGCCCTGCTGTGGGGATCCACAAACTGCAGTCAGCACATGTGGTGCCTCAGAGTGGGACAGAGCCTCCTCACAACTGTTTCATGCTTGGGAAAATGGTTCAGGAGGGAAGGCTAAAATTCCTTCTCCCCCCCCCCCCCGCCATGTTCTCAAGGCTAATTGAGCCACAGTGTGCTTGGGGACATTAGTTTCACAACATGTGTCACAGCAAGTTGGGCTGGGTAACCCTGTCAACTTGTATCACACTTACTGTCTAGTTTAGCCCTTAATAGATGGATTTTGAGTTTTGCTTTTCCTTTTCAAAAAAAGAGAAGGAATTCACTTTTCTCACCTGTTGTGAGATACATACACTGACCCTGCATCAGGAATATAATTCAAGAAGGAGTTGACATCAGTTCAAGTTTCCCATGTTACCCCAGAAGAATGAAAAGAAGAAAATGTGGTTTTGGGGCTTCCTTTGTTTGGTGCTTTTGACCAACCAGAGATTACATCTGGAAAAGTTCATACCAACTTCACTTTTCCTAAGAAGAATGTTGTAAATTCTGAAAGCTCAGGACTATCTCACCAAGGGGAAAAAACACCAAAGTGGATGAATTGGCAGGGGGACCCTCATACCTTTACCTCACATATTCTGAAAGGAGATATGAACAGAGACTTTCATGCTCACGCCTATGAATAGAGTCCTATGGCCATTTCATTAATGGCACAAAAAGCATCTCATTGCCTCAATCCTAGGACAGAGCACTGAACCATCAAGAAGAATCAGGGTCACTACATTTTGGATCTACTAAAAAGCAGACTGGTCAAGTTATTAATCTGGTCACATGGATTAAAGGAGATGGAGCACTGCTGCTGTGTAAGAGGGTAAAGATACTTAACTGGGCAGGGGAAGTCAAGATTCTTACACCAGTTCCATTAAACTTCTGACTCATAAGATCAGGGCTTTGGGTCTTATTTTCTGCATCCAGCATGGAAAGAGAAATCATATTCACACAAAGCAATATTTCACTCAGTTATGAGAGCCTTTAAGATGCTTCACAGAATATTGCAACCAAAGTGAAACGAATGAAAACTGTCACTCTTTCCAGGCATATGTGAACTTTGAAACACATTCAATTTATTGGCTTGGTTTGAAAAAGCAAGCCCCTCCCCCCCCTTTCTGCAGACTGGCAAAAAGTGTTTCCCTTTCCCTTTTGTATTCAAAAGAACAAATTCCTTCTGCCAAGAGAGTAAATTTATACTTGAGGAAACTGAGAACATATTTAAAGAGGAAACAAAGAACAAGAGGTAGAGGTATACTCTATGAAAAGGAGACAAGCTTCCAAATATTTGAAAATATTAGGTGGCAGCAAGTATTAGATTCTCATTAGAGGGGGCATTAGGAAATGGAGACAGATTGAAGCAAGGTGCTGGGACAAGAAAACTATCCGTTCAAAAAAAAAAAAGTAAAATAAAGGAAAACTGGTTACTGCATACTTCATATACTCTGTCAATCAATGGAGGGGAAGGAATGTGTAGTCAAATTATACTGCGAGGAAAAGTATCCATCGTCAATACACTAAAATGGTAAATTTTATCATCAGATAGGATACAGTCATCACTTCATAAAAATTATTGAGTGGAAAGAGTGATCTGATCAACATATTCGACAAGAAATTTAACATGCACTGAACTGGGTAAAGTACAAAAATATCTATAGGTGTCAATCTGGGTGATAGAGATTATTTTTAAAAATCCAGTGCAATCAAAATAGGAATATCTGAATGTTCCCTGGGGATATATTTGGAGACATTCCCCTCCACAAGGATCCATGTTGTTGTTGTTCAGTCGCACAGTCAAGTCGTTCAGTCTTTGCAACCTCAAGAAGGGATGTACTGATTGATCTGGTACAAGCAGGCCTCGGATTCAGCGGGAGCTCACATGAGCGTAGCTCATTAGCCTTTCTGACAGCTTCACCTCCTCCTTCCTACCCTGTCCATTGAATAGTAAGTGCAGCTGCATAAAAATCCCTGGATGAGCTCCACCACCTTTTTTCCTATAAAACAACCCCTGGGTACAAGGATCCATATACGAAATCAATCAGTACATCCCTTCTTGAATGTCTATACTGTGCCACTTCTTCAAATATTAGAAACAGGATTACTGAAGAAGGATAGGGAAATGGCTGAGATGCTGAATGCATTTTTTGCCTCCTTCTTCACTGTGGAAGACGAGAAGTGTTTGCCCGCTCCAGAACCACTAATTTTGGAGGGGGTGTTGAAAGACCTGAGTCAGATTGAGGTGACGAGAGAGGAGGTCCTACAACTGATTGACGAATTAAAAACTAATAAGTCACCAGGTCCGGATGGCATACATCCAAGAGTTCTTTAAGAACTCAAAGTTGAACTTGTGGATCTCCTGATGAAAATATGTAATCTTTCATTGAAATCTGCCTCCATTCCTGAGGACTGGAAGGTAGCAAATGTCACCCCCATCTTTAAAAAGGGCTTCAGAGATCTGGGAAATTACAGGACAGTCAGTCTGACTTCAATACTGGGAAAATTGGTAGAAACTATTATCAAGGACAGAATGAGTAGGCACACTGATGAGCACAAGTTATTGAGGAAGACTCAGCATGGGTTCTGTAAGGGAAGATCTTGCCTCACTAACCTGTTACAGTTCTTTGAGGCGGTGAACAAGCATGTGGACAAAGGGGACCCTATAGATGTTGTTTACCTTGACTTCCAGAAAGCTTTTGATAAAGTTCCTCATCAAAGGCTCCTTAGTAAGCTTGAGAGTCATGGAGTAAAAGGACAGGTGCTCTTGTGGATCAAAAACTGGCTAATTAATAGGAAGCAGAGAGTGAGTATAAATGGGCAGTCTTCGCAGTGGGAGACAGTAAGCAGTGGGGTGCCGCAGGGCTCAGTACTGGGTCCCATGCTCTTTATCTTGTTCATTAATGACCTGGAGTTGGGAGTAAGCAGTGAAACGAGAAACCTAGAGTTTCCTAACCATGCTACCTTTGGTTACAGTTCTATCACTGATCAGAAGTTAAACTTAATGCGTTTCTTGTACAGATGTCATTCTCCTGGAATGATGAGGATCAAACAACATACAAACATGCTTAATGAAACTCATGACCCTGTTTGCCTTAAAAGAAAAGCATATTCAGGAAGGTGTGGCTTTGAATAGGTGTGTCTGAGGTGTAACTCCAAATAGCCCCCTAACTTGCTTCCGCCTGCCACAGAATCCCAAATGCATATTTACCCTCATAAGCACACATCTGAGATTGCACAGGGGGGAAGGAAAGGAAGGAGATTGCTGCAGGAGGGAGGGAAAGGTTAAGCATCCTTTTCCCTTCCACCCTTCTCTGTTCAAAAACACGTCCCCAAATCTGCTTTTTTTTAAAAGAAAAGAAAAGAAAAACAGCACCAGCGTTTCATTACACATATTTGTAGATAATATGTAGTTTCCTGTCTTTGATACAATATGAAAGGGAAAATAACCACATAAGATTCCCAGAGGTATATATTTTTGATGAAAAAATCTCAAGATCTGTAGTGATTTCAAAAGTAAGGCTTAAATGGACTTCTCCTTAAACTGGTTTATGATGTGAATATAAAATTTGCACTGACAAGGATGTACATTTCATTTTTCTTCTCCCTTAACAACATTCAGTGCACAAACAGGACTTAAGTGCTCCCTTTGAGTTCTTGCCTATTCAAAGTGCTTTGTAAAGACCACATTGCCTATTTCAGAGCAAAAATGAATTTCAGAAAAATAATCCAATTCTTTGATAGGAAACAGAACAACATTTACACTACCTGCGTAACTTCTGAGTATATCTTAATACAAGAATGTTTCTGTGGCCACGTTTTAAAAAGGAATACTAGAGATGGTCCACATCTCAAAAACACCCCCAAACCCTCATATCCATGCATAGTATTCTATGTGTAGCAACTGACTGCTGGAATAGGTGCTTGATGATAATAATTAAGAACATAAGAGAAGCCATGTTGGATCAGGCCAACGGCCCATCCAGTCCAACACTCTGTGTCACACAGTGGCAAAAATTTTTATATATACACACACACTGTGGCTAATAGCCACTGATGGACCTGTGCTCCATATTTTTATCTAAACCCCTCTTGAAGGTGGCTATACATGTGGCCGCCACCACCTCCTGTGGCAGTGAATTCCACATGATTAATCACATGTTAATTATTGATGATCATGATAATAACAGTATATGTTGAATTATTTTGTCTTGCGCAAATTGATATTTCTAAACAACAAAAAGAAGGCAGGCCCAAAAACTGATTCCAAAAGACAGTAAAATTCAGAAGGTTGGTTCCAGCAATGTGTAAATGGAAACAAACTCACTTTGTGCACTACTGCATGAATAAGCAATAGAGCTAGTTATGTTAAAGTACCTACTGACTGATGACTTGTGAAGCAGAAACACAAGTCTGGATAAATATATTTAACTTAGCAGAAGCCACCAGCATGATCTTTTAAGTATATTTCTGCTTGTGCAAGAGCTCTAGCATGCATGGAAATCTTCTGTTGGATTCAACACCAAAACCTTTTTGTAAGAACAGAAAATGATATACCTTTATAGAAATCCATTTTATTATGCAGGAAATTTAGTGTTTACTGCAGTGATGTTGACCTTGTTCGAATTATGAGATTTATCAGCCTTGTCCAGGAACCATCCAGTTGCTGCAGTAGAATGCCCCCCACCCGTACCATTCTCAGAAGAACCATAAAGTTTGAGAAAGAGCTGTGTTGCTTATGGTGCAAAGGAAGGCAGATCTATTTGGCTATTCCTGGAACCTTATGAGTTTTTTCCCCCAGTGTATGTCTGCTCTCTACCATTCAGCTATTTGTGCAGGAATAAACGTTTAGTTTTGAAAGTATGTAAAGAACAACGCTGCAGAAATTGACTGGAATTTCCTTCATTTTCTTCCATCTGGCTTTCATTGCCTGCTCTTCTCCCTTCCTACATACACACATACACACACACACACACGTTCTTACCAAATCTTTTTAACATATGCTGACCAAGCTATAGGAGAGATATAAAAATTATAATTCATAACATCCATCATGGCACTCTTCCACACTCCTGGTAGCATTCTTTGGCTTACTAAAGGTCACACATGACATTACAATTATCAGTAAAAGAGTTGATATCTAGTTAGGCAATATCTGCCCTTTTATCTTACACGGCTGCCATACATTGCTCACACTAAATAAATATCCCTTACTGCAGAGCATCACAGTTTCTACCCAATGCAATGGGCAGACCCTTATTTCAAAAGACTGCACCTCTACTATATTTGGCAGATGAGGTCCCTGATCACTAAATCATCATGTGGCTATTGATCTGACAATCTATTGGGACAGATAAAACTGGAGTGAGCAGCATTTTTGAGTGTGGGCCATTTTCCTGTCAAGGTATGACTGGAAGTGACTTCATCAAAACCATTTTAAAGAAGCAATCTGATGGCTGCTTTCCCTGGGGTAACCCTACAGAAATACAGGCTCATTGAATCATCTCCTTAGAATGCTTTAAAATATGTGGAAGGACAACCTGAACAATATGTTACTTACCTGTAAAAACATCTTTCCAAATGCTAAGGGAAAAACCATAGCAGCTTCATTGGTGGCATCTTATAGCTTACGAAATCATCTGTCAAAGATATTTTACATAGAAATATCCTGCCTCAAGGCAGATGTTTGGATTAGATCAGTGGTTTTAAAACTTTCTATATGCAGGAAAACTTTCCATGCTGAACCGTCAGCCAATGAAATCTGAACGTTTGCCACTGAAACGGAATTCATTGCAGAGGACCCTAGAGCATGTTCTGGTGCAGGCACTAAGTTCATGTGGGGAACTGGGAATGATTTATAGTACACCCAATATTCCCATGCAGTTGCACATTGCAAGGAAATATTGACGATGGATGGCTTTGCCTTTAAAGAGTTTGATTGGTATTAACTATGCTTGAACATCTGCCAGTTGTGAGCACAGAGCTAACCATTTGGTAAGCTGCTCACAGACATCCATATTCATGTGTCCATAATTCTATGCTTCACACTAGTCAGTCAGTTTAATAACCCAAATGACAATGGCCTCCAGGGAATATTGTCTCTTTCCAGGAAATTACTTAATTTAGTTCTTGAACCCAGCAAAGACAGCTGCAATGTCCAAGCAGCCACTGTACAAGCACAAACTGCTCTACACAATACTGTGCAAGAGGTGAACATTGCAGAGGAACACAACCAATCCATCTGGGAGCACATCTTGCATGTCTGTCTAGAAAGCCTGTTCACAGCAAAGTTTTCAGATAGTCTGCTATGAGTGATCTCCTGAGTAGCTCCTAAAAAGCTTCCAAGGAACTTCAGAGTTCCCTGGAATGTAGAACTTTTGCCCAAATCTTACACCCACTCATCGTCAACACTGTAGATCTATGTTGCAATTCCTCATGCTGTGTTTTCCTATGTGCTGTGAAAGTTCATGTACAGATATGGACAAAAGATGCTGGTCCATCATGTGAGGCAGTCACAAACTTGCTTTGCTTATGTATTTAGCAAAGCTGGTTTGCCAAATGCACTCTTGAGCTACCAATCACAGGTTCCCATTTATTCTCCTTGTACTTTATGTCTGAAACCACATACTAAATAACTACCCAGAAGCCTAGGAAAACTGTGGCTCCCAGACATGTGCTCCTAACAGCACATATCATAGTGTTCATTAAGGAGACACTGTGGCTGATTTACCAGTGGGGTCCTTTGGAGATCAAAAACATACAATGTATAGTAACTCTGGATCATGGTCTGTATTTAAGGATGTTTAAGCATGAAATTAAAAGCAACTGAGTTTTATTCAAAATGGTTGCAGAAGACCTGATATATCTTTGTTGAATCTCAGAGTAATTTTATGGTGTATAGTGCATGTTTAACTTCACAAGGGTTCTAAATTAAGCAGACTCCTGACTTCCTACAAAGTAATGCTTTCCAAGTCAAAAGAAAATGAAAAAAATGACTAAGTTAGTTAAACCTGATAAAAGACAAAGTTGCTCCACTCCACTCCAAAAGCCATACAATAGCAAACAAAATGTTATGTATAATTCTTTAGTACAGGATATAATGCATAACAGTGGTACAAGCTAACTGTTCTAAAAAGATGGGAAAATGTTTCCTCACTTGGGAAAAAGTTTATAATTTCCTGCTGAATAAATTTCTTCCACTTCTTTCCCTCACACCTCTTCTATTATTCACTATATGTTTATTCTCCATAACAAAGTAATTACCCATTATTCTGGGGAAGGGGCTCACATTTTCAGCTCATGTTTGATCAGTAAGACGTTATTTGCCGGGCAAAAAGTTTTGAGAATATAATCGAACATTTCACTGCCCCTTTATTTTCTCTGCAAGGAACTACCACAAATGGAACAAACAAGTGTGAACAATCCAAGACATTTGAAATATTTCATGTATTTTTCAGTTTACATAGGGAAATGTGATATTTTGCTGTAATCATCTGTGTTACTTGTTATACCGTGTAACCATCAAAACCAGTAATGTTCAGAGGGGGGAAGAGGAAATATTTGAGACTGCTTTGTTAGAAGCATTAATGAGGTTCTTACTATTCCTCATATATGACATCTGTTTACAAAGAGAAAACTGAGGAAATACGCCTGGATATTTAAATGAATGCATTTTTTATTACTGTCAAAGGCCAGCACTATGTTTAAATAAAAATAACATTGGATAAACTTTCTAACCCTAGATATCCGCATCATCCTGCCAAGGATTTTGTCAAACATCAGGTATAGCAGAATGTGAGGGAAATGGTCATCAGCGCATAATCTGGATTTATTTCAGTGCTTCTTTGAACTCAGGATCCCCTTCTAACCTTATTTTCACTTCCAGAACACCCACCTGCCCACTTGGTATCAGCTATCAACTTGCAGGTGAGTGTGCTTTATGCTTAGCCATATCCATCTTGACTCTGTAGCTGAAAATTTGTAAATGGAGATGCAGGGAAATTACAGATTATTGTAGCTAGAATGTCCCATATGCCCCATTGCCTCTGCTCACTCTTTTGCCTAACTCCTTTCCTAATCACTCAGTGAAACCAGAACCCCTATGGTCATTGCAACTGGTGTGTGAAAACTTGGCTCTTATGCAGTTACCTATGAGGGAGAGAGCCAGTATTCTCAGTGACTTTTGAAGGGAACTGTTGTCATCATGAAGCATGAGACGCATCAGAAGAATGGGTAAGGGGGGAAGAAAAATAGCAGGGATACTCTACAATCACCCTAAACTTTAGTTCTACCATACAGTTGGATTTAGAGGCCCCAACACCTGAGAGCAACCTGTGTATGTATGCATATATATGTGTGTACATGCACGGCTATGAAATGATCCTATTTAAATACATGTAATTATTCCATCCTGACACATGCCTGCAAAATGTGACCCCAATTTTATCAGATTCACAGACCACTGAAAATGGGAACAAAGAAAACAAGTTTCAAGCTCCACAGGACTGGCAGTTCTCATATATGTGGAAAGTAACTTGGCCTATTAAAAATAACAGCAGCCTACCTTGGGGGACAAGGGTCCAGGTTACAGGCTTTCAACAACTGTGGGGGACGCCGGCTGCTTACACAAAGATCTTCATCCACGAACTCTCTGGTCTGTTTATTGAGGCAAGTCACAACTGCTTCTTGGACACCTGCACACAAACACACACATACATATACAAATCCCACAGTAAAAACTGAAAATGCAAGAGTCAGGACAGAAAAATGCAGACGTGAAACCAGCAGGGGTCCTGCTCAGTGCTTCTGAGACAACACGCTGATGCTCTTGACTATCAGCAGGGCATGTTCACACAATTTAGCCTCTCATGGAGCAGGGAAGGGAAACTGCCTTTACTGAGATCTAGTACCACATGTTGTATGCTGAGCTGCTGTGAGCTAAATGGTACCTGGAGCAGGATGGTAACTCAAGCATGCAAACAGGAAGCTGGAATTCCTCCACTGGCAAGCTGGAACAAATTGCCTTCAAATACTTTTCTGATTAGCAAGAAAGTTGAATTCATTCACACTACAGTATTTGTCTTACTCTTTCCAGGAGGGAGGGAAAGTCTTTTGGTGCTAAAATTTAGTGTCCTGTAATGAATTTCTGTCACATAAAGCAGCACTAATATTTGTGTGTCTGTTTAAAATGTGTTTTGAAACACATGGAATAGACATACAAGCTCTTATCCTATTTCTCCAATTCTGTCTCACTGAGCTAAATGGAACTGAGATATCTTATAGTCTAATAACACGTTGATCTGGCTTGGTGTGTGCATTTGTGTGAGACAATGGGTGCAATCACATGAGAGATTTGGCCTGACCTAGCCACACTTCCCCTCCAGATTTAATGTGCATGATCTGCTCCCTGAGTTCCACCTGTACTTCCCTAATTTTAGGACAAGCTGGGACCAGATTAAATAACTACTGGGAACTTCCTGGTAGCAACTCTCTAAAACACATGCAGGGTGCATTTCCCAGCTGTCTGAATGACCAGGCACACAATGCATCCACCCCACAGATGTAGGAGCATGTGTGGCCCGTGCCTTTCCAGGCACCAGGGACAGGGCTGTGTGATTGTCGTGGCACACATAAAAAAGAACTGGCTTTTTCAAAACAGGGATACTGCCACATCAAATTCCCAGTGTTATCCCACCCAATCGCCATTTATAATTTTGTTTTCTCATTCAAACCTACAATTAATTCCATTACCAGTTCTTCAGAACAACTCTACGTGTTACAATGAAGTAATAAAGCAGAAATGTTATTGAATAGTACTTCCTCTTTTTTTGCACTTTCAGGGTATCATAGCAAGGGGGGGTCATTTCCTTGCAGTGAGAAGAGTTCATTTAACTATGTCATTAAATATATGAAATGAAATGAAGTATATATCAAAAGCTTAAGTATCTTGCTTCAGGGGGACATATCCAGATCGCTTCTTTGCATGTTACCGTAAAAGAGCATAAAGAGAAATCACCATGAATTCACATTTTACATTGGGACTTCTTTGTAATGTGTGAATACATCCCTGATATCATAGTATGGGATCAGCAACACTTACTCCTGTCACAAAATTGGCCATGTGGATAAAACTGGTAATCTTGAAATATTCAGATTCAATATTAGTGTACACAATTTTCTTCATTGGGTTTAGATCAGATATCTCTTTATTTAATTATACTCCACTTTCTCCCTAATGGGGACCCAAAGCAGCTTACTACATTATTCTTCCCTGCTCCATTTACCCTCTGAGGTTGGTTAAGCTGAGAGAATGGTGCAAGGACACAAAGTCTGTTTCCATGGTGGGGATTTAAACCTGTGGCTCTGACCATCTAGTCTGACACTCTAACCACAACATCACACGTTAGCTAAGCAACATGATGGTCACCAGACTACAAAACTTATAGGGTAGCTGGCCAAGAGGCAGAGGTATGCAGGGAGCTTCACATTTTATAAATTTCAGGCAATTTGCTTTTCCATAAAGTAATGCTGGATGTTAGTGACTTTTCTAGAATTCCCTCAAACTATGAGTGTTTAAAGCTCCCTTTTGGAGCTAAAGCTAACTGTGAAAGTTTTGTCTACGGTAAATGAGGGAGAAGTTCTCACCATGCTAGAATGCTGAATGGAGCACACACAACTGCCCATAACAATCCTAGGCAGATCTATTCAACATCCTACTCAGGTCGTACAGGAAAGCATTCTTAGTGTACAACTGATATTCATTCACATTAGAAAAATATTGTTAATCGTCATTGTTGATCTATGAACTGTGCTTAAAATCAACCAATAATGGGCAATAATTAAGCTTCAAAGATCAGAAGTCATGTACACAAAGTCAAAAATCTTTCTTTTAAAAAAATCTCTTGACCTCATAGCATATTCTATGATGAATCAAATATGCTGAAGCTGGTCTCTGTTTCAACCTAGGAACCTACCTTGAAATCTTTAATTCCAAGCAAGAAAAGCCAGGATGTGTCGTAAGTAATTCCCCTGTATTCTGGGGATGAACAATGCCAGAATAAGACCATAACAGGGCCAAACCATCCCTTGGCTAGGTCTCAGCAACCACCAAGTTCACATGAATACTAAAGCAGTTATGCTAATGAAGTGAAACTAAAATATGCACATTTCCAGTTTTCCAGTGTTGTTCATTACTAAAAACAAGAAACATACCCCATGAAAATATACAAAGTGTTTTCTGCAGAACAACCCGCTCTGTGGTAGGGATAAGTGGAATCTGGGCAATTCACAGGCAATCTCTGTGTGATTTCAAGCCTTTGTTGAATGGTGACAATTAGTTCAGACTATACCTAAAGACTCATTTCCACCACAACAATTTATACCCTATCCCCTCATCTGAAGAAGTATGCAGGCACACGAATGCTTACATTCTGAATAAAACTTGGTTGATCTTAAAGGTGCCACTTGACTCCTACTTTGTTCTACTGCTTCAGAACAGCAGCACAGTGGTTCGTTCACTAAAGAACCCCGATCTTTTGAAGATGACAGCGTGTTTACAAAAGCATCAAGAAAGCCTGAATAACCCTACCGAAGAAGCAAAAAAAAAACTGCCATGTGAGATATTCTGTTCATTAACAAAGATACTTTTCTTCCTACTGCAAAAGCAGCTCTGTCATGGCAGTGATCCATTGTAGCACCATTTATGGCTGTATCACCATGCCAAAGAATGATCATTATCCCTCACATCATGCCAAAGAATGATCATTATTCCTTATTGTCTTCTTCTTTGTGTACTAATGGCAGGAGACAATATTTGCCAATTCCAAGAATTCATTGCATACCTCAATTTTTAAATGTTTCAAAAAGAGATTGATGACTCCTAGGCAACATCAGCATCCTATTGACTTTATATTTCATTTATTTATTATAATCCACTAAAACTGGAGTGGAGAATACTTATATATGACAGCCAGTCTGTTCTTCAGGCACTGGCTAAGCTAAGACCTGCTTAGCTTTAATAACGTAACAGCATTGTGTGCATTCAGACTATTCTCTCACATACAGTATCCTACTGACAGATGTAGTAAAATACACAATCTGCCAAATGATCAAAGAGCGCTTCTTCTTCCCGGCTCTCAAACAAGGCAAGGAAGCAGCAGCAGTATACAGATTAATAAAGAAAGGACTTTCTATGAAAGGGCTGTTTTATTACTCCATTCTACAAAGGCTGCTTGCATGTTTCCCATGCACAGGATAATTTTAGGATCTAGTAAATAATTTCTGAAATATAAGATTCAAGCCAGTAGCAAAGAGCATAATATAACACCCCCTTGGAACTTCAGAATTTAATCTTACAATTTCTAACATGGATATATAAAATCTGGAAAATACATAATAAAGAAGGAAAACATTCCTTCCTAATGAGGAAATATGTATTGCCACTTCCCAGAGAATCGGATACATGTTCTAAAAAATATTGCTCACAATTTTAACATAATGAAGCTGGGTCTGCTTTCCCTTGAAAATTCCTGTATTTTATGATAAGGAAATTAAAATGCTATATGGGGCAAGGGTAAGACATAAATCTAAGTAGCTTTCAGTTCACTTTCAATATACCATCAAATGGGATTTGCAGTGTTTATATCTACCAGAATAGCATAATTGTTACATGATACTTGATGACAGCAGCCACTGAATGAAGACTAAATTACTAACTGGTTCCTTCTGGCTGCTATTCCTTTGAGGGTAAAGGGCTACTTCTGTGTCTATCAAATTTCATCTCCTGAGAGTACAAAAACAATAAAATTAACTTGATCTGTCGTGCAACTGTGATAACAAAAAGAATTATTTGGAAGTTAGTTATTTCATTCTCATTTCCCCCCCTCAAATTCTCATGTTTTTTCTCAAATTTTCTGCATGGCCGCCATTTTGCAAACAATCAAAAGATGGATAAAATAATGCATTTCTACATTTTTTTCAGATGTTTCTTTTAAGTTAAATGTGCAGCGGCAGCACCATTTTATTGTCTTCCTGAAACTTCCAAACTGCAGAGAAATCTGAAAAATGTTTGTAAAACATTGCACATATATTTTTATGAAATCATGTATACAATTCATTAAGATTTCTCTTTTTTTGAATTGTTTTAGTAATGTTCACATTCACATTGGAAAAATGCAGGAGGTAAAAAGAGAGAAAAGAATGGATAGAATGAGAATCTGTGAAAATATAAAGCAAAAGGAATGGGAAATTCCTAATGCATCAGTTTTGCTTTGAAAACTGAATCATAGCATTGGTGTTGTTTTGATTACATGGATCATTTTCAACAGGGATCAGTCACTGATACCAAGGTTTTGGGTTTGCCTGAAAGTACAAGGGACTCCAACTGTAAGTGGAACTCGTTATCTAACCCTGTGTAGCAAGATCTATCCAAAAGCAAACTGCTGATGGAAGGGTTATCCACCTTTTAAGACAGTTTGGTGCAGAAATTAGGAGAGCAAACTGTAATCTGGGAGGACCAGGTTTGATCCTCCACTTCTCCACATGCACCTGCTGGGGTCACATGCTGGGTGACCCTGGGTCAGTTACAGTTCTCTCAGAGCTGTTCTCTCAAAGCTCTCTCAGCCCCACTTACCCCACAGGGTGTCTGTTGTGGGGAGAAGAAGGGAAAGGAGATTGTAAACCACCCTGAGACTCCAGGTGAAGGGTGGGGTATAAATCCAATGCCTCCTCCTCCTCACAAGTTTGGATTTAGCATTGAAGACTGCATTTGTAGCAAACCCAGAAGAGCTGTTCATGGATGCAAGTTTGATGCATTCAACTTGCTGACCTAGTTGGGTTAGGAGCTCTGTATGTATCACATTTTTACTTGATCACTACCCTCACGTTACAGAGATTCTAAACTTTCTGCCATTTTTACTACTGGTTTTTATACTTCAAGAAGAAGCAAGTAGGGGAAAGCAGTATTTTGCTGAGACTGGGGGTTATTGTGAATTGATTCGAAATATCCAATGCAAGTTACTTATATCTTGGCAAATGCATTTCGAAGACATCCCTCTTCCATCTCTGCATGGCAAACTGCAAAAAGAAGCTGAGAAATTCTAGGAGGCTGAATGATTCTAATGGGCATACGTTCCCAATTAGAAGAAAATGATGGAGTAGACCCAAATGGATTGGACACCATGTGTATTAAACAATTCTCATAATATGCATAAACGGTGACCCTTCTTAACTTTTAACCTAAGTGCCAAGCTTATTCGCTTCAGGCAATCTTTTAGTTAGTTATTTCTGCCACATGTTCTCTTTCTCTGTACTTGGATCCAAGCTAATGTCATTTGGTAGGATAAACTATCAAAACCAGCTGAGTCTCCAGTAGATTCAGTAAGGAAATAAATATGTAACAGCCCAATGCTTGAGATCCATATGTCTCTGCTTACAAAGCAGAAGTCAGGCAATGTAAAGTAAATGACACCTGATGCTTCCTGCCTTAGACTTGCTGTTTGAAAACACATTTCTCTGGCCCAAATATAAGTGGTCAGCAGGAAATGTAAACAACCAGACTACTGCATTAGTCATATGAAAGACCCCAGCTGTGAATTTTGATACCTGCTAGATCCAAAATGGTATTACATCTGGACTTTATTTTCAATAGTTCTTCTACAGAGACATTCTTATTTTTCATATAGAGAAAACAGAGATTTAGGTTCTCACATGATGGCTGCCAAGGTGAAGTTGGTGGAAATATTCCTGGGTGAGGACAACTCCATGCAGTCAATGTGAATTATCCACATTGCACATGGTGTTTTCAGGTCACTTCAGAAATCCATAGCATGATCATACCAAAGCATTTTTAGCAACTTCAATGAAGGAACCATGAGATGGTTTCCAGAGGTTAACATGCCTCCCCTCCACCCTGTTTGTAAAGAAGTAATTATACCAGCCAATCTTTCAGAATTGCAATACAGACATAGGGAAATGTTCTTTGACCACACTGCAAATAAATATTAAGAAGTGCCATTAAATATGAATGCTTAAAAATATGGCCTTGTATATATCGTGCAAATAATAATAATTGTGTGTCATCAAGTTGCAACCAACTCATGGGGACCCCATGATGACCATGGGGTTTTCAGGACAAGATATGAGTCTGCTATTGTCTTCCTCTTCTTCCAGTCTGCCCTGGTGGTGTCTCACTCATGTACTAACTGCAGCTGACCAGATACATAGATGAGATTAAAAAACCTAGAGGATTATTATTATTCATGAAGACTATCAAGAACTTGCACTCCACAAACAAAAGACAAAGGGAAAAAGGAATGAAAAAAATAAATAAAGGAATGTTTAAAAACAGAACAATCTTGAACATCATCCTTGACATAATGGACTTCTATGGCTCTGCACTGATAAGCCAAAAAGGCAAGCATCACTTCTGATAGCATTGCACTCTCCATACCAAGGAATGATTATCCTCTGTTAAAAAACAAAGAAGCAGAAATATTGTAACTCACCACCTCCACAAGACTCAGAGCATTCTGTAAAGCCTTCATACTCCCAATCATAGAGTTCGTCAAAATCTTGTGTGCCACCATACAAGAGATCGGTCTCTTCAGGACTGTATTCACCAGTGTCACCATTGCAAGGACCACCGTAACAAGCTCGTTCTGAAACTGGCTTGGACCCTTCACATTCATCAATGGGCAAATCAGCTACAGACTGAGAAAAGGAGAGTAGCACCTGGCACTTTACCAAACGCACTTGGATGCCTACCCCACAGGTCACACTGCAGGCAGACCAGGGCTCAGGAATGAACCTACAGCAAAGCCAAAAAACAGACAAAAAGCAAAAATAAGAACCATCTTCCTCTCTTTTGATCTCATTTTTGAGACCATCAGAATTGCTGTTGCTTCTGAAACAGACAGATAGCTTTAATGTTATTCTTACATCGGCCAAGATTCCTTGATTACAGACAAGTCTGAAAATCAATGTTTACCTCTCACCCTTACAATTTGGGACATGAAATCTGCCTGAAAAAAAAACTGTACATGTATGATTTGGAATCAGTTTTACAACAATGGATAACTTGCAGTTGATTGTATGAATTGCTTCTAATGGGAGGAAAAACCCTGCATTTGAATTAATACTGGGTATATGAAAGGTTCTTGATGTTCGATCAATAACTATTTCACCCATGCAATTCAGCATGGTTTTCAAGTCTTCAGCTAATGAACACACGTGTAAGAAACAGACTATGCGCAGTATGTGCATTTCCCATTTCTGCTATGCAACACCTCCAGCTAGTTATTGAACCATAGAATCACTTATACAGAAATTACATTTTAATACAGAAAATAAAAGCCTTGTTACTTACTTCAGGAAAAAGTCTATTATTTAATGCATTCTTCTGATATGTGTTACTCCCAGACATGATGCTTTGTGTCAATGGAAGTAAGATATATACACAGAAACATTACCTTTATACAAGTTAATTCTGAACAAAATGACATTATTGTTAATAAGCAGGAAATGATCATACAATACACCTTGTTAAACAAAATTATGGAAATGTTCAAAACCCCACATGCTCTCCAGGAGAGAAAAACAGGGTAATGTATAACTTGTAAGGAAACTCTTCCAGAATCTGCTTCTTAAACTATACTTTATTCATTACTAATCATTTCACCGTGCACAGCAATTCATAACCAAAATTCAGGAAACAACATCAGGAAGTTATATTTTTCTGCTTCCTAAACAATATTTTGCATGTAGAGTTATGAGCCTAGCAGGGTAGGTTTATGCTATGTAATAACATGCTTCAAAAGAATAAAGGGAGCTGGTTGGGGCTGAAAGCAATAAAACATACAAGGTTGCCATTAGAAAGTCAACATTTACTAATAGCAACCATATTTTCAAATTTGGCAATAGCGCTGCTCTGTACTGTTTAAGAAAGAACAGAAATGTACCAGTTATTTCACATACAATTCCAACTCAGCCATCAAGTAAGCATTACTCTTTCAAATCACTGTGCAATACTTTTATCCATAGCATCTAACGCAGAAGAACAATAAGCACAATGTGACCTTACTGATCCACAGGGAGTACAGTAAATTTGATAATTAGAGAAATGGATAAATGGGCAATGTCCATATCATTTGCATTTAGATAAAGCTGAAGATTTTTTATTATTGGACATAGAATCAGAATTGAAAGATACCCCCAGAGTCATCTAGTCCAACCCCCTGCACAGTGCAGGAACTTCACAAATACCTCCCCCCACCCACTCCCCGTGATCCTTGCTCCATGCCCAGAAGATGACAACCCCCCCCCCTCCAGAATCCCTGGACAAATTGGCCTGGGGAAAATCGCTGCCTGACCCCAAAATGGTTATCAGCATCCTGGGCATATAAGAAAGGGTCACAAGAACTAAGCACTGATGCGATCCTTCCTGATGTCCCTCTCATGATCTGCCAAAGTTCACAGAATCAGCATTGCTGTCTGATGGCAATCTAGACTCTGTTTAAAAACCTCCAAAGAAGGAGAGCCAACCACTTCCTGAGGAAGCCTGTTCCACTGAGGAACCACCCTGTCAGGAAGTTCTTTTTAATATTTAGCTGAAAACCCGTTGGTTCTGGTCCAATCTTCTGGGACAATAGAAAACAAGTCTGCATCATCTTCTATACAACAGCCCTTCAAATACTTGAAGATGGTGATCATATTAGCTCTCAGTTGTCTCCTCTCCAAGCTAAACATACCCAGCTCCTTCAACATTTCCTCATAGATATCCAGACCCCTCACCATCTTTGTTGCCGTCCTTCATGTTCCAGTTTGTCTATAATTTTCTTAAATTGTGGTGCCCAAAACTGAATGCAATACTCTAGGTGAGGTCTAACCAGAGCAGCGTAAAGCGATACCATCACTACATGAGATCTGAACACTATACTTCTGTTGATATAACTTTTCGATTACAGCATCACACTCATGTTCAGGGTATGATCCACTAAGACCCCTAGATCATTTTCCAACATACAAGTCTGCCCCATCCTATAATTATGTTCCAGAGGATTCCAGAGAAGATCCGGGAAATTACAGGTCAGTCAGTCTGACTTCAATACTGGGAAAGTTGGTAGAAACCATTATCAAGGACAGAATGAGTAGACACATTGCTGAGCACAAGTTATTGAGGAAGACTCAGCATGGGTTCTGTAAGGGAAGATCTTGCCTCACTAACCTGTTACAGTTCTTTGAGGGGGTGAACAAACATGTGGACAAAGGGGACCCAATAGATGTTGTTTACCTTGACTTCCAGAAAGCTTTTGCTAAAGTTCCTCATCAAAGGCTCCTTAGTAAGCTCAAGAGTCATGGAGTAAAAGGACAGGTGCTCTTGTGGATCAAAAACTGGCTAGTTAATAGGAAGCAGAGAGTAAGTATAAATGGGCAGTCTTCGCAGTGGAAGACGGTAAGCGGTGGGGTGCCGCAGGCTCAGTACTGGGTCCCATGCTCTTTAACTTGTTCATTAATGATCTGGAGTTGGGAGTAAGCAGTGAAGTGGCCAAGTTTGCAGATGACACTAAATTGTTCAGGGTGGTGAGAACCAGAGAGGCACTCCAAAGGGAGGCACTCCAAAGGGATCTGTTGAGGCTGGGTGAGTCGGCGTCAACGTGGCAGATGAAGTTCAATGTGGCCAAGTGCAAAGTAATGCACATTGGGGGCAAGAAACCAAGCTACAAATACAAGTTGATGGGGTGTGAACTGGCAGAGACTGACCAAGAGAAAGATCTTGGGGTCGTGGTAGATAACTCACTGAAAATGTCAAGACAGTGTGCGATTGCAATAAAAAAGGCCAACACCATGCTGGGAATTATTAGGAAGGGAATTGAAAATAAATCAGCCAGTATCATAATGCCCCTGTATAAATCGATGGTGCGGTCTCATTTGGAATTCTGTGTACAATTCTGGTCACCGCACCTCAAAAAGGATATTATAGCATTGGAAGAAGTCCACAAAAGGGCAATTAGAATGATTAAGGGTTTAGAACATTTTCCCTATAAAGAAAGGTCGAAACGCTTGGGGCTCTTTAGCTTGGACAAACGTTGACTGCGGGGTGACATGATAGAGGTTTACAAGATTATGCATGGGATGGAGAAAGTAGAGAAAGAAGTCCTTTTCTCCCTTTCTCACAATACAAGAACTCATGGGCATTCAATGAAATTGCTGAGCAGTCAGGTTAAAATGGATAAAAGGAAGTACTTCTTCACCCAAAGGGTGATTAACATGTGGAATTCACTGCCACAGGAGGTGGTGGCGGCTACAAGCATAGCCAGCTTCAAGAAGGGATAGGATAAAAATATGGAGCAGAGGTCCATCAGTTCAGTTCAGTTTGCTTTATTACGGTCCATGACCAAATACACAACACAATGTAGGCCAACAACAACCACAGAAAAATTGTAAAAATCAAGATGGACCTAAATAGGTAAAACATAAGATATTTAAAAAGTAAATGTAAAAATAAAGTATAGGACATTAGTATGAATAATGAGATATAACAAATAAAACAGTACTGGTCAAACATCTTCTAACTTAATAGATATAGTACATATGATAAAAAATTTAAAAAATATACAATTCCAGAAAAATATTAACTAGAATACACTGGTTAAAATTACAATCTGTTACCTCGGCATTGGCTTGTAAGAACCATAGAATGCAATTTGATTGCATGGGAACAAAATTTGGCAACTTTATGCATGGTCTCTGTATTTGTATCAGTTTCAATAGCATTTCTGGTGGTATGCAAAGTACTCAGGCATTCAAGATAAGGTAAAATACAACCTTGGAAATATTAAAAAAATAGTCAATTCAAGACCCCTTCTTTACATAATCCTCACAATTTTTCTTAGCTTCCGCCATAAATTTGGCACAATTAATTGTGAATTGGGGGTTAAAATCTGATAACAGCTTATTTCTGATTTTGAAATCAGAAAACCCGGGACATCCCTCCAACAAAGAATAAATGTACCTGGCACGTATGCCTAGGTATAAACCACACCCAAACAAAACGTGGTCAATCGTTTCCACTTTATCTGCACCACAATGACAAACCCGCTCAGCCATAGGCACCTTTTTGAAGTGGCCCTCAACGACTGCTGAAGGAAAGATATTGCAATGGGCCATAGAAAAGGCCCTTCTATTGGATGGTATTGTTAGTTTTGAGAGATAGGGGGCTGGAGCTAGCACATATCTCCTTTGAGGAGGAGCTAGATAATCTGGGACCTTGGCAATATCATTCTGTCTCTCAATGTCTTGTATTCTCTGTTTGACTATGGCCCTGGTTTGATCCAAGGCCATTATCTGGAGAGATTCTGGTGAAAAGCCAAGCATAGACAATTTCTGATGGATGGCTCTAACCCAAGAAGAACAATATCTATCCTTTAAAATCAACGATGGGATATTTGTGCAGCAATGGCTGAGGTTGAGCCAAGTGGTGATTGAATGTAGGCTCACCCTAGCCTCTATCCTTAGCAAGCCAGTTTCCAAGCGTAGTACTGCATTGGAAACGCAGGTTGGAAAGTGGAAAATGGCTCTCAAAAATTTGGACTGAATTTTCTCAAGGGGATCAAACCTGGATAAGGATGGACCCAACATAGTTGCATAAGTGAGTTGGGGTATTGTTTTGGCCAAGTAGAGTTTTAATGCAACTGGTATAAAATGCCCCCCTTTTGTGAGAAAAAACCTAATGGTGGCCTGGGTCGATTTACGACCAGAATTGGCAGCATATTCGTGGTGAGCCTTCTTTGACCCTGAGGACTGAATCATGACCCCCAAATATTTGTAAATTGTTACCTGTTGTAAACTATGGCCATTTATACTCCATCTCCTTAGCCTGGGTTTTGGGCTAAAAGCCATTACTTTTGTTTTCTGGTAATTAATCTGTAAGAGGTTATGATCACAATAAAGACCAAATTGAGCTAATGCCCTTCTAAGGCCTACTGGTGTTCTAGACAGCAATATTGTGTCATCTGCAAAGAGTAAGGTTACCAGTTGCCTATCTGCCAGGGAGGGGGGATGAGTATCTACTAGATGGAGGTTGCTGATCATATCATTAATAAAAAAAATGGCAAAAAGGGAAGGGGCCAGCATGCAGCCTTGCTTGACTCCTTTAAAGTTGGAATAGGGTCAGTAAGGAGATCTTGCTTATTGCACCTGACCCTAATACACGTGTTGGTATATAATGCCTGGATCAGGAATAAAAGTCTCCTGTCAATTGAGGTGGCACTTAACTTCTCCCATAATTTCCCTCTGGAAATGCAGTCAAAAGCAGATTTTAAGTCAATAAAGGCTGCATAAAGAGAAACCGTTCTGCTGGTTGCATATTTGTCTATCAAATGCAATAGAATCAAATTATGTCCCAACATGGATCGTCCTTCCCTAAACCCAGCCTGCTCATCTACCAAATACCTTTCTTGAATCAGTAAGCACTGCAATTTCTCTAGAAGATGGCTAGCGTATAGTTTGCCCAGAATACTCAAGAAGCTGATTGGCCTATAATTGGCTGGATCATCCTTCTGCCCGGACTTATAAAAAGGAATGATGATAGCCTCTCTCCAGACCTCAGGTAAATCCCCCTGTCGAATCTATATATGTAAACAATGGGGCCAAGAGAGAGGACCACCAGTCTATATTATCTTTCAATAGATCTGGGGGAATAAAATCCGGGCCTGGAACTTTGCCTCTCTTGAGTTTACTGATCAAAGGTCTAACTTCTCCAACCATCACCGGAGGCCAAGGTGGCAGGTCTGAAAGGTCCTCATGAATCAGGGAAACTTCAGAATGGTGGGGATCAGAATACAGCTCTTGAAAAAATGATTCCCAATTCTTGGGGGTGACAAATGAGTCAATGGGGGAGATGTCTCTGCAGGAGTGGCTCGAGATCAATTCCCAAAACCCTGTCAAGATCTTCTCCTTGGATGACTGTATAATGCTATTCCACAGCACTTTCATGGCCTCATGCTTTTTTGTGGCAATCAGTTGTTTATATAACTTCTTAGAGCATGAAAGATGGTATTGTGCACACAGAGAATCAAGGCCCTCAGAGTTCTTATATGCATGATAGATCTCTTCTTGCTTGCTTGCATTCTTTATCGAACCAGGGCTTGGAGACGTTTTTGAATCTACAATGTTGAACAGAAGCATCTTGGACCAGTAATGGTTTTATGAGTTGGAGGAGATGGTCGAAGGGGATCAGAGGGTTCAAGTCATGGGGAGTATCCATAATTAATTTTCTATTGGAGCAAGCATCCTCCTTCTCCAGGGCTCTCCTCACTGTTTGTGCCAACTGATCGGACCACTTGGTCTGGCATCTCATTTGTTGGACTGGAACCAAATGTGGGCCCATGGTGATACTGTGAAAAATCTCAGGAACTAAAGGAGCTAGGTTGAGTAATAGTGGGAGATGATCACTTTCTAGTTCGGGTAGAACTTGTAGGTGAAGAACCTTCGAAAGTAATCTTGGGCTGGCTAGGGAACAGTCGATAGTGCTGCATCTAGTGCCGGCTAGAAAGGTGATCTCCCCAGGATAATCATCTACTGTGGAGCCATTCAATATGAAGAGGTCAAACCTTCTAGCCATCCTTGCTAAACAAGCCCCTGCAAAATCTACCCTGGGGTCTTCTGAAAGGTGTCGAAGGAGAGTGGGATGGCGACTCACGTTATTGATGAAAGTAGGAAATCCAAGCTTTCCAATAAGGATCTCATCATGGGGGCCTAGTCGAGCGTTAAAGTCCCCTCCCATTAGGATCAAATCAGCTGGGGTATCATTTAGAACATCCTCTAAATGAGATTCGAAATCATTCCAGATTGCAAGAATGTCTGATTGTCTTTGATGGGGAGGTAAGGAGACATTGATTAGTAAAATAGTCTCTGTGTTAAAATGAAGGAGAACTGCCAATGTCCATGGGTTTGGATTATTTAAATGTACGCATTTACCTTTAATTATTGAGGAGATTAGAATTCCCAATCCCCCTTTGAGCCTTCCAGCACCTTCACCAGGGATAGCCTTGTTAGTAAAACCATAGTAGCCATCCAATAAAAGCTCCCCAGTTGTCCAGGTCTCTTGAAGAAATAAAATATCATATGTCTTATAAAGTGAGGAATGATCTAGGCTTCTCAGGCGGGCCCAGCCACCTATGATCCAGGAGATTATTTTAAGATGGTTTGGCTTCTCTATTTTACACTGAATTGGCCATCATACTTTTAAAGCTTCTACCTGGGAAACAGGGTCAGTGATTCCTTCAACTCCAGTAGGTTCATCTAAGATCGTATGCAAGATTGGATCGTCTGGAGGGATAATCAGATTGGTGTTGTTGCCCCTTTTCTTGATTGTTATGATTGGTTCCAGTGGAATACAACTCAATGGCACTGGCACTAGAGAACCATCTATGGCTGAGGGGGGGTCCATTAGGTTCATTTTTTCTGCCAGGGGCTGTCTTAAGCCCTTCAGGGTGGATACCAAGAGCTCCATACGACCAAGTATACAATCTTGTTCTTGAGTTGGTAATGTCATAAAGGAGGTGAGAAGCCTTGCCTCTATCACATCCTTTGCACCTGGGGAATACACACACACACACACACATACACATATATATATATGTATAGCCACAGCCACAGTATGTATATACACACATACATACATACATATATATATATATATATATATACACACACACACACACGCACACACACAGAGTATGTCACAGAAGTGAGTACACTCCCTCACATTTTGTAAATATTTAAGTATATCTTTTCATGTGACAACACTGAAGAAATGACACTTGGCTACAATATAAAGTAATGAGTCTACAGCTTGTATAACAGTGTAAATGTACTGTCCCCTCAAATTATGCAACACACAGCCATTAATGTCTAAACTGTTGGCAGCAAAAGTGAGTACACCCCTAAGTGATAACGTCCAAATGGGGCCCAAAGTGTCAATATTTTGTGTGGCCACCATTATTTTCCTGCACTGCCTTAACCCTCTTGGGCATAGAGTTCACCAGAGCTTCACAGGTTGCCACTGGAGTCCTCTTCCACTCCTCCATGACAATATCACGTAGCTGGTGGATGTTAGAGACCTTGCGCACCTCTACCTTCCATTTCAGGATGCCCCACAGATGCTCAATAGGGTTTAGGTCTGGAGACATGCTTGGCCAGTCCATCACCCTTACCCTCAGCTTCTTTAGCAAGGCAGTGGTCATTTTGGAGGTGTGTTTGGGGTCGTTATCATGTTGGAATACTGCCCTGCGGCCCAGTCTCCGAAGGGAGGGAATCATGCTCTGCTTCAGGATGTCACAGTACATGTTGGCATTCATGGTTCCCTTAATGAACTGTAGCTCCCCAGTGCCGGCAGCACTCATGCAGCCCCAGACCATGACATTCCCACCACCATGCAAGACACACTTGTCTTTGTACTTCTCACCTGGTTGCCGACACATTTGCTTGACACCATCTGAACCAAATAAGTTTATCTTGGTCTCATCAGACCACAGGACATGGTTCCAGAAATCCATGTCCTTAGTCTGCTTGCCTGCAGCAAACCATTTGCAGGCTTTCTTGTGCATCATCTTTAGAAGAGGCTTCCTTCTGGGACGACAGCCCTGCAGACCAATTTGATACAGTGTGCGGCGTATGGTCTGAGCACTGACAGGCTGACCCCCCCACTCCTTCAACCTCTGTAGCAATGCTGGCAGCACTCATATGTCTATTTCCCAAAGCCAACCTCTGGATATGACGCTTAGCATGGGCACTCAACTTCTTTGGTTGACCATGGTGAGGCCTGTTCTGAGTGGAACCTGTCCTGTTAAACTGCTGTATGGTCTTGGCCACCGTGTTGCAGCTCAGTTTCAGGATCTTGGCAATCTTCTTATAGCCTAGGCCATCTTTATGTAGAGCAACAATTTGTTTTTTCAGATCTTCAGAGAGTTCATTGCCATGAGGTGCCATGTAGAACTTCCAGTGAGCAGTATGAGAAAGTGAGAGCGATAATCTGCTCCCACCTCACACCTGATACCTTGTACCACTAAGGAGTCACATGACACCAGGGAGGGAAACTGGCTACTTGGGCCCCATTTGGACATTATCACTTAGGGGTGTACACACTTTTGTTGCCAACATTAATGGCTGTGTGTTGTGTAATTTTGAGAGGATAGCACATTTACACTGTTATACAAGCTGTAGACTCACTACTTTACATTGTAGCCAAGTGTCATTTCTTCAGTGCTGTCACATGAAAAGATATACTTAAATATTTACAAAATGTGAGGGGGTATACTCACTTCTGTGTCATACTGTATATATATAATGTATATATATGTACATATGTGTGTGTGTGTATATGTATATATAGATATATATACACACACACACATATATATATATATACACATATATATACACACACACACACACACACACACACACATATATATATATATATATATATATATATATATACACACACATATATATACACATATATATATATATACACCCATCCAGTCCAACATATGTATGTATGCGTGTATATACACACACATATATACGCATACATACATATATGTTGGACTCGATGGGTCATTGGCATGATCCAACATTGTTTCTGTTATGTTTAATGTTCTTATGTATTTGATTTTTCCTGGTTAAAGCAGAACTTTACCCATTAATTATTTCAGTTTTATTCCAGTGTTCACATCATTACAATCAAGACAGTAACACAAGGATGACCCAGATTCAGCACCTACAATTAGAACAATTATAGAAAGGGTTAGATTTCCAGATACCTCAATGACTGTGCCATGGGATGGATGGTCACAGAACCTGCCCGGGAGTGTGTGTGTGGGGGGGGGAAGCAATCCTGGACTTGGTTCTAAGTAATGCTCAAGACATTATATATGTCATTAAATGCCAACAATGCCCTTCAGTTCTCTACATAGGGCAAACAGGACAAGGAAAGGAAAGGAAAGGTCCCCTGTGCAAACACCAGTCATTTCTGACTCTGGGCTGATGTTGCTTTCACAACATTTTCACAGCAAACTTTTTACGGGGTGGTTTGCCACTGCCTTTCCCAGTTTTTTACACTTCTCTCCCAGCAAGCTGGATACTCATTTTACCGACCTCAGAAGGATGGAAGGCTGAGTCAACCTTGGGCTGGCTACCTGAATCCAGCTTCTGCCGGAATTGAACTCAGGTTGTGAGCAGAGAGTTCAGACCACAGTACTGCAGCTTTACCACTCTGTGCCACGGGGCCGCTGTAAGCAGGACAAAACCTCTGCCAAAGGATAAATGGACACAAATCTGACACCAGGAATTACAGAACTGAGAAACCTGTGGGGGAACACTTTAATCTTCCAAAGCATTCAATGAGTGACCTCAAAGTAGCTGTTTTACTGCAAAGGAACTTCAAGAACAGAATGGAGAGAGAAATTGCTGAATTACAAATGATTATGAAACTTGGAACAAACACCCAGGACTGAACAGAGATGTTTTTTTTTTTTTTTTAATCTCATTACATATGCTAAATCCACTTTCACCAAGTATGGCGATATATCCACAGTATCCCAGTGTTATTTCTCTTTTAGGATAGTTTTACAAGGGAGATATCATCGTCCCTTTAGGCGACAGTCTCTTTTCCTGTGGAGTGAATATTTCCGACTCAATTCAGCATATATTGCTTGATTGTTCCTTTTATCATAAACTCCGTTAAGATTTATTTTGCAAGCTTTCTTTCTCCCTAGATTTGTCTAGTGTGCCACCCTGTTATTATTTATTGAATTATACTGAGGGGAGAGGTTAGCGAGGCTGTGGCAAAATTTTTGGCTGACATCCTTAAAATTAAATCTGACCATGTATGAATGCATCTGTAAACTCGGTTTCATTTTGATTTTATCTCCAATGTTTAAATTTTTATATTCTGTGTATTTTTATTTGCAACTGTTATGCCATTAAAGGTTTGGTATGGTATGATGTATCAGAATAATGCTTTTGTATTGACATACTCAAACAAGGGATATTGGTTGTTTATCTTATTACATATACTAAACCCATCTTCCACTATATTTTAATGTATTTTTTCCTAATGGCAAACTAGAATGATGTATATATTTATGTTACATGTTAAAAGGTAAATTAGTTGGACAGGAAAAACTTCTGGGAAAGAAATGCCTTCTTTTTGACCCAGGTTTATTAGCAATAGAATAATTAACAAGCATTCTCACATTCTGACATGTTACTGTTTTATGGTTTCCCACGCTAATGCAACCCAGATCAAAGGTTTTCTGAATTTGTTAATTTTACTATTCTGCTATTGGATTTTAACTTTGTACCACTATTTCAAACTCCACCAACTATATGTGGCTCTGCTTACTGTACCTCATTCCTCATCTGAAGAAGTGTGCATGCACACGAAAGCTTATGTTCTGAATAAAACTGAGTTGGTCTTAAAGGTGCAATCGACTCCTATTTTGCTCAAGACCTGGTGAGAGATGAAAATGTGACAGCACCAGTTGGGAACAGTGAACATAATGCTGTTAAGTTCAGCATTTTGTAAATAGGAAGTTACTAACACAACCACAGTTAACTTTAGAAATGGTAATGTCTCTCAAACGATGGGGGTTGGTGAAGAAGAATCTGAAAAAGAAAAGTAAGGAGGGTCAAATCTCCTAAGGAAGTTTAGAGGCTATTTAAAATTACAATACTGGAAGCTCAGATTAGATGGATACCACAAGTTAGGAAAGATATGAATATGTATAAAAAAGGCCTGCATAGTTACCAAAGTAATGGAAGCAGTAAAAGGTAAGACAGTAGAAGTGTAGTTCGAGTGAAGTAAATAAAAAGGAGCACAGGGTTTGGAAAATAAAATGCAAGTTGGTGATCAGACAGGCAAAAAGAGACTATGAGAAACATATTGCAAAAAACATGAAGACTATAATAATTTTTTCTTCAAATATATTAGAAGTAGAAAACCAACCAGGGAGACTGTGGGTCCTTGGATGACCAAGGAGAGAAAGGATTACTAATGGATGATAGAGAAATGGCAGAGAAGCTGAATGCATTTTTTGCCTGTTTTCATTGTGGAAGATGGGAGGTGCTTACCTACTCCAGAATGGCTGATTTTAAGATGTCAAAAGACCTGGGTCGAATTGAGAAAATGAAAGAGAAGGTTCTATGACTGATGGACAAATTAAAAACTAATTAAAATCACCAGGCAGATCCAAGAATTCTGAAAGAACTCAAATGTGAACTTGTGGATGGATCACCTGACAGAAATATGAGAACTATTACTAAAATCTGCCTCCATTTCCAAGGCCTGGATGGTTGCTAATGTAAACTTCATCTTTTAAAAAGGTTTCAAAGGAGATCCAGGAAATTATAGGCTGGTGAGTCTAACATTAATACCGGGTAAGTTGGTGGAAGAATCCATTATCAAAGAGAATTAGTAGGCACACTAGGGTGGCCAGACCGTCCCGGTTGCCCGGGACTTTCCCGGATCTGGGCCCTGTTTCCCGCCTCCCGCCCTGGCTATACCGGGACCATTAAAACGTCCCGGTATAGCCAGCTGGCCGCGCGCGGGGGCGGGGAAGGCAGCGAGTGAGGGAGCCAGCGTCCCTGCGCGTGCGCACGGCGGGGTGGCGGGCTCTGCGCATGCGTAGGGCCCGCCACACCGTCGTGCGCACGCACAAGGCGCTGGCTCCCTCACTCGCCGCCAGCACCACTGCAGCAGTCTCCCGCCCGCCCGCCTGCCCGCCCGCCGGAAGGGAGGCCATCCACGCCCTGAAGAAGGTAAGCCTCCCTTCCCCCCTCGCGCAGCGACCCGATCCCCGCCCCGGCCTCGCCGGACGCTGCCCGCCCGCCGCCCGCGTCCGCTTCCCTCCTCCCCCGTAGGCCTCGGCTGGCCAGCCGAGGCCTACGGAGCTCGCCCCACCCCACCCCCGCCCTCTCCTGCCGCCCGCCCGCCACCGCGTCCCGCTTCCCTCCTCCCCCGTAGGCCTCGGCTGGCCAGCCGAGGCCTACGGAGCTCGCCCCACCCCACCCCCGCCCTCTCCTGCCGCCCGCCCGCCGCCGCGTCCCGCTTACCTCCTCCCCCGTAGGCCTCGGCTGGCCAGCCGAGGCCTACGGAGCTCGCCCCACCCCATCCCCGCCCTTTCCTGCCGCCCGCGTCCGCTTACCTCCTCCCCCGTAGGCCTCGGCTGGCCAGCCGAGGCCTACGGAGCTCGCCCCCCCCACCCCCGCCCTCTCCTGCCGCCCGCGTCCGCTTCCCTCCTCCTCCGTAGGCCTCGGCTGGCCAGCCGAGGCCTACGGAGCTCGCCCCCCCACCCCCGCCCTCTCCTGCCGCCCGCCGGCCGCTTCCCTACTCCCCCGTAGACCTCGGCTGGCCAGCCGAGGCCTACGGAGCTCGCCCCCCCCACCCCCGCCCTCTCCTGCCGCCCGCGTCCGCTTCCCTACTCCCCCGTAGGCCTCGGCTGGCCAGCCGAGGCCTACGGAGCTCGCCCCCCCCACCCCCGCCCTCTCCTGCCGCCCGCCGGCCGCTTCCCTACTCCCCCGTAGGCCTCGGCTGGCCAGCCGAGGCCTACGGAGCTCGCCCCCCCACCCCCGCCCTCTCCTGCCGCCCGCGTCCGCTTCCCTACTCCCCCGTAGGCCTCGGCTGGCCAGCCGAGGCCTACGGAGCTCGCCCCCCCCACCCCCGCCCTCTCCTGCCGCCCGCTGGCCGCTTCCCTACTCCCCCGTAGACCTCGGCTGGCCAGCCGAGGCTTACGGAGCTCGCCCCCCCCACCCCCGCCCTCTCCTGCCGCCCGCGTCCGCTTCCCTACTCCCCCGTAGACCTCGGCTGGCCAGCCGAGGCCTACGGAGCTCGCCCCCCCCACCCCCGCCCTCTCCTGCCGCCCGCCGGCCGCTTCCCTACTCCCCCGTAGACCTCGGCTGGCCAGCCGAGGCCTACGGAGCTCGCCCCCCCCACCCCCGCCCTCTCCTGCCGCCCGCGTCCGCTTCCCTACTCCCCCGTAGGCCTCGGCTGGCCAGCCGAGGCCTACGGAGCTCGCCCCCCCACCCCCGCCCTCTCCTGCCGCCCGCCGGCCGCTTCCCTACTCCCCCGTAGACCTCGGCTGGCCAGCCGAGGCCTACGGAGCTCGCCCCCCCCACCCCCGCCCTCTCCTGCCGCCCGCGTCCGCTTCCCTACTCCCCCGTAGGCCTCGGCTGGCCAGCCGAGGCCTACGGAGCTCGCCCCCCCACCCCCGCCCTCTCCTGCCGCCCGCCGGCCGCTTCCCTACTCCCCCGTAGACCTCGGCTGGCCAGCCGAGGCCTACGGAGCTCGCCCCCCCCACCCCCGCCCTCTCCTGCCGCCCGCGTCCGCTTCCCTACTCCCCCGTAGACCTCGGCTGGCCAGCCGAGGCCTACGGAGCTCGCCCCCCCACCCCCGCCCTCTCCTGCCGCCCGCCGGCCGCTTCCCTACTCCCCCGTAGGCCTCGGCTGGCCAGCCGAGGCCTACGGAGCTCGCCCCCCCCACCCCCGCCCTCTCCTGCTGCCCGCGTCCGCTTCCCTACTCCCCCGTAGGCCTCGGCTGGCCAGCCGAGGCCTACGGAGCTCGCCCCCCCACCCCCGCCCTCTCCTGCCGCCCGCTGGCCGCTTCCCTACTCCCCCGTAGACCTCGGCTGGCCAGCCGAGGCCTACGGAGCTCGCCCCCCCCACCCCCGCCCTTTCCTGCCGCCCGCGTCCGCTTCCCTACTCCCCCGTAGACCTCGGCTGGCCAGCCGAGGCCTACGGAGCTCGCCCCCCCCACCCCCGCCCTCTCCTGCCGCCCGCCGGCCGCTTCCCTACTCCCCCGTAGACCTCGGCTGGCCAGCCGAGGCCTACGGAGCTCGCCCCCCCACCCCCGCCCTCTCCTGCCGCCCGCGTCCGCTTCCCTACTCCCCCGTAGGCCTCGGCTGGCCAGCCGAGGCCTACGGAGCTCGCCCCCCCACCCCCGCCCTCTCCTGCCGCCCGCCGGCCGCTTCCCTACTCCCCCGTAGACCTCGGCTGGCCAGCCGAGGCCTACGGAGCTCGCCCCCCCACCCCCGCCCTCTCCTGCCGCCCGCGTCCGCTTCCCTACTCCCCCGTAGACCTCGGCTGGCCAGCCGAGGCCTACGGAGCTCGCCCCCCCCCACCCCCGCCCTCTCCTGCCGCCCGCGTCCGCTTCCCTACTCCCCCGTAGGCCTCGGCTGGCCAGCCGAGGCCTACGGAGCTCGCCCCCCCCACCCCCGCCCTCTCCTGCCGCCCGCCGGCCGCTTCCCTACTCCCCCGTAGACCTCGGCTGGCCAGCCGAGGCCTACGGGGCTCGCCACCCCAAATCACCGCCCTCTCCTGCTCCCCGCCCGCCCCCCGTCACCTGCTCGGCGGCTGGGCCCTCCGGCCCAGGCGCCGAGCAATCCCCGGGCTTGCCTGGCTGCGCCGCTGCCCTCCAGCAGCCAGCGCCGGCCTCGCCGCCGCCGCCGCCGGACTCGTCGCCGCTGAAAGAAGGTAAGGGGGCTGAAAGCGGGGGGGGGGCGCCTTCCTTTTTTCCCTCCCTCCCTCCTTCCTTCCTTCCCTTCCTTCCTTCCTTCCTTCCCTTCCTTCCTTCCTTCCTTCCTTACCTCCCCCTTCCTTCCTTCCTTCCTTCCTTCCTTCCTTCCTTCCTTCCTTCCTTCCTTCCTTCCTTCCTTCCTTCCTTCCTTCCTTCCTTCCTTCCTTCCTTCCTTCCTTCCTTCCTTCCTTCCTCCCTTCCTCCCTTCCTCCCTTCTTCCCTTCCCTTCCCTTCCTTATCTTCTTATGTGGCACAGGGCTTCTCTTATGTTCTTATGTTGCACAGAGTGTTGCACTGGATGGGCCACTGGCCTGATCCAGCAGGGCTTCTGTTATGTTCTTATGTGACGCAGAGTGTTGGACTGGATGGGCCACTGGCCTGATCCAACAGGGCTTCTCTTATGTTCTTATGTGATGCAGAGTGTTGGACTGGATGGGCCACTGGCCTGATCCAGCAGGGCTTCTCTTATGTTCTTATGTGACGCAGAGTGTTGGACTGGATGGGCCACTGGCCTGATCCAACAGGGCTTCTCTTATGTTCTTATGTGATGCAGAGTGTTGGACTGGATGGGCCACTGGCCTGATCCAACAGGGCTTCTCTTATGTTCTTATGTGACGCAGAGTGTTGGACTGGAGGGGCCACTGGCCTGATCCAACAGGGCTTCTCTTATGTTCTTATGTTCTAATGTTTTACCATCTTGTTATAATTTGTAAATTTTAACTTGTAATTTATCTTAAGTTGGATTTTATATGCAACACAGAGTGTTGGACTGGAGGGGCCACTGGCCTGATCCAACAGGGCTTCTGTTATGTTCTTATGTGACACAGAGTGTTGGACTGGATGGGCCACTGGCCTGATCCAACAGGGCTTCTCTTATGTTGTTATGTGATGCAGAGTGTTGGACTGGATGGGCCACTGGCCTGATCCAACAGGGCTTCTCTTATGTTCTTATGTGACGCAGAGTGTTGGACTGGAGGGGCCACTGGCCTGATCCAACAGGGCTTCTCTTATGTTCTTATGTGACGCAGAGTGTTGGACTGGAGGGGCCACTGGCCTGATCCAACAGGGCTTCTCTTATGTTCTTATGTGACGCAGAGTGTTGGACTGGATGGGCCACTGGCCTGATCCAACAGGGCTTCTCTTATGTTCTTATGTGACGCAGAGTGTTGGACTGGAGGGGCCACTGGCCTGATCCAGCAGGGCTTCTCTTATGTTCTAATGTTTTACCATCTTGTTATAATTTGTAAATTTTAACTTGTAATTTATCTTAAGTTGGATTTTATATGCAACACAGAGTGTTGGACTGGAGGGGCCACTGGCCTGATCCAACAGGGCTTCTGTTATGTTCTTATGTGACACAGAGTGTTGGACTGGATGGGCCACTGGCCTGATCCAACAGGGCTTCTCTTATGTTGTTATGTGATGCAGAGTGTTGGACTGGATGGGCCACTGGCCTGATCCAACAGGGCTTCTCTTATGTTCTTATGTTCTAATGTTTTACCATCTTGTTATAATTTGTAAATTTTAACTTGTAATTTATCTTAAGTTGGATTTTATATGCAACACAGAGTGTTGGACTGGAGGGGCCACTGGCCTGATCCAACAGGGCTTCTCTTATGTTCTTATGTTCTAATGTTTTACCATCTTGTTATAATTTGTAAATTTTAACTTGTAATTTATCTTAAGTTGGATTTTATATGCAACACAGAGTGTTGGACTGGAGGGGCCACTGGCCTGATCCAACAGGGCTTCTGTTATGTTCTTATGTGACACAGAGTGTTGGACTGGATGGGCCACTGGCCTGATCCAACAGGGCTTCTCTTATGTTGTTATGTGATGCAGAGTGTTGGACTGGATGGGCCACTGGCCTGATCCAACAGGGCTTCTCTTATGTTCTTATGTGACGCAGAGTGTTGGACTGGAGGGGCCACTGGCCTGATCCAACAGGGCTTCTCTTATGTTCTTATGTGACGCAGAGTGTTGGACTGGAGGGGCCACTGGCCTGATCCAACAGGGCTTCTCTTATGTTCTTATGTGACGCAGAGTGTTGGACTGGATGGGCCACTGGCCTGATCCAACAGGGCTTCTCTTATGTTCTTATGTGACGCAGAGTGTTGGACTGGAGGGGCCACTGGCCTGATCCAACAGGGCTTCTCTTATGTTCTTATGTGACGCAGAGTGTTGGACTGGAGGGGCCACTGGCCTGATCCAGCAGGGCTTCTCTTATGTTCTAATGTTTTACCATCTTGTTATAATTTGTAAATTTTAACTCGTAATTTATCTTAAGTTGGATTTTATATGCAACACAGAGTGTTGGGACTGGAGGGGCCACTGGCCTGATCCAACAGGGCTTCTCTTATGTTCTTATGTTCTAATGTTTTACCATCTTGTTATAATTTGTAAATTTTAACTTGTAAGTTATCTTAAGTTGGATTTTATATGCAACTTAGGGTGCATTTCATGCCTGCTGAGTTGTGCTCAATCTATATTACAGTTTCTGAGTTGCTGTGAATTGAGACACTCACTTTCCAGTGTGTTCCTCCTCCACATTCTTTAAAAAGATATCTCTGTCCACCTTCACATTATGTGTGCAAGTGTGGACTTTCAAGTAATCAGGCACATAGTAGAAAGATTTATGATGTGGTGAAGAAAATGCCTTTTCCTTTTTAGCCAAGCCAAGTCAAGCCAGTCAAGATGCGGGGCTTGGAGAACGCATTTAAAGTTGCCTCCCTCATTCCCTCCCTCTTGCTCTATCACTTTCTCTTCCTCATGTTCATGTCTTGCGGTTCTCAAACATCTGACATTTCTTCTATGTGACAAGCAAATCTGGCCACCCCTGTTATAGAGCCTACTTCTAGTTAATGCCCCATCTTTCAAAAAAACATTTTGAATCATTCTACATAGACATAAAGCAACTGCAAATGCTTTACATAAGAAGCATATAATAATCTTTAATACAAGCAGCAACATAAAGAAATATGTGACAGTGCCATCCATGCAGGCATCCTTTAAAGTGAAGTGGCCCTGGGATGATTGTGGCCGCTGAACGTTAGTCTTTAAGCTTTGTATTTGAATGAAGGATGTTTCACTGATATTTCCTTATGAGGATGGGTTGGGGAAATTGTGGAAGACTGTGGGGATTAGCAGAAACAAACAGCAGAATATGAAGAAAGCAATATTCCTAATGGCCTTCAGTTAGGACCCACGGCAGGTTTACCTCTGCAAAACACATACATACTGTGCTTCTTTGTGGTAGAACTACTAGTTTTGTCACAAGTACATGCATTGCGAAACAAGGAGGATCAATATACTTTGTGCTGCTTTTTATATTTGTAATTTTATACTTAATGGGTTTTTGATGCTGAATTGTACAAATGTTAGGCAGATAGCAATTTACCCTGTTTCCCCCTGCTACAAAAACCAGTGTGGGGGGGGAACAGGGAGTTGGGGGAGTGCAAACATGTGCACCAGTGTACAATGTCACTTCCTCTGAAAAAGGGAAGTAATGACATCTGAGGGCCCCTCTAAGCTTTTCCTCAAACTATATAGTTCAAAACAGAACTTTGGTGTATCCTAGAGCACTGTCTTGACATCATGACATCACTTCAGGGTGGTTTTTTTGGTCAGCAATGGCATTGTATTTGTGTACTGGTGAGACACTGGTACACCTGTCCCTGTCCTCCCCAATCCTCCCAGTGGATTGCCAACCATTGTAACCTAAGTCTTTCACAAACACATCTGATCCTTAACAAATGCTTCTTCCGCTATTGTTATGCTTCTGTAGCTCATCTGTCTTAGGCAAATGTCTACATAAGAGAAGCCATGTTGGATCAGGCCAGTGGCCCATCCAGTCCAACACTCTGTGTCACACAGTGGCCAAAAGAACTGTATACACACACACACACTCTGGCTAATAGCCACTGATGGACCTCTGCTCCATATTCTTATCTAACGTCCTCTTGAAGCTGGCTATGCTTGCAGCCGCCACCACCTCCTGTGGCAGTGAATTCCACATGTTAATCACCCTTTGGATGACGAAGTACTTCCCTGTATCTGTTTTAACCTGACCGCTCAGCAATTTCATCGAATGCTCACGAGTTCTTGTGTTGTGAGAAAGGGAGAAGAGTACTTATTTCTCTGCTTTCTCCATCCCATGCATTACCATCCTCCACTGCGAAGAGTGCCCATTGGAAGACTTCTGAAGATCTGCATTTATGCTTTTGAAGATCTGGACATACTTTTCTGCTACCCCATTTGACTGTACTCAGACTTCTTCTGGTGTGTGTGTGTGCTTCAGATCTTGCAAACAGCACTGTAGGCTTCTTTCATGCCACTGAAATCTCAGGGCCTGCAAGTGTCTTTGCCTTTCTGCCCAGCAGTGAGTTCTGTTACTGTAGACCATTTTTCTGTGGGACCTGTAAATATCAGTTCAGTGTACTTCCTTCACTGGACAGTTATGTTCCCATTCTCAAAGTCCATAAATACTTGCCTGTTCCCCTTTTTGTGTTATTTTCAGCTTTGGCTTTGTGGTACTTCAAACAGTATGTTATATCCTCTTTGACAAACAAACATGCACCAGTTTTCCTTTAGCAACAACATCTTTTATTTGGCTTTGTTTCTTACAGCACTGTGGAATCACCCCCTGCCATTGACTGTGCACTTCTGGCTCTTTCTGTGTTATCCAAGGCTCATGAGATAGGGTTGCCAATCCCCAGGTGGGGGCAGGGGATCCCCCGTTTTGGAGGCCCTCTCCCCCGCTTCAGGGTCATCAGAAAGCGGGGGAGAGCAGGGTCATCAGAAAGCTGGGCTCTCCATTATTCCCTATGGTGACCGATTCCTATACGCTATAATGAAGAGCTGATATGCAGGTCTCTGGGGAAGGCGCCTGTTTTTTGAGGTAGAGGAGGTCTAATTCTATGTACCCCAAAAGGAGGTGTCCCTATCCTTCATTATTTCCAGTGGAGGGATGGCCTAACCGGGACTCGATCTGCTTTGCTTGCCCATTGCAGAGAGAGAGAGAGAGAGAGAGAGAAGAAGAAGAAGAGAGAGGGGAGAAGAGAGAGGGGAGAAGAAGAGAAAAGGATTCCCCTACAGACTACAGTAAGTGGCCTTCCCCCCATTTGCCGAGGTGCAGTGGCGTCTGACCTGACCCTGAATCCCAGGCCTGCTTCCATGCGCCAGCAGCAGCACCAGGTTCCGTGTGTGCGCCTCGCCCATTGTGCTTGGGTTCCCCAAGCACGTGTGAACGGGGCTCCCATTGGGCAGCGGCCCCCCCCCCCTTTTACCTCTTCCATTGCACAAACACTGCCATTACACGTGTGTGTATGCCTATTGCATCAATACCCTTCATTGCAGTCTTGCATGCAGGGCTGGATTAACACATAGGCCAAGTAGGCACCGTCCTATGGGCCCCCACGCCTTTAGATGCCCCAGGCTGCCTCACCCCCCATTCCCCCCCCCCCCCCCCGCTTGCTGCCCTCCCAGCCTCCATGCATTAGGACTGGAGATAATTTGCGAGAGGAGACCCCAAGATTTCAGTTGCCTATGGGCCTCTACGGGTTTAATCCTGCCCCCGGCTGAACAAGCCCTCTCTCCCCAGCTTGGAGTCCAAGGCCCACGTCTTCCAGAAGTGGTGAGGAGTTAATTATGATTCTTCTGCCCTCTTCATCTAGGCCCTTACAGCAGACCATGGCTTCAACATCAGGCGCTGGAGGTGGCAAAGGTCACCAGCCCCAGGAACCACCAAAAAAGAAGCCCAAACGTTTGGTTGTGTTCAATCCTGAATGGAAAAACACCTACCCCTGGCTAAAAGAGACAAAGGACAAGAACAAAGCATTCTGCACAATGTGTTCTAAGGAGATAGGAATTGGTCATGGTGGAGTGAATGATTTGAAAGTTCATAAGGACACTGACTCTCACAGGAGTGCGGCAAGCCAAGCTGGAACTTCAAAATCCATCACAAGTTTTTTTGCCTACCAAAAAGACACCGCTGCTCAGGCCAAAATTGCGGCTGCTGAACTAACCTGGGCATACCACACGAACAGGCATGGGTTATCATACCGGTCTCTTGATTGCGGTGTCAAATTGTGCAAAGTCACATTTTCTGATTCCGAGACTGTGACCAAGATGACCTGTGGGAAAACAAAGGGCGCAGCTTTGATAAGCGATGTCTTGGCACCTTACTCTGTAGAACTGATTCTGTTAGATCTTGACACAGCACATTGTTTCTACAGCGTTTCCAGCGACGCATCAAATCATGGCAATAGGAAAATGTTCCCCCTATGCCTTAAATACTTCACTTTGAAGGACGGCATTTCAAATCGTCTTCTTGATTTCTATGAAGATGCCAATGAAACGGCAGAGAATGTCACACGAAGGATTTTGGATGTCTTGGCAAAATACCAGCTGGACTTAGCTCGTCTGTCTGCATACTCAGCAGACAGCGCGAATGTAAACTTTGGAAAATACCATTCTGTGTACACACTTCTGAGTAGAGGCCGTGAAGACATCATGCCCGCCAGGTGCCCTGCACACATTGTGCACAATGCTGCCAAAAAAGGATGGGATATGCTCACCTGCGACATCGAGTCTCTCATACTGAAGGCTTTTGGTCATTTTTCTGTTTCTGCCAAACGCTCAGAGGAACTTCAGGAGATGTTTGATTTCTTGGAGATGGACGGTGATCACCTGCTTCGACATGTACGCACAAGATGGCTATCTTTCTTGCCTGCCATAAACAAGATGTTGAAGTGTTGGCCAGCCGTTAAAGCATACTTTCAAAAGCTGGGAGAAGATCACTGTCCTCCTCTGATATGGCGCCACATTGACGATGAGTCTGGAGAAAAGGACTACAGTACATCGCAAACTTACATGATGTTTCTCCAGACCACTCTGACGCCTATTGAGGAGACTGTACTGATTCTGGAGCGGGATGCACTGACAGCACCTGAATTGTTTGAGGCCATGCTCAGGTTGCTAAACAGCCTTAAGCAACGCAAAGCTGACTCCTTTTTTGGAACGGAGACAGATAAGGCGCTGCGCAAAATGCCACCTTCGAAGGCAAGGAAAGTGAAGCAGGACTTCCTCAAGTTCTTTGAAAGAACCACCACATATCTGGAAGAAAAGTTTGATTTCTCTGAGAAAAATCACCTGTGTGCTTTGACACCATTTTCTCTTAAAAAAAGTGTGACTTATGACCACCTGCGGTGTGCTGCTGAGCAGCTGAAAATGGAGAAAATAATAAACCTGGATCACCTATACAGTGAATACACTGATGCCAAGAGCCTGCTGGATGAGCAAGTGGCCTGTGTTGACCCAGAAATCACTGTGGATAAAAAGTGGGTGGCCATATTCTCTGAGATGGGAACTCGGTCTCAGAAGTGCGAAAACCTCTTACTTCTTGTAAGCAAGATCCTGAGTATCCCATGCTCAAACGCTTTTGTGGAGAGGGTATTCAGCCTCATGTCAGCTCACTGGACGGACACCAGGAATCGTTGTAGCATAGACCTGGTGAAAGCAGAGCTGCAAGTCAAATTGAATTTTAATATGGATTGTGATCAATTTTATCACTTTATTAAGGAGAAGAAAGATATCCTCAAGGCTTCAGGGAAATCAGAGAAGTATAAATTCAGTAAAAAAGCGAAAGACTGAAACCTGTGTCGCTCCTTCCACACCACAGCCCTTCGTCCAGCGTGGGAGTCGGGATGGCCCACACCTGCGGGCCCACCGCCCGGGCCCACAGCACGCAAGTCCCATCCTACCAGCCGTGTTCTTTGTCCAGGGAGAAGTCGAGGTCCAAGAAGCTCCACTGTGCGGGCGTATGTTAATGTAAGACCAGAATGTAATAGTAATTATAAAATGAATACAAAACAAAACTGGGGATTAGGGCTAATGGCGATACCCCCAAAAAAAAAAACGACACTAGGCAGCCACCTCCTGGGTGTGTTGGAAGAGCTGCCAAGATGCAAAGTAATTTTAAACTGCTGACAGTGTGTTTCTTTTTTTTCCAGATAAGCTCCATTCAGGAAACTAGCAACCACAGACAACAGTAGATCGCTTCCATCACACAACAGAAGGTAAGGAACAAATTGGCTGTGACTTGACAGCTCGTTCCATCGCTTTAATAATATGAAGAGAACTTGGTTTCCTTTCTCTTTTGCAATTTTTAGTATTTTAGTGACACCTGAACACCTTTTTCTTTTTGTGTGCTGCTTGGGGAGGACCTGCTTTTCTAGACCTGTATCCGCCTGCCTTCAGGCTGGGCTTCGGGGCACAGACTGGCAGTGGTGGTTTTAGTTGTGATCTCAGTTTGATTGTAGATAAGGGTTGCTTTGTTGATCAAGACCCTTTGATATTGTGGACAGTCTTGTTGAAATGTTTGTGAGCACAAGCAGGTATCAAGGATAGTGGATTGTTTTCCTGTGAATCTGACTCAAGAGGGATTGCTGTTGGAGCCTTTTTTTCTTTTTCTTCTTTTTTTAAAGTTGTATATTTTGGGGGTGGTAATATTTGGGGGAAATGACATCACAGGAAGTGCTGTCACAGGAAGTGATGTCACTTCCTGCTTCCGGCAGGTGGCGCGGGGGAAATGATGTCACAGGAAGTGATGTCACTTCCTGCTTCCGGCAGGTGGCGCGGGGGAAATGATGTCACAGGAAGTGATGTCACTTCCTGCTTCCGGCAGGTGGCGCGGGGAAGTGATGTCACTTCCTGCTTCCGGCAGGTGGCGCGGGGGAAATGATGTCACAGGAAGTGATGTCACTTCCTGCTTCCGACAGGCGGCGCGGGGAAGTGATGTCACTTCCTGCTTCCGGCAGGTGGCGCGGGGGAAATGATGTCACAGGAAGTGATGTCACTTCCTGCGTCCGACAGGCGGCATGATGTCACCGGAAGTGACGTCACCGGAAGTGACGTCACTTCCTGTTTCCGGCGGCGCGCGCGCTTCGCGCGCGCGCACCCCTACCTCCCCCCCCCAAAAGTGTCCCTGGCTGGCCTTCAGACATTATGGCCACCCTAAGGCACACTGATGAACAAAAGCAATTGAAGAAGAATCAGCATAGATTATGTAAGGGAAGATTTTTCTCACTAATCTTTTAGGGTTCTTTGAGGGGGCAAACAAACATGTGAACAAAGGCAACCCAGTAGATGTTGTTTACCTTGACTTCCAGAAAGCTTTTTGATAAAGTTCCTCATCAAAGCCTCCTAAATAAACCCAGCAGTCATGGGATGAGAAGACAATCTTCTTGTGGATTAAAAACAGCTTAATTAACAGAAAACACACAGAGAGTATAAACAAGAAGTTTTCACAGTGCTTTTTAACTTCTTCATTCATGATTGGAAGGAAGCAGTAAAGTGGCTAAATCTGCAGATGTCACTAAGTTGTTGATGGCAGTAAGAACCAGGTAGGACCATGAGGAGTTCCAGAGGGATCTGTCAAGGCTGGATGAGTGGACATCAGTGTGGCATATGAAATTCAATGTGGGCAAGTGCAAAATAATGCATATTGGAGCAAAAAACTATAACTACAACTATAAATATACGTTGATGGGGTCCAAATTGGCAGTAACTGATGAGAAGAGAGATCTTGGAATTGAGGTAGATAAATTATTGAAATTGTCAGCTCTGTGCGACTGCAATAAAAAAGGCAAATGCTCTGCTGGAGATTATTAGGAGGGGGACTGAAAACAAATCAGTCAGTATAAATTGGTGGTGGAGCCTCATGTAGAATAGCGTGTACAGTTCTGGTCACTGTATCTCCAAAAAGATATTATAGCATTGCAAAAGGTTCAGAAAAGGGCACCTAAACAGATTAAGGGGATGAAATGTCCTTTCTATGAAGAAAGGTTAAAGAAGTTAGGGTTTTTAAGCTTGGAGAAACATTGATTGAGGATAGAGAAGGTAGAGAAAGAAGTACTTTCACAATATAAGTTGTGGGCACTCATGAAATTAAGAGTGGTAGGCTTATAACCAGGGGTCATTTTGTAGAAAAATAGGTGGCGGAGCTCATCCAGGGATTGCTATACAGCTGCACATACTATTCAATGAACAAGGAGGTGGAACTCTCAGAAAGAGGAGGAGGAACTCTCAGAAAGGTTCAGGAGCTGTGCTCCTGTGAGCTCCCACTGAATCAGAGGCCTGCTTATAACATGAAAGAAAGTACTTCTTCACTCAAAGAGTAATTAACACATGAAATTTACTGCCACAGGAAGTAGTAGCAGCTCCAAGCATAGACAGCATCAAGATGGGATTGGATAAACACATGAAGCAACGGCCTATCAGTGGCTATTAGCCACAGGGTGTTTTTACACTGTCAGTTTGTGACTATCACCGCATGGAAACTCACCTTTTACATTAGCTAACGTTCTCACAATTGTTTTGCATCATTGCTGCCTGAAGCATCTACATTTGTTTCAGTGAGATGAGTTTCCGAGCTGCAGCTGCAATGTTTTTCTCCACACTATTTTGATCTGGTTTTTTCTCTACAGGCATTTCAAACTTGTATTGTAGAAGTTTTCATGCGTTTTAAAAGACTCCTCCAAAAGCCACCACAAAGTGCAGTAATTTGCATGAGATCTGACAGCACTTGAAATTTTTACATATCATTGCTTGCCTCACCTAGTAATTTAAATTTGTATTGTTTTTGCAGTGCTGACACAATTTCCAAGCAATCATAACTAAGCACTGGTATTCTGGCTGCCCTCTGATCAGAGACACGCCCCCCCCCCCAATTGAAACGCTTAAATGTAAAAGGAAAATAATAAAAGCGGAACAGTGGCAGGCGATTTGAAGACTCTAAAACTCTGGATCAAACTGAATGTAAAAACACCCACAATGTATAGATGAATACTACGCCTGGGGTAGTGATGTTCTGTATTCTTGGTGCTTGGGGGTGGGCAAAAACAGGAGGACTTCTGGAGTTTTGACTCCTCTGATGGACCTCCTGATGGCATCCGGTTTTTGGCCACTGTGTGACACAGAGTGTTGGACTGGATGGGCCATTGACTTTATCCAATATGGCTTCTCTTATGCTCTTAACTGTAGCCTGAAAAGAAATTAGAAAACAGATTCCCTGCCTCTAAGAATTGGGTATTGCTTTTTTTAACCTTACCCATTTTATTTGTTATGTGGCAAAAAAATAAACCTTTCCCACCTTTAATTTATAATTCAGTGATGTTCCTCAAGATTCACATATACACATTTGTTCATAGACTCCAAAGCATGAAAAAAGATTTCCAAAACCTAATCAATCTCTCTTTGCAGTCTGAAAATTCTATGGCTGCAAACCTCAAGCCATTTTATTCTTTGTTTATTAACTGAAGTTTTGTTGAATTTAACAGGGCTGATAGTCAAAAAGAATTACTATATGTTTACATGGAGTTCCCAAAGCTCAGAAGGGTTAGCAATGTTTTCTTCTTTCAGCCATCCTCAGGAATGCTATGCTTATAATGCAGTCCTAAGGAAAGTTACTCTCTTCTAAGCCCTTTTACTTCAATGGACTTAGAAGGGTGCAGCTCTGCTCAGAATTGTACTTTTATTCATGCTTCCCAATGGGAATCTGAGTAAGATTGTGAGTTGACTCACACAATAGTTAAGGTCAAATTAGTTACTATGTGCAGTTGTACACAACTTCCCCAAGGTTTTAAGCAAAAGCAATTTAAGAGATTGTGAATTTAAGCAAAAGAGACACAGGAAATGAGGAACTGCTTAACTCTTTCCTTTTCAGCCATTTCCCCTGCCTGGAGTCTCCCATTCTTAGCTGTTTTTAGCACATGGGGAAAAGACAGTAAGTTTAGAAACACTAACATCACTAATCACTAACACTAATATCAGTGAAGCAGTCCCTTCCACGTGCGTGGCCATAAGCTCTTATATTACCAGTTATTACGAAGCAAAAAATAAAATGAAAATGAAAGCTCTTAAAATCATGCTGCTTTTTCAGATTTATTCTTGAATGCATCCAAAAGCTAGGGAAATAAACAAGCTCATTGCATTCTCTAAAGTATAACAATAACGGGATTGCAAGAAGCATTTGCTCACTGTAGGACTTCAAATGGCAGAGAACTTCTGGATGTATCATGGGCAAAACAACAACAACAAGACAAGCATTCCATTAGCCCTGAACAGAAAATATTAATTACAGCACCCCTTAGAGCTGGAATGTACTAAACACACCCAAACTGCTCACATGTGGTCCCCTCTTTGAAAGGGAAGAAGTTTGAATCTTGGTGTGACTTGTATCTGTGTTTTTCCCAGCTGCAGAATCTTTAAATGCCCCTCTCCTGGATTTATTTATGTGATAATTCTTAGAAGGTGTCACGCCCCTGATGTCCCCCGCCCTGCCCCGCTGTGGCTGCTGCTCTGGGTGTGCCCTGACTCTGCTCTGGACCCATCTCAGAATTGGGAGGACAGAGGTGGGTTACTTCACTCCTCTTGCCTCTCCCCAGCTGTGCTCGGGCTCCACTCCCTCTCTCTCTGTTGGCCACCCTTGCGCTGCATCAGCCTGCTTCCTCCTCGACTCCTCAGCCTCTGGCTTTTTATCCTTCCTCCGGCCCTCTCCCTGCCTCCCAGGTCCCACCCCTGGGTGGCTCTGCCCTCACTCATAAGTGAGGACGCTGAGGTGGGGTTTCCTGGGGCGTGCCCTTCTTGGGTCTGCTGAGGTGGCTGGGGCGTCGGTGCCATGTTTGGGTGTGGTGGCACCAGCTGCCGCGGCTCGAGGGTTCGGCCTTCCCCGCTCTCTCTGCAGGGCATTGTTCAGGTCTCCCCCTCCTCACTGCTGCAACCGCGGCTCCACCAACTTCTCCGGGCCTGGGTGCATTGGCTCTTCGGACTAGCGGGTGCCTCAGCCGTCGGGACCTCACCTGGAGGCTGCGAGGTATGTCGGGGCCCCGGGGTGTGTGGGGAAGGCTCCTGGCGGAGTTCCGTCTCAGCCGGGACGGGACAGAAAGGTTACTTACTACACACTTCAAACAATAAAATTTCTGTTTCTATAACTTCTGCTAAGAAGAGCTTGCTTATAAAGCTAGCATATAGTCTCACTAATGATGAAAATGAGACAGAACAAATATTGGCTTTACTCACTTTCACAACAGTGCTCTTATTTTCTAATTCTTTATCCCACCTCTCCATCAGTTGTCCTGTGTCACAATATATTTGGATTCAAGTGCACTTGCAGCCTTGCCTTTAGTATATACGAGTATCCTAAAGAAGTTGTTCATGATCTTGGCATCATTTGAATAAAAAGTATTTTTCTTGAATGGGCTTATGTTGCTTGCCATTATTTAAATGTTGCCATTATACCAACAGGAATGGAATAAAGGTGGTTTCATAATCCTTTCCAGTTTTGACTGTCCTTATACTGGATGCCTGGAATGCAAAGGAAATTACAGAATCTGGTTGTGGGGAATATAAAGCAGGCATGTTCAACATACGTCCCTCTGAGTTGAACTGAATGCAGCCTGGCAACTTTGCCTGGTAGCTTACCAGGGTTTTGATTAACGGCCTAGAATTTAAAAATAGAATTTAAAAAATGGAAGCGTCCTGTCCGTCCTGTTACAATATATTGCTGACTGACTAGGCTAGACCTAGCACGCAAGTCCAAACTATACTATATTCTGGGTTCCTATACCTTCTACAGAACCCACCAGTTCAAACAATTAGAACCAGATGGTACATTCCTCACAGGATTGTACCACCAAAGAATGCTTTAATACGGCCACATATAAAACCCTCCCTGCAGTTATGTAGTTCCTTTGTTGGATAAGCCCAAATTCATCTACCCAAAAATTCTTATTCTAGCCGCCACAGAAAACTCACAAAGGATGTTCCATTTTGCTACCATGGCCAACATGCCCTCCATGAATCAGCGTAATTTTTTTTCTAACCCCCCCCTCCCCAACAATCTATTCAAGTGGCTACTGCCGTATTAATGAACTCCATTTCAAGCCTTGTGAGATGAAGGATATCAATTTGTCTATCCTGACCATGCTGCTGGTCATAATCATTGGATAAATGTACCAATGTGTATGAGAGAGAACAAATATTGACTTTACTCACTTTCACAACAGTGCTTGTAATTCTTTATCCCACCTCTCCATCAGTTGCCCTCTGTCACAATATATTTGTATTCAAATGTATTTGCAGTAAATACAGCAATTTCAACAATTCTGAGTTGGAAAGTGACTTCATTTGTACCAAACAATTTAATAAAAAAAACATCCAAACACAATTCGGAAAATTGCTATACGCAAGCACAAGCAATAGCATGGTATGCATTATAGACCATGAGGGATCATCTCCTATAACTGCAAAGTTTCCCATGAACTGCCAAAGTGTTTGTTATCCTTGGGATGGATCCTAGAGGAATCACTGCCAGATAAACTGAGATATGTCTCTCTGGATCATGGCCAATGCAAGAAAAACTACATCTAAAAATCATTCAAATGATTTGTGGATAGACAGACAGACATATTAAACCTATTCCTAGTGAAAGCAGCTTTAATAAAAACTTTTCTAGTTGCAGAGCATAATGCCACATAGTCTTTAGGGGTGAGCATTTGGGTCTACCTGAGCCAAAAATCTACCTGAAAAATACTTTACCAGTATTTCTTGGGTAGATTTTGGCATCACAAATGTATACAGGTTTCTCAGGAAACTGGGAGAAAAACCCAGAAAAAAATTCTTCCTGCCTCTCAGCAGTTTTTCAGACTTCTACTGCAGTCCCTTTAAAGTTTAAAGGGATTGCAGAAGCCAGCCCAAGGATCAGCTGTGCCAGTGGGGAGCATATTATTCCTGCCGGCTTGGCTTGAGGCTGCCTTCTCATGCAGCGCAGTTTAAACCAGGCTGCAGAAGAAGCCAGCTCCAGGATCTGCTGTGCCATAAGGGACAGATTACTCCCCATAGGCTGGGCATTGTGCTGGCTTCTCCTACAATCTAGTTTAAACCAGAATGCAGAAGAAGCAAGCCCAGCCAAGACTGGCTCTGCCTATGGGGAGCAGATTGTTCCCCACTGCCTCACTTTGTGTTGGCTTTAAAACCCTGCCCCCACCACTATTTTCTACTTGATTTTATTGGACCTAGAAGAAATTTTTGGGATTTCCAAAAAATTCCAGATCCTAATACCACACCGATATTGAGATCCAGATTTTTTCAGAAATCTCAATTTTTTTTCAGGTCCAATAGACCTGGGGAAAAAAAGGTGGGGTTTTTTTGCATACCCTTAATAGTCTTTCTTTTTGAAGTGAAGTTTCTGCCCAATTTTTTTTATAAAATCGGCTCTCTTCAGACAGGAAGGTCTGAGTTCTTTTAACTTATAAAAATGAATATGCTTCAAATTCAATGTGTTTGTGGTTAAGAATACGGTTCCTCAGATAAAGATCACTTCCCTTATAAAAGCAACATAATGGACTCTGTTTTAAACAGATATTAGTGGTGAGAATGTCCACATTTTGTTTTGGCACAGAACAATCACATTCACTTATCTTTAAAATTCTCTAGAGCAAAGCAGAGCAGTGAAGCCTCAGAGCTTTGGGAAAGCAGCAGCAAGAGGAATTGACAAGCCAAAAAGAAACAAGCACGGATCCAATGCCTTGTCCAGGACTGATGCTGACCCAGTGCCCCATCCATTAGGAACTTCTTCCAGTTGTTTCACCGAGAAATTATACGTATAAAACAGATTGACAGAATCCAAAATGAAAACTAGAGGCAGCTAAGAACTTTTAAGGCACATCCAAAGAATATCCAGATCCTTAGAGAGCTCCTGCAACCATCAAGGTGTTTTAGCTAATCCCAAGTAGGCTCTCTGCTTTCTTTTTTCTATCTTTTCCAGCATCTCAAACTATACTTTCTTTTCACACACATACACACACAAAGGGCTCTTCTGCATTCCCATTTTTGTGTGTCCATATTGCTTTGGATTCCTTCCCCTTTTCTGCATGTGTTTTCTTCCTCTAGTGACTGGTTTGATATTACATTGCTGTATATCTAGCCTGCAGATTTAAACCACAGGTTTTTATACTGGTCATACTGAAAATGTAATATAAATCAACTAGAGGGGAGAAAATGGGCAGAAAAGAAAACAACAAAACAATAATGACATATAAGAGATAAAACTGAGAATGTGGAAGAGCCCAAAGCTCCTACTCACTTTAGTTGAGAGGTGTGCCACCTCATTCATTAAGGTCCCTCAAGGAATGCCTACATTAAATAAGAAACCAAACCATTCCTTTTCTCATGTGCAAAAGTGATGAGATGGACCTAAGTGATCAGAACTCTAGTTTGTTACTATATGGCTATAATTTAAATAACTGCAGAAAAGAAAAGAAAAGAAAAGAAAAGAAAAGAAAAGAAAAGAAAAGAAAAGAAAAGAAAAGAAAAGAAAAGAAAAGAAAAGAAAAGAAAAGAAAAGAAAAGAAGGCCTAGGCATTGGAGCCTTGAAATGATGATTTTAAAGCTCAGTTTACAAGAGAGTGAATATCAGCAGAAAGCAGAGGTTTTTAAAGTGGTTTCAGTTCTTGAAATTGAAACTTATCAGTGGCTCCTTGGTCACCAATGGTGCCAACAGGAGAAAGACCTCTGTGGAAAAATGGTGAAAGTGGGAGGATCTTTTGCTTTAGCAGTAGCCTTTGAAAAAGCCTCTTTCTGAGAGCTATGTGCTGCTGCTGCATATGGTAGAATGGGGGAGGGGGACACATCCTTCAGGGACAAAAAAGTGGCAGGGCAGGGCTGCTGTTGAAAGTGGAGCCTTATACCTTTTTGGAAAAGCAAACACCTTGAAAAGTAGCGGGTTAGACGCTATAGTGATTCCAGCATAGCTCTTTTATTAGCTGAAAACACACATAGTGAGCTGCAATTATATACACAGAAACTCCACCCAAAACACACCTCCAGCAATAAACACCCCAATAGAAAAACAGGCACTTGGAATTCTCATTTGCATGGGCTTAATTCAAAAGGACACGGGTGGAATTCTAGCAGGAGCTCCTTTGGATATTAGGTCACACACCCCTGATGTGGCCAATCCTTCAAGAGCTAACAAAAAGAGCCTTATAAGCTCTTGGAGGATTGCCTACATCAGGGGTGTGTGACCTAATATCCAAAGGAGCTCCTGCTAGAATTCCACCCCTGCAAAAGGATATTGCCTAATTGTCTGTCTCAGCAAGGGCAGCCGCTCTGAGTGTATCTGCAAGGAGCCTCTCAAACAATGGGCTTCATTCAAATGGATATTACCTGATTGGCTGGCTCAGCAAGAGTGGCCAGTGTGAATGAAGCTGCAAGGAGCCTCTCCAACAAAGGGTCTTCGTTTGAAACTCCAGTACACTACACACCTGTTCTGGAAAAGTTCTCTTTTCTATCTGATATCTGTTCTTTAAGACTTTCTGGTTTGGATCCTTCTTTGCTGTTTTGTTTTGCTTCAAGGCGGCTACTTTGGCAGGCTGAAACATTTTTACTTTCAATTCCAGGATGTTTTCTCCAGGAATTCCATTGATAAGATGCTGAATGTAACCTAATTAGCTCTGGGTGTGAAATGGGAACAGCTGGCATACAGACAAAGGCCCTTTCTACATTCAGGTTTGATCCAGATTTTACAGGCACTCAATCCACCTGCTATGGATCCGCATCACCTAAATTTATTCTGCATTTAAAAATTTGCTTCACACCTTTCCACATGAAACAGTGTTATCTGCAGATTTTTAAATCTGTATTTGCATTGTTTAATTCACTTCTGGGCTATATATTCTTTTAAAACTAGAATTTTGTGGTTCTATAGGTTGAGTGCTAGATGGTGGTGCCTCAGCAATAGTCCCCTGAAGCTCAATATGTTTAACAAAACCAGGGTTGGTTTTTTTTTGCAGGAACACAGTTCTGGTTGGTGTGGTGGCAGGGTGTGTGGCCTAATATGCAAATGAATTTCTGCTGTTCTTTAAGACTTTCTGGTTTTTAAGACTTGAATTTCTGGTTTTTAAGACTTGAATTTAAGACTTGAATTTCTGCTGTTCTTTAAGACTTTCTATGTGAAACAATGGTGATATCAGGAGGTGTGGCCTAACATGCAAATGAGTTCCTGCTAGGCTTTTTCTACCCAAAAAGCCCTGAACAAAACTAACTTTGCCTTCGTTTAAAAGTTACAATTGTTTTCATTCATCGAGAACTTCTACAGATTCTTTTATCATGTTGAAGCTGAGGAACTTGACAGATCTCACTCTGTGAGCCAAAATTATTCATTTATCTCATTGGGCAAAGAGGATATGGCAATTACCAAGGAGAACTTTGGAAAGAGGTGCCAAAATCTCAGTCTGCAAGCATCACAAACTACACTTATAGCAGACACATTGAAACTTTTCTGTAAGAGGTTTGAGTTCATCATTACAGATTATCTTCTCAAGATAAAACCACTGGACCAGGAACATTCATTATAAAGACACAAGAAACCCCTTTATTCAGATATTGCTAAAAAGAACATAACCCATTGAAAGGCCTCTGTATAACAAGAAAAGGTCTTATTCCCATTCTCTCTCCAAAACTGAAAATGAACACCAGGTTAATAACCTTCAGATTGCAGCAACTATTTCCCCCAACAAATTTAAGGAAAATTTATAAAGTCCATATATGCCCAGGAGGTTGTTATATTCAGCCTCCCAACATCTGTTGGCCATCCCCGGCTCAAGAGGTTACCGCCTTGCCTCAACTAGGACCAGGGCTTTTTCAGTTCTGGTCCCGATCTGGTGGAATCAGTCCCCTACAGAGATCCAGACCCTACCTGGCTTATTAGCCTTCAGTAGGGCAATATGTGATGATACGGTAAACTCTCTGAGTGCTGTTGAGTTGTCTGTTTTTAAAATGTTTTTATTGTTTTATCATATGTGTACTCTGCCTTGAGGCGTACGAGGAATGGGCGGAATAGAAATATACTAAAATAAATAAATAAATTGGTAAGCAAAGAACCAAACTAGACCTGATGGTAAACATGCAGGTACCACCACCAAAAATGAAACTGCCTGTTTTGTTTCCCTGTTCGTTTCCTTTCACTTCTAGAACAACTTAACTGTATCTGATATCACAATGTTTCATTTTTCTCTGCCCTCTGCCAGTCAGTACAGAGGAGGAGAGTGAGGAAATGTGCAACGTTGTGACATCAGGACACATTTTTAATACTACTAAATATCATGGAGAGTAAAGGAGAGCTAGAAGCTAGAGATGACAGTTGTTGTGACAGCCATTTGCTTGCCATCACATCAAATTTGGCTTCAGGATACTATGAAAACCTGTGAAACAGGAAAAGGAACAAACATATATATATTGAGCAGAGCAATCGGGTGTGGAACGCAGTGGGAGGGAATGACAAAGTTAAAGATGGGATTAGATCTTATATATATTTTAATGTTTTGTGATTAAAATGAAATACCCACTTCTGTAAAAAATATATATTATATAAGAGAGTATTACCTTATCTCTGAAAATGTATCCCCTCTGACAGTTTCAGCAGAAAATCTGAAGAAAGTACATCTAAACGTCTGGCTTAACATTTAGCAGAACTTTCTGGGTGATGCTAGTCCAGTGGCCTTTCTGCAGATATGTCATTCCCTGTGGGTTCTGCTCAAATAGATGCATGCCAGGAATTTCCATTATTGAATCAGCCCCATCACTTACCCGATGCCATCTGGTATCCAGATATCACATTTTGCCCTCTCGTTTTTCTGTTTTTATGGCTCACACCAGGTTATTTATTGCAAAATGTTAAAAGCTGGCTATCGTGTTAACATACAAAAGTGTTTTTCAAGAGTTACAAAGTGAAATCTTTTAAACACCCTTCCTCCCCCATTCCCTCCCCTGCAAATTCTCCAAGAAAACAAATCAGATGGAAACTAATACAGTCCACACTTTTCTCTGTTTTGATGGCTGGTGCTTCTGATTCCAACTTACATAATGGTCTCTTCACTCAGGCACAATGGAGAAATGATGTGTAAGAATATGCAAGAGGGACAGACATTAATTATTCTTCTTTGCATACTATACTTTTTAAACATCAGTGTCATCAAGTGACAAGAAAAGCCATCAGGAAACAAAAGCTTATTAGAGTATTCTACATATTGGTGAATTAATGATTTACACTTCATTCTTATAATCACATTTTGAATGGGGGAACAGAATCTCAGGGAGTATCATTCCTAACCAAAAACACTCTCTCTCTCTCTCTGTATTTCCTCAATGAGTGCGATTTTTTTATCTTTTATAATAATGAGAATATTACCTCCCAGGGATATCTAATCAGAAGCAGATGTACTTCTGGGTTCAATCTTTCGAGTCCCTTGACTGTGATAGGCTACCTCTTGCATTGGCATGCGATCTACACTTGATATAACGTTAGTGAATGAAGTGGCACATAGTTCTAATTGAAACTACAACTTGAATGCATGTATTTTTCTACATTTTCCACCCAAAATGACATTTGATCAAAAAGTCTATTGGATGTTTAATATATCAAAATAACTAAGAGGCGGCTTTCTTTTTTTATAGATATGCTTTAATTGTCACTAAAAATGGTCCCAAAGTAGGTTATTATGATCTTGGCAGTTCGGAGCTCAAAAGAGGTTTTAATATGAATCTTGAACATGCAGCTTTGTCTCATTTCTTAGAGTGTCTAGCAATAAAACTGGTCTTTAATTCAGCTGTTTTATCCAAAGATCATATCCCTGATCATTCACATATGGTTCTATTTCCTTTGGAATCTTAGAAAGGAGTTAAAGGTGATAACAATATACGTTCTGCTACTACTCCCATTTTACAGATGGGGATCTGGAATGACTTTGCAAATGGAACAGATACACTGAGTAACATTTCCCACCCACCCCCTCCTTTTCTAGCATCCAGTATAATGTCTACTATTTTTATTCCATGGATCGTATGATTTTGGCATTTTATTCCAAATAGTTTATAATTATATTCCATATTTCCTATATTATCCCAGAGCCCTTGCAAAAATCCAGCTATGTTTTGAGTACAAAGTTCTTTCACTAATATTTGAAAGAGAACACAATAACTACACAAAGCACATTAGGGTTTTTTTAGTGCAATGTCAAAATTGATCCTTAACATTTAGATCTATTTTGTCAATAAGGCTATGATCAGGCCTCCTTCTGGAACTGTGGCTCCTTCTGGTTTAGTTTTTCAATACTTTACAGCAGAAATGTGGGCTATGTTTCAAATCATCTCATTCCAATGTAAGCAATGTGATCCCTATTTGACACACATGTTGACAATACTTATAAGTTGAATGGTAATTATAATTTGTTAAATACATATTTAGAAAAGTGGTTTAATTGTGGAGAAAAAGCTGCAAGAATCCATAAACTGAGCATTCAAACGTAAAATAAATAAAAACAGATTCAGTTGCATTTCTGGCACTTGCCTATAAAAAAACTAAATGTAAATATGAAGTTCATAACAGCACTGAAACCATATAACTTCATCATAATATTCAACAGCTGACAATTTTATATATCTATATATATGTGTGTGTGTGTGTTTATGTATACAAACATATACTCATAGGTGTATTTACATACTATACATATATAAAACACACACATATTATCTTGAGCATAATACTGTGCATTAAGAACATAAGAGAAGCCATGTTGGATCAGGCCAACGGCCCATCCAGTTCAACACTCTGTGTCACACAGTGGCCAAAAAACCCAGGCGCCATTAGAAGGTCCATCAGTGGGGCCAGGAATACTAGAAGCCCTCCCACTGTTGTCCCTCCCAAGCACCAAGATTACAGAACATTGCTGTCCCAGACAAAGAGTTCCAACAATGATGGACCTCTGCTCCATACGTTTATCCAATCCCCTCTTGAAACTGGCTATGCTTGTAGCTGCCACCACCTCTTGTGGCAATGAATTCCATGTGTTAATCACCACTTGGGTGAAGAAATACTTCCTTTTATCCGTTCTAACCCGATTGCTCAGCAATTTCATTGAGTACCCATGAGTCCTTGTATTGTGAGAAAGGGAGAAAAGTATTTCTTTCTCTACCTTCTCTATCCCATGCATAACCTTGTAAACCCTCAGTCGACATTTCTCCAAGCAAAAGAGTCCCAAGCATTTTAACCTTTCTTCATAGGGAAAGTGTTCTAACCCTTTAGTCATTCTAGTTGCCCTTTTCTGGACTTTTTCCAATGCTATAATATCTTTTTTGAAGTGTGGCGACCAGAATTGTACACAGTACTTCAAATGAGGGTGCACCATTAATTTATACAGAGGCATTATGATATCAGCTGATTTGTTTTCCATTCCCTTCCTAATAATTCCCAGCATAGTGTTGGCCTTTTTTATTGCAGTTGCACACTGTCTTGACATTTTCAGTGAGTTATCTACCATGACCCCAAGATCTCTTTCTTGGTCAGTCTCTGCAAGTTCACACCCCATCAACTTGTATTTATAATTAGGATTCACAAATTTAGCCATTTCATTGTTTACTCCGAACTCCAAATCATTAATGAACAAGTTAAAAGGCATTGGACCCAGTACTGAGCCCTGTGGTACCCCACTGCTTACCACCCTCCACTGGAAATTTCCCATTTATACTCATTCTTTGTTTCCTATTAATTAACCAGTTTTTGATCCACAAGAGGGCTTGTCCTTTTATCTCATGACTCTTGAGCTTACTTAGGAGCCTTTGATGAGGAACTTAATCAAAGCTTTCTGGAAGTCAAGGTAAACAACATCTATTGGGTCTCTTTTGTCCACATGTTTGTGCATTCTTTACGGTAGCTCACAGTTGCAATTATTATAACCCTGGATTACACCAGTGGCTGTTTCTACACCAGTGTCTGTTTCTACTGTATCAAAAACAAGCTTTCTGAGACAAAATAAATAAATATTTGGGAGGGGCTGCGGCTCAGTGAAAGAGCCTTTGCTTTGCATGCAGAAGGTCCTTGACATCTCCAGCTAAAAGGGCCATGCAGCAGGTGATGTGAAAGACCTCCACTTAAGACCTTGGAAAGCAACTGCCAATCTAAGACAATACTGACTGTGATGTAGTAATAATCTAATTCAGTATAAAGTAGTTCCATATATGCTCATATGATTTCAGCTTCAATAGAAAGCCACACATTTAATTTCCCTGATAATTTTTTTACAACTAAGGCTATTCATATACAAGGAAGTAACTTTGCTCCGAACTGTACTGTTAATCACACTTCCTCTCCCCACTTCCACCATCTGTATAACACTTGAAACCTTCTTCAGGCCTTCACTTAGGGTTGCTAACTCAGTCTCTGGAGATTTGGGGGTACTGCCTGGGTAGGGTAGAGTTTGGAGAAGGAAGTGAAGAAGTGATGCCATGGATTATATTCTCCAAAACTGTCATTTCCCACAGGAGAACTGATCTCTGTAGTCTGTCAATAATTGCCTGGAAGTTGGCAACCTTACCTTTACACTTACAACTCCATATACACAGTAACTTCCTTTTGATGTGTATTTTGTTATACAGATGACTGCACTTATTCAATACATTACAAAACATAATCCAATTTCATCTAAATTATTAGTATTTTTAAATTGTCTCAGATTGTAGAATACTCAGAATTGAGTATTGTCTCAGATTTAATGATGCATTAATACTGTTAGAGCACACACATACTTCCTTCCAGATGGGGAAAGAACACCCTTCAGACTAATTTGCAGCTCTAACTAGGGTTGCCAAGTCCAACCCCAGAAATATCTGGGGACTTTGGGGGTGGAGCCAGGAGACACTGGGGTGGAGCTAGGGGGGAGGGGGGGAAACGCCGCTGCGCCACTGCTGCCTCTTCTCCACTCAGCCTGAGCCCATCTCAGAGGAGCAGCCACGGCGAGTGGAGAAGAGGCGGCAGCGGCGGCCTCGCCCGCTCCGCCTCTGGGGTGGAATCGGAGGGGGGGGTGGAGGCGGGCCGGGGGCGTGGCGAGCCGCGAGTCCGGGTTCTAGAAGGGCCCGGATTTGTGGCTCGCCATGCTCCTGGCCTGCCTCGCCCTCCCCTGCGCTGCTGCCGCCTCTTGGCTGCTCCTCCGAGATGGGCTCAGCCTGGGCCCATCTCGGAGGAGCAGCTGTGGTGGGCGAGGAGGGGGCGGCAGCGGCGCGGCGGCCTCGCCCACTCCGGGATGGGGCGGCTTGCCATGCTCCCCGGCACCGTTTCCCCCCTCCCCCGCTTCCATTTTTTTGGGGAGCGGGGGAAAAGGGTGGAAATCCTGGGGTCCCCCGCCAGGGCGGGAGGGTTGGGAAGCCTAGCTCTAACTGGCTTGTCTGACCAATTTACAAGTGTTGCAACAAGCTGAATTCCCTTTTGTCATTCTTGGAATGAAGGATCCAACCCCATGAAGAAATCTTAAAAGTATTTTTTTGAAGGTAACTTTCTTTTTCTCACTTGTAATACTTCATCTGGCTTAGCTGCTAAGTGAACAGTGACAAAAAATAAGTGGTGATCCATGAAAATTCACAAATGTATTCTTTAGACTGACACCCAATCTTATTCAAGCCCCTCCCTTCAAACAAACCATTCAGTACCATGCCAATAAGTGGTTTTTAAGGGGGTTTGTACTGCTTCACAGGGAGCTCAGAAATCAGCTTGCTAAATATTATTCAGCTTGCTAAATAAAATGGGGCCTCCTGGTCAAAGAGGGGCATAAGTTTGCTCTTTGGGAAAGGAAAGGTCCCCTCTGCAAGCACCAGTTGTTTCCAATTCTGGGGTGACATTGCTTTCACAACGTTTTCACGGCAGACTTTTTTTTACGGGGTGGTTTGCCATTGCCTTCCTCAGTCATCTACACTCCCCCCCCCCCCCAGCAAGCTGGGTACTCATTTTATCTACCTCGGAAGGATGGAAGGCTGAGACAACCTCGAGCTTCCACTGAGGATCAAACTCAGGTTGTGAGCAGAGCTTAGGACTGCAGTACTGCAGCTTTAACACTTTGTGCCATGGGGCTCTTTGAGTGTGCCACTAATACATTTCAACAACTGATCAGAAAAAATATTTCTAAGCATCAGTGAAGTAAAAAAAAATTGAAATAGTTTCCTGGAATGGTCATGGAAGCTAAGGACCTCACTGGTTTTAAAACTGAGCAGGACAAATTTATGGGGTGTACTATATGATGCATTTAACTCTGATGGCTCAGTAGTGACCTGTTACAGTAAGGAAAGACTTTTTCCTCCCAGGGTATTTAAGATTTTATTTTTCCGCCCGTATAGGAATCTGAGAATCACCAACAGGAGAGATGGGATTTTGGACTAAATGACCTGGTACTTATACAGAAATATTTCTGGGAGATATTTAATTAATAGACACCCCACCACTGTGACCAAATCATCATTCTTTTGTCACCTTTTGGAGACCAATATTCAGGAATACAGAATGCAGACTAGTTTTTCCTACAGCTATCCTGCTTATCTACTGAGAGGCTCTCAGAGATGCTTAAGCAATAAGGCATGCCTAAAAAATGGATTATTCTCACTTTACCAATAAATGCCTTTGTTCCGAGTGGTGATTCTAATCCATCTTAATGACTGTCAGTACAGAACCAGAATGGTAGTTATTCCAGGTTAATACGCCTGGAACAAAAGCATGTATGGTTTTTTGAACGTGCCACTGGAGCAAAAAAAGTGTTTTTATTACATCATATTGGGTGGTTAATCAGGAATGGAAGAAGGGACAATTCCTGTTGTGGTGCATTTGCCTGAAAGCATTTCAGTGGATTTTTTGCTTGTTTGTTTGAAAGCAGTTATTCCTCACCCTTCTGGCATTTCTAACATGAACCAGCCTGCTTGCCCTGTTCTTCTTTCTTTTCTTTTCTAATGTACTAATAGTAAAGATGAACATTTCAGGTCAAGGAGTCTAATTCTATAAATGGAGTGTAATATTGACTGACTTTTCATCCCTCTAACTGTTCTTTAGATATTTCCTACAGAAAAAAATATTCAGAAGTGAACCAAAGTGTAATGTACTGAGGTTGGAGACGTTCAGATGGCAACATGCTTTATTAGCGAGTACATCACAAAGAGAACATGGCGGGTCCAGGTCCCATTATATACATTTCCCAGAACAACCTTCTTCCTGGTCAGGTCTAATCCTGGCCAGTTAAACTTCCTGCCACTGATCGTCATAGGCGGGCTGTGTTCATCCCTTCCAGTCACCACCCACAGGTGCACTGTGCTGTACCTTCTGGGACGAATGCCAGACACAACACTTCTTCCCCCCTAGTTCAAGATACAAAGTCTTTCAAATGAGCAGGCGGCTGCTGCTCTCTGTGTGACTGCCGAGGTTCGATCTGGGGAGCTGGAGCTGCTGCCTGGGGTTCTGTAACTGCTGGTTCCTCGCTTTGGGGTGTGGTTGGCAGAGTGTTGTCTCGAGCCTGCAGAGGTATCTCCCCTGCCCTGTCCCTTTAAGGCTCCTCTGCCAGCGAACCCGGCGAGCCTGGCAATGTCGCTTCTTGTGGCAGTCCCATGCTCTTCCCATTCCCCCTGGCCCTGCCAGTTCCTCCAGCAGGGTGTGGTGGCGAAGTTGCTCTATGTGTCTGTGGAGGAGCTGCCTCCACTTCTGATGAGACCTCGTATGAGCGGGACCCAGTGAACCGCAGCACCCAAGCTGGTATCCACTCCGGCCCGCTTGTAAAGTTCTTGGCATAGACCAGATCCCCTGGAAAGAACCCACTAGTGGCCTCCCTGGTCTCGGGGGAGCTGCGGAGGTCTGGGGCCCAGTCGGGGTGTAGCCTATTGGACCAGGTGGTTAACCTCCTGTCCATGAGTAACTTGGCAAGGCTTATGCCCGTAGCTGGCTTAGGGTTGATCCTGTTCCCAAATAGGAAGGCAGTCAGTGTTCCCAATCCCCTTGGACTATGTGATCCAGGGCCTCCTTGGTTATGTGAACCATGCGCTCTGCTTGGCCATTAGTTGCAGGGTGAAAGGGACCAGACTGTAGTGGCGGATGAGGTACCTATTCAGGAATTCCTGGAACTTCCGGGAGGTAAAAGCGGTGCTGTTATCTGTCACTACGGTGTCAGGGATCCCATGGGTGCAAAAAACCTTCCATAAGGCTCTGACTGCGGCCGCGGTAGAGGTGGAAGCAACTGGGATGACCTCGAACCACTTCGTGTAAGCATCCACCAAGATAAAGAATATTTGCCCCTGGTATGGCCCCGCAAAATCTGAGTGTAGCTGGGACCATGGCACCTGATTGGATTCCCAGCGGTGAATGGGGCGCCAGGAAGAGTTGGCCAGGATTCTTGGCAGGGCGGGCACCTCCTAACCCACCCCTCTATCTCTTCATCCATCCCCAGTCACCATACATAGCTCTGCGCCAGAGCCTTCATATGCACTATCCCAGGGTGCGTCTCATGCAAGGCTTCGAGCACTTGCTTCCGGAGTGGGGGAGAGACTATCACTCTGCTGCCCCACAGAATACACCCTTTGTGTAAGGAGAGTTCCTCCCATTAGGAAACAAAAGGGCTGAATTCAGCGTCCAATTTGCCCATGGGCCAGCCCCTCCCCACCCAGTCCGAAATGCGTGCAAGGATGCGGTCTCTACCCATGGACCTGGCTACCTCAGCAGCATGGAGGGGCCACTCCGGTAGAGACTCCAGAAGCATCACGTGGTGGAAAGCGCCAGATCAGGGTCCATCTCCGGCAGCGGAAGGCAGCTGAGGGCGTCTGCATGGCCCATTGCCTTGCCAGGGCGGTAGACTAGCTTGTAGGTGTAGGAGTTGAGGAACTCGTTCCACCATAGGCCCGCCGCGACTGGATTTGCGGCATCTGGTGGTCTGGAGCAAGTAGGCTGAGCAATGGTTTGTGGTCTGTGGCAATCGTGAAGCACCTGCCATACAGGTAGTCGTTGAATTTGTATACACCTGCTATGATTGCCAATGCCTCCTTGTCTATTTGGGCATAGTTGCGCTCAGCCTGGTTCAAAGTCTGAGAGTAAAAGGCCACGGGGACCTCTCTCTCTTCCAGGAGTTGGAGGCCCAGGACGGCAGCAACTCTGTGAGGAGAAGCATCACAGGCTAAAATCACAGGAAGGGACTCGTCAAAACGGTGGAGTACCTCAGTTGAAATCGAGATGTCCTTGACAACCTGGAAGCTGCAGCATGCTCCCCCCCCAGACCCATGGGGTGCCCTTATCTAGGAGTTTGTGTAGGGGTTCAGCCAGGACTGCTTTGTGGGGCAAGAATGAGTGTTAAAAGTTCAGGAGCCCCCAAAAACTTTGAAGCTCCACCTTGCAAGTGGGGGCCGGGGCCTGGACTATCGTCCTGGTCTTGTCAGATGTTGGATGAATTCCCGCGGCGTCCACCACAAACCCCAGGAACTCCACCCTTGGCACCCCAGCGAGCACTTCTCCCACTTCACCATCAGACTCGCATTCTGGAAACGGCGGAGCACCTCTCAAAGGCGGTGGCAGAACTCATTGGCATCAGGCGCTGCTATCAAAACGTCATCAAAAAAGGGTTGTACTCCGGGAATCCCTTTAAGGAGAGAGTCCATTAAGCTTTGGAAAATTTCTGAAGCCATGCTGACCCCAAATTGTAGCCTCCACACCTTGAAAGCACCCCAGTGCATCATGATGGTCTGAGCCTCAGCCATTTGCTCATCCACTGGAAGTTGTTGGTATGCTTGGGCCAAATCCAACTTCCTGAAAATCTTAGAGCTGGCCAGGGAGGCAAGGACATGGCTAACCACTGGGATATGGTATGGGTGGTCCTGTAGTGCTTTATTAATTGTGCATTTGTAGTCTGCACAGATGCGCACGTCCCTGTTCGGCTTGACTGGGGTGGCTATGGGGGTTTCCCAAGTGGCATGGGAGATGGGCTCTAGCACTCCCTGGGCCACGAAGCGGTCCAGTTCGGCTTCAATTTTTGGCTTAAGCGCAAACGGAACCCGCTGATCCTTCAGTTTTAAGAGCCTAACTGTGGGGTCCAGCTGCAAAGCGATAGGTGGCCCCTTGTAGGTTTCCAGAGCCCCATCGAATACTTCCAGGAACTCCCGGCACACTTAGTCAAAATTGTGGGCCTGCATGTCGTCCGCCCCAACAATTTTGATGCCCAGGGGCTTAAACCAAGCCAATCCCAAAAGGGTGGTGAGATGGCGCTTCACCACATCTATGTCCATGGCCCCTTTAACATTTTTGAACTCCACCCTAACTCTGGCCCACCCCATGATCTGCACCGGATTCTTTTGAAAGTCCTACAATATGAACTCCGCGGGTTAGAGGGCCAGCCAGTTGTGGGGACAGAGTTTACTAAGGGTCTCCTTTCAAATTATGGAGATGGAGGATCCCATGTCCAATTCCATCAAGCAGAGACCCCCTTCGATCAAGACCTGCACTTTGACCTTGCCGGGGGAGTCCAGGGGCAAATTCATTACCTGGATGCTGTTTGAGGCTGTCGTGTGTGTGACTGTTAAGTTGTAGTGTGTGGACTGGGGCTTCCTGTTGGTTCTGGCCCTGCAAGCTCAGGTGATGTGGCCCACTTTTCCACAGCTTCTGCAATCCGCGTTGCGGTAGGGGCAGTCTCAGCGCTCGTGTGGGTCCCCACAGCTGGCGCACTTGGTGCTTGGCTTCTCTGCTGCCCGTGATCGGGTTGGTGTTTTCAGCCCACTATGTGGCTGGCGGCAAAGCTGGTGTGCCCATCCCTTGTTGGAGCCATCCGAGATCAAGGCAGTGGCGGCCTGGTTCACGGAAGGGCTGATGTGCGTCTGTTTGAAGGTGGTTGCCTGTCGAAGCGCTTTTCTTTATCCTCATATGATAGCAACTTTTGGTGCATTTTCTCCTCCTGGACATCAACTGCGAAACGGTCCAGCAGGATCTCTCCCAGGTTCCCTGTGAAATCACATCTCAGGGCTAATCCACGGAGCTCTGCAAGATACTCGGCGGCGGACTCAGTGTGTCTCTGCTGTCTCGTGTAGAACGTGTGCCTGCGTGTGAGACGGGACGGCTGGGGTGCCATGTGGTTCATCATCGCCTTGACCAGTGGTCGGCGCTTCATCAGCTGGATGGTCTCCACGCCACACGAACTCAGGAGAATCACCGTCTTCTTGACCGCTGCCTCCATTTTGTGCAGCTCTATGTAGTAGTTGATCTGGTCTACCCATGATACCCATAAGTCAGACCGGGTGACGTTGAATGCCGGCAGGGTTTGTCTGGGAGCAGTAGCTATGACCTTGGCCGTGGAAGCACTAGAACTCGGAGCACTGGAGGCTGTAGGCTGCTCTCTGGTATCCCATCCTCATTGCCAGTGCAATGTACTGAGGTCGGAGATGTTCAGATGGCAACATGCTTTATTAGCGAGTACATCACAAAGACAACATGGTAGGGCCAGATCCCCTGTAATATACATTTTCGGGAACAATCTTCTTCCTGTTCAGGTCCAATCCTGGCCAGTTAAACTTTCCACCACCGATCGTCATAGGCGAGCTGTGTTCGTCCCTTCCAATCACCGCCCACAGGCGCGCTGTGCTGTACCTTCCGGGACGAATTGCAGACACAACACAAAGGCACTTGTATTCCTTAGACCCCATCCCTCCAAATAATATAAATCACATAGTCCTCTGAATCTCATTGTAGCCTTGTGCAGCAGAATGAGGTAAGAGAAGCCAAAGGTGCCCATGTAAGAACCCCCTGCAAGCAGACGACTAGCAGTGAGAAGCCTAGTCTGCTCCTTGTTGTGGCATTCAAAAATGTGCTTCTCCATCTGAAATCAAAAGAGGTACAGTCCATATAGGGTTATCAGGTCTTCCCTGGCAACCAGCAGGCAATGGGGGGCTTACCAGGAGATATAGAAAGGCCCAGGCCTAATCACCGGTGTCACACAGGAATTGACATTATCATACTGTGACATTGCTGTGATGCTCTAGTACTTGGGCAAAAACTCTATGGTAAAACTGATTTCTAACGTAGAGTTTTTGCCCAAATTGCAGAGTGCTGCCTGTATGATGCTGGTGACATGCCCTGGGCCTTCCTCTTTCTCCTGGTAAATTCCCCCGCTGGCCAACTGATTGGCTGCTCGAGGCCTGCTGGCAGGAAACCCCAACTCCACAGAGGTCAGGCAACCCTACCTCACTATCTGATTCTGCTGGGTATAGAGGCCAGTCTTGAGTTTCTTGATACTTATTCATTCCCTGGTTGTTTTCAACTTCATCATGCAACACAACACTGGACCACAAGCTAGGATTAATTTTAAAACTTTGACCAACCCCTTTTCACATTTCAAATGGTGGCTTAACAGACATTTTCTGAAGTCAATAATGATTGGGGTATAGGTATCTTGGAGATGCAATAAAATCATGATGCAATAACCCCTGTTCACATGGTGTTGTTTTAAATAAAATTGATGAGGGGTAAGAAACTTCCAATAATGATTGATGGTCTGGTAGCCCTTGCAACATCTATATTCCCTCTATTTTTTCCTCTACTGAGTGAAGAAGTCCACATTCTGAGTGGAATATAATTGCTGTAATCTTAAAATAAGCAAAACAGCAAGGGCCATGGAAGACAAAAACTTACAATAATTATAATACCAGCAGTAAATACAAAATATCAGAAAGTTCAACAATAGCACAAGTAGTAAGATACAATATAACAAGTTAATTTACATAGTCAAAAAAGTCAAGATTTCTTCCGAGGCATCCACTCCAACCATCAAAGATAAAGTCTTAATAAGTAATGTAATAGGTACTTGTAACAATCATATGGGAAAGGAAAGGTCCCCTGCACAAGTACCAGTCGTTTCTGACTGCTTTTTCACAACATTTTCACAGCAGACTTTTTACGGGGTGGTTTGCCATTGCCTTCCCCAGTCTTTTACACTTCCCCCCCAGCAAGTTGGGTACTCATTTTACCGTCCTCGGAAGGATGGAAGGCTGAGTCAATCTTGGGTCGGCTACCTGAATCCAGCTTCCGCTGGAGCAGGATCGCAGTTCCGGCTGGCTTGGCATCAGGGGGTGTAGCTTAATATGCAAATGAGTTCCTATTGGGCTTTTTCTGCAGAAAAGATCTTTGTGAAACAATGGTGGCATCAGGGCTATGTGGCCTAATATGCATATGAGTTCCTGCTGGGCTTTTTCTACAAAAAAGCCCTGCATATGACTATGTTTCTTCCCCCCCTCTCTCCCACGGTCCTTGTTGTTTTGCTTGTGCTACTCTTAAACTGTGTTTTCCCATTGCTGCTTATTTCTTGGTGTAATCTTAAAATGGGCAGTGCAAGGCTCTGTGCAGCTCCAGACTGCTGCTGAGAGTGGCTTTTTGTTTTAATGACTAACTGCTCACACGCACAGCTTAAAGGGAATACTTCATTTTGTTCTTAGCTGGCCTAGTACTGAAGCCTTCTCTCTGAAGTGCCAATGTTTGATACACAGCTACCTTGAAATGGATGAGAATTCTGAAGTATAGTTACTTGACAGATGGTACTACCTCAGCAAATGACCTTTTGAACTGACTCTGACTCACTAATTTATATTAATCAAAATAAACAAATACCATCAGCATGCTTCAGCTATAGGGGAAAAACCACAGCTGTTGCAGCAAACTCAGATGGTATTAAAAACAAGGCCTCGTTGAATCATAATGTCCACTCACACAGCTACACCATGTTTACTGAGGGCCCGCTCTTCACAGAAGACATAGATCAACCAGAAGTACTTCCGGGTTAGGCAGAGCTGTGGGATGTATAAAAATATGTGGCTACTGTTACATTCTCGGGCAGCCTTAAATTCCATTGAATTTAGGATTGCTCAAGAATATAACAGTAGGGCAAATATTATTTTAATACATCACTAAATTGCCAACCCTGACTACTACTGTTTCAAGAAATGACATTTTTAAACTTACGTTGGTTCTTCTGATACTATTGATCCTTCTTCAAGTTCCTGGGCTTGCTTGTACCATGGTAGTTTAGCTTCAACAGGAAGTTTCTCTGGGGGGGGGGGAGTCAAGAGGAAAACAGGAAAGGTGCAATATCTTGAATGATTTTTGTAAAATAATCTACTCTTTTGTGAATTATTTATTTTATACATGAAAAATTCCATTCTTTATGATGATGGAAGAGAGCCTGTATAGAAAAGGGGGAGCGGTTTGTATATTGGAAGAAATACTTGAGAGCAATATTCTTTATGTGCTCTGCTCAACCCACCATTGTGGTATATGGGCTCCGTAATGTGAAGCTGATGCATCTCCTCATGGAAGAGACATAACATTTCTTTCACCCTCCCCCCCACCCCAATGTTGGGGAAGTGGAAAACACAGCCATGTCCACCTCGTAATGTGCAGCATGGTCCAAATCTGGATTTGCAGACTTTCATATTTCCATGCTGGTTGGTCAACAGTGAAATAAAAAAAGGAGTGCCTAATGTATACTCTTAACTTTTACAACCTGAAAATGTTATACTAAGCTCCATTTTGATGGCTTATTATGACACAGAAGGAAACCCAGATGTGATCAGTGATATTTTGAGAAGCAGAAGAATACTAAAATAGTTCAGCAAAGCCCTTCCACCACTGAGACCTTATCAGTTCATCAACTATGTGGATTCAGAGAATGAGCTGAATACTTTTCCTGTCACTTTTGATACAGAACAGTACAGTTCTGCATTTCCCCCCTCTAAAATCAGTACCAAATATATACATTCAAAGTATCTTATATAAAAAAAACACAGTCTAAGAGCCAAATGATGCTCTCATGGGAATATAAATCTGGATAAGGCTGGAAGAAGCAAAAGCAAACTAGACCTACATTAGTCCTTTAAGGCTAAAAAGAAAAAGACAAGAACATTCAATGACAATCTATAACAATTTGACAAACACATATTTAAAAAACCATAAAGGTAGCCCTCTGTGCAAGCTCCAGTTGTTTTTGACTCTGGGGTGACATTGCTTTCACAACGTTTTCATGGCAGACTTTTTATGGGGTGGTTTGCCATTGCCTTCCCCAGTCATCTACACTTTCCCCCCAGCAAGCTGGGTACTCATTTTACCGACCTCGGAAGGATGGAAGGCTGAGTCAACTTTGAGTCGGCTACCTGAACCAGCTTCTGCTGGGATCGAACTCAGGTTGTGAGCAGAGGGCTCCGACTGCAGTACTGCAGCTTTACCACTCTGCACCACATATTAAAGGAACATAAACCCAGGTTGCAAAGGCACTGGGTTGCCTTCAGCACAGAATGCTGAAGTGTTCTCTGGCCTTTTGACTAGCTTTTTTCTGAAAAAATGCTACTGGATATAATTAAGCTTTTGCCTCTGAACTTAATGAACCAGCATGAGTTGATTCAACAAACCAGATTGATTCCAGTGGTGTGTCTTTAGGATTAAAGTTAGGGTGGGATCCAAAGGAGTGCATATGAAATACTGTGCCGTTTACTAGGTCTCTTTTCTGCCCCCAAATTCACAAAATCCTGAAAGTAGGATTCAGTGCAGCACAAGGGAAAGCAGCAATGAGTGAGCACCAGCAACCATATTATACCTGCATGGTGCCTTTCTCATGCAAACAGAATGGGGTAAGGAGAAAGCATGCTGGCCACTGTTTATAAATACTGAAAGACTCAAGATGTATATTTACTCTATGGAGGTACGATCTATAGATTTTGCTAGCTAAACAAGGTGCTATGCAGCCAGTTACAGCTGAAATTTTTTCTCCAGCCTCTTAGTTACTTACTACACATACATATCACCCAATGGACTCAATGCAGTTTGCAATTTAAAATAACATCTTACAATCTCATAAATGTGATACACAAATGGAGAACAAGCCTTGGGGTTTCCACTAGATAAAGAAAATGTACCACCACACAACACAGCGTGGCTTTTACTGAAAATAAACAAGACTTAATTGTATATATGGTACATGCCATTTTCTCATATCCAGTTTTTTAAAAGTCCTTGAAATATCAGTTGCAGTTCTGGCAATTCATAGCAACGATAGCCAGTAATTTTATTTCACATTGTCTAAAATGAATTTTCCCAGAGTAAACTTGTGGGCAGGAGGAGTGAAGGAGGAGGAATAGAGATATTATACCCACATCTCCCCAATTACTTGGCAGATTTCTACTCAATATATACTATATATATATAGCGGTCCCATTTGATGACATGTATGTGGCAACATAGCTCTTAACTTAAACTATGTTTTACCACTTTCATTAACCAAACTACGTAAAGAGATATTTCTGTTTATATACCATATACTTATTTTTATGGGTATGGAAAGTCAGGCCTTGCTGCTTTTCTTTCGTCCTTTTAAAGAAATTGTACAGCCTTGTAAAAAAAACAGATGGTGCTCTCCTGCACAGATGGCTGCCAAGTGCCTTTTTTTGGGGGGGGGGGGGAATTGCAATTGCACATTGGATTGATTAGTGGAGACAGGTTAAGTCCAATTCTGCTTACAAATTGTGGCTGTTACTTCTGCATTATGGGTGTTGACTTGATGCTGCTGATCTTTAAAGGTCTCAGAAAGTGTACAACTAAGGATCATTTCTCCTTACATGCCTGAAGGGCTGGCTGTACTAAAGAGGCAGACTAGGCAGGCTCCAGGAGAGGAAAGGATTGCAGGATTTTGGACAGAGAAAATTTTAGGAAAAAGAAAGACTTTACTCAAGATTTCTAAAAATGGGAAAGAAAGACAGTGGCCAAGGCCTAGCCAAAAGGGCTTTATGAGAAGGCCTAGAGTAGCCTGACAAAAGATTCAGATTCTGCCTACTTCTTAACTCAACATTTGAATATAAGGACAGAGAAATATATTTATTGCTCATTTTATTTCCCTTTGCTCAGTAGCTTTTGCTCAACTCATGAAGGGGAAAAACAAGGATCTGGGTAACTACTGACCCATCAGCTTGAAGTCTATACCTAGAAAAGTTTTAGAACAAATCATCAAACAGTCAGTCCTTGAACATTTAGAAAAGATGGCTGTAATTACTAAGAGCCAGCAGGGATTTCTCAAGAACAAGTCATATCAGACTAACCTACTTTTTAAAAACAGTTACTACCTTGCTGGATCAGGGGAATGCTGTAGACATTTCAGTCAGGCTTTTGATAAGGTTCCACATGCTATTCTTGTTGACAAGTTGTGGTTTGGCTCTTGTTACAGTCAAGTGGATCTGTAACTGGTTGACAGATCACACCCAAAGAGTGTTTGTGAATTGTTCCTCATCCTCTTGGAGAGGAGTGACAAGTGGAGAGCCTCAAGGATCTGTCCTAGGACCTGTTTTGTTCAACATCTTTATGAATTATTTGGAATAGAGGGAATGCTTTCAAATTTGCAGATGATACTAAATTGGGAGGGGTTGCAAATACAGTAGAAAACAGAAACAGGATACAGGATGATCTTGACAGGCTGGAAAATGGGGCTAAAACTTAGCCTTTGTCCTGGTCTTGTTCTTAGCTCCTGGGTTTGTGGGAGGCCAGAAACAAGGAGCCCCATTACAGAGATCCAAATGCAGAATCCGGGGAAAAGAGCTGGCATGAGGAGACCCTGCACAGAAGGGAGGCAAGTGCTAAGTGTGGGATTGGTGAATTTTAACAGGGATAAGTGTAAAGTTCTGCATTTAAGTAGGAAAAATACGATGGGGAGACTTGTCTTGGCAGTAGTATGTGCAAAAAGGATCTAGGGGTCTTAGAGGACCATACACTGAATATGAGTAAGCAGTGTGATGCAGTGGCTAAAAAGGCAACTTCAGTTTTGGGCTGTATCAGCAGAAGTATAGAGTCCAGATCACAATAAGTGATGGTATGGCTTACTTACCTCACTAACCTGTTACATTTCTTTGAGGGGGTGAACAAACATGTGGACAAAGGAGACCTGATAGATGTTGTTTACCTTGACTTCCAGAAAGCTTTTGATAAAGTTCCTCATCAAAAGCTCCTTAGAAAGCTTGAGAGTCATGGAGTAAAAGGACAGGTCCTCTTGTGGATCAAAAACTGGCTGAGTAATAGGAAGCAGAGAGTGAGTATAAATGGGCAGTCTTCGCAGTGGAGGACGGTAAGCAGTGGGGTGCCGCAGGGCTCAGTACTGGGTCCCATCCTCTTTAACTTGTTCATAAATGATTTAGAGTTGGGAGTGAGCAGTGAAGTGGCCAAATTTGCGGATGACACTAAATTGTTCAGGGTGGTGAGAACCAGAGAGGATTGTGAGGAACTCCAAAGGGATCTGTTGAGGCTGGGTGAGTGGGCGTCAACGTGGCAGATGCGGTTCAATGTGGCCAAGTGCAAAGTAATGCACATTGGGGCCAAGAATCCCAGCTACAAATACAAGTTGATGGGGTGTGAACTGGCAGAGACAGACCAAGAGAGAGATCTTGGGGTCATGGTAGATAATTCACTGAAAATGTCAAGACAGTGTGCGTTTGCAATAAAAAAGGCCAACGCCATGCTGGGAATTATTAGGAAGGGAATTGAAAACAAATCAGCCAGTATCATAATGCCTCTGTATAAATCGATGGTGCGGTCTCATTTGGAGTACTGTGTGCAGTTCTGGTCGCCGCACCTCAAAAAGGATATTATAGCATTGGAGAAAGTTCAGAAAAGGGCAACTAAAATGATTAAAGGGCTGGAACACCTTCCCTATGAAGAAAGGTTGAAACACTTAGGGCTCTTTAGCTTGGAGAAACGTCGACTGAGGGGTGACATGATAGAAGTTTACAAGATAATGCATGGGATGGAGAAAGTAGAGAAAGAAGTACTTTTCTCCCTTTCTCACAATACAAGAACTCATGGGCATTCGATGAAATTGCTGAGCAGACAGGTTAAAACGGATAAAAGGAAGTACTTCTTCACCCAAAGGGTGATTAACATGTGGAATTCACTGCCACAGGAGGTGGTGGCGTCCACAAGCATAGCCACCTTCAAGAAGGGGTTAGATAAAAATATGGAGCAGAGGTCCATCAGTGGCTATTAGCCACAGTGTGTGTGTGTGTGTGTGTATATATATATATATATATATATATATATATATATATATATATATATATATATATATATATATATATTTGGCCGCTGTGTGACACAGAATGTTGGACTGGATGGGCCATTGGCCTGATCTAACATGGCTTCTCTTATGTTCTTATGTTTACTCTGCTCTGGTTAGACTTCACCTAGAGTATTGTGTTCAGTTTTGGGCACTACAATTTAAGAGTTGCTAAAAAGGCAACTTCAGTTTTGGGCTGTATCAGCAGAAGTATAGAGTCCAGATCACAATAAGTGATGGTATGGCTTTACTCTGCTCTGGTTAGACTTCACCTAGAGTATTCTGTTCAGTTTTGGGCACTACAATTTAAGAAGGATACAGACAAGCTGGAGTGTGTCCAAAGATGGTGATGGGTCTGCACACCATGTCCTATGAGGAAAGGATAAAGGAGCTTGGTATGTTTAGTCTGGAGAGGAGATGACTGAGAGGTGATATGATCACCATCTTCAAGTACTTGAAGGGCTGTCATATAGAGGATGGCACAGAATTGTTTTCTGTTGCTCCCAGAAAGATCAGTCCAGAACCAACTGGTTAGAATTAAATCAAAAGAGTTTTTGGCTGAACATTAGGAAAAACTTCCTGACAGAGCAGTTCCTTAGTGGAACAGGTTTCCTTAGGAGGTGGTGGGCTCTTCTTCCTTGGAAGTTTTTAAACAGAGGCTAGATGGCCATCTGACAGCAATGCTCATTCTGTGAACTTAGGCAGATCATGAGAAGGAGGGCGGGAAGTGCTGGATCAATGTTTAGTTCTTGTGTCCCTTTCTTATATGCTCAGATAAATGCTGTTTACCACTTTGGGGTCAGGAAGTAATTTTTCTCCAAGCTCGTTTAGCAAGGGATCCTGGAGGTTTTTGCCATCTTCTGGGCATGGAGCAGGGCTCACTGGGGATGTTATGTGTGCGGGGAAGGTATCTGTGAAGTTCCTGCATTTTGCAGGGGGTTGGACTAGATGACCCTGGAGAACCCTTCCAACTCTATGATTCTTTGATTAACAACTGTGAACACAAGAAAAGGGTTTTTTAAAATTCTGTTTTAAATTGATGGTACAGGTCTGTCGGCAGTCACATAAAAGTCTAAGTTAGCCCACCCTTACCTACGTACAAAGAGGAGGTGGACAGGATGCCTTCTTGGGTATGAATTACTCTAGACATGAAATTCATACAGTTTCTCCTCTGTACAAATTAATCTGAGGTAATTTATTGGAAAAAGCCTCTTAATTTGAAGAAGAAAAGAGATTGGATATATATTCCACCCTTCACTCAGAGTCTCAGAGTGACCCACAATCTCTTTTCCCTTCCTTTCCACACAACAGACACCCTGTGAGGTAGATGAGGCTGAGAGAGCTCTTTTGAGAACTGTACTTGTGAGAGCAGCTCTTTCAAGATCTGTGACTGACCCAACATCACTCAGCAGGTCGTATGGAGGAGTGGGGAATCAAACCCAGTTCTCCCAGATTAGAGTCCGTGCACTTAACCACCACACCAAACTGGTTCTTCTAGGAGACAAAAAATAGAGTTTAACTCCCAGATGACTTACCTGGATTTTTTTCTATGAAAGTAGTCACAGAGGTAAAAAAGAATCCTATTTGTGTTTTATGTGTATGTGTAAAAAAGTTGGAGATGTTAAGTCCTCATTAGGTCTTTAGCAAATTGGAACTCGGTTAAACTCCACACTGCCCTCACACTAGAAGGTGGGGCCCATGTTACCACATCACTCATAACAATATCCTGTTAGAACTAAGGAGATGAAGCCTCTACAATTCTCCTCATTGACAAAAGATCATCTCCTTATAAAGTGGCACTAATTTGTTTTTTTACACACAGTGGGAAAGGAAATGTCTGATTATTTTTTTATTTATTTAATACACTGTCTTCCCAAGTGGTCTACTATTTGAGCACTGACTGGCCCCACATCTGCTTAGTTTCAGCAAAGTTCAAATTGTGACCCAGGAGCAATGTTCCCTCTAAGCTGCAGTCTTGTGAGCAAAAATTCTACTTTGTGAGCTACTGGCATTAAAGTTGTGAGCTACTGCATAAATTAGTGTGCTCTGGGGTCATCCTTCCTGAGCTAAGACAAAAATGCATGAGCTGGAGGTTAAAAAACTGTGAGCTAGCTCACACTAACTCAGCTTAGAGGGAACACTGCCCAGGAGCAGGGAAGTATGATTGGTACTTCTCATTTTGGGTGGGAAATATCACTGTGCTTGAATTTTGTTTGCATGAGATTAAAATTGTTCTAGCAATATTTAAACAGTGAACGATGAGGCCCCTTCTATGTAGAAAGGTAACTTCTGTCCTCTGATCTACAGACCCATATTTTCAAAACTTTGTAGGTAGTTCTTCTGCTGTGCTGCAATTTCAATTGTATCTGGAGCAAGAACTGTGGCATTAGTAGTATTAGTATTTAGTATTATTACATGAGTGAGAACTGCAGCACTTAGTAGTATTAGCAACAATAATAACTGTGGCATTGAGGGATTTTATAACTACTACCATCCCTTCTGGTAAGGGAGTAGCACTGGAAGTATTTTTACATGAAGGATTGGAAATATTTAATCCCAAGCAAAAATGGATCCCATATTTTTAATAGTGTTAATGCCAGGAGAAAATCTCCATGTGCAGTTTTTCCTTATTAGTGAAGTTGAATCTACCAAATTTCCCTTCATCATATAGGCTAGGTCCAGACTGGCATTTTGTGGTGGCACACTTTAGAAGTGGTAGCTTTTTGCAGCTTGAGTGGGACGGCAGGCAGACATGTGCATTTGGTCATGTTTTTTTGGTCCGCCCATGTCCTGTCTGTGTGCCAGCTCAAAATGCCAATCTGGACCCAGCCATAGTCATGGACATCATTCAAAGTAAGAATCAGCAAATCTAATAATGCTTACTATGATCATAGGAAGCTCTGTAGAAGAGCTTCAGAATATTTATTATACATAAAGCAGGGATTATAAAAAAGCATATATACATTAAAATTAGTCCATGAAACTAATGTGTAGATGAAAATAATTTGTCAAAAGATCTCTAGCATCTTTTTTGGAGAAGTGTAACTGATGGGTGAAGTTATTAGTTTAAAAGTAAATCAAAGATTTGTGACTTAGGTTTAACAGGCTCTTGTCAGAAATATTTGATAATGAACTTCTAAACCTGGTCATAAAGTAGACCTGATTCCCCCCTTCCCATGTATCAGAATCCATTTTCCTCACTGCCCTCATCTTGGACCATGTACCCAAGGCACCTGCAAGTGCTCAGTCTAGTTCCGACATCTCCAGCAATGAGAACCAGTCTTGTATAGTGGTTAAGAGTGCTGGATTAGTATCTGGGAGACCCGGGTTCAAATTCCCACGTGCAATGGAAGCTCACTGGGTGACCCTGGACCAATAATACTCTCTCAGCCTAACCTACCTCACAGGGCTGTTGTGAAGATAAAATGGAGGTGAGAAGAATGATGTAAGCTGCTTTGGGTCACCAGTGGGGAGAAAGGTAGGGTACAAATGAATTAAATAAAGTCAACTGCACTGCAATTCTAAGAAAACTTAAATAAATAAAGTCAATTATGCTGCAAACCTAAGAACACTTTCCCAGGAGGAAGCACCATTGAATATAATGGGGCACATTTCTGAATAGATCTGTTTTAAGGTTGCTTCTTTATCAGTTAATCATTTTTTAAAAGTGCCCAGAATGATTTGGCTACCTTAAAAAGGTAAACGTAGTCCCTTGTGCAAGCATCGGTCGTTTCTGGGGGGACGTTGCTTTCACAGCATTTTCACGGCAGACTTTTTTTTACAGGGTGGTTTGCCTTCCCCAGTCATCTACACTTTCCCCCCAGCAAGTAGGGTACTCATTTTAGGAATGTCCCTCCTTCTGCAACTCATTTGTACACCATCTAATGCAGGTGTGTCAAACATGCGGCCTGGGGACTGAATCAGGCCCCCAAGCTACTGTATCTTATCTACTTCCTTCTCCCTCCCTCTTGCTTCCTTCTGTATCTCAGCTTGCTTTGCAAGGCTTGCTCAATCACACAGGAGCTACAGATTTTCTCCATTTGTTGAGGCTGCTTCCCCTCCTGGTCCCCTGGGGAGGGAGGGAAAGAGTCAGAGGTTCCTTTGTTCAGTTCCCTGGATCCCATGGGAGACATACAAAGAAAACACCTTTAAGACCAACAAGTGCTAATGTTTCAAGTATGTTTTATTTTATTTTTAAAAAAATCTTTAGTTGTGTTTGTCTGTGTCCTTTAAACAGTTTATATCTCTGCTATCTAATCTTAAATAGGTACACACATGGCCTGGCCCAACATGGCTCGGCCAGATCTCATTTATGTCAGATCCGGCCCTCATAACAAATGAGTTCAACACCCCTGGTCTAATGAGTAGACTTTTAAAAGGTTTTTTTTCTTCCAAATATAAATTCTTAATTAATTAATTAATTAAGATTTCTTCATTTAAAACGATCAGCAAACAGTCCTGTTTCAGATTAAGAGATTAGCTCTCAATCCCACACCCCAGGGGTGTGACTTGCCAGCCTTGGGTAGGGGGAAAAAGCCTTGTAAGGATTTTGCAATTACCTTTGGGCTTGTAGCAGGGTGTAGGAATGATACATTCTTCTTTGATATGAGGCTTTGTTTTAGGGCTGCAGCCACCAGTATGCATCCCTCTGTGATCAATGCAGAGAACCACTCGGTACCTCAGGCCTTGGCCGCATGTCACAGTGCACTGGAAGAGAAAACAATCATACATTACAATCATAAATGGCAACAGAGGTGTGCAAATTAATGTTCCAGTTCACCATGCATTGGAGTTAAAAGTATGGCAGCTACCTTCCATCTGTACATCCTGTCTGTATCATAATATGTATCTGGCCCTGGTGAACTGACTGGATGAATACTTTCATGCAAACTAGGATATATATGTCCTTATCAGGCCAATCGCCTTATCAGGCCAATACAAATGACTGCCCATGTTCAGACTTGCATGGAGATTAATGAGAGCAAGAGAATATCACTACAAGTCTGAATGCAGTGACAGAGACCGCTGAGTCCAAGTTCACTCTGAAATGCTTCCCCCAAAGCTCATCATCAGGATGCACCCTCAATGCTTGCATGAACTCCTCATCATCATCTCATTCCTGAAGAGATCTCCCATCAATTCTTGTCTCACTTTCAGCTAAGGAAACTTCATCCACAGATGTTCAGATGAAACAGTGTTTGTAGAAACAGTGCCTAGAATTAGTGAAGGCACAGCAGTAGATTTGCTTAAGTAATTTGATTGATAATTTAGACATCCAGGTATTTTTTCCCCTGCTGAGCTTCTGAGATGCAGTGCAAACAGAACCAAAATAGTCCAAAATGACTGCAAATGCTTCTTAAAAATGCAAGTGCCTTCCATTGACTGTCTCCTGAACAGAGCCAAAGTGGTTCTTCACAGAACCCTCAAATAGTGGCAAGCAGGGTGTTTGTTGCAGAAAAAGCCCAGCAGGAACTCATTTGCATATTAAGCCACACCCTATGACATCACCATTGTTTCACACAGGGCTTTTTGGGTAGAAAAAGTCCAGCAGGAACTTGTTTGCACGTTGGGCCACAACCCCTGATGCCAAGCCAGTCAGAACTGTGTTCCTGTTTGTTCCTGCTCAAATAAAGCCCTGGTGGTAAGAAGGAATCAAGAAGGGGAAGAGGAAGTGCCTTATTAAAAAGCTACTTCCTGTGGCTGGGGCTTTGAATAGCTGTAGAGGTTTCTGTGTGACAAGGTTTTTCTCCTTTACTGATACAGATAATCCCGATGTACAAACAACAACTGGAAACAGGCTCGCTTACCTATTTACCCAAACAGAACACCTGATTTATGGATGGTTGGCATTCTGATTTTAGATTGCACATGGAATTTGTGTAGAGTTGCTCTTTCTCTCTCTTTCTCACTTTCTCTTGCAAGTTTTACTCACTCACTCAACCCAGCACTGGGTATTTGGCCAGCAGCCACCTGTGACCGCTTACTAACACTTTGTCAGTTTCATCTGTAATCACTTCTGTGGCACAGAGGCAAAGCACTAGAGTTTATGGGTTAATCAGTGTGACATCAAAGATTTTTGGAATATGGCACTACATACAGTGGGAAACTATTTTGGCTTTATTTCTTGAAACACTTTCTAAATTATATTTAAAATCCAAATGTTCCTCCAGCACACACACGTTTTTTGCCTCTGCAAGAGAAGATTTCAAATGTATTTAGAGAAGTCAGAAGGAAAAGCAAATATAATGTCTACAAACAGCATTCAATAAATGGATTACAGATTTAAATAAATTATTCTACATGGTACTTTCAAAATACTTTAGAGAGACATGCAGCCCAAATCATATCCAGGTTTATTAGGGTTTGTAGAATCTTTCGGGCTCAAGTGTCGTGTTCTACTGGAGAAAGTTTTCCTTCCAGAAGGAAAACTTTCTCCAGTAGAACATGGCACTTGAGCCCGAAAGATTCTACAAACCCTAATGATGTTACCAGCCGTGAAAACCTGAAATCTTTGATATCCAGGTTTACTTGTAAGTAGATCGCACTGTGTAGCCAAGAGGCACTTCCTAACTCATGGAAACAAGCAATGGGGTTCCCACTTCCTGACCTGAACCAGGAATCCTAAAAACAGGACAAGCAAAGACATTGTCAACTTGGACCTAAAATTAGCCTAGGCTCTCCAAAGGGTTTTGTCTAAGGTTGAAAACAGACATTCTCGAGGCAATCTCTTGTCTCTTCCCTCCCCACCCATGATTGGAATGACAGTAACAATGAGTTCCACCAGATAGGTATCTGCATACTCAAAAGCTGATTGGCAACACATGGCTAATTCTCTCATGTCTCCTTTTTGTGTCATACCTTATGCTAATGTGTACACCTGGTGCACAAACCCCCTTTTCTGCCCCAACCCTCAGGATACTGAGATAAAAATTATTATTAAAATTAAGATCCATCACAACCAGGCCTCAGATTCAGTGGGAACTCACAGAAGCGCAGCTCCTGAACCTTTCTGAGAGTTCCACCTCCTCCTTCTGAAAGTTCCACCTGCTTGTCCATTGAATAGTATTGCAGCTGCATAACAATCCCTGGATGAGCTCCACCACCTATTTTTCTATGAAACGATTCCTTATCACAACCCTTTCTGCACCCATTCCCATCTTCCAATCCTTATTTTCCTAATGTGTATTTGTATGTGTGTGTATTTTTGATTGCTTAAAGTGTGAATGTATCTCAACATATTTTCTAGTAACAAATTTTTAAAAACCACTTTTAAATCTGGAGTCCTCTTACTGGACTGGATCTTGGTAAACACAGGTGTGCGATCTTCAGTACCTTTATGGTTTCCCTCAGTCCTATAGCTAATTTCCCAAACTAGGTGGGACCGGTTCTGGTAACAACTGAATACTGCAAGACTCAGTAAGAATGCATAAGATTTCAGCCTAAACAATGATAATCTTAATTCTGATTTGATAACTGAAATACACTAAACTAAATGAAAACAAAACTACCCTGAACAGAGGCTACATTTCTTAGATCCCAGTACTGTGTTGTATAGTGACACAGTGACAATTTCTCACTCAAGAAATCACAAGAATCAAGACTTAACAAGCAAGGAAGAAGATTTAAAATCAGAATTCAGTGGCAAAAAGGATCTGTAAAGATATGTCCAAGATATTCATTAGAACAAGATTCAGAAAAAGAATTATATATAGTTGTTATTATCATTTGTATTTCATACCAATTATACAAAGAGCCATACATATAGGGGAAGACATATATTAGAAAAACACTATAAAATGCATAAAAGATGTAATTGTGTTTATAAAATTCTTTTGTAAAATGGTTATTTTATTGGGTTCTTAAATAATAGATCTCTTGTAGGAAGGTGATTAATGGCTGCATGGGTTTTTTTAAAACAACGTACTGGAAACACCTATCTTTGGTAGAGGAATGGAAATGAAAATTGTGGCATACTGTACTACAATTTGTCTTTTAAAAGAAACAAATTATTCAGTTGATTCTCTTGTGGAGCAATGGCATCCCTTGATGTTATTTTGGAGCAAAATAAAACAAAAATGTTAGGCAAGAAATATTGTCTGAACTGTTAACATGTACCATTGAATGATATTATAGTTTGTGGTATAGTTTTTATTACATGATTTATGGTTTAAAATTAAATACAATATCAAAAATGTAAACAGGTAGAGATCTTTATAAGCTAGGGTTGCCAAGTCTCAACTATTCCACAGTGGGAGCATTTGGGGGGCATTCCAGGAGGGGGCGGGGCTACCCTCAACTCAATGACGTCATGTAGAATGATGTCATCATGTTGAGAATGCAGTGCTGCACACTCACACTGTTTCCCCAAACATTTAAAGGAACCTTCCCTTTAAATGGTTGGGGAGGAAACAAGCGTTGGTGCTGCAGACATTCCAAGCCCCAATCAAAGCTTGGAAAGGCAGAAGTAAGCAGTTCCCGCCTCTCTGAGAGAGCAGGTGCCAGGCTTGGATACCCTTCCAAACCCTGATTGAGGCTTGGAAAGGCAGAAGATAGCGGCTCCCATTCTCTGAGAGAGCAGGCGCTGGGCTCAGCTGACCTTCCAAGCCCCGATCGAGGCTTGGAAAGGCAGGAGCAAGTGGCTTTGCTCCCTCGCTCTGAGAGAGCGTGTTCCTGGCGCTGCTGCTCTTCCAAGCCCTGATTGAGGCATGGAAAGGCAAGAGGTAGCGGCCTCTGCTCCCTCTGAGAAAGCGGGTGCCTGGTGCTGCTGCTCTTCCAAGCCTCAATCGAGGCGTGGAAAGGCAGGAGGTAGAGGCCCCTGCTCCCTCTGAGAGAATGGGTGCCTGGCACTGCTGCTTCTCCAAGCCCCGATTGAGGCATGGAAAGGCAGGAGGTAGTGGCCCCTGCTCCCTCTGAGAGAGTGGCTGCCTGGCGCTGCTGCTCTTCCAAGCCCCAATCGAGGCATGGAAAGGCAGGAGCAAGCGGCTCCCACACTCTCTGAGAGAGCAGGTGCCTGGCACTGCTGCCCTTCCCTGATCGAGGTGTGGAAAGGCAGAAGATAGCACCAGGCTCAGCTGCCCTTCCAGCTGCCAACTGAGGCTTGGAAAGGCAGGAGCAAGCAGCTCCCGCTCTCTTCCAGAGAGCCCACACTGAGTGCACTTGCCTTGCAAGCTGCAAGCTGCAAATTTGCAGCTTGGGGTAGGTGCAGCCTGTGCCCATGGGCATGGCTTCCCTCGCCGGGCAGCTGGCTTGGGGCGGGAAGCCCTCATTCGGACCGGGAGGTTGGCAGCCGTATTATAAGCATTAAGCCTTCCTTTGGCTTCAGTCAAAGTTTCTGGACAGCAATCCAGTATCTTTGATTCCTGGACAAAACACATGTTATAAATTATTAAGCCATGCTGATGACATCTTCTCCATTCAGTACTTGTCTATGATTTCTACCGACTAGCAGTACAAGCCCGGCAACAGTTACAGCAGTCTCAGGCGACCTGAGCTCACTTCTGGATCATGCCGCCACTGTGGCACAATGCCAGTGAGCTCAGGAGGTGTTTAAATTTACAAACCATGGACCTAATTTTTTTTTCGACTCACACCCATCTCTAAGTCTAGTTTTTATATTATACTAGGAGTAAGGCCTGTTGTAAAGAAAAATACAATGGGCTCTAGAAGGAGGCTTTGGCAAGTGCCCCTTACCCTTGCTGTCTTCCCACCCACCCAAGTGAAGGCATTCACTTCCACCCACCTCAAGTTGTAAATCTGAGTGATTGCCAGCCCTCACTTGGAGATTGGCAACAGTGGTTCTCCAGGAGGAAAGGCCTCTCCCTCAGAGGCCTATAGTGAGGCCTTAGGAATTTCCCACCAACCTGGAAAGGTATCACTCAAGGGGAGCTGATCTCTGCTATCTGGACTGCAGACAACAGAGCTCTCTCCCCATCCTGGAGAAAATAACTGACCTGGACGGTGAACTGTATTCTCCTGAGGCCTCTCCCTTTCCTGACAAAAGCAGCCTGGGTTGCCTAGCAACAGCCTCTGGCTAACACTTCCCAGGGGGCAGCCATGGGCTCTAAGAAAACACTCCAAGTGGGGCCTGGCCTCCCTAGCTATTTCTGTGACCCTTGGAGGTTGCTTGAGCTGGGAGGCCTTTTGTGAGGCTGCAGTAGCTCTGCAGCCATTTTTGAGGCTGCTGCTTGAAGGGCACTTGGTGCAATTAGTCAACTGATCAAAGCCACCAAGTATTCCACCGTCTTTCAGTTTGCAAAAATATATTTTAAGGATTGTGTACAACACATAATAGACAATACAATAACGATAGAGGCTGGCAGTGCTAGGGCCTTTTAAAGTAACAGAAAACCCCAAAGGCCAAAAACCCCCATCTCCAAATGAAAAGATATAAGTCCAAACTTGGAAATAGCCCAACTGAAATTCACAAGGTGGGTGGCTCCTGAGGAGTGTAGGTTCAACGCAGCTGCTTTCTTAAAAAGATGTCTCTCTAGATTTTGATGATGTTTCAATTCTTTCTTCAGTTTGACAGCTTAATTATTTAGGAACCCTGTTCTACATTTTCTAATCACAGCATTAAGCTTCTCATTTCAGTGCGAATATTGGGCTCTTTCTTTTTGAGGCTGGCTGACGGAGAGGATGCAGAGAATAGCTGGAGATGTGGCTGTTTCTGAGATAAGACTGCATTTGGCAGTGTGTTCAACATTCTTGGGCCTACAATAGGTGGGGGCAGGGGAGTCAGCCAATGGAAGGCCAGAGATGGTGACCAATGTGTGATGGGCTAACAATGTGTTCCTGCAGTAACTGCTGGTTGAGTTTTACTGACAGAATCAGCTTTGCTGGCTAGCAAAAGCCACTTGGGCAGGAGAGAGGAGTGAACTCAGCAATGGGATGCAAGCAGGCCTCAGATTCAGTGGGAGCTCACAAGAGTTCCACCTCCTTGTCCATTGAATAGTATTGCAGATACATAACAATCCCTGGATGAGCTCCACCACCTATTTTTCTTCAAAATGACCCCTAGACGCAAGTACTTTTGATTGATAGTTTGATGGGCCAAAGGCTGATACTCCACAGTCCCACCAAGCCCTAACCAATCAGGATGGTCAGACTTGCTACCACAACAGAATAATTATTACTAAAATATTAGGGGCTATGATGTTGGTAGAGAAACTATCACATTAACCTGCCGTATACTGAGTCAGACCACTATTGAGATCAGTATTAGCTACTCTGATTAGCATCTGCTTCCTGATCTTTTAAACTAGAGACACTGAGGTCAAAACTTGGGAAATTCTGCTTACCAAGTACATACTCTACCACTGAGCCATGGCCCCTCCCCAAGATCCACATGATTCCCCCACAAGAGAAGAAATTAACACGAGACATACTGACAACTCAGCAACCAGGCACCAAAGAAATGCGGCTGATCTGCTTCAGTACTACATGAACTGGGCACACACTGAGGTGACCAGAGATAGTAAAAGCAACCATATTGTCTTGTCTTTAAAAACTTTCTATGTGGTATACACACATGATCACTGTTTTCTTCATACTGTGCTAGCTACCACTATTTAAAACTGCTCACAGCTAGAAAGTTGCTACTGCTGTATGATAGGTAACAGAAATGAAAGCTCATGTTGTGCAGAACTGTAAAAGAGCTCAGCAACCTTCCTAGGATGCAACTTTCTAGACAGAGGTGATCTCAGGCAGCAAGGGTGGCAGAATGGCTATTCTGTATACTATTTTGCATAACGATTAAACCATCCTTAAGCGTTCCTCCTCTAGAACAATTGCTAAAAGGATGATGAATATTACTAGAATTTCAGCAATTCAGTTGCAGTATATTAATACGACAATGTGATTTAAGGAATATGGTTACCGGAGACCACTCTTGTGCCAGCCACTTGGGACAATCAAAAATGTTGCAGGGCTGAACTATAGGCATCTTTGGAGTGTACATGCACTTCCACTCCTCCACAGAGCTGACAAGCCCCTGGATGTCCTCTTCCACACAAGAGACTGTGCGGCTCTGAATGCCTCCTCCACAAGAGGAAGAGCAGGCAGTCCATGGAGTGCTTTCCCACCTGCAAAACAAGACAGTTGTCAAGGAAAAGACACAATACCTGAGCCACCTTGCAGTGTGTGTCTTCTTACAGACTGGCATTTCCTCAATAATAGCAGCAAAGCATGATTATGCTGTTTGCTGTAAACACTCTGAGTCTCTTCCACGGGCAAACCCTCTCGTCACCTGCTAAATAATTTGTTTTTTGTCTATAAATTTGTTAGTGACTTGTCCAGTAGGAAAACCTTTCAAAAGTGATAGCTCCTGTATGATATTAAATGCTATTTAGCAGTACTAAACAAGATAAAGACTCTATGAATATTGAATGAATGGTAATGAAGTTTAAATGAGAGGGCCTTTACAAAATTATGAATTTCACTGTATAAATGGAAGAATAAATTATGCCAGTACTTAGTTATCACCACCTCAACCTGAGACTAGGCCATGTATGTATCTCATGAATATCAGACTGCAAATCAGGACATTTTCTTAACCCTTCTATTCTCTGATTCCTGGAATCCAGCAATATTTATCCTTAAAGGAAATTCAGACAGACTTTTCAGCAGAATTATATAAGTTACCCAAGCAAAGTACCTTTTAAATTTAGAATTACTGAAAAGACATCTTGGGTACAAGGGAGCAAAATTTCCATTTTTACTTTATTTTGCTCATTTAAATAATTTGGTCTCAAATTTTTTAACCAGTTTAAGACTTTTGACATTGGCAGTGGCTATTATACTTTTATAGAAGCCTTAATACAACAAAAATGTCTTGCTCTGATCTTACAGATTGCTTCATAATAATGTCCCAGAGGTCTCTCCACCTCTCTCTCTGTCTCATACATAATCTCAACCTATGGACGAGCCTTTACAGTAGTTCAATTTATATCACAAGTGAACAGCTTTTGGTTACTTGTTCCACAATATTTAGGCAACTTTTCTGATAAACAACTTCTATGTCAGGGATATCACATTTGCTCAAAGTTCAAATTGTTTATTGCCAGGAAAATTCATTCCCCCCCCTTGTTGGTGGGCATTTAGATTTGATCTGTTTTCCTTTGAAATCAATTGCAAACTTAACCATTATTTCAATGGGTGCTGACTGAACAACTGGGGAGAGGATCAAATCTGACAAGGTAAGTAGAAAGATTTTATCATGTACTGCAAGACCATATGTTCAACAGGGTCCTGGCAAGAGAAGTGACAACTGTGGTCCCAGGCATGTAAGACTGAACTGTGTTGGGCAAGTGCATGTATCAAACAGGTATACTTGTGTCAGCTGTGGATCCCTGAAAAAGTATGCTTTGTGGAAAATCTGGGTTTGCTGCCACATAATATGTGATGCAGCCCTTACTGTTCAGAAGTAAGTGGCTTGTGACTTACCCCAACACCAAGTCTCAGACCTGGATGTCCACTACTATTGTTAGAGAGGGGTCATTAACTAAATTAACTTACAAAAAATGGGTTGAATAATTCAGTAGTGTGGCTAAGGCCTACCTTGGCTTCGGTGGGGTTTTTTCTCATGATGATGTCACCCAGAAGTGATGCCATCATGCTGGGCATGTTGTGCTAGGGACACTCAAGGATTCAGATAAAAACTCTATGGTACCAAAGAGTTTTTACCTGAATGTTAGAGTGCCCGCCACAATGTGCCCGGTACAATGACATCATTTCTGTGTGACATCATCACGCTGGGCATGTCAAACAATGACAGAGCTCTTTGGGGGTAGGGATCCCCCCAGGAGCCCACTCCATGCTGGCAGGTTGGGGGCCGCCAAACTGGGGGAACCCCCACCCCAAGTGGGAGCTTGGCAGTTCTATGATCCAGTGGCATCTGTGTTCTTTATTAATTACACTAACTAAACAAACTGAGAATGTATTTATTCCATTTATATGCAATGGAGACCAAAGCAGCTTATGTCTCCTCATCTCCATTATATCCTCATAACAATCCTGTGAAGAAGGTTAGGCTAAGAGAGTGCGTGACCAGCCCAAGGCCATCCAGCAACCTTCCATGACAGAGTAGGGATCTGACTCTGGATCTCCCAGCTCCTAGTTCAACACTCTAACCATTGCACCATGGTGCAGCAGAAGAGCTGCAACACTGCAAATGGTTCTTATATGACAAAAGGAGAAGGGAGAGTAGATTGGAAGGAACACTGTTGCCATCTACACCATCTAAGCTGTGCTTTAGCTTGCTTTTCGGGCTTCCTATCTGCAGGTATAAAGACTGAGCATGGCCAGAGGCTCAAGTTGAAGGACTGGGCAAGCATGAAAGTTCTGGTCGCCGCACCTCAAAAAGGATATTATAGCATTGGAGAAAGTCCAGAGAAGGGCAACTAGAATTATTAAAGGGCTGGAGCACTTTCCCTATGAAGAAAGGTTGAAATGCTTGGGACTCTTTAGCTTGGAGAAACGTCGACAGCGGGGTGACATGATAGAGGTTTACAAGATAATGCATGGGATGGAGAAAGTAGAGAAAGAAGTACTTTTCTCCCTTTCTCACAATACAAGAACTCGTGGGCATTCGATGAAATTGCTGAGCAGACAGGTTAAAACGGATAAAAGGAAGTACTTCTTCACCCAAAGGGTGATTAACATGTGGAATTCACTGCCACAGGAGGTGGTGGCGGCCACAAGTATAGCCACCTTCAAGAAGGGTTTAGATAAAAATATGGAGCACAGGTCCATCAGTGGCTATTAGCCACAGTGTATGTGTGTATATAAAATTTTTTGCCACTGTGTGACACAGAGCGTTGGACTTGATGGGCCGTTGGCCTGATCCAACATGGCTTCTCTTATGTTCTTATGAAAGAGTTTTAGTCTATGGCTTGTGCTCTTGAACAAGCTGGCCCATTAAATTCAGGACTAACCTGAGATACAGTTGGATATTCTATTTGCATATTGTATTTTGATTTTCTTTGTATTGTCATATGCCACTTTGGATCCCTTTGGGAAGAAAAGTGGTGAAAAGATATTCTAAGAAAGAACTTGTTCCTGTGCTTCTCTGGAAGCTCCCAATGCACCAGCTTTTGAGTCTAAGTACTGAACAATTGTTTTTTGTATTTGGAATTAGTTCACATTCCAACAAGAAATATGAAATCTTTGTGTTTCTAACAGTTATTGTAGCCAAACAGGGGACTAATATATGCCTTAACAACATATTTGCAATCAAATTATATTTAAATAGATGACTGCTTTAGTGTTTGAGTTCATGATTTGTCTCTAATAAAATGAAGAGAAAAAAAATTCTTGTACAGGTAACAAAACTAAAGCTAAACCAATTTGCATAAAGTTGCTTCTTTCTGAGTGTAATTGCAGAGTAAGGCCCTTAATCACTATTCTAAAACAAACAAAAATAAAAAAGCTTTCACCTAGAATTATTTACAGTTTATATGCATTTATTATAATATTTCCTGTATAATTTTGTAGAAGAATGCCCAAAACTGTTGAGAAACATAAACTAAGACATTTTTATTAGCTCAATTAGTAATTAAAATACTTCAATAAACCGAACGTCCATGTTAAAACTGGAATTGCCAGGGTTTTTAAAAAAAATTTTTTATAATAAATTAAACTATATATTTTGATACTTTAATTTTAAGGCTTTTGATTGTAACACTTTCCCCACTAACTGGGGAACATAGAAACATCATTTACCATTACATTTTTTCTGAAACGCACTGCTATAATAAACTGTTTATAAATGTTACTGTGAGACAGATCAGATCCTGACTGGATCTACTGACTACCAAATATGTACCCAGTGTCAACTGGCCATTCCAGTGACAAGGTACTTAGGTTTTAATGATCCACAATTATTCTGTTTGAGCAAAATTTAGCTATTACTTTTTTATATGAGGCGAGGTGCAGAAAGCCATGCAGGGGAGGGGGGGAAGGCATAATTAGAGGAAGTGGTGTGTGGATGATTGGCATTGGTGGAGCACTGATCACCCCCAGACACATTTGGTTAGATAAGAACCTAAGATTTGCTAGATTCAAGCCCAGTAGCATCTTAGAAACCAACAAGATGTTTAGGGTATAAGCTTTCAAGAGTCAAGGTTCACGTCAAAATTTTCAGGATATACGATACTGAGAGTCAAAGCTCCCTTGAAGATTTCAGGGTACGATCTTATATCTAATACTCCCTCTAAGCTGTGGAGTCTTGTGAGTGAAAATTCTACTTCGTGAACTACTGACATTAAAGTTGTGAGCTACTGCATAAATTAGTTTGCTCTAGGGCCATTTTTCCTGAACTAAGACAAAAATGTGTTAGCCGAAAGCTAAAAACTGTGAGCTAGCTCACACTAACTCAGCTTAGAGGAAACATTGCTTATATCCCCAAAATTTTATTGGTGTCTAAGGTGCTGCTGGACTTGAATATAGCTCTTCTATTGCAGATCAAAATAGCTATTCTTCTGAATAGTATACACTATTATAGTACATTTGTTAAATGAAGTATTTGATTTACGTACCTAGGAAGTGGATGGTAGAGGTCATAGGGCATGATCTGTTTGTATCCATCACTGTTAGGAACAATAATGCCAACCCTCTGAGTAGAAGGTACACACAATAAAATAAACACTAAATGATTACATTATACAAAAAATAGCATTAAATAGATTATTAAGTCATTCTACACATGCTGATAAAAATCTAAAACACCCAAATATAAGGTGTTTATTTGGACCCTGAGACTGCACATTCATAATCTCATTTGCAATTGCTTTCCCAAATTAACATAATTATCACACTGTAACCTGATATATCTAGACCTGAATTAAGTCCCTAGAAGTTAAACTAAAACTGAAAATGAATGAATGCGCAGTATGTGTGTATGCTGCGAGGGAGGGGACAAAAAGTATTCTTTGATATATTAGTAATCGCAAATGGAAAGTACCGTAGTTCATTCCCAGTACTCCTGTCTCCCTTTCCTCTAAATTTCAAATGTCAAGATAGGAAATGTGATATATGAAAAACACTGACAAAGAATGGACTTAAAAAAAACATAAAATTACTCTCAGCTGACCAATAAGGTTCTATTTGGCAATATTTCAACATATTGGAAGAAACACCGTCATTAGTTCAAAGATGCTTCTAAACAGCAATGCTTATTGAGAAACAGAAAAGGCAACAGACAATTCTTTGCTTAAATGGTACTGCCTTTTTAAAATATAGCTTCTGCTGTTGATTTTGTGTTATGCTATACCTTGGTGGATTCTGTTAATCTGTATGGGCTAGCATCAACCAGAACCCACACTTGCTTTTAAGGTTTGCAGTCAGTCAGCATTCTCATAAGTGTGCTACTAGTTACTGACAAAAACATTTGTATGAGAGTGCCAGTAACACACTACTTGTGAAGTTCTAAACTGAGATGCACCCTTCTAAACCCACTGACTTCATTGTAGTTAGAAGGATTTAACTCTGTTTAGGATTGCACTGTACAGTTATCATTAATACCCCAAGTATTGAGCCTAGAGAAATTATGTTTCCGTATCCATTTCAGACATTAGAAATAAGGACCTAATTTTTGTAAAGTTTCTCTTCCTGGTTACCTGGAGGCATCAGTTCCTCATTATAGGCAGCCAGGTTTGTGCCTATTTCCAAGCCTGCTCTAAACAGATCAGCCATTTCCCAGATTAAACTCTAATGTTGCTTTAACTAATTCACTTTGACTCACTTCCAGGCTCTGATCTGAATAGGCTCTTTTCACACTACAGGCTACAGTCAGACGCCTGTAAGGGTGCTTATAATAAGGAAATCATCAGTCTTTTGCATTAATTATATCCTTTATACTGAAGTTACTTAACTAAACATACCTTTTAACACTTTGAACGACACCCTATTAAATAACCCACCCTGTCTCTGCTTGTCCTAGCAAACTAATCTTGTGCTTCTATTTCAAATGCCTTTACATTTTCAACTTTCCATTCACACTTCTGAAAGACAAAAATGATTCTTTCTGGCCTTCACATGCATAGATTAACTCCATCAATTCCCTGAGTATGACTAGAGTCAATTCACAGAATATGACTAGAGAGAACAAAGAAAACGGTACAAATGGAAGCATAAATATTTTCCTCCTAAAGGCAGTATTACAACTTGGATGGGCAGGCACCTCACACTCTAACAGTGACGACAGAGCTGAACTGAGAGGGACAATTTGAAGTGGAGAACCAGAGGCAGAGGATTTTAAACTTTTCCCACCAGCTCATTGATTTTCCCTTTTATTGCCATTAAATTGCTGGGCATAGGCACTTAGGGAGCAAGTGGTTGTGGAAGGAACAATTGCAGGAGGAAAGCAAGAAACTAAGATGAAATAACTGGTAGGGGATAGAGGCAAAACCTCAAACTAGGTTAGAAAAAACAACAGAGGCACAATGGTTCATGCATTTACTAGGAAGTTAAGTCCTAGGGTTGGGGTCAGCACACCCTGAGGTGTCCAGGACTTCTGGTGGGCTCCACCGCAGCTAACTCTCTCCTGCTCACATGTCTACTCTGTCACCCACACTCATGTCCTTTCCTGCTTGCAAGTGCTTTGTCGCCCGTGCTCCCAGCTGCATATGCTGCCTAGTCCTGCCAGGGAAGGGCAAGTGTGTGGTACACACAACAGCAGTTCATGGCAGTGTCAGCTGCACCCAGAATCATTGGGAAAGGGTGCGCAGGGAGGCTGGGCAACTGTGACTGCAGGTGGTGGGAGAAGCTTGTATGTGGCCAGGGGAAAGATGCTTAGGCAGATGAGGGTAGGCTTGTGGGTGGACAAGAAGAGGGGGCACAGTAGGGGGCAAAAGGGGCCCTGGGTAGTCTCTGGAACCACCCCTAGTAAATACCACTGAATTCAATGATGCAATTCTGAGCATACATCCTTGGGCATCTCAATCACCTAAGGCATTTCAAGAGGACATTCACAAAGCTTAGGAAATTATTAATGACTGTTGCTTCTCATGCAGAATATATTGCACACAAGACACGTCAGGCAATCTGGAGAACTTCTATAGGTAAAATCCCCCCCCCCCTCCTTTAACTTGTTTTCAGGTTCATTCATTTTGTTGGTCTGATGATTGGTGTGTTCCCTGCTACCGCAAGCTTCCCTCCTTCATGACACTGCTATACAGAAACAACGTTAAGTGTGCTGCCCTACTGTCTCCATCGTTGAGGCCTGCAGTTTAAATACTGGGAAGTCATCTAAACCTTTAAGTCACATTAGGAAGTTTTGCTGTCAAGCTTACAAGGTAGCTAAATAAAGGAAGCATTTATACTTTTTCTCTGCAGACTGTGCTAAGGATCCACACATGTAGATCCTAATGAGATTGAGAGTAAAGCATTGTAGAATGGAGAAGGACAGGATAATTTAATCGATAAACCTGTTGTGCTATTAATTAATCGGAATAAAATATATGCACGCAGCTCGAAGAGACATTTTCTGTGGATGTAGGGCATTCAAACCTGTATCAGCCCGCACTTTTCGAAGGCTTATTGCCATATGGAAGAATAAATTGGATTTGCAACATAAGAGTGTTCAACGATACTGTATTGAAGATACAGAAATCATTGTTGCAGAGAGGTGGTGAAGCTAGTTATACACGGAAATATACGGTTTTCTCCCCAAGGATCCACACATGGCAAGAATTCATATTCATAAGTCTTCCAGCTTGGGATTTTTTTTTTTGTAAAAATAGTGCCAAGATCCTTATCTCGCTGTGTTCTGTTAATGAACACAGTAAAAGCAGGAATATAGATTTACTATTGTATTTGCCTCATAATTGCTATCAGTCCAAATACTTTTCCGGGACACAATGACAGAATAAGAGGAAGAAGAAGACATTGGATTTATATTCCGCCCTCAAGAGTCTCCCACATTTATATCCCACTCAAGAGTCTCAGAGCGGCTCACAATCGCCTTTATCTCCCTTCCCCACAACAGACACCCTGTGAGGTGGGTGGGGCTGAGAGGACTCTCACAGCAGCTGCCCTTTCAAGGACAACCTCTGCCAGAGCTATGGCTGACCCAAGGCCATGCCAGCAGGTGCAAGTGGAGGAGTGGGGAATCAAACCTGGTTCTCCCCGATAAGAGTCCACACACTTAACCACTACACAAAACTGGCTCTCACACCAAACTAGCTCTCAGCTAGAAATTTGTTGCATAAGCTGCCAGTCTGTAATTAACTAACTGACTTCTAATTAGTTAAGAAAACATCCTATCAAATACTCTCTTCCAACTTTATTCAAATTCAGTTTCTTATTCATAATATTGAATATGACTTCTGTATATATCATCAATCACTCTGAGAAACCTGTGTTTCACTTCTCTTTCAGAACCTCTTTCAGTTCACTCCCATCATAATTTTATATACAGCTACCATTATCCCCACAATTCCATAGGGGTAGCCATGTTAGTTTGTTACTGCAAACAACAACCCTTTATACCAACTTATGCCTTAGGTGGCTAAAAATGTGGGGCCTAGTCCACAAAAAATGAATGCTGGAATAAAATTTTGCTAATTTTAAAGGTGCCATGAGACTCCTACTAATTCACAATCCCCTTAGTAATTTTTTTCTAAATAAGATAATGTTAGTTGCCCTTTCTTGTTACTGTCTCTTGCTACACATTATCTATACACAACCAGTACAGCATGCAGTATTTCACAAACAGAACATCATACGTTTGGAATATTCTGTCTATAAGGAATGGATCAGGTAGAGGTGACAGAGAGCTTTGGGGCAGGGGAATAGATGCCTTCCTATTTGCATTCTTAGTTCTGTTAAACGTACTTTTAGATGAAATAAATACAGAAATAAACACACAGGATTCACAAAATAATGTGGTACAGCTGAAGGTGACAGCCTTGTTGTAATTTGCCAGTCTTTTCATGTTATCTTTTAAAAAGTCAACAAGAGTAATCAACAATCTGCTATGCTTCAGAGACAGTTCCAGATAGCCAATTGCATTCTAAGAGTCCCAGTATGCCAAGGTAGTAGTGTCTGGATATCCAAACAGCTTTCCTGCCTTTTGGGATCTTTATGTCAATAGCCTCACCTAGATCTGTCTTGTAGAGAGATAAAAAAAAATTACTTCTTGACATCTGCCCAGAAGTTATTTTTCTCTTTCACTTTTGATTTGCATGTACCATGCAGCCACCTGTATTAACAGTTATGCATATGTAATGTCAGATTATTTAGAAAACTAATCTGGAAAATAGCTTTAAAATAAATTCCCAGACAAATGGCATGTACTTTAATATAATAAATGTCAAAAAGGGTAAACATTCTAAAATAAACGACAAAAAGAAATATCTAACCATCTTTATCCTGCCAGCCCCATGAATGTTAACCATAGTCTGTCCTCTCTGTTTATGGTACACTGCTATTTGGAAGCTTATGGGTTAAGATTCTTGCTCACAAGTAGGGTTGCCAAGTCCAACCCCAGAAATATCTGGGGACTTTGGGGGTGGAGCCAGGAGACTTTGGGGGTGGAGCCAGGAGACACTGGGGTGGAGCTAGGGGAAGGGGGGAAAACGGCGCCGGGGAGCGTGGCTCCGGGATGGGGCGGCTCGCCATGCTCCCTGGCGCCATTTCCCCCTCCCCCCGCTTCCATTTTTTGGGGGAGTGGGGGAAGACGGTGGAAATCCTGGGGCAGCTGCGGTGGGCGGGGAGGGGGCGGCAGCAGCGCGGCGGCCTCGCCGGCTCCAGGATGGGATGGCTCGCCATGCTCCCTGGCGCCGTTTCCCCCTCCCCCCGCTTCCATTTTTTTGGGGAGCGGGGGAAGAGGGTGGAAATCCTGGGGTCCCCCGGCAGGGCGGGAGGGTTGGGAAGCCTACTCACAAGAGATAATTCCAGCAGGAACAACTTGTAGACCCTGGTCTCTCTGTGGCAGGCTAGCTACATACGATGTTTGATAACTCCTTGCTTTTATTGACTCAAGCAGGTCAGAAACACATAGCTGGTATGCTGAATGCACCTCAGATTGCACAAGCAACACAGGCTTTGCAGAAATGAATTTTACTTTGGAAGTTTGGGCTGTACAAAATCTTCACTCAGTTGGTAATTCCTACAAAGGCCAGGCAATGGCAGTGGGTGTACCAAAAAAGGGAAAGAAAAACCCTGTTAAGGTCGGGAAAGCCAGGACAGTGGCACATTGCCAGACAGAAACTTGGACAGCTGCTGGTACCCAGATGTCTTAGAAGGCAAGTCAGGGCCTATGGGTCAGTAGGGCTGTTATGTTTATGCACGCCTCGGATTCAGGAGCTCACAGGAGCACAGCTCTGAACCTTTCTGAGGGTTCCCCCTCCTCCTCCCCACTTTGGCCAGTGACAAAGCTGCATAATAATCCCTGGATGAGCTCCACCACCTATTCTTCTACAAAGCAACACCTGTCTTCATGTGCAATTTAAATTCAAAAAGCAGCTTTCAGTTATGGGGTACAGAATTTGAACTGAAGCCACTGAACAGGGTCAGGTGAATTCTTTATTCCAATGCTGTTTCCCAGAGAGAAATCCTCTTCCTTCCCTGGAAGGCTATTGAAACCAAGGCCAAAAGAGACACCCAACACTGTGAGTTCTGTGAATGGAACTACCAACATTGTTAGTCTAGTATATTCCTAGTCCAGTGTCTTGTATTGGTGAGAATCTGACTAGGATTTCAGACACAAGAACAAATTCCCAAACCATCATGAAACTTCCTGGTTAACTCTGGGCCAGTCTTCTCCCTCTCTTTCTCCCCCTCCCCCTCCTTCTTTTTCTGTCTCATATGCAGAACTTCAATTATTTCATAGAAATGGGATAAAAGAGGAAAGTAAAAATGATGTACATTGCCCATAGCTCCTTGGAGGAAGGGCAGAATGAAAATGATGGGAGAGCTGATCACAGACTCCCTAAAATGACACAATTTGGCTCTAGACTTTCAGTATTTGCCTTACACATCTTTGTAATATTCTGTGCCCCTTCAACCCTCTGATCTCTCATTGAACTCCATACACCTCAGCAAAATCACATGGCATAATACAGTCTATCTTGTTGTGAATGATATAATACATGCCTTTCAAGGCTTGGGAGAATCAACTGTCTGAATTTCCCCCCTACAAATAAGCATGGGCACATGAAGAAGACAGCCAGCCTAGAAATCCTCTCCCTACTGTGCTGGATTTTTCATATGTATAGCGAGGGATTCTTTATTTTTAAAAAGCCTGTTATTCACCTAGTGCACTCCCAATTGTTGAGAAGCTTATTAAGATAGTAAAGAATTTTAAAGATCCGAACCATAGTTAATGCATCAAATGCAATCAAAACATCAGGCTCTACCAACAGACACCTTGCTTATTTTGCAGAGTGGAAGAAGAAGATAGGCAGTAGCAAGCCATGTGACCTCTCCCACTCTTGCAATAAGTATGGTACCACACCCTCATATTTCTTGCCTTTTGTCTCTTCAGCAGTAGGCAAGCAGAGCTGCTGCAGACAGGAAAAGGACGGAAAGCAATGATGAAGCAAGCATGTTTCTCCAATAAAAGGCAAAACACAAGAAGTCTATGATGAAGAAAAATCTGAGTATCCTCAGTGTAAGGCAAGGCCAATAATGAGGATCAAGGATTTAGCAAAGCTCTCTGAAAATGGTTAATTTCATGCAACCCCCCTCCCCTTTTATTAGCAGGAGGAAGAAACAGAAACTTCCCATTCATATGTAAACAAACAGTGGAAGATGGGTGTTCTTGACTCCAGGACTTTGATGGGGGTCACAGGAGGGAGACGGTAGCACCACTAGCCAAGCTGATGCTATGCTCAGTAAAGTCTGCACTTTATTCTACTTCCTATGCCTAACTGTATTCACAGCTTTTAACATATCATGTGGAGAAACACCATTTTAGGCCTGTGCTTGTCTGGGAGTTGGCTAGAGGAGTCTTAAGCTCTAGGCAAGGGTTTGGCCTAGTCTATTCCTCCTTCCCCCTCCCCTCCTGTCTGGAAGCAGCACTTCTTAGGAGAGCTCCTAGGGAGACAGGAAGTCTTTCAGGGCTGGTCTCCCAGAAGGCTGCAGGAGGGAAAAGAGGTTTGATTTGAGACTTGGAGGTTGGTGAGTCGTTTCTGGATGGTATGGTCAGGGCCAGTTGTATATTAGGGAGAGAAGGAACATTTTTCCCTACTTTAATTTATGTCTTCTGTTCACCTTTTTAAAAAATGCCTGTATATAGTTATAAACTTAAAATAAATGTTTTGTCTTTTTAAATTTTTATAATGTTATTAATTTTAACTACAAAAGAAAAGAGCAAAAGCAAAGATACATACAAAAAGGGGGGAAAGGGCATTTACAGAGTGGGGAAAAAACTGAAACAGAAACAAGTACAAATATATCAATTATAGTTCTACCTCCAAATAAAATACCCAGATCATTCTACCTGCAAGTATAAAGTTCTCCCTATATTTTACCATCTTTGTCTTTCATTATAGAAAATTTTTACTAAACTAATACTAGCAATATAAATCTAAACAATTCTTCTTGAACACAAATAGGTATATATATATATATATAAAAAATTTTTTTCAAGACATCTCAACACAAAGCTGTCTGATTTAGCTTAACCATATTATAAGCACAAACTAATTTGTTGGTTTAACAATATCATTAAAATAAGCACATAAAAATCATATCTTTATCCTTAACAAATTAAAAAAGATACAACATAATAATTTCTCTATCTCAATATAAACAGTTTCTCCAAAGGAACATATTAGAGACAAATCTACCAGATTACACAATATTTGTGCTATCTGCCTTTTTAACAATTAGTCCAGCTCTTATATCAATATGAGCAGTTTCACCAAATAAACATACTAAGAATAAATCTGCTATGTAAAAATAAATGTGTTGTCTGCACTCTTTAGCATTGATCCAAATTAACTGTATGTTTAACTAAAATTTTAACAACACCCTTCCTTCCTTAGGATCTCCCTTGGTCTTTTAAAATCACATACCAATTCATTATTAATAATTCCATATTTGTTTACCCACAAGGAAAACCAGAACTCAGGAATTCTTCTTCCCAAAATTTTAAAACTTTTGGATTCTTTTAGTTTCTATACTCATATTATACCAATGAAAACCAACTTAGTGTAACCCAGACTTCACACGTTCCATATCTAACTATCCACAAAAAGGGAAAAAGTTCAAGAGTCCTTCCTCCTGAAAGATTTCCACATCTTAATTTGCTGGCCGGGATGCACCTTCTCTCTTCTCAATGTGGCCTGCCCTCTCGTTAATGGGAAGAAGAATTCAGCGCCATTTCCTTCTCTCAGCATGACTTCACTCAATCTTAATTTCCAGTCTTGTTTTGTAACTGTGTCATAAGGATCCATCTTGGTTTTCTTTTGTTCGTTTCGGAGCGGATCACTTTCCCATTCTAATTCCGCAGATGTCATCAGAATCTCTTTAGCACTCAGCTCCTGTAGATTTGAAAGTTTGCTAGCTTTCAGCATAAAAGCTCCCATTTGCTTTTTAATTAGCTGCATTAATGAGCCAAGATCCTGTTTCAGAGAAGTGATATTCCATAAGATATTTTTTTATGACATTTCGCTTGGCAGTGCAAACTCAGTCTCTTAATTCAAGTTGAAAAGTAGCTTAAAGATCCAGTTAAATTGTCATTCCAAATCAGCTCCAGCTGAGATTTCAAATGTTATCATTTCAATTGCAGTCGAACGACAGGAACAAATCTCTCTAGAATATATCTCATTTATGTTCAGATTATATTGCAGCCAAATAATAGTCTCTTTAACATATATCCAAGTATTTATATTCAGTCCAATTCAAGTAATTACCGATACTTAAGATTGCTCATAGACTTTTTGAGGCCTCATTTGCAAGAGAAGTAGGCGTATAATCAGCCTCTATCCCTTCCTTTGAGCTAGCCGCTTGTTGTTATGCAAAATGACCCATCCACTGGTATTGAAAACTTACTTACTTGCCAAGTAGAATTGTCACACTAGAAGTAGAAAGGCGATACATCAAAGGCTTACTGAAAAGAGCGGAAGAAAGCAGTTGGGCGTTCATCTTTTTCTGCTGCTACGCCAGCTATCATGGGGGCAGAGCCTTGAGACATGCAAGAAGCACAGGAACAGCTGCCGTTGTGCCCTTAGCTCCCTGCAAAAGTCCCATGCCGAAGAAAAACCTCTCTAGGGTCTTCCTATGGGGGCGCCACGTCTGTGATGCCCCTCCAGCCGCCTGATTTAAAGGTGCCACAGGAGGACGATCTGCGGACACCCCTGAAGGCAAGATGACATAACCCAGAAGATCATTTTGTCTTTTTAAAAAATAGTCCCTCTGTACCACATAGTTTTCCCAACCACCTTAGACCACGCTACTGCAAGAGGGGAGTCCAGGGAAGGCATACAGTTGGCAAGGGTGCCAATCCTCCAGGGGTCTCCCAAAGAAGGACTTTGGTCTCTGGGTTAACCAGGTGCTGGGTTGGCAGAGGACCTTGAGGCCAGGCCTCAGAACTGGCAGGAAGGGGGATTGGGAGTCCTGTTCCTCTTGGTCAGGAACCCCTAAATTGAACAGGTGGTGGCAGCATGCCCTAGTGGCGTGAAGAAGATAAGCTCCCTTCAGGAGTTGGTAACTCAAAAGGGAGTTGACGGGACCGGGTCTGAAGGCAAAATCAGGCTGGTTCTGTCACATTTGGCAGTAGCGGTGGGATTGGACAGACAGAAGAGACAGAAGACCAAGCCAAGTGTCTGAACAGGCATTTTAAGCTGGTGCATCCACCAGGCAGTGACAGAAGTGTTGTTTTATTTTTTTGGGTCGACTGGAGTAGGGAAAGTTTAATTTAGTTAGGATGGAGTATGCAAAGACGTGAGACATCCTGAAAATGACGAAGCCACAGCTCCAGGAAGAGTGTGCAAAGTGCAAACTGGAGTGTGAAAATATGACTGTGTCAGATATACAAGCCCTCCTAATTGACCATAACCAGCATGCAGGGGCTCCTGCAAAAGTGTGACCAAACCCGTCAGAGGTGGACCTCCAGCTGCAACTGGAACTGAACAAATGCGTATCCAGGCTTATAGAGAAGAGGGATGAAAGACAAGCAGAAATCCACAGACAGGAGAATGAAAGACAAGCAGAAATATGCGGACAGGAGGACAAAAGACAAGCAGAGATCCGCAGATGGGAGCAGGAAGAGCAATGGAAACATGAGCTTGAGGTGCTACAACTGAAAGCAGCCCAAAGCAAGAAAATCAAAGTCAGCCCCAAGAACTTTGCTGCGTACAAAGAGGGAGAAGACCCCTCAGTGTACCTTTCCAACTTTGAGAAGGCGGCCAAGCAGTGAGGTATTGTGGAGGAAGACTACATGTCTTACCTCTGTAGCATCCTGACTGGAAAACTTGCAACCATTTATCACAGCATGCCTACGGAGGATGGGGGGATAACTTTTGCAGCCTTTAAAGCCACCGTCTTTAAAAGATTTAAACTAGGGGCGGACCACTTTCGGAAGCAGTTTAGGGGCTTGGTCCCATCACAATGTAAATCATATTCTGAATTTGGGGTAAAGCTAAATGAGCTGGGGAAGAGATGGGCAGAGGAGGCAAAAGCCCAGGGTTTTGAGGCTCTATTCCAGTTGTTGGTCTTAGACCAGTTCTACTTTAGACTTCCTAAAGAGTTGAAATGCTTGGTAAAAGATAAGAAACCAAAAAACATTGCAGAGGCCTCAGAACTGGCGGACGAGCTGGTGTTGAACAGAGAAGGGTTGTATTGGATGCCTTCCCAGTTGGGAAGGGAACAAAAGGGGTCCCAAAGGGGTGGGAAAGTACAACCTCCCCCCAAAAGGCAGAGTGTAGGAAATCCCCTGATTTGGCTAATCAGGATTGGCCCCAGATTCGAAGGTGCTACAACTGTGGGAAGGTTGGACACCTCAGGTCAGCCTGTCCGGAGCTGCAAACTGAGACCTCCAAACCCACAATTAAGGCACCAGTTACTCCAAAGGTGAAGGAGGAGCAAGTTGCAGTAGTGAGCCATGAGTGTCTCTTGTCAGAATATAGCCTACAGAGTGGTTTTGTGGAACCTGTAAGGCTAAAGGATCGGTTGGTTTTGGGATATGCTGACACTGGTTCTTCAGTAACTTTGGTGAGGACAGTTCTGATGTCAGAAGCTGATATTGCCCCTGATATGTCATTCCAAATCCAGGGGGTTCTGGGACCACCTGCTATGATTCCTGTGGCCTGGATACCAGTGGAATGGAGAGGGTCAGTAGGTCTCACAGAGGTGGAGGTAATGAAGGAACAGGCAGTTCCAGTATTATTGGGCCGGGATTTGCTGGCTGGCCAGTACCTCATTAATGCAGTAATACGCAGTCAAACCCACAGAGAAAAATGGGAGGAGAAAGGCAACTTCAAGGAAGCCAACTCATCACCAACCAGGAAGGGGGAAGTTACCCAGGTTACTGAGGATGGAGAGAGGGCAGTCACCCAGGAAGAGGAGAACCAGCCCATCTCAAGCCCTGAGGAAGGGTGTTTCCAAGAGGGAAAGGGCTGCTATTTTACCCAAGAACAGCAAGAAGCTGTGGAAACTTCTAGGCAGGAAGGGGGTCAGTTGGACAGTGCTGAAAAACCAACGTAGGGGACTGAGAACCCAAACCAAACTGGCTGAGGGTCCTGGAAACACTGGGACATGGGGTGGCTTGGAGGAACAGATGGCAGAAAGTCTGGGGGAGCCAGAGGTTCAAAGTGACCCTACTCTGGAACCACTGCGTAAGGGGACAAGGGACCAGGAATTGGAGTTCTCAGAAGTTCTAACTGAGCAAATGGTATGGAAACAGGGTTGATTGTATAGGCTATGGCTGCCACCTGATAGGTGTCTTGGGAAGCAGTCCAACAGCTTGTGCTTCCCAGGAAATACAGGCTATAGTTCTTAGAGTTGGCGTATGACATACCATGTCCTGGACACTTAGGGGTTAACAAAACCAGATGGAGACTTTGTTAAACTTCTACTGGCCAAGGCTGGCTCAGGATGTGAGGGACTACTGCAAGTCATGTCCAACATGCCAAAGGGTGGGCAAGAGTGGATGTAAAACCCGGGCTTCTTTGCAATCCCTTCCTATCATGGGAGAAGCATTCCAAAGGGTAGGAATTGACATAGTGGGCCCGTTCCCAGAGAGGCAAATGGTTTATACTGATCTGGCAGAGGACCTTGAGGCCAGGCCTCAGAACTGGCAGGAAGGGGGATTGGGAGTTCTGTTGGTCTCCGTCAGGAACCCCTAAATTGAACAGGTGGTGGCAGCTTGCCCTAGTGGCAGGAAGAAGATAAGCTCCCTTCAGGAGTTGGTAAAAGGGAGTTGACGGGACCAGGTCTGAAGGCAGAATCGGGTCGGTTCCGTCACATATCCTTTACTACACTGCTTGTAGAATGAGCTCTCAGGCTTATATGACCTGAGAAAGACAGGATTGGATCATCCCAATGACATTTATCCTGCCCTTTTCTACCCCCCCCCCCCATACCCCTCCTCTTCCGGTTAGCTTACACCTAGCTAAGATGAGAACTCAATGTAGCTTACCAGACGTCTGTTTTATATGTAACTGGAATGTTTATTGGTTTTAAGGTTTTAACTGTTTTAAATATTTAATTGCCTATATATTTAAAAGTGTTTAATTTTATGTTGACCAATTTTTGGAAGCCACCCTGAGCCACTTTTGGGAAGGGCGGGGTATAAATCCTAAATAAATAAAAATAAAATGCCACACTTTCCTTCATATCCCTGATTCCCCTAGCTTCCGATTTGCCCCAATTATGGTCCTCTTCCTGTTTTGACAATTGACTTCTAGTAGAGGGATAATGAACCAAAAGTGAAACAGAATGGAGCAATTAAGCCTTTCAAAATATAAAAAGAAAATGACCAATATAGTATGAGTGGGATTTCCTCTCTGTTTGCTGCCAGCTTTCCCTACCCCTCCAGTCAAAATTGCCTATTGTTTATTACAGTAGAAAGTGTATTAGTAAGTCATGCCCCTTGTATTTTGGACAAATGCAATTATACATGTCTTCCTAGCTGACACCTAATTGCAAGAAGAAATCTAGAGATGGTACTATTGTAATATCTTAACCATCCAGATAGTGTTATGAAAACCTTTCTGTGCTATTTGGATAAAATTCAGGAGTCAACTGTAATTAAAAAAAACACACCTATATACATAAAATCTTTCCCCCGGAAAATCACATTAATTCATAAACACCAGTTAAAAAATAACCAGCTGTATCTGCAGAACAAAGTTTCAGTCCAGTGACACCATTAAGACCAACAAACCAGTCCATACATATAGGCAGAGGGTGAACAGTAAATGAGCCTATAACATAATGATGATGCTTAACAGTTTCAAGGACCAAACCGGAATGACAAGCTTAGTTTATATGGTTACCATTTGCTTGGGTTTAATTCTGGGGGTTGGGAATACATGGCAAAGGAAATAAATATGTCAGAATTGGAGATTGATGGGCAGATGTATCCTTAATTGTGGAATGCTGACAGTAATTAACTGAAACTCAGCCATTACGCTCCATCTGTCTCCTCTCAAGCATGGAGGTGACTTTATAGTGTCATCTTCTATGAAGTGGGCAATAGGGGTGTGCATTCAGTTCAGCTGAATCAAAGAAACCTCCGAATCACCCCTGATTCGGAAGTATATGGCGCCGTATACTTCCGAATCCAATTGGAAGCCATTATACGGGAGCCGTATACGGCTCCCCTTATACTTCCGAATAGATATTCGGAAGTATACGGAACTCCATGGAAAAGGCGGGAAAGGAGCTTCTGCAGCCTCAGGGGAGCCTTTGGAAGCCTTTTCCCGCCTCTCCCATAGACTCCCTGGGATCAGGGAGGGAGGGGGAGTGGGAGAGGAGCCCCAGCAGCCAATCCAAAGCATGCATTTGCAAAATGCATTGCAAATGCATGCTTTGCAGTGCTGTTGTGTAGCTGATGGCTGGGCTAATCCCCCAGCCATCAGCAACATTGTTGTTCTTTTGTTTACTTGGGTATCTGAGTAAACAGTGTTCTCTGGCCAATCACAGAGCAGTGGTATTTTTTGAAACTACTCTGTGTAGGGTCGGAGAACCTTTTTAAGGAGTCTGCCTGGCTGGACTCCATTCCATTGCTGTTGTGTTGGTGTGAGAGAGAGATTGTACTATGCTGGTCCTTGGCCTCAGCTGCTGCTGTTCTCTCTCAGCCTTGCCTGACCTTCCCTGGAAAAGAGAAGACATCTAAGGTAAGACAGTCTTGGGGTTCTTGTTTTTATTTTAGTTAGTAAAAGGACTTTTTAAGACAGAATCCCTTTACTTATGCAGATTTGGGTGGGTGAGTACTGGGTAGTTTATTTGGGGTTAGGGTTAGGGGGTTCTGCTGGGGGTTGGAGCCTGGGGTGGGGGGGGTTGCCAATTTGCCCATATCTTACTTTAGTGAGAGGACTTTTAAAAGTGCAGTGTCCTTTTTCTTTTCCTGATTTGGGTGGCTTGGATTTCTTGGGGTTAGGGTGAAGGTTTTTTTGGGGGGAGGGGTTGGTAAAGTTCCGGTATTGTTAAAAGTCAAGGGGTTTTTTTACTGTTTTAAAAGGATTCTGTGTTTGATTTGTTGCTGCTGTGTTGTGCTGCTGTTGTTCCTTTTCTCTTTTGGTTCTGGTTCTTGGGGGGGGGCTGTTTGGCCTAATTTTCATTGTTAAAAAGGTCACTTTTTAACAGTTGAGTTTGTTGGCCTTTTCTCAGTGATCTGTTTGGATCTGCTGCTGTTGGTTTTGCATAGTGTCCCGTTGTCCCTTTTCCTGGTTCTGGTTTTTTTTGGGGGGGGGGGGTTGACTGATTTGGCCTTTTATTGTTGAAAAGGTCTCTTTTTTAACAGTTGAGTTTCTTGGCCTTTCTCAGTGATCTATTTGAATCTGTTGTTGTTTGGATCTGTCCACCGCTTCTCTTGTTTGAGAGTTGTGTTGTATGGGGCAGGGCTGGAAAGCTGGCATCTGTAGATTCCATGTTCTGTGGCAGGGAAGCTGGCACCTGGATGAGAGACCCAGAACCAGCATGCTTGTTGTGCTTGGCCAGCTCTCCCCGTGTTGTTTGGGGCAGGGCTGGAGAGCTGGCATCTGTAGATTGTGTGTTCTGTGGCAGGGAAGCTGGCATCTGGGTGAGAGACCCAGAACCAGCAGGCTTGTTGTGCTTGGCCAGCTTTTCCCATATTGTTTGGGGCAGGGTTGGAGAGCTGGCATTTGGATTTGAGCAGATTGTGTTTTGTGTGGCAGTGACGTTGGCAACTGGGTTTATATTGGTTCCAGGACAGCAGGGTTCATAGAGTAGATAGATGGATGTAGTGCATTTGGGTCCTATAGAGATTCTCTGATGTGAAGTTAGGTTTGGCTTTGGGTGCCCCAGGAACTGGACCCCCTGGTGCAATTTTGTTTGTTTGTTTGGCCTTGTGGGTTTTGTGTGGGACAGTGCCCTGAAGCTGCACAGCAGTTTGGGGAACTCTCCTCAAAACCCCCTGCTCCCCAGAGCCACTTTTCCCACGACAATTACAGTGGGGGAAGTGGCTCTAATTAGTTTTTTCTAACCATTGAGAACAGTGTTCCTTTTGGGGTGCCCACAGATGGGTGCAGTCTTTTTGGGCCAGGGAGGTTGCATGTGGGGGAGTCCGCTGAAGCTGCCCTGCAGTTTTGGGGCCTCTCCCTCAAACCCCCCTCTGGCCAGAGCCACTTTCCCCACAGCAATTATAGTGGAGGAAGTGGTTAATTGGGCTTTCCCCAGCATTGGTGGCAATGGGCCTTTTGGGGAGCCCAAAGACAGGGACCCCCTGGCCCAATCTTTTTGGAACTTGGGGGTTTTGTAGGGGAGAGTACCTTGCAGGTTCCCTGCAGTTTTGGGGGAGCTCTCTCAAACCTCCTGCCCCCCAGTAGCCTCTAATTATACCCTATGTTGCCATTGATTTCAATGGCCCATAAGGTATAATAGTGGGATAGGGGCACCCTCTTTGGGTGCCCCTGGAATGGGACCCCTTGGCCCAATATCTTTGGGACTTGGGGGGTTTGTAGGGAATAGTTCTCTGCAGATCCCCTGCAAATTTGGGGGCTCTCCCTCAAACCCCCTCTCCTCCAGGTGGTTTCCAATATACCCTATTTTGCCATTGATTTCAATGGCCATAGGGTATAATGGGGCTGTATATTCGGAAATAGCTTGGCATCTACCATATATGCAGCTATTCTGAGTACCGGTATTTGGAAAGATATGGTGTTCCGAATTTTTTGGCCCCGTATATTTCCGAATCCGATTTTTTTCCAATTTTTTTTTTTTGCACACCCCTAGTGGGCAATTGGCTGTGTAGGGTTTTTTCCCCTGTCCCCAGACCAGAGAAATACATTCATATCTGCCATTCCAAATTACATTACATTCTACTATCTATTATGTTACACTACAATGGTAAAAATATAAACTATGCTTGTTATTTGTGTTTGGTCCATGAATCTGTTAAACAACTTTATTATGCTGTTTGTTAATTTACTGTTCACCCTCTCCCTATATGTATGGGCTGGTAATTTCCATTTGATTGTATCTGAAGAAGTGGGTGTGCACACAAAAGCTTATACTTTGAATATAACTCTGTTGGTCTTAAAGGTGTCACTGGATTCAAAATTTGTTCTGCTACTTCAGACAAACATGGCTACCCACCTGAATGTATTCAGAAGTATCCGCAGTGCTCTGAACACAAGAAGCAGTAACATAACTAATAACATAACTCCTTCATTTTATTCAGTGCAAGCTTTGTCTCAAAATGATGGACTTACCTTGCAGGACAAGGGTCCTGGTTGCATTCCTGGAGCTTTGGCTTTGGCTTGATGTTTTCAGGGTAGTAGTGGCAATACTGATCAGCCACCACTCGACTGCTTCTCAGATCATAGCACTCAGCAGAAGTCAGCTGATAACCTAAAAAACATCCAGATTTTTTAAAAAGTAAATACAACTAGGAAATGCTGCATTGATATGCACACACTCAACATATACGAAAGAAATGTCCCAAGCAGATTGTATTTGGATTTTTTGCACTGGCAGAGCTGCATGTCCTTAGAATGCTATAGTTTGTGATGGAGTTACTTTTAGATATATTAAATCTTGATCTGCACAGGCAACAAGACAAACTGTACCACTTCAAGCTTGTGATACACACTGAAGTGACACAGTTCCCTCTACAACTCCAGGATTTTTACTTCATTCTTCTGCATGATCTGTCCCTTAAAACCGGGGATTGCATGTTTTTGCTGCAGACATCTGTTGATATATTTTAAAGATAGGGTTGGAAACCCCTTTTACAGCTGATCTCCAGGCAATCTCCAGAGATCTGTTCACGTGGAGAAAATGGCCAATTTGGAAGGCAGGCTATAAGGTATTATACCCACTGAAGTCCTTCCCTCCCTAAACCCTACCCTCTTCAGGCTCCACTCCACCCACCCACGCCAAATTTCTAGATATTTCCCAACCCAGAGTCAGTAAACTCAGAGCTGGTAAAGATCTCCCCTCTCTAGGAGCTAAGTTATATTCAAATGCACGTAACTGAGTTCTGATACCACTATTTGAATGAAAGCAACCTCAGAAGACAGATGAATAGAGAAGTGGAAAATAGTGCTTAAGTCTTTCTCCATCACTGTTTCTCCATTACACATCATCCCTCCAAATAGTTTTCCTCCTGACAGAAAGTTCCTCGAGACAGAAGGTGCAAACTTCTCAATAGATTGGAAAACTGTAGCTTTTCTATGTTTTGCATACACACCAATATAAATTGTTGTTTATATCTAAAAGGTAACCATAGCAATACGATCTGGACCATTTATAATGTTATTTCTGAAAGTAACAGGTGTGTCCTCTCAGCAATTGCATTTATGTCTGCCTGTCTATGAAAATGTAATCTCAAAAAAGCTGTAAATATTCAAGTATATCTTATAATGATTTTTCAAAGTCTTAGGAGCATATTTTTTTTGGTTTTAAAGAATCTTCTCTCCAAATTAAATGCTTCTTTAGAACACTGTCCTACATTTTTGGACAGGAGCAACTTCTCATGACCATGCCTGTGTCATCTAAATGAAAATGTAAAAGCATTTCTCAGAAAGTACAAAGTCATGTTTCAGTTTGCTAGATACTATTTCTATTCCAGAGTTTTAATTTTGAGTCACAAATTAATATAAATTCACATTAAAAAAAATTGGTTGATGCAAACTGTGGCAGATTTTTTTTTAAATGAAGAAGTTGTATACAGAACATTTTTATTTGTTTCTCTTTGCTTTTAATGGCTAGAGAGAATAAAGTTGGTTCCCCTGCCTCTGTATCTTTACTGAGGTGTTTTTAGTTTATGAATCATTGCATTAGATTTTGGTTTGCATACTAATCAGCAACTTTTAAGATTGTTAGTACAGAACTGCTAATATATATAAAGAAAGCACTGGTTCCACCAATTAAGTGTATCCTTTTTCTATAGGCAATTAATTTATTTCTTTGGAGCACTGCTTTGCATTCTGCAATAAAACTTCCCTCTGTGCATTCCCCCTGCCACTGCACATTTTCTCACTAATTTCCCATATGGGAGTATCAGCTGTTTTGACTTAATTTCATTTACCAGTTGCTTGTTCTTGTCTCCAGAGACAGTGCTACTATCCTTAACCATAATGATTATATAACTCCCTCTGAGGCTTTAAGCACAAGTCATCATGGCAATCATCTTAATGAAATTATTTAAGTTTTTTAAAATTGGGGGGAAAGGAAAAGTCAAAATGCAGGAGTTCTAATACCCTTAAGATCCAGTACCCAAGGTCATGCATCTTTCTTAAACCAGAATGGCTGGATATAAGTTTGAGAAATTTAATCAAGATTTCCAAGCATCTCTCATATAGAGCATTCTGACAGTACAAAGATGCAGATTTCTCAAAACATGAACAGAGAAATGTAATATCAACTTGTCCTAAAAAGACAGGAGTTTTCAAAATATATTTTTGGCACACAGAATTAGATGGAGCAGCCTGGTTTTAAAGCAGAACAGAAAACTTGTACCGTTTTCGCACACAGCTTACCTCGCAGTCACAATCCTGTTCCCTCCACAGCGTCTGTCGGATTTCCCACCATCTGCGCCAGAGTTATAGGAAGTGCCGCAGCTTTTGCGTAGCAAATGTAAATCGGTTTTAGCGGTTTATGTTTGCTACTCAAAAGCTGCGGCACTTCCTGTAACTTCAGCGCAGATGGTGGGAAATCCGACCAGACACTGCGGAGGGAACAGGATTGTGACTGTGAGGTAAGCTGTGTGTGAAAATGGTCTTGGAGAAAGAACCTAACTGTATCAAAGTACAGGGGCAAGTCATTAATCAGTGAATGACCACATAGGGACTATCTCTATATGAGAGCAAGCAGTGAACCACCTTCTGGAGTTCTTTACAGAAATACATTTCCCCCTCTCAGCAGAACAGATTGTAAAGGAAATGCAAGGAATTTGTCTCTGGGTATCATTCCTAAAGGGAGCTTGCAAATTTTCCTTAACAATGACACATGGGTGCCTTCAAATCAGGTAACTCAGCAAGAGCAAAACTTGTTTTCCTCATAGAAGGACACATTTATACATATTAGTGTCACCTAGATGGACAACACAAAACACTGTAATGATGATTAATGTATTACCTCCACCACATGAAGCAGAACAAGGAAAGAAATCAGTTTCTCTCCACCGGTGAATAATAGGCTGATAGAAAATAAACTGAACCGTACTGTCTGCAGCACCAGCAGAAAGAACCTGAAAAGGAGAAAGGCTACAGGTAAAGCCATTAGGGTGCACAGTGCAGGAATCAATTAGACACACCTTGCTGAATGGTCCAGAAAATGACAAATATGGCACTGACAATAGTCAGAGTAAGAAGTATGCTTTATGCCCTTTTGTGGAACTGCAATCTTGGAGTTGCCAAAATACTTATTAAACAAAGGTTGCTAAACCAGAATGAGGATGGGACACCTCCTAAACCAAATTATACAGGCACTACAGTGAGATGTTTACCCCACTCCTCCAAAATTGCTTTGAGTTCCTTGTACCTATTAGCCAGCTGTGTGGGTGGAACAGATGCATGTCGGTAAATTTTACCCAGTATCTTTTAGATGTTGTTAAAATAGTCTCAACTGAGCACTTTTTCCATAGTGGAAGGGCAGGCATTTCATTCCATTCAGAAGGGTTTCCAATTTATTTTTGAAAGTGGATTCAGGATCCCTCCTGAATGGAAAGGAATGCCTGTGGAAAATGAAGGTTCCTATTAGTTTCAGAGTGTACAGATGTCCTCTCTCCAGACTGTCCTCAGCAGTAAGGACTCAGGATTGCAGCTTAAACATGTCCCCCTCCCCCTTTTAGTTTGTTTCCCTGTTGCTGTTTTGATTATTATTGCAGATACTGGATTGCAAAATACCAATGATATAACTAAAGAGGGGGGGAAAATCCCCCTCAACTTCTTGACCACACAATTCTTGGCATTTTAAAAGTAATGTTTTTGCTTAAAGAAGCGATTTGCAAGACCAGCATTTCTCTTCACATTATCTGACTCTTAAAAGGATGAAGGTAGTAGATTCATTCAAGCCTAACACCTCTCATATGGCATTGCTGTGCCACTACCTGACATTTTATTTGTCTGCCTTTCTTCTCACCAAATCTCAAGAAAGATAACATAATGTCAGTACAATCAATAGGGTGAGGAGACATCTAATAAACAATGTAATATGACTAGGATTGAAGACACCTGAAACAAGGCATATGATGTTAAATAATGCAAGTAATGCTACATAAGTTAAAATCTAACACAATGGGAATAAGGTAACAATATACATCAACATATAACACACATTTGTAGTATAGCTTGTAGTCTAGTTCCCTCTATTGAAACATATTTCTGAATAATTCTGAAAAATAAAAGCAGGATGCGCAATCCCCACTTTCACATAAAAGGCACATTCAGAGATGGACTGAGATCATTTGATTCCTGGGGCAGACAATCTAAATTGTGCTGCCGTGCTGATAGAAATGTCCACCCTGCCCTCTTTCAAGGAGTTCAGCAGGTGTATAAATATCCCCTGACCTTAAATTTCACAAATAATTACATTGATTTTTTTTTCTGGATGTCCCTCAGAAGTCCATTCCCAGCTGGACCAGGTATTGATCCATCACCACCTCTCAGGAAAAATCACCAGGTCCCTCAAGGGCTGAGACTCACTCAGTCAAGGACTCCCAACTTTGCTAAGCCCAAGGCTGGAACTCTGTATAGCCAGGGGTCAGGAACATGTGTTCTAATCTTCAACTCTGCTACACTGTAATTTTTTAGGGTGAAGGTTGGCTTTTGATTCCTCCTCCCACAAACTGGTATTGCAGAAAGGATAATGAACTTCCTCAGGAAGGTTGTTTCCTTTTTTCCTTTGCCCTCTCTCTGTCTCGTAGAACAAAGTTTGAGTCCAGTGGCACCTTTAAGACCAACAAAATTTTATTCCAGGTATAAACATTTGTGTGCACAAACACCTCAGATATCTGAAGAAGTGTGTATGCACATGAAAGATTATACCCAGAATAAAACTTCATTGGCCTTTAAGGTGCCACTGGATTCAAACTTCATTCTGCTGATCCAGACCAACATGACTACCCATCTGAATCCATCTGGTTTACAGAGTTTACGTCTTCACAAAGTAAAGGCCCATATGAGGAATAAAGAGGAGGAAAGACAGGAAGGCTTGAGAATAACCATAAAAATAAATTGCACCAAATACAATGAATGTGGATTATGATTATTCTTCCCTGAAGATGAACAGGAACGTAATAACAAATCACAGACTACTTCAGCTGAAAATAAAGGAGGAAGAGAAGGAAGAAGCTGAGGCAGAAAACTTTTAGGACATGTTGAAAGATATAAGACTTCTAGCCCCAGAGGGTATGCTGATCTTTTCTAATCAAGGTAAACAGTGATGTAAAAACTGAACAGAAAAAAAAATATATACAGCTGGAGTAATACAGGTTCCCTGGACAAAGAAAGGGGCCTCTTCCATTGATTAATATAATTTTGTTCGGTGTGTTGTAACCAGGATGTCTAATTCCTTGTAGTGAGGTGGTACATTAATCACATATGGGTCTGAGACACTCTGTAGTCTCTGGGGACAAGTGTGGTTTCATGCTAGGAGTCTCTGATTTGAACAGACAATAACAACATCTTCTGGGAGGAGTCACTGTTTCTAACGAAAAAGAAAGAACAGAAATAGACCAACAACCATGCCTGAACCTTAAAGAGCTCTCCTGTGTGGGGTCCTAGGCAGAGAATGATAAATGTGGAGAGAGATTATGCAGGGCCAAGCAGAACTGACTGGGAAGGTTTCACATCAAAAGTCAGGAAGACATAATAACTCAGATCCCCAGGATTCTTCGTTGTGTTGTCTGCTTGATTATCTGTCTTCTCTGACACAGAGAAAAGGCAGATGTGGATCTTTCTCCCCAAGTAGGTGGGAAGTTATTCACACAGCCAGATCACTCCACGCAGGGCCCCTCCCAGGTGGGAATACACTACAATTAACCACAGATGGGAAAAACAAGATTACTAGGTGAGTGAGGTAAAGAATCAAATGAGTGTTTATTGTTTCGGATGAGCCTTGAGTGCTTTGGGAGAAGAGAATATACTGATTACATATTGAAGCAACTTTGTTGGAATTTTATTTGATGAGACGCTAAAACTGGGTTCTTCTCCTTGCTAAATGGGTTTTGACCTAGAATTACCACCTGTTGGATTCACAGAGGGCCTAATGCTTCATTGTAGGTACTTCTGTGCTTACACCTATACTGAAAATTAGACTCTCTTTCCACATTGCCTTTTCTAAAACCTATGGGATCATCCACAACTGAATAACCAGAGCCACTTTCTAGATTATAATTTTTGTTTCATTCCTACTATAATGAAAATTACAACATGAGAGGAACACCTATCATTTTTTAACTCCTGGTCAGACTCATGAATGTCAAGGTTGTTACTGAGCATACATGTATCTGATTCTGGTATAAATCTTGAGAACTTTCGCTGTGAGTATGATGTGACATGTGAAAGCATTCCTATAAATGATAATCACAATCAAGAAAGATGCTCTGGAACTCATATCATATCCTACCATGAATAATAATCATCACTATTTTTAAATTGTTTGGCACATATTTGTGGCCAGTTGCACCAAATAAAACATTGTTTTATTTCTGCAAGTTTCAAGGGAAAGACAGGGTTGCCACTAAAATTTTATTTTTAATTTCCCTGACCAACATTTGTCATTTTCTCTGACCACCATTCAAATATAACCACAAGTTAAAAAATGAATAGGTCATGTTGTGTTAATGCAATACTTAATTAAATGTTCCACTCTACAACTACCCAAGTCTCAACGGCAAAAATATTAGTCAAAGCAAGACATTTAATATCAGCATCTTTCAATATTAACTGTAGCAACATCTGTTTTGCACCAAAAATTGCATCAAGATACAAACTTTAATTCAAGTGAACTCTGAAAGCTAACAAGTAGGAACTTGTAGGAAAGCTAACAAGTAGGAACCTGCAGCTCAGCAGCAAGAAAGGAGGTGGAGTATCTGCAACCTAGAGAAGCAGACAACCCTCATTTGCAACCTTTATGCATGGGAGAAGTCAGGTAAGAGGGTGAGAGAGCTGGTACTCCGTAAACTCCAGCAGGAACAAAATTTACTTTGCATGGTGCAGAGTAGAAAGTGCTAGTTGTTAGTGAAATCCAACAGCAGCAAAACTCATTTGCACTCTGTGCTGGGTTTGGCAGGAGACAAAACGTCCATTCCATACACAGGAAAGGAAAGGTCCCCTGTGCAAGCACCAGTCGTTTCGGACTCTGGGGTGACGTTGCTTTCACGTTTTCACGGCAGACTTTTTATGGAGTGGTTTTATTTGTATTCTGCTACTTCTCTATTTCAGTTGCCACAAGAACAGATCATGCTCTTGCAGCAGCAGGTCAAAAATCCCCTGCTTGAATACATTTTAATCACAATTTCCCTGACTTCAGACCAATTTCCATTTCCCTGACTTTCCAGAAAATGTCAACCCTGAAAGACCAGAACTTTGTTGGGATAAATTTGATGCTGTAAATTTATTATGAGAACAGAAACTTGAAACATCCTATTAACTTTTGCCATATCACTCATGGTTTTATATGCTTAACTCCTTAGTCAGAACACTTCCTTTTGAAGCACTAAGCTTTTTTTCTAAATATGTCCCACGGGAGTTTGCTGAATTTTCTGAGGTATTTTCATAATTATGCACTTCCAAACCTTATAAGATGCTTAAAGGCTGATCCTAAAGATTTTCATTTTGAAAGAAATGACTAAATTCAGTGAGATTTTTTTCCTACTGCTATGATACCCAGTGGAGGAAAATTTAAGATCATATGAATGGAACTATTTAGACTTTGATCACTTCCTTTAGTATCAAAATTTCAAAATGATGGACCCTTTCATCTTAAAAAAGAAACCAAGGAAGGAAAACAGGATCTGAAGTAATCTATGCTTTCTCATCTGCATTGAAATGATTATTCAGATGCCATAAGCATTTGTACATGCAGAAACTGGCTACTCTTGAGATTTCTTGTGAGTTAATGCATAGCAATGTTAACAGAACACCATATTGATCTTTAAATCACAGGTTCTTGGTGAAAAGTGAAAACGCATCATCTGATATTGAGATCATTTCTAGGAAATGTTGATTTCAAATATCTCTGTTAGCAACCTTTAATAAGAACACATTGAAACACTTTTCAGTTTTAATCAGGTAAGTTCATTTTCAATCATTAAATAGCACAGTCTGGATTTTGGCAACATGGGTCCCATCAATCTGCGTCAACCTGTGGAAGCCGACAGCAGCTTGACCTAAGAGGCAGGCATTTTGGTTATATCTTTCATCATGACCCATCCATCCAGGTAGTCATCAGTTGATTGGTCAAATTAAGAAGAATGACCTTTCACCAGGTGCCTTGTATTTAACTAGTGTTGCCTTTTTTTCTCTTTTCATTACTGCCTAGTGTGATAGACTAGCTATTATGCTTGGCAGTGATACATGGAAAAGGTTCAGATTCAAGCTCACAATAGGTCTTCAATTGGTGACCTGAAGGAAATCCTCCTAGAATTCAACACCATTGCCCTGCTGTGGGGTTAAAGGATGGAGTGAGTTGACACATATTGAGGGAGGAGCAGAAGTTAGTTCAACTCCTTGGCTTGCTCAGATATCCTGACCCCAACAGCATGTATGTACCACCACTGAAAAGGTTCACATGAATTAAAACATTCCTACCGGGGTCCATAAATAGCTACAGTTGATTGCTCATGGAAGTCTCCCAGAGCAACTAATTCTTCAGCCAAGCATACTGCAATATAATTGAATGAGATTTTAAAAATGCAGTAAAAACAAGATAACCCACTCATGTTTCTCCTAACATCACCCACAGACTCTCAGCTGAGATTCCTTTGCAACTCCCAAAATGAACACTTGTGGCCCAACCAATCTATGTAGTTCTACTCAGGGCTTTTTTTCTGCAGGAGATCACAAGAGCAGAGCTCCGCCTGGGCTGGCCAGGGCTTTGACTGGCCCAACCTGCGATGTGGCAGCCACCAGTGTGGCCTAATATGCAAATGAGCTCCTGTTAGGCTTTTTCTACAAACCCCCCCCCCCTGGTCCTACTGAGATCAGAGAGCTTATCCCTAAGTATGAACGTAATTAAACATTTAACCATGCACAAGTACTGTTGCTTCAAATGGGACCAGTATAATAGCTTCATCCTAGGAGGCAGCTAGCAATAGATCAGGCCCTAAAGTTTCAACAGGAACTGGCACTGAAAACAGATTTTAGGTACAGTCCTATCACTCAATCTAGTCTTGGTCTCTGCCATGGCACAAGCATACTGCTCAAGTTAGAGGTGGTAATGGGTTTTGCTGTGGTGTCTTCTCGTGACATCCTTTTGTCTGCTTTGTTCCACAGGATACACAGAAGTTGCTGCTAATCTGTGCCAGTCATATATCATAACATGATATGTGGGGTTGTCTTGAGAAGCAGGGCAGTGCCTGTGGCTCTTCCCAGACTGTCAGAAACAGAGCCAGAAGTTTTCAGATGCAGTGGAGCAAGTAATTGCTTGCATTGCTACAATTAAAGCCAATTAACTAGAATCAGGCTGTCATTTGATCTGGATTGCAGCCACAGAAATTCAGAAATTTCAAACGATGTGTATCTTTGCATGAAGCCAGGTAAAGCTGGGAGATGGCTGCTCAATAAACCCATGGGTGGGATCCCAAGCAGTGCACAGTTGCTTTCACCTGTGCAAGAGGCTGTGTCTACACTCTGTTTGGACAGCTACCCCTCTAGCTCTGCAAAAGGCCCTCTTGAAGGTCAAGGGACCTTTCAGAATAGGTTTGCAAGGCAGTGCAAGCAGAGGTGGGAAATCAGTAATCCTGCATTGTAGGCAAGAGGAAGGGCCTTCTCACTGGGGATGGGATTGCAGTCTAAATCATTATATGTGTGATGAAAGAGAACCTTACGTAGGATGAAAAACCCTTTAGGCTCAAAAAAAGTTATAAACTGGGTTGTCATAATACTAGAGATGAGTGAACTGCTACAAGTCCCATTTTCCTCAACCTACTGGTTTCCTTTAACTGGAAACCAAGAATGTGTATTTTGATATTAACTAATCAAAATTTAAATGGAGAAACTTGTTATTAATGTATTTGTTATAATTAATTCAAACAAGTGGGGACTCCCAAGAAACTTTTTTGTATTTTTATTTTTATTTGTGCGTGTGTGTGTGTGTGAGAGAGAGAGAGAACACACTTGGAAGCCATGGCAGCCTCTGATGACTGAATCTGATCAGCGGCATGGAGGATATTTGGAGAGGTGGCTGAATAAAGCCTGTCCCTGCCTCCAGGCTCTGGTATTCCAAGGATGTCTCCCAACCAAGTACTTGCCAGGGTCAGGCCTGATTAACTTCAAAGATCTGACAAGGTCAGGCTTTCCTGGGCTATCTAGGCCAGGGCGGGACCCATGAGAAACTTGTTGGGATGGTGCATCCCTTTCTCCATCTTTTCTTCCTTCCTGCCCTTTGTGAACTCACCCTCCTCTTTCTCATCCCTCCCCTTCTGTCAATCTTCCCCCCTCTATTTCTCCTCCTCCCTTTCCTGACAATTGTCCAATTCTCCCAACTTTTTAAATCCCCACTCCCACCACCCCTTTTTCACCTCTCTCCTCCTTCCTCCACTCATTCTTTCACCTTATGCCTCCCTCTGTTTTTCTCCTTTACTTTCCCACATACCTACTTGTCACTTTCTCCCTCCCCACCCCATCACTCTTTCTTGCTTTATCTTTCACTCTCCCATTACTCTCTCTCTTTTTCCTCCTTCCCCCCATCAAGTACTTGAATTCTGTTTGCTGCTGGATTGTCCCTGGTTCATGCGGTCTGTCTGCAGCTATGGGGGCAGGTTGCCCTCTCATAGCCTCCTTCTTCAGCCTGCCCTCCCAGAAACCCCATTCCAACCTTCTGGTCAGGTTGCCTCCCAACTGTCTGCCCAGCACCCTCACTGGGCCCCATGCCAGCCTTTTGTGCCCCAGAAGTGGGAGGAGGATACTAGGCACTGGAAGCAGCCACAAAAGGTCACCTGGCTTTTGCAGTGTCAGCTAGAGGCTGTCTGACAACAATGCCACTGAGGCCATTCCTGCGGGACCCATCAGACTGTCCAAGGACAGTCCCATCATCGCTGGCTCCCTTGTGGGGGCCTGCACAAGCCTCTTGCAACCCAGCAATGGCAGACGATTGCCTGGCATTGGCCACAACCTTAATGAGCTACCCACAGCTCCACCGTCTCTGTACCACAAAGGCTGGTGAGTAGAAGAAGCAATGGTGAGGCTCGTGATAGTGGCACTGCCCCCTCCAACCTTCATAGTAGCTGCCTCACCTCTTCATAGGGTTCTGAGGAGAGGCAGGGTGGGCTGCAGCAGTGGTTCTGCAGAGACACTGAGAGTTTTTTGGGGGGAGGGTGATTAAAACCCTCCCATTTCCCCCCCCAGCAATTTAAAGAAAAAATTCTGCACAATTTCCTCAGGTTTGTAGAAAATCCTCCTTTCTCTCCATCTCATTCCAATATGTAAATTTAAGGATCTGCAGACTGGGGCAAAGTTAGAATATATATGATTGAAACAAAGGTTGTCTTATCTCCGAAAATAACATTCTACTACTCTAACAACCAGAGCTGTCCAAGTTGCTTCACTAGCAATAACTGTTGTCTTGTATTGCATGTTGTGACATATTTTAGCCAATTTGTTTGAAAAGTAAGCTGTAAACAAACACAAGAACTGTGAAGATTTGCCTCTCAGGACCTTCTCTCTATGACCCTGAACTTCAGAGGCAAGGAGGGTGGCGGCTAGAGACATGGCATTTTCTATGGTGCACCTTTCAAATGTGCTCCCCTTTGAGGCTTGACTGGCACTTACTTTACTTTCTGCTGGACATCAGGCTGAAACACATCTTTTTAGGATTCTTATCTTATCAGCTTTTGATCAGTCTGCTTCTGTTTTATGGATAGTTTTTATGCTGCTTATGTCCAAAAGCTTGTTTTTAATACTGTAACATGATCTGAATTACAAGATGCCTCAAGCAGGACTCTGGAAAGGCAGCATGGAAATAGCCCAAATATTTAAATAAATAAAATATGAAGCTACAGCAGCAACAACTGTACCTTTTTGGCAGCACCCATTCTGACATTTTTGTACTAAACCACCTTAATCCCCCTGATCATTCAATCATTTCCCCAACATTTTGATCGGCAAAATCTCAGCTGGGGGGAATACACTGTTTGCATAGCAAGGACTATATTAAGTTTGCAAATCTGACTTTCCTAAATGGAACAAAGCAGTAGACAAGTGCACCTTTAAGACCAACTAAGTTTTATTCAGAATGTAAGCTTTCGTATGCTCTTAAGCAAACTTCATCAGACATATGGGAATGGACGCAGCAATTCTTAACATTTCCTCAGGTTTGTAGAAAACCCTCCTTTCTCTCCATCTCATTCCAATACGTAATGAGTGTGCAGTGTGGAATCATGGGAATGTTTTTAGCAGATTAAAAGAATCACAGATAGGATCTGTGTTTGTTAGCGTAGGACAAAAAGGGCTGAAAAAACACTAGGGGATAAAAAACAGACTGCTGTTGTAGGAGTGCCATAAATCTAGGTGACATTCTGGCTTTGTTAGTTTAAATAGAGAGCACGTTTACTCAAGAGATTATAACATCCATATAGTTTGTCATAGGATGGGTTGCTATATGCAATAAGTCAAACAGCCAATATCCCCCTTTTGAGTATGCCAATGCAAAAAAAACAAAACAAAAACAAAACCCCCCAATATTCTGATACACTGTTCTAAAAGAGAAATAATATAGGTTAGCCCTTAGAAAAACAGGGTGCATTGAAGTGTAGTGGAAGGTGGGTTAGTATATGTAATGAGACATATCCTAAATTTCCTAAATGACATTTCCTAAATGAAAACATCCATACTCAATCAGATAAAGATTCCAGGGGCATTTCGGGAATCGAAGTGCTCCCCCTTCAAGTAAATCGTTTTTATTATATTTTCATTTACTTCTGTTTGGACTTTCTGGGAAAGTAAATCAGGGCACTTGAATAAGACTACAATATATCCAAGACCACAGGCAGTAGATTGCAACAGATCCTTACATTTCTTTCTATACTTATAGAACTCCCAGGATTAAATAACAGGCGTCAGGGGAGCTGATTTAGATAGGCACGGCAGCATGAGCCCTTGTGTCCTTTTTATGACCTGAAACAGCCTCACAGAGCTGATGTTTGCTTTGCTGGGGCAAAACCTAGGAAAGATGCAAGCTTTCGGGACATTTGTCTTCTAAAGAAGCATTTTCTAAGTAGATGAAAAGTAGAGGGTAAGGGGTTTTTCTTTTGGATTACTGAGTAACAACAGATGGAATACAGCCCTCTGAATATCTTTGCATTTTGTTGAAGATTAACTGAAACTGAAAGATAGGTTTCCCTTATTGCATGCAGATGCTCCATTAGGACATCTTCTCAGAGCAGTAACTACATATAGGAATCTCAACCCACCAGCTCCATAAATTAGTACACCTAATCTAAATCATAGTCTACCACAAGGTGAAGGCTGCAACCACATTGCAATGATTCTCCATGTTGCTTTAACTGCTGTGGTGATTGTTGAGCCATTTGAAGAAAAAATGGAGCATCCACACAAATGGCAGAACACTAAATTCTTGCCACATTGTAATTTCTCCCTCCACATTCTTTTTGCAGGTGACATGGACAAAAATTGCTGCATCTTTTCCCATATATCTCCATGACAAAAAGGGCTTCAGAAACACATTTTTAAAAAATAAACTGAAAGCTTGGAATTCAGAACTAGGAGATTGTGAAGATAGTTAATTATTACATTACTGTTCTACAGTGCAACAATAACTGCAGATGTTTTTTTAAAAGCCCTCAAAAAGACTTCCAGTGATGTGACAAGAAAAAATGGCAGTTATGAAGAGTTGATGGAAGAAAATGGCACCTTTTTGTCCAGACAGCATGCAAATCACAGGTTTGCCATGTGCAAAATGACGGTGCAGAGCAACTGGTGTGAAATTGCTGGCTTGCTCAACACAGAAACAAAAGCCTGCCTCGGAGCAAGGTGAGTGCGGAATCAGCCCAGGTTAGAGAAGGACTGGAGAAAGGCTGGAGCAGGGAAAATCTAGTAAGTGGATAGCCAGAGAATGATGTAGTATGGAAACTAAGAAAAAAAGTGCTTTAGTTTGGAAGCAATTGTGGAGCAAAATGTTCATGTAGAAGCAGCCAAGTGTGCCTGCAGTGCAGACAAGCACCTTTAGAGCTTACATCTCCACCAGACCCAGTTAGAAGAATTGAGGAGTTTGGAAGAAACCATGCCAAATAGAGGTCAGGTCTACCTTTTCCTGTCTCGATCTTTGTTCCTGGCAGCTAAATTAGCTCCCCTCTCAAAAAAGTAACAATGAATGCAAATTAGGGCTCAGCCTTTGGGGCCTTTATTAAAAATGAAAGATAGAATGTGCACACTGTTTTGCAGAATGCTGATCAGACCAAACAAAGTATGAGTTTGTCTCTTATCCTAGAATAGTACAGAGTGGCCAACAGTACAAAACAGGGCTTATTTCACTGAGTTAAGCCCATACGAAGAACTCGTTCTTTAGTTCCTTTGGTAAGATCCTGCTTCTGAACCAGATGTAATGTACTTGTTGTGGCAACTATTAACAAGGTTATGCAACAGGGCACATACATAAAGTATGAACTCCAGCACACTGGTCACAGTACTGCATCTGAGCCAAACCACATCATAAACCACCGAGAGCAAAACAGAAGTCTGAATAAATTGTAGTTTGATAAAAACATTATTGTTCACAAACCCCAGATTCGTACTGCAATCCTAAACATAGTTGCCACTTTCTGAGCACGTTGACTAGTGGGCTTAGAGGGTGTAACTGTGCTCAGGGTTGCACTGCTAGAGATTTTAAAATGTCATTTTGTACATAACTTTGTCCTGTTGGTTGGCAGTCATGTACTTTGTATATACTGTAGCTTTGTAGTGTGTCGGTATCACTTGAACTGGCTTTCCTTTTGGAATCCTTTGAGCTGGGCACTTTTGGCTGCTGCATCTGGAGCAGATTAGGACCAGCTACCAAGGTAAGGGAGGCCCAAGACATTATTCTATTACAATTGCTTCAGTTCAATCTGATCACCTATCCCCTTTTCCAATACAGCTATTTGAATTTCCATCTGCCACAAGGTCACTGGCATCACCTTAAATCAAATGCCCTCTGGCTCCAAGTCCCATGATGAAAAATTTATGGTGTCCTGGACATGATGCAATTTTTACAGCTTTACAGCTAAAATCCTTTGGGCCTTTCTGACCAACCACGAAAAAGGGTCAATTTTATGATAATTCCCAAAGGCTCACATTTGTCTGTGCAATCTTTTTTTTGCCTCCAAAATATGTTCATGACTTCCAGCAATGTGTTTTATATTACCGGGAAGAACAGGAAAGATTTAATGGGAGGAAACAACTTGATTCTTACTCCATAGACTACACAAAGCAGGACTTCCAAATGATACCATGACTTCTTGACCAGAGCCAACTCATTTACCTTAAGTATCTCATGGCTTAGTTCTCCATTTTACACATTTAGTGGACCTGCAATGGTGTAAATTCAGTGGTGTGCAACAAGACCCTCATTTTCCTTCTGCAACTCTGTCTAATTTCCTTGCTTCATTTTCCTGCCGATCCCTATTTATGCTGAAACCCTGAGCTGCCTTTTCCAAATGTGCTACATCCTTCATTCCATAAATCGATTTTTCTCTAAAAGCTTTAGTCACACTCTATCCATTTTCTTGTTTATTATGAAATAACATACTGGGAGCCTGCAACAGCCTGCTCTGGAATCTGCAGTTAAGAATTTCCTGGAAAAGCTTGTAACCATTTCTATAGTTATGTTGATTTTCTGGGTCCTGATTTAAAGAAACTGGGAGCTGATGATAAACCCACCTCTGTGACCCAGACACATGTTTTCTTCTCTTAGCCCAGAGAGGCATGTAAAATTATAGACATAAACATACAGCCAATCCTTTCTCCTTCTCAGTAATCCATACTCAGCTACAGAGTATATAACCAGTCTGTTCTGTGACAAACAATTTGATCTAGGAGTAAAATAGCCATTCTTCCTCTCTTTTCACCATAAAATGTCACTAAAGAGCACTCAAAGATTTTGGAGTAACTCAAGATGTATTTTCAGATAGGTAGCTGTGTTGGCCTGCAGTAGAAAAGCAGAAGTTGAGTCTGAAAAAGGAAGCTTTGACTACCAAATGCTCCCTGGAAATCTTGTTGGTTTTTAAAGTGCTAATGTGATCTTGCTCAAGACATATTGGGCGTTTTCGCACTGACCTTCAAGTGGCGCGACCACCCTCTTCACACCGGAGGATCTGCCCGGATTTTGCACAAGAAGCGCCGGCGCACCCAAAAGAGCCGGCTACTTCCGTCGCGAAACCCGCTCAAACGTTTTCCTGCTTCTTGGCGGTTTCCGTTTGAGCGGGTTTCACGACGGAAGTAGCCGGCTCTTTTGGGTACGCCGGCGCTTCTTGTGCGAAATCCGGGCAGATCCTCCGGTGTGAAGAGGGTGGTTGCGCTACTTGAAGGTCAGTGCGAAAACGCCCATTGTTTACATACAGACACTCACTGAGGGCCAAACTATATGTTGCTCAGATCCAGATCATTTTGCCCTCAGTCACACAGCAGCTCTGGGGAAAGCCCCAGAAACTTTATTGGGTTTGGTACAATGTTGAAGGGCAGGGAAGACAAGAGCTCTTTCTCCCTCATCCAACCTGTAGGCCCAAGCCCAATTAAACATTATTCTTCCTGCACCTTCTGTGCAACTGAGGGGGAAAGCAACTCATCAAAAAATGTTACATGAAGTGTGGCCCTCAGTGAATGTCTGTCTCAAAACTCAGATGGATGATAATTTCTCCCATGGCTGGTTTAGTATGTAATGCTACACAGGAAGTAGAGAAAAAATGTACAGAAAAAAAAATAGAAGTTCAGATATTAACTATAAAAGAGGTAACATACAAGTGGCACCCACAAATATCTCCTCTTAGGGGCCTGTACAGATCCAGGGAATCATGCAGTTCTCGTGTATCATACAGCATTGTGTCCTGAATAAGCATACCCATAACCAGGGCTTTTTTCTTTTTTTGAGCAGGAATGTACAGGAACACAGTTCCGGCTGACTTGGTGTCAGGGTGTGTGGCCTAATATGCTAATGAATTCCTGCTAGACTTTTTCTTAAAAAGCCCTATGTTAAACAATGGTGACATCAAGGGGTGTGGCCTAATATGCAAATGAGTTCCTGATGGGCTTTTTTGCCCATAACTAACAAGCCATCTTGTATCCCCTCCTATCTTAGCAAACCCCACAGTTACTGATATGCTGGTCTGGCATCCAGTAACTCTACAGGAAATCAGTGATTTATTGAAGGATTTAAAAGCGGGTAAAGCACTAGGCCCTGATGGCTTCCTGCTGAGGTATTCACAAAGTTTGCCGATTGGTGGCTCTTGCCCCTTGCAAAATTGTTCTCTTTCATTGATCTACATGGCTCCATCCCAGACTCTTGGCTTGATTCTATAATTATCCCAATATATAAAAAGAGGGGGTTGGAGTTACCAGAAAATTTCCGCCCCATTAGTTTATTATCTATAGTGGGCAAATTGTATGCCAAACATTTAAAACTCCAATTAACTGACTGGATGCGCCGAGGAAACATCATAGGTCCTGAACAAATTGGCTTCTCCAAAGGCAAATCTGCTAAGGACCATTGCTGCACTCTGGCCTTCCTTGCTGAAAAATATATGCATACTGGGACAAAAAAATTATATTCTGCCTTCATCGATTTGAAGGGCGCTTTTAATTTAATAGATAGAGCCCAACTATGGATTAAGCTAGGTTACCTGGGAATGGACCCTTGTCTGCTGTTTCTCTTGAGGAAACTTCATACTAATACTTTTTGCCAAGTGAAATTTTCTTCTAGGGGTGACTTGACTAGCAAAATCCCACTGTTAAAGGGGGTTAAACAAGGTTGCGTGCTGGCCCTGCATCTTTTAAATTTATTTTTAACTGACCTGGCACAATTTTTGAACCCTATTAATGGTCATCCACCTAAACTAGCAGGCCGAGCGGTCCCCTTATTACTTTATGCTGATGATACTACCATTCTCTCTTGCACAAGTGTGGGCCTGCAAAGGTATTTGAATGCCTTCTATGACTACTGTAATTGTAATTCACTCTCTATCAATTATGCCAAATCTAAAGTAGTTGTCTTTTCAAATTGCCGGCGCCCACAGAGATGGTTTATTGGCAACTCAACAATTGAGCAAACAAAATTTTTTAATACTTGGGGATCACTTTTAATCACAAATTAAGCTGGGTTTCAACACCGTCAACTTGGCTAAATGTTCGGCTGCTCAAATTAAACAGTTTTTCTTTGCAAGGGGCAACCAATTAGTTCCAGCAGCAATTAAGGTGTTCAAAGCCAAAACACTAGCCCAAATTCTCTATGATATCCCTATATGGATCTCAGCATTTACCAGGAAAGTGGAGGGCATTCAACCCTCATTCTTTAGACAAATTCTTGGTATGCCAAAATGTGTGTTCTACTTTGCTCTCTGCTCTGAAGTGGGTCAGTCTTTGGTGGAGACAAAAGCCTGGGTTGCAGTGTTTAAATTCTTGGTCAAAATTCACTTTAGAACAGATCCTAACAGCCTTCTTGACTGTATGAAAAGAGACCCATATATTTCATCCTGGACAGCAGTGTTTATGTCCAAACTTAACCAGTTGGGGATAGAGGTTGATGATTTTTTTACTTCTGATGAGTCATATATCTTCAGACTGTGGGAGTTGGAGGAAACGAAACTACGGCCAACAGACCCTTATATTTGCTCCCCAGCTTCCTTAGGTCTTTATGCTTTCTGCAGCAAAATGCCCCATTATCTATCAGACTTAACCATTCCAAGTCATCGCAGGGCATTTATGTTGGCTAGACTAAATGAGTTTCCTTCCAAGTTTTACAAGGGAGATATCATCAAGTCCCTTTAGGCGACAGACTCTGTTCCTATGGAGCGAATATTCCCGACTCAATTCAGCATATATTGCTTGATTGTTCCTTTTATCATAATCTCTGTAAAGATTTATTTTGTAAGCTTTCTTTCTCCCCTGATTTGTCTATTCTGCCACCCTGTTATTATTTATTGAATGATACTGAGGGGCAGGTTAGCGAGGCTGTGGCAAAAGTTTTGGCTGACATCATTAAATTTAAATCTGACCATATATGAATGCATCTGTAAGCCGGTTTCATTCTGATTTTATCTCCAATGTTTAAATTTTTATATTATGTGTATTTTTATTTGCAACTGTTATGCCATTAAAGGTTTGGTATGGTATGGTAAACAAGCCATCTATCTTGAAGCCCCCTTGAATAATTTCCGAATAGTGTAGCAAGCCACCATGCAGCATCACTCACAGTAAAGAGACTGGCCCCTGTACCAACCATGGAAGCAGTAAAACTAAGCTGTTGACAAACAAAGTAAGGGTCTCTGTATACTTGGGGGATTTCCTAGATATGCTGAAAATTTACAAATTAAGAAACAAGAAAAGAAAATCCCTCTCCCATGACCCATGCTGGTCTAATGACAACTGAACATGTTCTAGGAGTGAGAACAAAATGTTGAAAGCAGCTGAAAGTCAGTTAAATGAAAAAAGGGGAGAGAAAATTAGTCTGCTCAGTTCTTAGGGAGTTTACTGAATCCTGGATGGAGACATTTTTGAGTGAAATGGGAGTAGCAATTTGTTTCCCCTCTTGTGATGTTTCTCCTCTTGTGAATCATCATGGGGCCCTAGGCTGTGTCACGTACCACACAGGCATGAACATGGCAAACTATAGCTTCATTTCATTTCCAAAGAGAAGCATCAGTCAATCCACGTTCCTCACCTTGACAGTGAAATCTGCTGTGAGAGGGCCTGGCATCCTCAGTATCTCCTTGTCGGGAAACTTCTGGAAGTCAATACTAGAATTTTCCACAAGAAAAGAGCCTGTGGAGCTGAGGCTGTTTTCACCCTTCACACCTTGTAGTGTCTTTGTTTCTAAATCTGCCAAACATAAACAATGTAATTATTTTCAATGCTCTTAGGATAAAACAAAATAATTTTGGCAATGTTAGCATCCTTTGAAGTGGTAAAATTAATTGCAATGGAATCCATTTTTACTTGAGAGGCAGATTTTCCTAAAACTGAACTAGAAATTGCAGCTACTAAATGTGTTCATTCTTTCTGGTGACTTCACCTGCACCTTCAAGTGTTCCCCCTTAAATCCTGCATCTAAACTTCATTTTCCTTCCCGCTGTACCATCCTTTAGTAGGAATTATTGTAGTTCCCAGAATAGGTGAACAAGTTAAACAATAATTCCTACTAAAGGATGGTACGGCGGGAAGGAGGGGGAAAAGAACTATGAGTGCACGGCTTCCTCACATCTTTCATACAAGGGCTACAGTTATATAAACATGAACCTTTTTGCAGAGCTATCCAAGGAGAAAACAAAGCCTCAGCCAGAAGGTCTGCAGGCTGGGGTGGAGAGGGTGAGCTCTGAATTTCATTGTGTGCTTTCCAAAGTGCTTCAAAATTCCATTACATATATCCCCTGCCCATGGACTGATTTAAACACAATGCTGGCTAGGCAACTTTGCAGTGTGACTTTGCAGATGCCAAAGCAGGTAGACACACTTACCTGCTTGATTACACTGGCATGCAAGCTGCTATGTATATGGAAAAGTGTGCCTCCCTCCTATTCCAACTCCCCTCTACCATTGCCCCTCTCATGCTAGAGGACCTTTTAAAAATGGCTCTTTCTAAATCTTCATAGCATTATAATAAATTGTCACAATCTCCTAGTTCCCATCTTTTTTTTTTTTTAAAGAAGATCTTCGAGCACTCTTTATTGCGGAGTTATCAGGGAAAATGTATAGGCTAGATCAGTCGTATAAACTCCATTGAAAAGGGCTAGAAACTTCCTTTTCTTAAAAAAAAAAAATGAAACCCAGGAACAAGGAGATTATGGCATTAATGCTACAAAGCTATAGTGAGTAGAATACTTGATTTTCAAAAAATAACTATGGTGTGACAGGGATAATGGTAGCCATAAGAGAGGCTAGAACAAAAGCCCATCATGTAGAAGTCTCAGTTAAATGTTCTGCTCCTATTATTTTGTTAAGAAAATATTAATATGCTCTGGTCTTAGACTTGTGCACAAACAATGAACAGTGCAGCCAGCATTGGAAAATACATGTTCCACAGGCACAGATGATCCCAGAATGCATCGGAAAGCAGATGATCCTCTGACACACACATGTGTATGTAAACAAATTTTTAGCATGTAAACATTTCATGTTTTAAGTCCTTAATGCATAGCTGCTTTTCATAAGTAGCAAATCAGTTTCAACTAATTTCTACCTGAGTACTAATTTGCACGGGCTAGTGTTTTTGCATTGCTAGTATCATATTTAAATCCGGGCACGCACACACAATCACACTTACAATGGTACCAATCAGTTATCCTTTGATGAATATCACCATTTGTACGCTCCTGTAACTGTTGTCCTCCCACTTTTAGCCCCTGCAAGTTTTGTAAAAATGGATGGTGGGGAGTGAGCTGGAGAGAGACACAACTGAGAAGAAAAAGTAGGAGGAAAACAGATACAGGAGTACACATGGATATAGAACAGGAAACCAAATACTTGGCACCACAACTGAGGTTTTTCATAAGATTACATTTTTTAATGCTATGAGATATCAACCTGACAAATTATAGATGCAATGTAATAACATGACCTACTCAATGAAAACTCCCTTGGGCGTCAATCTGTTAGGCTTATTAGACTATTTCTTTCAGTATCTTCTCATTACTCAAACTGGCCTGTGAGCATTTTGCCAGGGGAACACATTAACTGCAAACACATTGCAAAACTGTGATTTAATGTTAGGTGACAATGAGTTTATTCCAGGACACTTTTAAAAAACGGTTATCATCTAGGAGTCATTCTGGGTCTTGAAAATCATGTTACAAGGCCCCTACAAATCCACAGAGAGGCACAAGGAACATACAATGTTTAAATTAACAAATCCAAATAAGCAAACCTTTCCTGCAGCATCCAAATTAGAAATGGTTCTCTTGATTTTCTCCTTAAGAGCCCCTTCACAATTTGCCTGAAAAGTGGCATTGCCTCTTCTTAATGGAGCAAGTAGACACACAACTACTGTGTCAATCAACCTGCACTTTGGGCAGTCAGTCAGCTGACCCAGTCATTAATTTCACAATGAAAATGCTTAATGAAAACTTTGAAATTCTCCCCATCTAAGCTTTTAGCTGGGTTTTGGCATTATATATTACTAGGCCTTATCCACAAACTGGAAGCAAGGCACTGGGAACCCTCTACTATTTTGCTTTGTATTTCCAAATTTTTGTACAAAGTTCTGTGCATACATAATTCACCACAGCTTTCTGTTGCTTTGTGTATTTTCCCTTCCTCTATGATACTAATGCACATGGTTGCCATATACCCTCCGTATACCACCAGGCAGCTGATAGGACAGGGAAAAAGCTGCCAGTGATGATGTGACATCACTTCTAGGAAAAATCTTGAAGCGATATCATGGCCTAGTAGGAATTGCTGGAAACTCTATGGTAAACAGAGCCATTGAGAGCCAACCCTGCCCCCCGGACAATGATTCCATCTGGGGTCCCCATATGACCCTGATCCAAATCAAATATCATAACAACATAAATCACTTGACTAGCTATTATGATGCATCTGTAATAACAATAGCATCCACATGTCCATCTGCCTGTCCATTGTGGCACTAGCTTCAGATGATCACGGGAGTTCCAGGGCCAAAAACAAAGCTATTTGCAATGGAAGCTAAATTCTAGCTTCTGTTCTTCATTTATTACCATTAAGACAGATTAATATTCTATTATCATGCATGTAAAGCAGGGCTGGGGAACCTTTTTTCTGCCAAGGCCCATTTGGATATTTATAACACCATTCACGGGCCATACAAAATTATCAACTTTAAAAACAGTGCTCCGCCAAGAGAGAACAATTCAGGCCAGCAAAATTAATGCAAAAATTAATGCAAATAATTGTTTTTCTATTTGAAGTCATGTGGGGAGAGCCTAATTTGGTACACACCCACCCACCCCTGGGTCACCGCCCTAGGCAAATGCCCTAGGTCCAGGGCTTTTTTTTTTGTAGAAAAAGCCCAGCAGGAACTCATTAGCATATTAGACAACATCCCCTAATATCAGCATATTGAATTGGTGGTACCTGGAGGGAGAAAGGGAGAGAGAGAGATGGAAAGAAAAGAAAGGGAAATAAAGAAATGGAGGAAAGAAAGGAGAATAAAGGGAAATAAAGAAATGGGGGGAAGAAAAGGGAATAAAGGGAAATAAAGAAATGGGGAGAAGAAAGAGGAATAAAGAGAAATAAAGAAATGAAAAGAAATAAAGAACAGTGACAGTGACTTTTCTAGGCCTTGCAGCGATCCTGGCTGGCCAGCCAGGCCCCAGGGAGGCTACCACGCAGTGTGGCTGGGTCCCACAATCTCTGCTGGCTAGCCAGGCCCTGGGGAAGCCACTGCACAGCACAGCTGTGCCCCACAATCCTCACTGGCCAGCCAGGCCCCAGGGAGGCCACCACGTGGCTTGGCTCGGCCCAGCAATCCCCTAGGGCCATACCAAGTGATCTTGAGGGCCATAAACGGCCCTTGGGTTGGACGTTCTTCACTAAAGGGTAGAGGCATGGTAGAATCCTTTTACTACTATGATAGATTATGGAGAAATATTAACTCCTCCCTTTTGTTCATAATATTAACAAAGGTTTGCTATTATACTACTATTAAATAAGTTCTAAGTTGCCAACCAGGATGGATGAGAAGCAGTTGAGAACAAGACTGAAAACTAAGAGAAGAGGGGAATTAGAAGACAGGATAGAGAAATGGCAGATTGTGAAAGGAAGAGAGCAAATCAAAGGAGAAGGATTAGAATAGTGTTTGAAAACATATAAATTATGGAAAGGACAAAGGCTCTCTTTTTAAAACGTTACTATCACATACTAACAGGGCTGCCCCTTTGCAAGTTCTAGATGCGCAGACAAAACTATGGAGCTGGGTGGAACTAAAGGAAGAGGGAAGCCATAGATTGCAGGAGGTAACAACTTTATCAGGAGGCCGCATCCTGGCAAGGACTGATGCATGTCCTGACTGGTCTTGCTTTTCTCCAGTGCTGACTTGGCTGATGGGCTAAAGCAGGCTCTGATAAGCAACGGGTTTCTCTCAGCCTCCTAGTCAATGTGGCAGAAAGGTCCAGCCAGTGGAGTCAAAACAACTGTTTGCTGTGTACTGGCTTCCCTTCGTCCCTCGTGGTTGCAGTGCAGAAAAACATTAGGAAAAAAAGTAAATTCATTCTGTGACTGCAGCATGACACTGGCTTTAGAGACCCTCCAGCTGACTTGGGCCCTGGGAATTTTGTTTCTCCAGTCCTGGTAGGGTTGCCAGGCCCAACTCAAGAAATATCTGGGGACTTTGGGGTGCAGCTAGGAGACTTTGGGGGTGGAGCCAGGAGCAAGTGTGTGACAAGCATGATTCAACTCCAAAGGGAGTTCTGGCAAACACAGGATAGAAGCACTTTCTTTTGGGGCTCATAGAATTTGACCTCCTAGTCTAATATGTTTGAAACTTGGGGGATGTTTTGAGGAGAGGCACTGGATGCTATGCTGAAACTTTGGTGCCTCTACCTCAAAACACACCCCCAGTGCCCCAGATACCCACTGATCAATTCACCATTATGGAAATTAGTCTCCATAGGGCATAATGGAGTGCCCAGCAGACATTTCCTCCCCTCCCCACTTTCTGATAACTCTGAAATGGGTCAGGGCCTCCAAACTGGGGGATCCCCTGTCCCCAATTGGGGATTGGCAACTGTAAGTGCCCCCCCCCCTTTGTGGCCTTGATAGTAAAGTTACAGAAAACCCCTCTGTGGTGGACTGTACTTTCAAAAGGTTAGAAGTATTGTACAAATAGGTAAAGAACTGTGGGTAAATTCTTCATAGAGCCAGAAAGCCTTCAGAGACAACCTGATCCTAAAAATCTGATTGGTTAGCATCAGTTGAGCGGAGAAAGACTTTTGAACTGGATGCTGAGGAGAATTCATTCTGAATTCAGCCCTGACTGAGAGCAGTTTAACATGGAGAACTGGGGGAGAGTTGGCAAGGAAGAGTGGGTAGTCTGGTAAAGACTTCCATTCAAGCCAAGAAAAGGCGATAGATCTAGAGAGAGAAGAATTTCCCAACCCAGTTAAAACAGGGAAATAGCCTGAGGAGTGGAGAAATCCATGTGAAATTTTAAGAGTCAATTAAAACTCAAGAAGAGTACTGGTGTGTTTAGAGAAGGGATCTGGGTACTGGACAGAGTGTACCAGCCTTCTGAAAACTGAAAGACTCACTGAATACTCAAAAAAGTGTACTGGAGTGTTTTGGAAACACTGGAACAAAAGCCTCTCATCTTAAAAATCCTAAGTCACTGGTAAAAGTTTATGAAACTCTCAGTAGCCTGAAACATATGAACTGAAGTCTGTGCATATACTGTTTTACTTCAGAGTTCTATACTGAGTTCTCAGAAATTTTATCCCAATTTCACCTGATCTTTCCCCTCTATGTTGAATAAAATACTTTGTTGATTTGGCATTCCAAATGCCTTGAGTGCCATTTAAATTTAAGTTAAAGGGGGCTCCCAATCCTTCTCTCATGTTCCTGGGTTGAACCATCAGCCAAAATATCATACTGTGATAGGGTGGGACAGCCAGAGTTCTTCAGAAAGGAAGAGAGAAGAAAGCAGATACCTAGGGCAGCTCAGTCAGAAAAGGAAAGATAAATGAAGGGAAAATCTTGCCTTGTGGGATGGAAGTGGATGGGGGCATCATGTCCTCAAAGTATCAGTGAAAATCCATCTAGGAAAAACTCTTTAGGCATTGCCAAAACTCCCTATGGTTCTGACATTTCCTAGAAAGATGTGACATCACTTCTAGGTCTTTCCAGAAGTAACTTCATATCATCACTGATACCCCCCACTTCTGGTCCTCATCTTGGTTGCCTGGCAACCCTAATCATATGGACATGTAAGCACTGGAAAACACTAAAGAGACAAATAAGTGAGTTGTAGATCAAATCAAGCCTAGAAGCTAAAACAACTAAAATGAGGCTATCATACTTTGGTCACAAGATTCACTTCAAAAGACAATGATGCTAGGTAAATGGAAAAGAGAAGAATCAATTTGAGATGGATTGACTCAATAAAGGAAGCCATGGCCTTTAGTTTGCAAGACCTAAGCAAGGCTGTTAATGATCAGATGTTTCAGAGATCATTAATCCATAGGGTTGCCATAAATTGGAAGTGAATTGACAACACTTACAACACACACAGGAGTGAATGCGTGCATCAGTGGAATACTTCACATAAAGAATATGATACAACCATACACATGATTGCTTTTTTGCAGTGTTTGTCACTGTACATTGTTAATGCAGACAAGAAAAAAGACATTAAGGTGCTGGGGGAACTGAGAGTTGTGGCAAGGCTCATGTGACAATTCTAGAATTAATATCAGAAATATTCCTAGTAAACCCAGAATTAAAAAGGAATGGAATACAGCACAGAGTTAACTTCCAGAACAGTACAGGAACTGGAAATCCTTTCATCCCTATCCCCATGGTGAAAGTCATATATAAACTACCTCACCTAAACAAGTTCCCATCCTCACATAAAAAAAGGTATTTACTTCTCTCATCTGTGCACACAGACTGCTCTATGAAGTCTCTCTGTCTTGGCTTCTGTACAGTCTAATCTTATTGAAAACAGAGCTGCAAAGAGATAACACTTGCTTCTTGAAAAAACAGCACATGCAAAAAGAGAAGGTAAGATGGTAAAGCCATTTATAGGGAAGGAAAGAAGAGCCACAGGCAGACAAGCCAAGAGAGGACCATTTATTCCTCAAGATTTCCCTTTATTTTTTTCTCCTTTTGCTAGTGTGCAATGTGCAATTTTGAGCTCTAAATCTAAACACATATTTAAAAATTACCCTCTACCTACTGCTGTTCTTCAGTACAAACCACAGAGCACAAACTGTGATCGATTCCTCACTAGCCTTATGTCACTCACTCTCATCTTCTCCACAGGGCTTCTGTCAAGATTTCACACTATCTGCCCTGGAGCTGCAACTAGCTCTGCCTCTTTCATGCAGCAAACAAGATCCTCTAAAAACCAGTTTCTGTTTGCTGCATGAAAAAGGCGAAGCTAGTTGCAGCCCCAGAGCAACCAACTGCACATCTGCATGGTAATATCTGACTTCTAAATATCCTGCAAAGATTGCTCAAAATCCACTATCTCTATTGTATTTTTATTTACAGCAAGAATTCTAAAGCATCTTCTGTTCAATTCCTTTAGGAAAAGATGACATTGAAAGGTGGAAGAGGGCTGACACCATCCTAGGCCCCTTGGTAGTGTGGGTGTATTGCTGCCGGGTACTATAAGGGCAAGCAGGGCTAGGGTCATGGCCACCTGCTATGGGCCAGGTGAACCTGGGAGAAGGTCAGGTCTTAAGACACACAGGGCTGGAGAAAGTTTGCATTCCAGGAGTCCACCTTTGAAAAATGCATTACTCTCACCTTGTGCTGTTGTTGCACGATGGCAATCATTTGCAGGTGGGCTGGCTTGTCGACACAGTATAATCCAATTGCAAATAATCACTACAGCAGAACAATAGCATAATAGCTAGTAATGTGCAGATAGAACCCATGAGACTTCCATTTTTTTCATAGGAATGCAAGCCATTAAGATATACTTGGAACCCTTGTCTTTCATCTCTTTATGGCTTAATCTAGCATTTTTCAACCTATAGATCCTCGTTTACATTTTTTAAAAATTCACAGATCCCCAGTCCTTCACATCCTCCTTTCCTGATACACACTTCACAACACAAAGACAGCCCCTTTTGAAAGCACTTGCAGAAAGCTGTGTATGCTCCATGGAGGTATCTGATCTTGGGCGTTTTCGCACAGGGCTTACCCCGGAGCGACGTCCATCTTCACCGCGCAGCGTCTGCGCGGATTTGGCACCAATTGCTCCGCAGAACCAGGAAGAGCCGCGAAGTGCCACGGCTTTTGCGTCGCAAATGTAAACCGCCAAAAACCAGTTTACATTTGCGACGCAAAAGCCGCGGCTCTTTGCAGCTCTGCGGGGCAGTTGGTGCGAAATCCGCGCAGACGCTGTGCGGTGAAGAGGGACGTCGCTCTGGGGTAAGCCCTGTGCAAAAACGCCCCTTGTGTCTTCAAATTGATAGTCTGAAATCCTCATCAGCTTCATTTTGGGGGGTTAAGTTTTCCTTTATCCTATGTAAATGGCCTACAAAGGCAGGTCTCAAAGAGTACCTGATTCTAAAGTGCCGCAACTCAAAAGGCCTTGACCCAAGTTCTAACAATGCCAGGGATTTTTTTGTAACAGAACTTTGCATATTAGGCCACACACACCCTGATGTAGCCAATCCTGCTGGGGCTTACAGTACGCCCTGTACTAAGAGCCCTGTAAACTCTTGGCGAATTGGCTACATCAGGGGCATATGGCCTAATATGCAAAGGAATTCCTGCTACAAAAAAAGTCCTGAACAATTCCCAGCCTTTGATTGGAAGGGACTTTGTGCCAGAGGCAGCGAGAAACTTCCTTACTGGTTAATCATTTCTAGATCTGGTGTCCCCAACATGGCACTCCCCAGCATCTTTCCTGGCACCCACCACATGTTTTTAGGAGGAGGGTAGGGCCAGGTGGGGTTTTTGCCACTGGAGATCTGATTGGCTGTGCAGATTTTTTTTTAAAGTTGCTTTGGAAGCAGCTACCACCAAAGCACAAGCATGTTCACTGGTGACTGAAGGTAAGCTGTGTGTATGTAACAAAATATTTTTAAAGGTATGTTCATTTAAAAATGCAACCCATTAAGCAGAGATTCTGCCTGAAACACTGAAGAGTTACTATTAGATGACTGCACTTCCTTGATGCTACTCAACCAATCAGAGTTCCTAGAACAGGGCTACTGAATTGAAGCCACTAATCAGCATGTTTTCTGCTTAGTGCTCTGAGGTGACCCTGAAGTTAGGCTAGGTGACTGTGGCTGGCACTAGCTCTATGAGTTCCTGCTTGTCAAAAGAGAAGGGAAGCCAATTCTATCCCCTTCTCCTAATTGGGGGGTGGGGATTCTGAACCATATCCTTAGAAAACTGACAGGACTCCATTTCCATGTCATCTGGAAATATAAGAAGGGTTTACCTTCTGACCTCAATTTGAGAAAAGCTGGTGTAAACCATATTTCCTGTACCCTCAGATAAATGTCTAGTTGGTATTTGATCGGCCCTCTAGCTGGACCATAAGGAAGGCTGAGCGCAGAAGAATAGATGCTTTTGAGATGTAGTGCTGGAGAAGAATCTTGAGAGCCCCTTGGACTGCAAGAAGATCCAGTCAGTCAGTCCTAAGGGAAATCAACCCAGACTGTTCCTTGGAAGGTCAGATGCTAAAGCTGAAGCTCAAATACTTTGGCCACCAAATGAGCAGAGAGCACTCACTTGAGAAGATCCTGATGCTGGGAAAGACAGAAGGCAAAAAGAAGAAGGGGACGGCAAAAGATGAGATGGCTGGACAGTGTTACTGATGTAACAAACACGAATTTGAGCAGACTTCGGAGGATGGTGGAAGACAGGAGGGCCTGGCGTGACTTTGTCCATGGGGTCGCAAAGAGTAGGACTCGACTGTGCGACTGAACAACAACAACTTTTTCTGAAGTCAGAAAAAAGAAGCCAGCTGGGAGCTAAGATGCCCTCAGGACACTGGCCTGTGAAACCAAGTCCATGGTGGTATACTGGAGCTAAGCATCTCAGTGTCCTTATTGAGTTTGCATCCTTCATAACTCTATAAAGTCATATTCCTTAGCAATGGCTGATATTTTAGGTGTAATTTCTTTGGTTGGTACTTCCCTTAAATAACACAATCCAATATCTAATGTGCATGTTTCCTTTCCATTTTTTAATCCATGCCAGAGAAACACAAAAGTAAACATGTGAGCAAGAACATGTGTTAAATGCATAAGCAATTTGAAGGCTGATCTCAACAGCAGGGAAGCCTTCAATGTATCCTCATCTGCCAGTGAAATCTTTTTTACAGAAGCACTTAGTATCAAGCTAGCCAGTTATATAGCCAAGTTATATAGAAACAGGAATGGCTGAAAACTCAGACCAGGCTTGGGTACATTATCTTCAGATATATATGTGTCTCTTATTGATATTTCTTGGATTTGCAAAGGCATTTAAGGATGGAATCATGGCCCCCTTGTGCTGAAATTGGAAAACCCCATCCCCTAAACTCTTGTTTTAAATACAGCCCCACAGGACATCAAGAGGATTCTGAAAACTAGCACAAGTGTTGGGTGTTCTTTTTATTTCTTTTTTACTTACATAAATGGCCAGGCCCTTTCAGCACCAGGCGAACATGTCGACTTCCATAGGGAATAGCAACCACACTGTCATCCGCTGGAGGTGGGGGGGTGGGGGTGGCAGAAGAGAAGACAAAAACCACACATGGTCAACAAAATCAAAGGAAGTTTCCAATTTCCAAACAAGCAATGAAAGCAATTCTTCATGGGAAAATTGCAAGCAAACTTTTTGCTAGTCTGAAAAAAAACCACTGAAATCCAATGACCCCTGAAGAAAAATAAAAGACTAATGTGAAGCTATCATGCTCATTGCCAACTCACAAACTCTGTATTTCATTGTGTGCTGCATTATGGACAAATATTTTCAAGAGAAACACCATTTTCGATTACATTTTTCTATGTTCATTTATATAAAAAATAGATATTGCTATTCCAAATCAGTAGTAGCAGCAGCTACTCCTATAGATAGTCCTTTTCAGTCATTACACTTCCAGCACTCCTACCAAACATACCAGGATATAATCATCTCAGTACGTTAGCCCTCTACAGATGTTCTGTTCCTGCAAACTAGGAGCCCACCACCTGCGTTCATTGGGAGCATATGGATTTCTGCAATGCACCTAGTATGAATTTTTACTGTCTCATGTGAAATGGGGAGCCCATAGATTTTCCATGTAGTTAGAGCATCTATTCGCATGAACCAGTCCCACAAAATCAAGGTTCTGATTCATTTGAATGAATGCTGCACAGCAGAACATCTGAACAGGCCTTTTGTATGTTCTGGCATCAGTACACATAATCAGAAATCTTGATTTTTCAGGGTACATGTTTGTGCATTCCAATGCTGGAATATAAAGACACTGCCAGACAAAATAGCGATCACACAGTACATCAGTGATGTCAAACATGTGACCTGAGGGATGGATCAGGGTTCCTATCAGACTTGCAAGCAACTCATTGTCATCTGCTTCCTTCTCTGTCTCTTGCCTCCTTCTGAATCACAGCCTGTTTTGCCAGGCTTGCTCAATCGCACAGGAGCTACAGAGCAAAGCTGACCAGCACATGAAGCAACTTATGTACAAAAGCTGGCAATGTCCAGCCTTTTCAGGGTTTCCCCTGTGTCTTAGGCTCAAAGCATTGACCATGAGATTTCTGTAATGAATATCAATAAATCAAAAGTAGGTTTGCAACTTACAGAGACACACCTGAACAGCATACTTAAGATTGCTAGAACATAGACATTGTCTCCAGATTTTGATGCAATAATTCAGAGCAAGAGGTGTCAGTTATCAGAAACTGTTAAATAAAATATTGCAAGAGTTCTAATCTTTTAAGCATATTTTATTTTCAGGTTTTTTTTAAAAAAAATCTTTGTGCTTGTCTGTGTCCTTTATAAAGTTTATACCGTATCTCCACTTCCTGGCATTACATTTATAACACACATGACCCGTCCCAACAGGTCTCATTTATGTCTGATCCAGCCCTCATTAACAAATGAGTTCAACACCCCTGCACTACATGGTCTCCTGATCAGGGCTGGCCCTAGACTATCTGGCACTCTAGGTAAGGCTAACTTCTGGCACCCCCCCCCCTCCTGCACTGATAACATCACCAAGTCATATGGAGGGCACCCAGTTCGGCGCCCCCAGAAGGCAGAACCCTAGGAAATCACCTAGTTTGTCTAGTGGCAGGACCGGTCCTGCTCCTGATACATGCAGTAGGTGTACCAGAATTGTATCAGCTGAAAAAGGCTAGGTAGAGTAAAAAGTAATGATTGTGTATAGCCTTTCTGTAAGCCTCATTGCTTGCAACTGGCTATGTAACTAAGATTAAATGGATTAGTCATTCAAGTTTTAATTGCAGAAGATTAATAACAACCAGAAATGGAAGAGCAAAGTTTGAGTCCAGTGGCACCTTTCAGACCAACAAAGTTTTATTCAAGGTATGAGCTTTCATGTGCATGCACACTTGCTCAAGCTCATGCCTTGAATTAAACTTTTTGTTGGTCTTAAAGGTGCCACTGGACTCAAACTTGTTCTGCTGATTCAGGCCAACATGGCTGTCCACCTGGACCTAGCCAGAAATGGAGATGATGAAAACAGAAAGAAATGGGAAAGGGAAGACTAAAACATCGCCTAGGAACTAGATGGATGGAGCACGTAAAAGAGCTGAGTAGAGATGGGCATGAACTGGCTCACAAACTAAAGTTCACGAAAAATTTGGGCTAGTTCACAAAGTCAAGTTCATGGAGAGTCAACTGGCACAAACTTTCAAACTGTTCATGGAGGTTCCTGAGCAGAGACATTTCCAGACAGTCTCTGCTCAATCAAAATATTTACAGAACTTCAAAGCACCAATTTAAAGGGCATGTAGAGGAGCATTGGGCACGTGGTCTCCTGCAACTTTGATGTCTCTGTCTTGCACAGGATCTGTTCTATACACTCTTGAACCCTGATCATTTTGACAGGCTCAGGTTCAGGAGTATATAGAATGGAATCTGTGCAAGCTAGAGACAACAAACTCGCAATGAGCCTCCCCTGTATGTTCCTCTATATGCCCTCCAAATTTGGTGTCTCTAGCTTGCACAGGATCTGTTCTATACACTCTTGAACTTCCTGAACAGAGCCTGTCAAAATGACAGCTGACAGGAAGTCATTCTTGACATCTGCAGGTTCAGGGGTGCATTGAATGATCACGGGGGATTTCCAGCTGACTTTCCTCTACCTGCCCTTCACATTTGTTGAGGGTTGAATGTACAGGGTTCTAGTTAGCCCCCCCCCCAGAAGGTGCCTCATCAGTTTGTGACAGTCTGTGATTAGTGAATGGGCAGGGCCAGTGCATGGGAGTAGGCCAAGTAGGCTGCTGCCTTGGGCACCACTTGGCCTAGGGGTGCCATGAGGTGCCCCTTCTCCCCACACCCGCTGAACTTCATCTCCCCGTGCCCGCTGCCATCCGTCTCCCCCACCTCCCTGCGCCCGAAGACAGTTCTCATCTCACCACATCACATCTGTCTCTGCGTCACATCCATCTCCCCACCCCCTGCTGCCTCTCCTTCCCTCCCCGCACCCACCTCCTCCCACCCAAAGATGCTTCCCGTGAGAACTCAGGCTGGCCTGCCCGCGCTTCAAGGGGGGCTGGCCAGCTCCCTTTGAAGCAGGGGAGGGCAGGGCTGAGTGATCACGTGAAGCGTGTGCAGTGTGGTGACATCATCGGGCTTTGCGCACTTTGCATGGGCAAAAAAAGATGGGGATGGGAAACAGGCCCCCGCCTAGGGGCACCAGAACCCCTAGCACCAGTCCTGTGAATGGGGCATGCCATAAACAACAAATTAAACTGCAGTTTTTCAGTTCATGCCCATCCCTAGAGCTGAGATCAAAATGTTGAATGCACATGAGAAACAAAGAAGAAAGGAGCAAGTGGAGGCAGCATGACATAAAATACATGTTCTAATTAATCACATTGCACACTAGAAAATTCTGAGTTTGAAAGTCCTTTACACAGATAAACAGTAATATAATAAGTTTGAGGTAAAACAGAAACTGGGGCGGAAAGTCAGACCAGAACAGATTTTCAGGCATTTACACAAATCCAAAGGCTTTATACTCCAGCCATCTGAAAGCATCAAAGTTGCATACCCCTGTTCCATTCTACCTTTACAGTAAGTGCTTGCACAGTCTGAAACACAGATATCTACAGTGGTTCATTATAACCAACACAACACGGATAGAACTAGAAAGAAAACACTGGCTAGAAGCTGTAGTCCAGTGGCTCCATCAAAACCAACAACATTTTATTCAGAATGTAAACTGATGAAGTGTGAATGCACATGAAAGCTTACATTTTGAATAAAACTTTGTTGGTCTTGAAGGTGCCACTGGACTCCAACTTTGTTCTATTGTTTTAGACCAACACAACTGCCCACCTGGATCTATCTAACTGGCTAGAAGACTTTTCAAAGGTCTAAAAGTCATTACAGCTTAGCAGCTGGAGAGCTAGGATTCCTAACTGCAGGTTGTGAAATTCCTGATGATTGTTGGTGGAGACTAGGGAGGGCAGGGTTTGGGGAGATGAGAGTCCTCATCAGAGTATAATACTATAGAGTCCACTCTCCAAAGCAGCCATTTTCTCTAGTGGACCTGATTTCTAATCCGGAGATCAGCCATAATTATGGGAATATCTCAAAACTCAAGTGGTGCCAACCTTGTAGGTTGAGTTGATAAAGCTAGACAAGTCACTAACCTCAGTTTCTGCTTTACAAAACACAAATAATACTTGAATAATATGAACAGTGGTATACCAGAATATTATGACTGAGAGAAGGCAGATAAATTATGTTTGCAAAGTTATTTGCAGTTTAAAAGCACTCTAAATTATTTGTTTTATAGACATAGCTGCTTAGTTGCCTAGTCTAAAATAACCAGGATTTTTTTTTCCTATTTCAAACCACCATCCAACACCATTTTGTGCTGACTTGGACAAATCAGTTCACCCTTCAGCACCTGGCTGCAGTCAAAGAAAACAAAAATTGCAACATTTTAAAATCTTCTAAAACTCATCTCTCCAATTTACAGAAAGGGTGATAAAGAAATAAATGCTGGATGCCAGTTATATATCCAAACAACTCAGTTTTAATCATTGCCATATATACTCTAAACCTTTATCACAATCTTACAAACCGACTGAGGAACTATTTTAAAGTACTTTTAGTTGTTCACTGGTATCTTTTTAATACTCAAAAGCATTAGAACAGGTCAGGAAAACTTTTACAGACTTTGGAGCACAAAAAATATGTTAATAAAAGTTAATGGAATGGGCCTGCTGAAAATAGAAAGTCTGTGTTTACCCACAGGTCATGCAAAGTGCAAGCAACAGCAAGCTTTCTATGCAAGCTTTTTTGTTTCCTGTGAGTTCAACATAGTCATAAGGGGCTTCTGTTCTTCCTTCTCCTTACTCCCTTGTGAAAACAGGTCCAATGTCCACACTGAAAACTCAGGTCTGATTTTCTTTGGATTTGAAGTGACCAGTTTTACCAATAATCAGCTGCAAAGCTACATTGTTCCTTTGGAGGCCAAATTCCTGAAGACACAGCTCAGCACTGACTTGTGTCCTTGTCTAGACTTCCTCATGATTCAGCATTGTCCATAAGATCTATTTAGCCACTCTAATTGCCTCTCAACCATCATGGCCTCATCCAAGCCAATAAATAAATGTAGCACCACAGAACTTTTTTCTTCTTCTTTGATCCTATGACATTTGCAAAACAGACAAGTTAATAACCCTGCTGAGGAGATAACTTTTACTTGCGATCGGTTGGAACATCACTAAAGGAAAAATCTCTTGCAAGGCAAAGGTTTTGGAATCACTCAAAATAATCCATTTAGGCTTGGCACAAAGCCAAGGTTAGAGAACATTTCAGCAAAGCTGTCCTATTATCAGTATATGCCAGTGAGTTTATGTGAGAAAGGGCCAGATAAGAACTGAACATATGTGATCATGTGCCTACTGAGAAGGCTAAAGAAACAGAGACAGGAGTGTTCTTTGATCCAATAGTGGCAGCGAGCTCACAAATTTTACTCAATTAAATTTCACTATCCAAATCCTGGTTAAAAATAAATCCACTATTCTCCCTTAAGAATAAAGAGCCAAGCATTTCCAGATTTTAGAAACACAACAATAGCAAACCCTTTCCCACAGTTTCTTCACAATGAGGTTGTCAAGATGGCCAACAAGTTGCATGCTAAAGGGTTAATTCACAGATCTCATGAGGGTTGGGAAGGATGTGTCTGGCAAAGGATCCAACTAAACAAAGTCAAATGTTTGCTCAGAACCAACTGTGTTCAGGTTCATTTGACAAAGAGCTACTTTACCTGTTATTAATATAAAATAATATAGCTTGTTGACCCAGTACCATTTGAAGCAGGGATGGGTTTGGATGGACTACATGTACACTGGTCAAAAGAATGAGCAGGGTACACCACAGCTATACTTAGTATAATTTTAATGTTTGTTAGTAAGTGAAAACTCTAGAAAACTGGAGGGATAAGAGATTCAATTAGTAGTTTCTAGTCAGCAGACTCGCCTGCTGTAATATTCCATACTCAGATATAATAAAAAGCTGCAAATCCTTTGTAGCCATTTACTTTATACAACATTACATTAACCTTCACATCTGTTTGCTAAAGGGTCAGCTCATTTCTGAAACCAGTGATTAGCAGCCAGTGTTCTGGCCATTGCTTTGCTGCAAGTAAAATGGCAACAAAATAATTTCCAGCTCACTTCCTGACATGCTCTGATGGGTATATCACGTCCTGGTGTGGGATCCCATTTCCTAGCAAGCAAAGTGAGGTCAAGATTGTACTATATATGACATTTGAAAGCAGTCCTAGGGGGCTCCAAAGAGGATCGCATCAGAAGAGAAGGGTTTTATATGTTCTCTGTGCCATTTTCTTAACATGAAACAGAAGTCCAGTGACAGGCACCTTAAAGACTCACAGAATTTATTTCACTACAAGTTTTCATCAGAAGCACTGAAGTGCAAATCCATCAAACCACTTTAAGTATCCACTGAAGGAGAAAACCATAGAAAACAATTACATAAAAATTACACCACATTTTTACTGTATGTTAAACACAGGAAGATAATTCAACAGACAAAGTCCAATTCCATTATCATATAAGTACAGGTAGGTAGTTCAACAAGCAAAGTCCAAATCTGTCAGCAGCAAAAATGTCATCAAAGTAACTGTCCTGAATAGGGCGAAGAGTCTCTAAAGAAAGCAGTTTGACTCAGAATCACTGCTAGTAGACTCCTCCACTGTAGACAAGTGTAGAGAAAAGTGTCCAAGCCCGACGACTGCTTGGGAGTGTAGTTCCCTTTGTCAAGAGCCTGGTACCTTATTCACATAATAGCGAATAGATGCATTGGTTTCAAAACAGAACAACAAGCCTTCAAATATTCAACTTCACTTCTGCAGAGATTTCCAATAATAATAATAATAATAATAATAATAAATTTTATTTATATCCCGCCCTCCTCGCCTAAGCAGGCTCAGGGCGGCTAACAGGACATGGTATATACCATGAGATTTTCTATTCTTAACACAGCAGTTTAAAGGGGAAACACAACAGTTTAAAGAGGATGGAGAGTTAATTTAAGAAAATGGAGCAGGAAGAGAAGTGTCTTTTCTTCCCCAAGCACTGCTGCTCTAATCAAATTCATATCCACATTTAGGTAAAAAAAGGTATTTTTAAATAAAACATTAAATGTGGATAAATCCAACCATGGATGCAGTATTCCTTCTAGTTTGGTCCACAGAAACCCAGATTGTCCTTGTGTTTACAGTCATACACATTAAATAAAATCTAGCTCAATCCAACAATGCCTATTCATGTCACTTTCCAATGACACTGTGCTTTTACAAAATCAGTTTCAAGTAGCGGGACTGCAGAACACTGATCACATTGGTCAGAGTGGCTATAGGTATTCTCCATGAAGAGAATTTTTAAAGTATCTAGAACAGCCCAGAAAAAAAGAGAAACCAAGACAATGTACAATCAAGGTAGGGAGATCAACAATGCAGAGGCTGCTCTATAAAAAAAGACTTTACAAGCAAGGCTCCATAAAAATATATATTCACTTTTGGTGGATGCAGAGAGGGAGCTTGGATTGTCGAAGCACCAAATTTTCTTTCAAATAATCCTTCATTTTTATTTATAAGAAGGGGACATCAACCCAGGTGCTTCCCCTTCAGAAGAGTGTAGGAGGGAAGTCCATGACACATATCTCCTCCCACCCTGCTGTTTCTCTGTTTCTGACACCTCTGGGACTGATATACCATCCCTACAAATACTGAGATAGTTGTTTCCGTTACAAGCCTAGTGGTTGCAGGGATCCACACACTTCTTTTTAATCTGATCCAACCCTCCCCATTTCTCCTTCCTCCTCTTCCCATCCTCAGTTATGTTCACAGAGTGAGAGGACAGAATTGAACACAGATACAATGAGAAAATGAATTCAATGTGATGAACGCAGCAGTGTGTTTGGAATGTTTTCCAGAAAACCTTTCCAGCATTTTATTTGGCACAGAAGCTGCTAGTAGAAAGCACTGTGGAACGGAATCCCCCCCTTTTTGCAGCAGGATGCTTCTGATATTTTCTTGCTACCTGCTTCACAGATGTTCTTTTCCAGGCACTGTTTCTTATGTGATAGTTATGAAGAAGGAAACACAGAAAGAAAAGCAAGAATCATCAAGAAAGCAAAAGTTGCCCCTGCCATCTCTTGTCATGAAGGCCAGGAGCACAGATAAAGAATAAAATGTTGTTTCATGCTTTCCTAAATGTAGCAAGTGAAGACACTCTTCATACTTTGGTATGCCATTTCAAGGGGAACAACTCTAGTGAGACCAGACTTAACACCTTCTAAAGAAAGGCAAATCTCCAGCAATGGTACAGGTTCATGCAGACTGCTTCCGCACTAGCTATAAATTATGTAACTGGCCGGATTTATTTTCTTAGTTCTAACAGAAAATACACAACACTTTTGGGAACTACTGCATTCCAGTTTATTTTGAACATAAAAGAGTCTAGAGTGGATGGTTAAAGCTCTACTGAAGTACACATGAATTTGCTCTACACTGACTCAGAACATCTGTCTACAAAGGGTCTCTGCAAGCGGCTTCTTTGAAAATTTGACTTAATCCTGATTTTCTTGGCAGTCAACCCACAAGCACTGGAATTGTTTGGGCACAGGTTTTCCATGTCTGCCCTCCCTCTGCATTTTCAGAGTTATAGAGCCAGTTTATTTCCTTCTGCATATTCCTTAAGGAATCAGGATTTTCAAGAGAGGGTGCTGTTGTCATTGGTGTCATTTTGTTTTGTGCATGCCTATATCAATATAGCATTGTAATGATAAATTTAGCAGGTTCTCTGAATTCTCCCACAAACGTAAGTCTCTATCCTCTTCCTTTGTGGGTTGTCCCAATCTTCAAAAAAAAGGGAGGAAGGATGACTCGGGAAACTACAGGCCAGTCAGTCTGACCTCTGTCCCATGGAAGATATTAGAGCAGATTTTAAAGGGTTAAATTTGTGAGCATCTGAAGGACAATTTGGTAATCCAGCATAGATTTATCCCTAACAGTCTTGTCAGACCAGCCTCATTTCCTTCTTTGATTGAGTGATGAGTTTCTTCGATTGTGGAAAACACTGGGTGTGTTCATACTACACTAAATAATGCATTCTGCAACTGGATTTTTGCTATTCTTACACAGTAAAAATCCAGTTGCAAAATGCATTATTTAGTGTGATGTGAATGCACACACTGCCAACATTACTTACCTGGATTTCAATAAAGCTTTTGACAGGATTCCTCATGATGTTTGGATGGGTGAACTGATGTACAGCAGACTTGACTCTGGGTTAGTTAGCTGGACAGGGAACTTGTTGGAGAACTGCACCCAATAACATTTCATCTAAGTAAGAGAGGTATCCAGTGGGATGTCACAGAGCTCAATTCATTTTATAAATGATCTGAATGAGGGGTTGCAGGGACTTCTCATTAATTTTGTAGATGAAACCAAATTGAGAGGAGCAGTGAGCATCCTGGAAGATATAGAATTCAGCAACTGAACGCACTGGAGACATAGGTGGATGTGAATGGGGTAAAATTCAATAAAGATAAGTGCGGAGTGTTACATGATCTGGGTAACAAAAATGAGAACTATGCATACTGAATGGGGATACACTTCTGCATAGCAGCGTGTGTGAACATGTCTTGGAATACGGGTATACTGCAAGCTAAATATGAGCAGTCAGTGTGAGGTAGTGGCAAAAACAGCTAATGTGGTCTTGGAGTATATCAACAGAGGCATAATATTCAATTTACAAGATGTCATAGTCCCACTGTACACCCAACTGGTCAAGCTGCACCTGGAGTATTGTCCGCAGTTCTGGAGGTCTTATTTCAAAAAGGATGTGGACAAAATGGAACGAGTGCAGAAAAGAGCAGTGAGGATGGTCAGGGGACTGGTGACCAAGCCCTACGATAGAAGACTGAGGGACTTGGGAATGTTCAGTCTGGAGTAGAGAAGGCTGAGGGGGGATATGATTGCTCCCTTTAAGTGTTTGAAAGGCTGCCAGAGGAGGGCAGGGAGCTGTTCCTGTGGCAACAGAGGATAAAACAATGGATTTAAATTACTGGTGGAAAGGTACCAGTTGGATATTAGGAAAAAACTTTTTTACACTATGAGTAGTTCAGCAGTGGAACTGGCTGCCGAGGGAGGTGCTGAGCTCCCCCTCAAGCAGCAGCTGGAAAAACACTTGTCAGGGATGCCTTAGGTTGATCCTGCATTGAGCAGAGGGTTGGCCTAGATGGCCTGATGGCCCGTTCCAACTCTATGGGTGCACTCTCACACACTAAATAATGTGCTTTGCAAATGGATTTTTACTGTATAAGAATAACAAAATCTACTTGCAAACAGTCGCCATGTGAAAACACCCTATGATTCTATCTTTGTGAGGGGAAGGGCTACAGACTTAATTTTTAATGAGGAGCTGAGAATTCAAAGAACATGGTGTAGTGGTTAAGTGTGCAGACTCTTATCTGGGAGAACCAGGTTTGATTCCCCACTCCTCCACATGCACCTGCTGGAATGGCCTTGGGTTGTAGGAGATGTCCTGGAAAGGGCAGCTGCTGTGAGAGCTCTCTTAGCTCCACCCACATCACAGGGTGTCTGTTGTGGGGGAAGAAGATAAAGGTGATTGTATGCTGCTCTTAGACTCTGATTCAGAGAGAAGCGCGGGGTATAAATCTGCAGTCTTCTTCTTCAATACAATGCTATATCAATTTTTAAAAAAAAAAACACTGAAACCACTCATATTAAGTGCAGAGAAGGTGTGGTTTGATCATGATGATAGGTCAGTCTTTAAAAAGTTGGCTGGGGATGGGGTAGGAGAGGACAGGGCAAAGAAAACCAAAAGAAACATAATGCATAAGGGAAAAGGCAACTTAAAAACAGCTTCTGGGAGAAGACCCCAAGGTCTTAGGAAGAGGTCATTCATATCACCTATTACAGTGTTTCCCATTTGCAGGGTCATGACCCGGTACTGGGCCATGGAAGTCTCACTACCAGGTCACAAGAAAAGCCCAAGCTAGCCCTGCCCCCAGCAAAGCATAACTTCTGCTCTGCTTTTTTCCTTCCCTTATCTTTCTGTTGTGCAGAGAAAAGCTAGCCTTGAAGATTGACACAGGCTGCAAAACCTGCTCTCCATTTGGCTTCCTTCCTTCCCCCGTCTCTCTGTTGTGCAGAGAAAAGCTAGCCTTGAAGACTGACGCAGGCTGCAAAGCCTGAGCTCTGTTTGGCTTCTCTCCCCCATCTCTCCATTGTGCAAAGAGGAGCTGGGCTGCCTCTCCTTCCTTCTCCCCCCTCCCAGTGTTTGAGAGAAAAGCTGGCATCCACTTGCACTTTAGACCCATGAAGTGTTCTTCAAGGTATGAGCTTTCCTGTGCCTTGCAGTATGTTCTTTTGGGAAGATTTCTCCGGGAAGCCTGGGTGGCAAAGAAGGACGCGTGTGTTTTTTTCCAGCCAGGAGGGACGGGGAGTGGGCTTTTTTTTTTACCAAATGACCCCTGGGTAGAATTGTTGCTGGCTGAGGTCATCTGATGGTCAGGAAGGCTTTTTTTTCTTTGCCCCCCCTTCTTTCTTTCCCTGCAAGTGATGCTCTGTCTATATTCTTGGTGCTGGGAGTGGGGGGGAAGCAACAGTGGGAGGACTTCTAGTGCCCTGGCCCCACTGGCAGACATTCTGGAAGTGACATTACAGGAAAACGTGGAGTTTTGGTTCAGTGTGCCCCAGAAGTGACATCACTTGGCGCTTGACACCACAAGAAATGAAATAATTCCTGTCTCCCGGCTCCACCCCCAAAGTCTCCTGGCTCCACCTCCAAATTTTAGTGGGTCACAAAGGAGAAGAGTAAAAATAACTGGGCCACGGGAAAGAAAAGTTTGGGAAACCCTGCCCTAATGCTGGATTTTAAATTGAGGAATAAGGAGGCAAACTGACAGAAACAAGACAGTTTGCTTTTTTAAACTGAATAAGAACAAAGTTGATTCTAAGCAACAATGAAAACAAAACACAAATCTGAGGTAAATGTTAACACTTAACAAGGAATTGTGGGATGTTAACTTTTATACAGCGCATACACCAGGAAAAATAGTGCCTCAGGCAGACTTGCAACTTAAAATACAGTACTCTGCAGTCACTAAGTTACATAGTAGACCTAGCAAATGCTGCTGGCCTAGTGTTCATACCTCAGTTTAAAAGGCAGGGGAACTTAAGCAAAGATCTTTAATTTGTACTGCTGTTAAACAGAGTCTTCTCTCTCACTCCTAGCTTCTAAACTCAATAAACCTGACTAAACCTCCCATTGCCAAGTCATAACTCTTTCCCAATATTTATTTATTTACTTACTTGTTTCATATATTTTCTCCCCAATGGGGCCCCACAGTGGTTTACATTATTTTTTCCCCCTCCATTTTATGTTAACAACCCTGGGAGTGTGTAACTGGCTGGTTCCCCAGCAAGTGTCCATAGCAGAGTGTCTGAGTCTCTCAGATCCTAGTATGACACTCTAAACCACTAAACTACAATGGCATAGTACACTGCACTTATTGGCTGGATGGGACAGGCCGGTGCTGCTCTCATTGGTTTGTGCATTGCTGCGATACATTTATATGCTCTACCTGCCACAGTAGCAGGGTTGCCAGGTCCGACACAGGAAATATCTGGGGACTCTGGGGTTGGAGCCAGGAGCAAGGTTGTGACAAGCATGATTGAACTCTTAAGGGAGTTCTGGCCATCATGTTTAAAGGGACCATGCTCCTTTTAAATGCCTTCCCTTCATTGGAAATAATGGAGGATGGGAGCATCTTCTCTTGGGGCTCAGAGAATGGTCTAATCTTTTTGAAACTTGGATGTTTTTCTTTACTAGAGGCACCAGATGCTATGCTGGAAGTTTGGTGCCTTTTTTTCAAAAGAACAGCTCCCTGAGCCCCAGAGACCCACAGACTGATTCTCCATTATACCTTACGGGTCCAGTCTCCATAGGGTATAATGGAGTGCCCAGTGGACATTCAAACCCCCCTCCCCACTTTCTGATAACTCTGATGAGGGGGGAGGGCCTCCAAACCAAGAGATCCCCCAACTGGTTCTGGCAGCTCTACACAATAGCCTAAACTTCCTGCTCACTGGCAGGGATTTCTGAACTCCCCCTCCCATGGAAGGGGTGCCATCAAGGGTGACTGCAAAGTAAATGGGTTCTCTCTGTGTAATGCAACATGTCTTGACACTTGCATATTCACATGAAGGCTAGTTAAACAAGCTTCCCACCCTTTAAGATATTTCTCTGTGCTTTTCTTGTCCCTGCTAGCACAGATCTTTTATTGGACCACTTGTGTAAAGGAGTAGTTCATTTAAATCCCATTTTAAAAAAATTAAGACTATAATATATGACCACCAATCAACTGACAATGACGAAGTCTCATGTGTGTTAGAAAATAAAATATCATTTAAAATGTTTATGGAACTCCCTCTAAAAAAAAGTTCATCTAGGCTGGGCTGGTAGGATTTTTCATAAAATGATTAAAACACCAAACTATTTAAGCTCATGGACTAGGCATGGCAGATTTTTTTGGTTGTTTGTTTGCTTTATTCTGGCTTTACTGTACTGTTTAGTAAGCTATCTTGAGGGTCTTTGCAGCAGACAGATGAGATATGAATTTTAAAATATTTTCCCAAATGACAGTGCTCTATATTTGCATTGTAGATGAATCTGTTGACCCTATCATTTTGTCTATAGCACAGAATTGCACTACGATAATATGTATACCAACAACCATAATTTGACACATTCAATGTTTTCCGCTGTTTGGTGACTGAAGGGTAATTCACATGACCCTTTCAGAATGGTAGGATGTGGCTGCCAGATTTGTGGTTAACCATGAATCCACATGGACACAATTGTAAGATTGTTTCAGCATATGTTGAGATTCCTTGCCAGCCGGTGAGTAAATTTTCTCTCTCAGTTTATTACAAATTGGCCAAAAAACGCTGATTGTATGGTGATTCAACCAGATAGTATTAATCAACACAGATTCAAAGCTCACATCATACTCTTTGTAACTGTAAGGTTATGTAACTTTGTCCTTTGCCTGCTACTGTGCAACATATTTTCTTTTCTGAATGGTTTGATAACCAGTTGTCCTAGTGACTTATAGTGCACCCCTAAGAACACATTCCTGGGAGTAAGTAATCATGAATAGAATTGAGTAGGCCTGTTTAGGATTGTTCTCTTGGTCTTGCTCTTTCCTTGTCTCTACAGGAAAGGTAAGAACCTCAGGAGTGAAAAGTCCAAAAGCTGAGGAAACATGGGTAGAGTGAAGAGAAACAGACAACAAGAGGTGAAGGTATTTCAGAGTATGTGAATGAGGAGAATATGAGTAAGAGACTGGCAACAAGTCAACAAGACATATGTATATATACTTCTGCTATCATTACAGCCAGGGCTATTTTTGAACTGGAACGCACCGGAACACTGTTCCGGCTGGCCCAGACAGCGTTCTGGCTGACTAAGCCAGAGTTCCGGCTTGGCTTCCCGGCTGGCTGGCAGGACTCCAGGGTGCAGCGCGCCTGCACAGAGGCCTCCCGACGTCGCATGCGCCGGCGGGACTCCGGGGGCCCAGCCACACCTGCGTGAGGGCTTTTTGACGTCACGTGCACCAGCAGGATTCTGGAGGCCCAGCCACACCTGCGCAGAGGCCTTCTGATGTCGCGTGCACCAGCGGGACTTCAGGGGCCCAGCTGCGCCTGCGCAGGGGCCTTCTGACGTTGCGCAAGTTGACGGGACTGCAGGGGCCCAGCCACGCCTGCGCGGGGGCTTCCCAACGTCACACACACTGGTGGGACTCCGGAACCCCAACTGAGCAGTGGCCTCCCAACATTGTCTGCGCTGGAAGGACTCTGGGGGCCCAGTTGTGCTTGTGCTTGGGTCCCCCAACATCGTGTGTGCTGGCAGGGCTCAGGGGGCTTCTGGAGAGTTAGCAGTTTTTCAGGTGAGTTGCTCCCGTCTCCTTCCTTCCTTCCTTCCTTCCTTCCTTCCTTCCTTCCTTCCTTCCTTCCTTTCTTTCTTTCTTTCTTTCTTTCTTTCTTTCTTTCTTTCTTTCTTTCTTTCTTTCTTTCTTTCCTACACCAGGGGTGGCCAAACTTGTTGAATGGTAAGAGCCACATAGAATAAATGTCAGATGTTTGAGAGCTGCAAGACATGAACTTCAGATGTTTGAGAGCCGGAAGACAAGAAGGCAAATAGGTAGGGAGGAGGGAGAGGTGGAAAAAGGCAACTTTAAATGCATTCTCCAAGTCACCAGCTGCCTTGGCTTGGAGAAGTGATTTAAAGAGACAAATGCCTTCTCCAAGCTGGCTAACGGGGCAGTGGGGGCTTCCAGAGCTACACAATATGAAAAAGCCACAAGTGGCTCCTGAGCCACAGTTTGGCCACCCCTGCTCTAGGACCATTTTTTCTGAGCTGAGACAAAAATGTGTGAACTGGAGGCTAAAAATCTGTGAGCTAGATCATGCTAAGTCAGCTTAGAGAGAACACAGTTCCAAGTGCTATTAATTCACCAGCTCATCTACTCATGCATTCTGTATGCTTGATCTTCCTTGAGAACTGTACCACTTGTTTTTCTTCTTTTTCCTACCTGCCCTTGGACACACCTTGGGCTTGACACCTAGGCTCAACTCATAGCAACCTGACAAGTGATGAGCATGAACCAGGCAAGTGCAGTTTGTTTCATTTTGCGGTTTGTGGGACGGTTTGTGAACCGTAAGCCATCATGTCATGCAGTTTGTTATGTAGTCGAACAGACCCCTGGTATGTTAAAGATGCCAGACATGCAGGGAATCTCTGGCTGACTCTCCTATACCTGCCCTCCAAGTTTGGCGAGGAATGGACTTAGGAGGCCTAAGTTACATCCCCCCAGAGAAGGCACCCCCAGGAAAGTGTTTTCTGGGGAAATGACAGGCAAAGGTTCAGAAGAGTATAAAACAGACCCTGAGCAAGCTAGTGGCATCACTCGCAGGGGACCTCCCTATGATCCTCCTCTACTTGCCTTCCAAGATATATATAGATTAGGGGTGGCCAAACTTGCTAAACAGAAGAGCCACATTAAAAAATGTCAAATGTTTGAGAGCCACAAGACATGGATTTTAGATGTTTGAGGGAGGGAAGGATGGAAAATGGTGGAGGGAGGGAGAGGTAGAAAAAAAGCAACTTTAACTTGAAATGCATTCTCCAAGCCGCCAGCTGGCTTGGCTTGGAGAAGTGATTTAAAGAGAGAAATGCCTTCTCTAAGGCAGCCACTGGGGTGATACTTCAAGAGTCACACAATATGTGTGAAAGAGCCACATGTGGCTCCTGAAGCACAGTTTGGCCACCCCTGCACTACACCATGCTGGCTCTTGTGATCGAATAGTGTATTGGAATTTGATTTTTTTTTCTGGGATGGCTATATATTTCTGGACTTTTTTCAATGCTAAATATCTTTTTTGAGGTGTGGTGACCAAGAAGAAGAAGAAGAAGATATTGGATTTCTATCCCGCCGTCCACTCCGAAGAGTCTCAGAGCGGCTCACAATCTCCTTTACCTTCCTCCCTCACAACAGACACCCTGTGAGGTGGGTGGGGCTGGAGAGGGTTCTCACAGCAGCTGCCCTTTCAAGGACAACCTCTGCCAGAGCTATGGCGGACCCAAGGCCATGCTAGCAGGTGCAAGTGGAGGAGTGGGGAATCAAACCCGGTTCTCCCAGATAAGAGTCCGCACACTTAACCATTACACCAAACTGGCTCTCCAAGAATTGTACACAGAATTGACCAGAATTGTACACAGTACAGTACACAGTATACAATACAATTCTGGTTACCACACCTGAAAAAGATATAATAGCACTTTTGGTGATGTCAGAGGTGTGGCCTAGTATACAAATGAAGGTGATGTCAGAGGTGTGGCTTAGTATGCAAATGATGGTGATGTCAGGGGTGTGGCCTAGTATGCAAATGATGGTGATGTTAGAGGTGTGGTCTCGCATACTAATGAGTTCCTGCTGGGCTTTTTCTACAAAAACCCCCCTGATTACAGCTGTGTTTATAGTGTAATGTTTGGTCTACATAAACAGCAAAATGAGGTGGTAGAATGGTATTGAGAGGTTGAATGTCTATATTATTTCAAAATGTGCAAGGAAGGATTATATCTGAAAACTCACCTATGGAAAAATCCCCTCCAAAGCAGGTAACAGCACTGTGGGAAACAAGCTGGAATCAAACCTTTCTCCCTGATCTGTTTGTAGGATCAGGGCTTTTTTTGTAGCAGGAACTCCTTTGCATATTAGGCCACACACCCTGCTGATGTAGCCAATCCTCCAAGAGCCTACAGGGCTCTTAGTACAGGGCCTATTGTAAGCTCTTGGGGGATTGGCTATATCAGGGGGTGCAGCCTAATATGCAAAGAAGTTCCTGCTACAAAAAAGCCCTGCATTTACATGGCTACTGAAAAATAATATTCCCCACCTGCAACCTGAAGTGGTTTAGTCTACCACCTCAGGATTCTACCACATAATTCTGTTGCATATTGTAGAACAAGCCAAGCCAATTAAGGACATTATTTTTAAAAGTGCTTTTTAATAATCAGTTCTATGAAGAAAGGAGCTGCTAGTAACTTCTTCAACTATTATAGCACAGATATCCTGCTCTTGCCCCCAGGGTGGTATTGTATATGGTCCCTCCCTCATTTTATCCTCACTAACGTTTGGTGAGGTAGGCTAGGTTAAAAGAATAAGAGAGCAAGAGGGAAAGAGAGATTTCCTCAAGTGGATGTGTGAATCTAGGTTTCTACACTCCTGTCCAACAGTTTATCTATTGCATCACAGTGTGTTTTTGTTCTTACAGCCTTTCCATGTGTACTGTTGCCTCAGAAATAGAGAACTATTCTTCACATTATTCCTCCATACACTAGCAGGCCTGTCCCATTTCAGCTAGTATACAAAAATGTACTGCCAACTGTGGGTGTATGTTGAACTTTCTAACCACCATTCTATTCTCTGAGGCAATAAGGATGATTTTGTAAACAACGTTGCCCACAAACCAAACATAAACGGATGGAATAAGATATTCAGCAAAAATGGGCACATACCCCCTCATAGGAAATTACATGCTATTCTAGATGTTTAGGCCATGTACCAATTTTTATTTCTAAAATGAGAGTATATACACAGAGGGAGGTATTATATATACCTGGTTATAGTTAAACTCCAGTCCAGCTGACCAAAAGAATAAAGCAACTACAGATATTTCAAATACATGTTTACTTTTGGCTAGAGATGGTAAAAAGAGATCTTGGCCCATACTACACATCACTTTGTGTCCACATGTAATGGGAACCCCTTTTCTACTGCAAAATGTTCTTGATAACCCTTCCCCTGGCAAGTCCTCTTCCCCTTGACACTGATGGAGGTAAAATAATGCTATTTTAAAAATTACATTTGTATCCCAATCTTTTCCTTCCAGGAGCAACATACCTGGTTCTCTTCTTCTCACAACAATTCTCCAAGGAAGGATTGAGAAAGAGGGGATTGTGTGTGAGAGAAAGAGGAGTTCAAGTCACTAAGTGAATTTTGTGGCTGACCAGGAGTCTGAACCCAGGTCTTCCCAGTTCTTGTTCAACATTTAAAACAGTGCACCTGAGTAATTTTAAAAAGCACTGACATGGCAGCTCTGGTGGTGGTGGTGGAAGGGGAACAGATGGACCAGTAAAGTGTTAAATCCCCTTTTCTATCCCCCCTCCAATCCTTTCTGTAGTGAAAAATGCCCCCTCTGGGAGGCACTCTACAGTTAAGAGAGTTTGTCTAGTTAACATTTCATGCAGCTGTGCCATAAGATGAACTTTGTACCTAACTACACCATTCCACGAATACATTGTTCTAGAATGTCATATACTTGCAATTCCATTCCACCTAATTGGCTTTCAGGACACAAGATATAGCAGTGCTATCGCCACATAAGCTCATTAGGCATGTCTGATTCCAACCTAAATATTGTTGAACAGCTGCATGGCAGGACAGTTGGGCATTCACTAGGTGCAGTTTTTTTCTGTTACTGCAGCCAACCTGTTGAACTTCTGCCAACACTTAAAGAAAAGCTTCCTCACAAATGACTTTTGGCAAACCTGTCTTCAGACTTCCTGATTTAAAGGAAGCATCTCTCTCTCTCTCTCCAGAAGAGGAGATTGTATAGAAAATTTTACCTGATGTCTTAGAATGGGGGCAATAAGTTAAAGAAAGTACTTTCAAAGTGTGTGGAACTATAATTAAAATTCTAAGACCCTCTCTGTCCCCTTGCACTTCATTTCAGAGAACTTGTTATTTTCACTTCAGAGAACTTTCATATTCCCACTGAGGTAAAAGTCAAGTCAACATCTTACGTTTAGTTGCCAAGAGCTGAGATTTATGTTGGCCTCGAACAAGCCGGCAGGTGGACCCATCTCCATTGCAGATCCCACAGTTATCTTCCTTCACAGTGCTTCCCAGCTGGTGATCACAGCCAACAATCTGACAAAAGAGAAGGATATGCAGTTCAAATTGAGCACCTCCGGACTGTTGGATCCATCTCTGTGGTTACTTCCCGCCAATTTCCCCCCCTCACATTGTCCCCAGAGGGCCATAAAGCATCTTAGCAATGAGGGGGGAGCAAACGAATCTGCCCCTGACAGTTCCATGTGTACTTAAGAGCAAACTACTTATAAAGTAGCTGAAAAAGATAGAAAAAAACTTTTTTTTTAATGGGGTATCAAATATAAGAATGAGAATGAAGCCTAGGACCAACAGAATAGATGCAAACTCTGTGCACTGTTATGTGTATATTATTTCAGAATTAATGTCAGTGGGACACAATGCACTTGAAATGTTGTATAAAATTGCCTGCCTATATGAGTAGGCAAACAGATACATATGACCTGTAGCTTTAGAATTCTGCTGCAGAACTGGTGAAATGCCTACCTGCTACATCTGTCGGAATAACATGTGGAGTTACATATACATGACCATCACCCCATTCTGTGTATTGCAAGCCAGACCGAGAGAACATTCATGATGTGACACAACAGGGAGGTCATATTGAAAACAAAGAGCAGAGAGTCAGGAAATCTGAATTTCATTTCTAGTTCTCCACAGGCACTGGAGAGCTGTTGGGCAGAGTAGTTTCTTCCAAAATGTACACAACTTTGAGTATTCAGATAAAAACCAATACATATAGCTTGATATACAAAACAGGTTAAGTTAAAAGTACCTGGAGACATACAGATGTAGTCACATGTAAGTCCATGTGCACACAAACATGTACAGTTTGAAGACCAAGCAGAGGCCTAAACTAGTGAAGTATTTCAGAAATTCAGCTCAGGACACAAAGAATCCCAAAAAGTCAATAAGAATCAAATATGTCTTAGCCTGAGCAGCGAGAAATAAAATTTGTGGATTGAAGTCCAATAGCTCCTTAGAGACCTACAAGATTTTTGGGGAATAAGCCTTTGAGAGCCAAAGCTGTCTTTGTCAGAAACTTTGTGATAAAACTGTTTTGGTTTCTGCCCCCAGACTGAAAGGATTTTCACCAAAATGCAATGTAAATGGGAGCAGTTTAGAATTAACACCTTATAGTACCAACAATTTAATGCATTCCAAATAAATAAATTGTAATTTTCTTTTCAAATGGGGTAATCTGAGTGAGACAGGAACTGAGTCAAATAAGGGGATAATTTTTATTTATTTATTTATTTGTTCTTTCGTTCGTTCGTTCGTTCATTCATTCATTCATTCATTCATTCATTCAATCAATTTATATCTCGCCCTCCCCACCAAGGCAAGCTCAGGGCGGCTCACAACATAAAATTTAACAATTTGCTTAATAAATAGTAAAATACATTAAATAATTTACAAAAATTAAAACAGTAACACAGAGAAACAGTCAATCAGTTTGGTGCTATGTTTTATGTTTTCTAGCGGCAATCACTTCCTAAAATGTTATCTTCAAACCCTGATACACATGCTCATTTTCAGACTCAGTATTTTTGAAAATATAGTACATAGTTGTAAAACTGCAAGCTACCATTGCCAAGGTTTAGGGCTGCAGCAAGTTCTTAAACAAGAGATTGCATCTGTTTCTTTATCAGCTATGCCTTCTCCTGTCCTCCTCTTCCAGTTCTGTTTGTAGTGTGACATTCCAGCATGTGGGAGTGGAGGATAGTTGATGGTCCTGGATAAAGACAAGATAACTCATGGCTGCATTTTTTTTTTAACCACTGTGGATCTGTTAAAGAAACAGAAACAACTTCTGGAATGTTTCCTGGCTACTTATAGTTATATTCCCTTGCTTAGGGATCTGTATACAATTATCAATCACCTAGATTTGGAAGAGAGAGGCTGTGATTTATGCATGCATAAGGGATATGTAGAACATGGATTTTTTATTCTGGTATCAGAATGAGTTCTTTCACATGGCGACTGTTTGCAAGTGGATTCTGCTATTCTTACACAGTAAAAATCCAGTTGCAAACCACATTATTCAGTATGTGTGAATGCATCCAATCTGAGTGCAAATTTGTAGACCGTGTCATGCAGTTACAACAGAGAGAATCTGCAATAGGTACATTCTGAGTATGTTCCATCAAAGCTGCTCACAGCTTAAGAACATGAGCACAGCATCTATGAAACAGCAAAAAGTAATGGCTAAGTGGAAAGCACTTAACTACCAAAAGACTATTTTCATTTAGAAATGAAAAGCAAATTACTTGGAGGTTGGAGAGAAAGGGTATGAGTTGTGGTGCTATGTTATCAAACCCAAATGTGGTTATTAAAGTTGGTAGTAACCGATGGATTTGCCAGGACTCATGAATAAATTTTCTGGACTGTATGGTTGCAGGGAAAAAAAAATCATGTCTCAAACACCAGAAGGCAAATAAAATGAAACCATATGTTTTTTAAATAAATTGATTGGTTTTTAATATCTGTGGTCGACACCCGTAAATCTGAAGTTTAAATTTTGTTGCTTCTGTGAGTTTAAAATAAAACACAGAGGGCCAGAATTTAACTTACATTTTAACAGGTAAAGAGAGGAATGTTTGTCAAATGTGTTCATTTTAAAAAGCCACATGTGCCTACATGAACTTATATCACTCTTTACAGTGCTTTCTATTGACGCTGGTATCATCTTGAAGGACTGTTCTTGCAGCTGGATTTTACCTCAATCAGAATTTGAACCAAGTTTGATGGAACTTATTAAGTCTGTGGGAATTTCACATGGTTCATAAAATCTGCATCAGGAATTTGATGGAATTTCTTAAGGGCGGTTCAGGAGGTGGGTTTCACCCAACTCTCCTGCTACCAATTTTGAATTTAAGGAAATTTAAAGATTAATTCGGCATATCCTTTTTGGATTAAAGATCTGCAGGAAATTTAAAGGGGAAAATTAACATGAATAAAAGAATGGATTTGATCTATTCAATTCCCCTCCACCACCCAATGTTGCCTAATTTGCACTACTACCACCCCCATCCCACATGGCTTTTGTCCATGCAGGTCCGCTAATCCCCAGCACAACAGAAAAGAGGAAGAAGACGAAGAAAAGGGACTGAATTTATACCCAGCCCTTCACTACCCAAAAGAGTCTCAGAATGGCTTAAAGTCTCCTTCTATTCCCTTCCTCACAAAATACACTCTGTGAGGTAGGTGGAGCTGAGAGAGCTCTAACAGAAACTGCTCTTGAGAGGACAGCTCTATGAGAACTTGTGACTCAAGGTCACATCAGCAGGTGTATGTGGAAGACTGGGGAATCAAACCTGGTTCTCCCAGATAAGAGTCCACACACTTAACCACTACATCAAACTGGCTCTCTTCTTCCTGGGACCCCTCCTACCTTCAGAGTCTCATTCAAAATGTGTTTCAAGAGGCCTATTCCTACTGAGATCAATAAATTCTCTTTCCTAGAAGTTCTATGACAACAACTAGCTGGAATGACATAACTGTTATAATATTTTTGTTTTCAGATATTGCACTGGGTGAAGAATGTATAAATTAAATTTATTTATTATTTATTTATTACTTTAATTTTCTATCCTGCCCTCACTGCAAGTGGACTCAGGGCGGCTAAGTCCGTTTAAAACAGTTTAAATACAATTTAAAGCAATAAAGCAACAATTAAATACATATCATGGTGCTGTTAACAACTTCAATAGGCGTGATCATAACTTTCTTTCTGATGGTGATCCTACGGTGGTCGTAATTCCTTATGAGCAATATCACTCAACAGTGTAGGGTGGCAGTCCTCTCCATTTAAATGTTAAATGCCTGCCAAAATAGTTTGGTTTTACAGGCTCTGCAGAATTGGGAGAGATTCTGCAGGGTCCTTATGGCCTCTGGGAGGGCATTCCACATTTCTAGTGCCACCACTGAGAAGGCCCTAGCCTGTGTAGAGCATAATCTGGCCTCCCTTGGTCTGGAGATAGACAACAAGTTTTGTGTCCCTGAACGCAGTGCTCTCTGGAGAACATATGGAGAAAGGTGGTCCCATAGATAGGCAGGTCCTCGACTATATAGGGCTTTAAAGGTCTATACCAGCACCTTGAAGCAGACTTAGAACACAATGGGTAGCCAGTGCAGCTCTTTCAGCACTGGTTGAATGTGCCCCCATCGAAGGAGACCCATTAACAGCCATACTGTGGTGTTCTGTGCTAGCTGTAGTTTCCGACTCAGGGTCAAGGGCAGCCCCATGTAGAGAGCATTACAGTGATCTATTCTCCCTCTGAGTCGGAAGCCATCTTGGGTGCTTTCCACCATCTTGCCAGGGTGGCAGGAAATAGAATAATTCTTCTTCCTCTTCCATGACTCTGGAGCACCAAGATCTCCTCAGTTTCTTTCCTGCCTCTAAAGGGAGAGCATCTAGTTAGCTGAGCTCCTAACAAATAGGAAGCAGCTTCATCTTTCTTCTCTATTTTCTTACCTAATTCTTCACCTTTCAACCTTACTTTCCTTTAAATTTTATACTCTTCTTTTCTTTACCTCCCATCCTCCCTCATACCCCCACAATCAGCGAGGGAGCGACGCTACCGTGACCGCTCTAAAGTGGCTGATTTTTTTTCCCCTCTGTGGAGCATTGCAAGAGGCAGCAGATGGAAGGTTTCAGGGATGAATTTTTGGAAGACACAGCTTCCCTCGGCTCTCACTCTGACGCCGTGAGAATGGATTCCGGGACCAGCATGACTTCTCAGCTTGCTGTGGTTCCCGGCAACATTGCCTGCTTTAGTGACTCCAGTCACCACAGGCTGAAGCATCCAGGGGCAACAGCGGACGGCCTTGAAGTCCCTCCCCATCAGAAGCTTGCAGTTGGCGACAGCCATCTTGAAGAAGGGTTTTTGGTGTGCTTTTCATGCCGCTAGGCGCCATGAGCCTCATGCTTCGCCCCATGGGATGGTTGCCAATCTCCAGCCAGGAGCCACCATAGGAGGCCAGCCCCTGTCGGATTAAGTCTCCGCGGTCAACCCAGCCCTGATGCAACAGTGTGGTAACGTATTTCACCCCAAGGGGCCCTTCTCCCAAGAATTTATGTCTATGCTCCAGCAAACGATTAGGGCCGAGTTGTTTAATGCTTGTCAATCAGGGGCTACGGGCATGGGGTCAGTGGGATCCAGATCTCTTTCCCCTCCTCCTTCCTCCTCATGTTGCCCAGAGCAAAATATGCCCAGAAAGCGCACTTGGCCAACTAAGGCAGCCAGAAAAGAGATTACTAACTCTAGATTAATAGAGGAAGATTCAGAGGAGACTCATTCAGATGTGGAGTCACAATCCAAAGATCAAGAGAGTTTTATTTCAGATGAGAAGGTGGAGGATGTGTGTGTCCCTGAAAAGTCAGTTCGTTGCTTTAAAGCTGATGATTATAAATATTTATTAACCAGGGTTATGGCAGCACTGGTGCTGCAGGATCCTTCCCCTGAGGAGGAAAATACCAGTACTGATACCAAACCCAGGAACAAAACTACTGGGGATAGGGAGTTTTTTCCAGGGTCACACACAACTACTAAGGTTTTTCCATTCCCACAATTCTTTGAGAGACAACTCAAAGCTGAATGGGGAAAACCTAACTCTAATCGTCAGTTTCCTGGTTTTGTAAAAAAGTTATATGATTTGCCTGTTTTTGCAAATGAGATATTACAGGTTCCAATAGTGGATGCTCCAGTGACGGCACTTCAGAACCCAGGCTTGGTGTCAGAAGACGGTCATGGTTCCATCAGAGACAATCAGGACAAGAAAATTGCTTTGGCTCTAAAAAGATCTCACGAGGCGGTAACCATGGCAATAAAGGCATGTACAGCATCCTCTATTGTATCCAGAGCAGCTATAGCCTGGGCTAGGAGGCTCACCCAACTGTTACCAGAAAACAATAAGAAATTAATTGAGGGAACCACTAGGCTGCTTAAAGCATTAGAATTCACGGCTGACGCTTCTTTAGATGCACTCACCTTTTGTTCCAGAGGTTTGGCCTCAGGGGCAGTAGCCAGAAGAGGCATCTGGCTGAGAGCATGGCCTGCAGACAACCATTCCAAACAAATTGTGATATCTTATCCATTTCAAGGAGAAAAGCTTTTTGGTAGTGCCTTAGACAAGATTTTAGTGGAAACTAAAGACAAAAAAAAGGCCATGCCAAAGAACATTCGGAGACCTGATAAAAGAGGTTTTTATTCTCAGCCCTTTTGTTCCTCACACACCTTGGCCAGATCAAGACCATATTCAGATAACGAAAGATCATCTTGGAATCAACCAAGACAACCCTTCAGAAAAGGATTCAACAATCCTAGATTCGCCAAACAGAACTCAGAACGTAGAGACAAACAGGACCGAGAATCAAAGTTTAACAAGGCGTGACTGGACTTCAATTCCAGTAGGGAGAAGACTACTGTATTTTCAAGATGCCTGGGAGGCTTTCCAGACAGACTGCTGGACATTAGAGATCGTGTCTTGTGGTTATGCAATAGAATTCAAAAGCACCCCACCGGAATGTTTCCTGGTATCCCTGATCCGAAAGAATTTGGCAAAAAGATCTATAACGAACAAGGCCATTACACATCTCCTAGAAATCAATGCCATAGAATATGTACCAACAGAACAGGTGGGTCGAGGTGTGTACTCAACATTCTTCACTGTCCCCAAGAAAAACGGGGATTGGAGAGCAATACTCGACCTAAAGTTTCTCAACAGATTTATTCATCTATGGCACTTTCGTATGGAGACTCTGAAGTCAATTACAGAGGCTCTACAACCAGGAGAGTTCCTCACATCATTGGATGTCATGGAAGCTTACCTTCACATCCCGATCCTGTTATCACATCGACGGTTCCTTCGATTCTGCGTGGGGCACAGACATTTCCAATTCAGAGCACTTCCCTTCGGCCTAGCCACAGCCCCCAGAGTCTTCACAAAAGTGATGGTGAATGTGATGGCACATCTCAGGCAACAGGGGATTCATGTTCACCCATACCTAGACGAACTTTTGATTAGGTCAGCATCCAATCGAAAAGCTCTGTCAGATGTCCAAACAACTATCTGGTGTCTACAGGAACATGGCTTTCTCATAAACCTAGCCAAGAGTTCTCTAGAGCCAACACAACGGTTGGAGCACCTGGGGATGATCATAGACACGTGAAAGAATTCACTCTTTCTTCCGAACGACAAGATCCAGAGAATGAAACAGCTCATGAATCTGGTCGTTTGGAATGTCCACACTCCATTATTGACCTTAGCCAAGTTGATGGGTCTACTTATTTCAAACATAGATGCAGTTCAATGGGGCAGACTACATACGAGACTTTTACAAAGCTTACTTTGGGGATGGGTCAAGGATGTCGTTTCTGTACTAGATCGCTGAAGAATAATAGGGCTAGATGGATTGCTCATAAGTCTAATACATTGATCAGGAGTTGAGCCTCTGATGGTGACCAGCGACCCTGTGTTGGAATGTTGTTGAGTGTTGCTCCCCATCCTGACAGACTGGCATCTGTGAACAGTTGTACCTCTCTGGGAAGGTAGTAAACTCTCCCTTGTCGAAGACTGGAATCCTTGGACCACCACATCAGAGATTTCTTGACCTCTAATGTGACCTTGATCTGTGTATTCTGTTTTTCCATGATCTGGTATTGATGGGGCTGGAGTAAGCTTTATAAAAGACTCATATGTAGTCTGCCCCATTGAACTGCATCTATGTTTGAAATAAGTAGACCCATCAACTTGGCTAAGGTCAATAATGGAGTGTGAACATTCTGAATGACCAGATTCACGAGCTGTTTGGTTCTCTGGATCTTGTGGTTCAGAAGAAAGAGTGAATTATTTCATGTGTCTATGATCATCCCCAGGTGCTCCAACCGTTGTGTTGGCTCTAGAGAACTCTTGGCTAATTTTATGAGAAAGCCATGTTCCTGTAGACACCAGATAGTTGTTTGTATATCTGACAGAGTTTTCCAATTGGACGCTGACTTGATCAAAAGGTCGTCTAGGTTGCTCCCCATCAGGGCCAAGGGCAGCCCCATGTAGAGAGCATTACAGTGATCTATTCTCGAGGTGACCGTGGCATGGATTGCCATTGCTATGTCACCATGGTTCAGAAAAGGGTCCAACTGCCGTGCCTGCCAGAGATGAAAGAAGGTGGATTTGGCAGTGGCTGCTACCTGGGCCTCCATAGCTAAAGAGGACTCCAGGCACACTCCCAGGCTCTTAACCTTAGGGGCTGGTATCAGTGGCACCCCGTCAAGTGCTGGCACAGGGATCTCCTTTTCCGGGCCACCCCAACTCAGATAGAGAACCTCTGTCTTCGTCGGAATCAGCTTCAGCTGACTCAGTCTAAGGCAAGATGATATGGCTTGTAGAGCCAGGTCCAGATGGTCAGGGGTACAGTCAGACTGGCCACCCATCAATAGATAGAGCTGGGTGTCATCTACATATTGATGGCAATCCAGCCCATACCTCTTGACAATCTGGGCAAGGGGCGTATACAGATGTTAAATAACATCGGAGACAGAACCACCCCTTGTGGCACACCGCATATAAGTGGGTGCCTCTGGGATGATTGTTCTCCTAATCACCCTTTGTCCCTGACTTTGGAGAAAAGAGGCAGCCATTGCAAGGCAGACCCCTGAATCCCCACGTCGGCGAGGCAGCTAGACAGTAGCTGATGGTCAACCGTATCAAATGTGGCTGACAGATCTAATAGTAGCAGCACTGCTGAGCTGCCTCAGTCTAGGTGCCGCAAGAGGTCATTCATGAGGGCGATTTCTTTCAGTTCCATACGTTATATGTTCTCTGCATGACCTCTAGTAATCAGACAATCATTCCGTCCAGCAAATATGACATTCAGATTTTTTTTTTAATGCACAGTTAATGTTAAGGCTCACTCCCTTAACAGTTCTGAACTGTAACCTGCCTTATATGTTTCATACAGAAATAAACAAGAACGAACAGCCAATCTGTCACTGATAACCAAAATATGGTTCTCTAGCATTATGCTTTCACATAAAGATACTATGCTGTAGCCAACATCCACACTTTGCAATGAATTTGATTCTTTCATTTAGGCTAATCCAAAGCTGAAATGGCTGAGCCAAAAACTTGAATATGCTCCCCTGATGTTAAGATATACACATAAAATTACTCTAAAATGAAGAAAGAAGGCCCACCAAACAGAGGCAATTAACATTTTGTGGGTAAAATGAAGGCCTGACCATATGTATTGCTGCTGTATATCCCACAATATGTGAACTCTGGCTCTATTTAGCAGATTCTTCCAGGAATACAAAGTGGACCAGCAATGACAAGTTCTGGTTGAGCCTTGCTTTCCCATAAATGCCCTAGGGTAAGACTTTTTCACAATCATTTATTTTCAGTGTTGAGAAACTTGGCCAGGAAACAGCATAATAAGAACAAGCCAGCAAATCTAGCCAAGTATAGATAAATCTTGTCTTTCAAAGGCCTTGTCTACACTGCAAATTTTATGACAGAGATCCTGGTATTGGGCTGGGTGTCCCTAATCTACTTAAACACTTGCTTTTAATTTGAACCTTGTTCATGTTTTATAATCAGGTTGACAAGCTGGATGCACCCTTGAGTTTTCATCTGGTTACTTGCAGACACAGATGAGAGTGCATATTGGAACTAGGACTGCAGCTGCAGGCTTAAGGAGGACAAACAAGGTGGGTTATGATGGCAGCCCACTGGCAGGATTAACTTTACATATAATTCAGATAACATCATCAGTACGGAATTCACAAAACATCTGAATTAAGTGTGAGCTGAATTTATAAGAAAGATTGTAATGCAAAACAAAAGAATATATGCTCAAACCCCAACGGATGGGAATTTTAATTCTGCACAATTCTTGCTGCTATTGGCATCCATAGAGTACACAGTTAAGCAAGTCACTGCTTCTGTGTAATAACTGGAAATTGATCGTTATTTCAGGTGGATGAAGGAATTAAGAGAGTGGTCTTTACCTGTTTACATTTTGGGGTTTTTTAGTACTAGAACCATTTTTTCTTTAACATTTCGTCAATACTTCTGATTCTCTTGGGGGTATGAGAGCAAAAAGAAAGGAGAGGTTGCTTTTAAAGTCAGCTCCCAATACAAATATGCAGAGTGCTATTTAAGACTGGCACGCATGTGTATACATTGAAGCTTTGCTCAAAACCTACACAACAGAGCCTGGCCTTTGCATTTATCTTGTGAGCAGAAACCATAATGATACTTTTGTTATTTCATTTACGAGTAAGTAGATTCATTAGTAAGCAGGGTTGCCAGGCAGGGCTGGCCCTAGGGTGCATGGTGCCCCATGCACAGTCACTGTCTGCTGCCCCATGCCCCCGGGGGCCCTAGGCACGTGCACACATGTGTGCGTGCACACCCCAGGCTGGGCTGCCCCCGCCACCACCGCCCCTCCCTCCCCTCCCCTTCTGCGGCACTGTGCTCTGCCACACCCCCCCCCATCCAGTGTGCTCAGAGGAGTGCTGCTAGAATCAGTCCCACCCGCATCTGAGTTTTCACTTGTAAGAGAGTGCTCAACGAGGCCTCGCTCTCCCTCCTTTCTGGAACCAGAAGTGAGGGGGGAGCCAAGCCCCATTGAGTGCTCTCTTAAAAGAGAATGTGCAGATGCCTGGCCGAAGTGAATAGGACTGATTATAGCGGAGTTCTTCTGAGCACGTGGGGGGGGGGGGTGGCGGCAAAGCACGGCGCCATGCTGCAGCACTGCAGAAAGGAAGGGAGGGAGAGAGAGGGGAAGGAGGTGGCAGCGATGGCGGGAGGAGGGAAATTAGGCATTTGTCTTGGGTACTAGGCGTGTGGGGGGGGAGAGCCCAATTTGGTGCCTCCCCTCCCGGCGTCCTAGGCAAATACCTAATTTGCCTAGTGGGCGAGCTGGCCCTGTTGCCAGGTCCCATCCAGCAACTGGTGGGGTGGGTGGGAGTTACCGGGAAAAGCAGGGAGGTCCAGCCTTCATACAGTGATGTGTCTACATCATAGGGTTGCCAGGTCTGTGTTGGAAAATACCTGGAGACTATGGGGGTGGAGCTGGGAGAGGGCTGGGTTTCAGGAGGAGAGGGGCCTCAACATGGTATAGTAACATGGAGTCTAGCCTTCAAAGCAGCCATTTTCTCCAAGGGAGCTGATCTCTGCCAGCTGAAGATAAATTGTAAAAGTGGGAGATCTCCAGGCCCCATCTGGAGGCTGGCAACACTGCTACATCACTGTCCTCATGACCTGAAAGCGACGTGATAATCTGTCTTAATCTAATCCCTATCATTTTATATTCTAGTAGAGAAGTTAGATATCTTTGGATACTGGATAAAAAGGAGAACAGAATAATATAAACTGCTTTGGTCCTCACTGCGGAGAAAGGTGGGGTATAAACAGGGCTTTTTTTAAAAGAAAAAGCCCAGCAGGAACTCATTTGCATATTAGGCCACACTCCCTGACACCAAACTAGTCAAATTATGTTCCTATGTGCTCCTGCTCAAAAAAAGCCCTGGGTATATACAAAGTAAATAAATAACAAATATAGCTGAAAATGGGAGGCAGATGAAAGGTAGGTCAGTAAATGGCTGAGGAAAGAATGAAGCAGGGAAAGGGGAGAGGATATAGGGCTGCCCACTGGAGGGAAAGATAAAATAACGTTGGGAGAGGAATACAGGGGGAAATGAGGTGCCACCCCACAAGGCTTTGAGGGTTCTTATTTTCTTCTGATTAATTTCTTGGGAATTTTGGATGGCTTAAAGGGCCACAATCCTTTTAACAAATAGTGGTCTGAGGTCACAACAAGTCAACTGAAGTGGACTCAAACTACTGGCAGTGCATGGTGGGAGTCATAAACCTGGAGGAGAATGGTTTACGAATGATGGGGGTGAGAACTACAGATGGGCTTTTGGTAAACTCCTTTGCTCAGTTGTGGCTTTCGCATGGGATCTCAGGTTAGAGTGGGTCTAGAATAGTGGCTCTCAACTGGAATTTAGCAAATTGCTTTATTTTGGAAACAGTGAATAGAAGCTTGTCTATTCTGAACACTTCATATGTTTATCTTTGTTCTTACACAGGCCAGTTTAATAAGTATAACTTGATGAAATACAACATGAAACAGAGAATTTTTATGACACTCTTTTCTGGTATTTCATTCAGGCATGCCTTTCATGTTTTTCTTCCTTTGTAGCACCAAATAAGGGTACTGCTGGTTTCATCAGACCTTTCTTTAACACAACAACAATGAACTGTTGGCTTTAAACTCCTGTCACTTGATATGACAACTATGGTTCATGGCACCATTAGCTCTGATAAGTAAGCACATTGCATACAAACAGAAGTATGATGTTTTAAACGACAACTCAGTTATAATCAGCAGCGACTGAAATACTGGCTGACATCTTCTATGAGTCAGCCCAAATATCTTGGATATTCAGCTGATTTGTTTTGGTTTTTTTCTGGAGCAAAAGTTACCAAGTTTTCCAAAGAAAGGAACCACTAGAATAGACAACAGGGCCTCATTACAAAATGATCAAGGCTCCTTTGCTCCAATGTTTTTGGAATAATTTAAGAAAAGAAGCCGGAATGGCATAAAGCCTGCTTATAACTATTTGCTTCTTCTTTTAGAAAGCAAATTACTAAACTGAGTCTTTATACACTAAATACTTGCTTCACTTTATAGTGTCTGTGATACTCTGTCAGCTGCAATGACTTCATGACATATTTGGGTATCACCACTCAGGCTGTTCCATTTGCAAGGCACGTATAGCTACTGTCAAACACACAGAGCTTCTTTTGTTGATAGAAAGTGGTGCTCCGGCCAGATGCAACCAGACATCCCACTGGAGTTCATCTTTATTGTCAGCACTAATGCCAAAGTAGGCCTTCTGTTGCTTCAATCAAATAATTAGTCTGTACCCTTGTGAAACCACATTCAGATGGTTCACCCTGACCCCAATCATCAGCAAAATGCTTGGATTGTAGGCTTGGAGATCTTGTGCTCCAACTAGATCCAAATGGTGCAAGAAAAAAAGGAGTATTGACAGCATAGAATGAGATAGGACAATAGGAATTATAGACTGGGACAAGGTTGTTTCAGAGAATTCAAAGCTTTTCCAAAAGGAAATAAAATGATCAACATTAACTTAAATATATGTATACATTTAACATATATGTCATTGCAAAACTGTTTATTTCTGACCACTGAATTGCATGCAATCCTGACTGTTAAAAACTAGCTGAGTAGCAAGCATCCTTTCCATTACTACAGATCAGACATCATAAACCAGAGATTCCGAGCCTTTGCAAATGATCCATACATATGCTTGGAAAGTCCAGCAGAGTACAGAATCCACCCCCACCCCCCCAAAGCTAAATCTAAGTAATACAGAACTGTGCAGCCCAATATAGACATGCAAGGCCAACCAGTAAACTAGGGGCACTGGCACTGCTCTAGCACTGCATGCTCCCTGAGTCACAGTGTTAGTATAAATAGTGTAAAATCTTCTGAACATAGTTCCCACAGGTACCATCAGGCCGAAGGAACATCACTGGCATGTACTATATCTGGCAGAATGTTCTGAATGTTTTTTTTTAAGTAGCCTGCTGTGCTTACACAAACCATTGTTGGAAAGTGTCGTTTGTCAGGGGTATACGGGCCAAATGTTACTAGGTTGACCTGGCTATTTTCATGAAATTGCTCCACAGCTGTATTGCACGGTACTTCAGATTACATGCTACTCCAGAGATAAATGTGGGTGTTTCATAAACATGTAGCACTAAACTGGAATTTCATTCCCTTCACTGGCATCACAGGATTATGAATGTGCAACAAGCTTTAGTAAACTCAGCTTTAGTAAGCTTTCTTGGAGAGTGTTGGGCAAGACTTGTTTGTTCCCCAGGAGGCGTCTGCCATCACATTAGTTTTGTGTACATGTACATAGTTTGCAACCACTCCCTACTACCAGCCATACATTCAGGTGGGTGGCCATGTTGGTCTGAAGTAGCAGAACAAAATTTGAATCCAATGGGACCTTTAAGATCAACAAAGTTTTATTCAAGGAATACATTTTCATGTTCATGCACACTTCCACAGATACAATGAAATGGAAGTTATTAGTCCATACATATAGGCAGAGGGTAAGAAGTAAATTAGCCTATAACATAATGAAGATGTTTGACAGCTTCAAGGACCAAACAGGAATGACAAGCTTAGTTTATATGGTTACCATTTGTTTGGGTTTAATTCTGCGGGGGAAACATAGTGAAGTAAATATGTCCAACTCAGCAATTTCCCTTTCCAGTCTGTTCCAGTTTCATGTAATGGTTAAGTGCATGGACTCTTATCTGAGAGAACTGGGTTTGATTCCCCACTCCTCCATATTCACCTGCCGGAATGACCTTGGGTCAGTCATAGCTCTCTGAGCTGTTCTGTTCAAAGAGCAGTTTGTGGGAGAGCTCTCTCAGCCCCACCTACCTCACAGGGTATCTGTTGTGAAGAGGTGAAGGGAAAGGAGTTTATAAACTGCTCTGAGACTCCTTTGGATAGGGAAGGGTGGGGTATAAATCCAATCTCCTCCTCCACTTCTTCCTCCTCCTCCTCCTCTTCAAACAGCTACTTTGAGGTCCTCTTAAAACAGCTACTTTGAGGTCACCCACTGAACGTCTTGGAAGGTTGAAGTGTTCTCCAACAGGTTTCTCCATCTTGTGATTCTTGATGTCAGATTTGTGTCCATTTATCCTTTCCAAACAACGGAATCCCTAGGACTACTACCAGCCATGACAGAGAGCAGCCTGAACATTCAATTCCCCATGCTTATAAAGGACCAGTTGGGAAGGTTGCCTGAGGCCTGGTTTGAAGGCATGATGAAACATCTCAGTTGAAAGAATAAGGCTGGATCCTACAACCACATATGGCTTGGCTTTGTTGCAAGGATGGTTCTAGCAAGGGAGCAACTGCAAACTGAAGCAGGACTGCAGACAAGAGGACAGAAACAAGCTCTTTCTTTCCTCCCTTTTGAAATGCAGAGATCAAAAACATTTCTTCCTCCCCTATTCCGCCTGGAGGAAAGGAAAGGACTCCCTTTGGCAACTTTTCTGTACAGCTGTTGACGTTCCAGGTTGATTCCTCACCACCAGCAGGTGTTTAGTCAAAAACTTAGTGTTTGTCAGCTGTCCTAGTTCTTTGATGCAATCCAAACATATTATTGATCAGTTCACAGTACAATTATGTCAAAAGAGGTAATTTTCCTGAGAAATTTGCAACTTCTCTACTCCTATATAGCATTTTTTTAAAAAGCTGTGTATGTTTTAGATCTCATAAATGTTATTAAGGCATATTGGCAGGCACTAATGCATATTTGTCGGACAAATACCCAGTTTTTGCAAATACATCACAGAAGGCTCAGGGGAGGATGAAAGGATGGGGGTAAAGTAGGTAGATGAAGTCATGGCTACCTCATGACCAAAGTCAGTAGAACATTTAAAGATAACGGGGAAGCCCCTCCATACTATAACCTGACCGCCCACCAGTAATTATTTCAAATATATACTATACTGATTGGCCCTAAATGTATGATGATAGTTCAGAAGACAATTGCAAAATGGTTGCAATAATTATGATGTATGGACCAAATCTAACCATCTTTCTATCTATGCTGGACGAGCAATGGATTGAGCAGGTGGGTGTGACCCACTATATGTCCATCAGTTTAACAGAACTGGGCTACCCCAAAAGCTACCATTGCTATCTCAAATGCCTTTACATCTTGAGGGCTGACGGTATTATAAAGAGGCCAGAAGAGATTTTCTGATCACAAAATAGAACATCAACTGATCTGAATATGCAGATTTTTCAAAATATATATATTAAAAATTCATCACTAAGTACAGAGTGAACTTATACATGGATCTCTCTCTCTCTCTCTCTCTCTCTCTCTCTCAGGTCTTGGTATCTGCATATAGAGTCAGCAGCTGTTTCAGATGTAAGTAGCAACACAGTCTGTCTTTTGATGTAATAATTTACATCCTTGAGACTCTGTGGATGTTTAACCTATGGGGAACTTTAGTGACTATCTTTGTTTTTAACACCTGACCTTTTGGCCCTGAAATGTTGTAAGTTGAAGGATGAGATTTCAGTGTGACTCTTCTGAAAGTCATCAGTGCCTCATGACCACAGCTCCAAGTCAACATTCAAAGCAAACCCTTCAGTTGGTCTGGGTTTCAGCTTTCATTACAGGTTCAATGTATAAAGCAAGGGTTCTAATGAGTTTTCCCTTAGTACTTATGTACCAGGGAACAAAAGAAAAAATAGTGCCAAAGAGTGGCAATATGAGCACTATTATGCAACTTCTGGAATACTGAAATCAGGGCACCTAAAAACTCAATCTGGTGATTTCAACCCAGATGCCAAACTGGCCTCCAAATCTTTGTTGGAGGTGAACTAGTATGGTTTGGGCTTCCATTTGCTAGGGAGGATATTATTCATTCAAAGAAGCTCTAAGCCTGAGGAATCCTAGTAACCCTTATAATCCTTTCAGATGCTACTAAAGGGCCAAACCAAATATGATATGATTGGGAGAAATAACTGTATGAGAGGCAAATCTCTTAATCGTGTCAGTCACCTCTACTTGATTTTGTTGTTATTATTATTTTATAATGTCATCAGGGTGCATAAGAAGAAGAAGATATTGGATTTATATCCCGCCCTCCACTCTGAAGAGTCTCAGAGCGGCTCACAATCTCCTTTACCTTCCTTCCCCACAACAGACACCCTGTGAAGTGGGTGGGGCTGGAGAGGGCTCTCACAGCAGCTGCCCTTTCAAGGACAACCTCTGCCAGAGCTATGGCTGACCCAAGGCCATGCTAGCAGGTGCAAGTGGAGGAGTGGGGAATCAAACCCTGTTCTCCCAGATAAGAGTTTGTACACTTAACCACTACACCAAACTGGCTCTCCATAACACTTTAGAGTACAAAATGGTGGGTCTCTGCTCTAAAAAGCTTACAATCTACAATTTGAGATTATGCAGACTACAAACAGAAGGGAGCAACAAGGAAAAGGAAAGTGGTCTTTAAGAAAAATATAATGTGTTACTAATTCCATAACAGAGAGCAGGAGAAATCACATACAGGTGTCATCCTTTATTTTTATTTAAGATCCAGATTTTTAAAATGTCTATTACTTTTAATGCCAGAAGGTGTGACATGCATAAAGCAGAGTTAGAAAGTAAGCATTTTAACAAATGCTCCCTGCATTAGATGCCGAGACTTTGGTGCTGCTGTTGGTGATGATGATTGAAGCGTGATGAAAAATGACAACTGTAATTTCAAATAAAAGTGTAAGATGATATAGCAAAAGAAAGGCAGAATTAGAAGAACAAAGAGGCTGTTGTAGAACTTGGCTGTTCAGCAGCCTGAATATTTTCCACTTAAACAGCCGAGTCCCTCTTTGCTGCTTCTTTCATTTTGTATTTCTCTCCTGTCCCCCACCCCCCTTCCCAGATAGCTAAATTATTCATGGGCCAGTTTATTCTCTCAAAGCTTTCTTCAGCTAAAATAAAACTCAATCTTTCAAAAAGATGGAAAAGTTAAAGCTTCCCAGGCATTGTGCCTCCAGCTAATGTTACCCTTTCTGAAGTTGATTAGGAATGTTATGGCTGTGTTCCTCTTCAGTTCATAAGAACAATGTCACAGGTGGTTAGCAGATCAGAAATCTGAGGGTACCAATTATGATTGTACCATGAAGAGCTGGCAAATCAGTTTCTCATCCTAGTTCTAACAGTGCAATTGAGAAATAACCCAGTCGCCACAAATATGGTCCATCACTACCAGGATAGGATTTTGTAATTTATTGGTTTTAGGACTAGGCTTCCCAACCCCCTCGCCCTGGCGGGGGACCACTGGATTTGCAGCCTCCTCCCCCACTCTCCAAAAATCCAGAAGGGGGGGGGGGAGGAGAATCGGCGCAAATTTTGGTGCCACTCGCTCTGGGCCAGTGAAAGAAAAGAACATGCGTGTAGGCTTCCCAATCCCCAGGTCCCAGCCAGGGATCCCCCATTTTTACAGGCTTCTCTCCACCCCCAGCCAGCTGGCCAGTGGGGGAAGCCCCACCCCCACAGTCATCATGTAGTTGTAGAGCTCCTGCAGGTTTAGAAACCTGCAAACTGATCCGTTTGTAAAATGTGTGCCTTTAAGGCTGCGCAGGAAACAGGAAACGGGAAGGGCTTCATTGGAAAGGGTCAGTAATAGTTTCCATGGAGAACGGCCCCTCCCTTTCTTTTGCTTTCGTTTTCACAGCAAGTAGAGTTCTGCAGGAAGAAGATCTAGTAAGTATTTGTGTGTGTGAGAGAGGGAGGGGGCAGGGGATTCCCTAGTTTGGAGGCCCTCCACCCCCTTTAGAAAGTGTGGGGGGAGGGAAATGTCTACTGGGCACTCTATTATTCCCTATGGAGAATGATTCCCATAGGGAATAATAGGGAATTGATCCATGGGTATTGAGGGCTCTGGGGGGGGGAAGCTATTTTTTGAGGTAGAGGCACCAAATTTTTAGTATAGCATCTAGTGCCTCTCCCCAAAATACCCCCCAAGTTTCAAAACGATTGGACTAGATGGTCCAATTCTATGAGACCCAAAAGATGGTGCCCCTATCCTTAATTATTTCCTATAGAAGAAAGGCATTTTAAAAAGGTGTGCTGTCCCTTTAAATGTGATGGCCAGAACTCCCTTGGAGTTCAATTATGCTTGTCACACCCTTGTTCCTGGCTCCACCCCCAATGCCTCCTGGCTCCGCCCCCAAAGTCCCCAGATTTTTCTTTAATTGGACTTGGCAACCCTACTTAGGACAGACCCTCCTTCCTTCATAATTGAAGGAGAAAGGCCAGCCATTCCTTGATAATTTCAGCCAGGCTCATCAGCCAATGTTCAAGGAATCAATAAGATAGCAACTTTTATAAAACCTGACAGATAATATACTGTCTTTTTTTTTTAAGCCCCACCACAGGACTTTGGTGCCTCCTCAATCAGTAGGCCTACAAACCCATCCCCTAACAGAAGAGATTCTCTAGTGCCTACATCCACTGGATAAAAAAATGAAAACAACACAGGAGGCAATTAAAGATCTTTTTTACCTGTAAAGTGATAATCTTAATGTATTGTGGGAAGGTACAAGAACAGATAAAAGGGCTATCCTTGAAGCTCAAGAGCCAAGCAGCAGAGTGAGCCCATTCCCAACCCATATTCCCATCCTCAAACATTATAAGTAAGGTATTTAAATTCCATATTCCCATCCTCAAACATTATAAGTAAGGTAGTTAAATCTCTGGGCTGCAGCCCTATCAAATAAATCTCTCTCATGCTTCCTAAGCAATATGTTTCCCCATGGTTATTTTCATATCTAAATAGTGAAAACTACTCACATTGGTTCTGACAACTTAAAACAGACAAGCCTTTGGTTATTCAAGACTCAACATTTAATCCCAATAATAAATCACATGGCTTTGCAATCTGGGGAACTGAAAAGTTGTTGTAAACAACTCTGAAAAAATGGGATTAATTTATTGGGAAAATGACAGGACATATTTCCTTTTTCTATCACTATCTACAGATTAGCCATTTTCTTATGCAGAAATTACATTAGAGAGACTTGATTGTGTTAGGGGGGAAAAGAGGATGGGATTAATTTTGAAAAAAATGCCATGCTGGCGATCATAGATCTGCATAGATAAAAGACACAGGGGATAGGGATTGTAGCAAGGAGGGGAATTAGGTGAGACTGAGTTTTTAAAAATGGCTGTATTGAACCTAATGCTATCTTGGCCATAATGAGAAGACTTGGCCATAATGAGAAGACTGCGGCAAAATGCCCCATTATCTATCAGACTTAACCATTCCAAGTCATCGCAGGGCATTTAGGTTGGCTAGACTAAATGTGTTTCCCTCCAAAGTTTTACAAGGGAGATATCATCAAGTCCCTTTAGGCGACAGACTCTGTTCCTGTGGAACGAATATTCCCGACTCAATTCAGCATATATTGCTTGATTGTTCCTTTTATCATAATCTCCGTAAAGATTTATTTTGTATGCTTTCTCTCTCCCCAGATTCGTCTATTCTGCCACCCTGTTATTATTTATTGAATGATACTGAGGGGCAGGTTAGCGAGGCTGTGGCAAAAGTTTTGGCTGACATCCTTAAATTTAAATCTGACCTTGTATGAATGCATCTGTAAACTCGGTTTCATTTTGATTTTATGTTCAATGTTTAAATTTTTATATTCTTGTGTATTTTTATTTGCAACTGTTATGCCATTAAAGGTTTGGTATGGAATGGAGAAGACTAGATCCCTTCATGGCTATTTTCACTTTTTAAGTATTCCGGTCACCTTGCTGAAAATATATTAAAAAGGCAGTCCCATGTGCAAGCACCAGGTTGTTACTGACCCATGGGGTGATGTCACATCATGACGTTTTCTGGGCAGACTCTTTAATGGAGTGGTTTGCCATTGTTTTCCCCAGTCATCTACACTCACTTTACTGAACTCAGAAGGATGGAAGGCTGAGTCAATGTGAGCCGGCTACCTGAACCCAGCTTCTGCTGGGGATCAAACTCAGGTCATGAGCAAAGCTTGGACTGCAGTACTGCAGCTTACCACTCTGCACCACAGGGCTCCTGCAAAAATGTATTAGTTGCCACAAAAAACTGTTATTGATAAATACCAAAATCCTATGGTCCACTGCAAATTTAGCAAAAATTGAGGAAAGTAATTTTAACAAAGAAAAGAGAAACATTAATTCAGGGGTCCTCAAACTACGGCCCGCGGGCCAGATGCGGCCCGCTGAGGACGTTTATGCGGCCCGCCGGGTTATGGCAAAATCAGACCGGAAGTGACGTTCGACCTAAACTCGCGTTAGCAACGCACACTTCCGGCACTGGGCTGAGGCGGCGGAGACAGAGTGTGAGGTGATACCGAGGTGAGGTGAGTTCCCAGGCCGGGGTGTGTGGTGTGGGGAAGGGAGAGAGATGCAGAAGACGGAGAACTGACGGCCCGCGGCCTTGTACAGTAACGGCAGTCCGGCCCTCCAACAGTCTGAGGGACGGTGAACTGGCCCCCTATTTAAAAAGTTTGAGGACCCCTGCATTAATTGGACTGATAATAGGTTAGGAACAGTAATGGAACTACTGAAGAATAGATGAAGAAATGGATTCTATTGGTTTTCTATTGGAATGATACTTGTAACGTAAATACCCTGCATTGTAACGTAAATACCCTTCGCACCATCCTCAACATCCACTGGAGTGACTTTGTGACCAACACTGAAGTCCTCAAGCGGGCGGAGGTTACAAGCATCGAGGCACTGCTGTTGAAGACGCAGCTGCGCTGGGCAGGGCATATTTCTAGGATGGAAAACCACCGCCTTCCCAAGATTGCCCTGTATGGCGAACTCTCCACCGGCCATCGAAATAGAGGGGCACCAAAGAAGAGGTACAAGGACTCCTTGAAGAAATCCCTTAGCACCTGTCACATCAACCATCACCAGTGGTCTGACCTAGCCTCAGATCGCAAAGCATGGAGGCACACCATCCACCAGGCTGTCTCTTCCTTTGAGAACGCACACATAGCTGGTCTTGAGGACAAAAGGAGATTGAGGAAGAATCGCGCTGCTACAGCACCAACCCTAAATCAGACTTTTCCCTGCAGCCGCTGTGGCCGGACCTGCCTGTCCCACATTGGTCTTGTCAGCCACCAGCGAGCCTGCAGCAGACGTGGACTATTGCACCCTTCTTAAATCTTCGTTCGCGAAGCCAAGCCGAGAGAGAGAGAGACCCTGCATTGAATTATTTTTCCTATTTGCTAATAGTATCTATTCTTTTTTTTAAGGTAATTAAAAACATATAATCAAAACTGCCAACAAACAAGTGGGTATACTTTCTCTTCCTGTAAACACTAGCTCAGTGTGAGCATTTTAAAAATAACCATCTACCCACCCTCCTACAAAGCTGAGATTTTTGAAGATAGTTGCTTCTGACTCCAAAGAATTGTCAAGAAGCTGGCTTTTCTTCTTCTAAAGGTAGCCGGAAATCTGTGTTGATTTTATGTCAAGCTAGTGGGTGGCCAGACGTAAAGCAAGGAGCTTCACCACAAGAACTTATAATTGTGAGAAGCCTCATAAATGTCACTCAGCTACTTGCATCCCTGACCCACCAGCCAACATCAAACAGACATGGATTGAGAGAGGCATATCAATTTCAGCATGCTATCATCCAAAGGGGATCCTAAACAGACAGTCTGCAAATGGTAATGATTCACTGAGAAAGAAAGCCAAGTCCTAGTTTTCATGTGAGTACCTTGGAGAATTACTTGTAGAAAGAAGACATATCCACAGTACAGCCCAAAGCACATAATGAAGAAACAGCCTAGTTAGAAATGTGTCTCTGAAAATTGTCTTCATGAAAATGAAGTATTTTCATAATAGGTTTTTCTACTAATCCAGGTTTTGTCACCTGAAAAGTTGTCAACCACAAGAGATCTATACAAAGAACTGCAACCTTCCCTTAATAATATTGTTAGCATGCTCTTTTCAAATGAAAAATTACTTTCTCTAAAGGTATAGGCACAATTTTGCTAGCTAAAGTTGCTTGCTTAATGACATTGGGTAGCTGAAGTCTATCAGCTTCTGGAATTAATTATGCATCTGGGGAGCTGAGGAAACAACTTTTGTAGTTTTTGAATGTAGCCAGCAAGACAGAAACAGCCAACAAACAAAAAAAGGAGCCTTGGGGTCAGGGATACATGGTGTTGCTTTTGGGAACCAAAGCAGCTTTAAAGATTACCATTATCTGTGTTTCCTACTCAACATATATTAGTAAATAAATAAATAGAGGAAAAATAAGTTTCCAACACTTCCATATCGCAATAAAATTTGCTCTATAATTGGCTCCTCATGGAACTTCCTGTTGTTCAGGCAACTGGGGAATGTGAAACAGTAGTGAAATATGAACATATGAATATACGAAGCTGCCTTATACTGAATCAGACCCTGGGCCCATCAAAGTCAGTATTGTCTACTCAGATTGGCAGCGGCTCTCCAGGGTCTCAAGCTGAGGTTTTTCACATTTATTTGCCTGGACCCTTTTTTGGAGATGCCGGGGATTGAACCTGGGACCTTCTGCTTACCAAGCAGATGCTCTACCACTGAGACACCGTCCCTCCCCTAATTTCCTTCAAAGAATAGAGCTGCTTGTCACTGAAGTGGAAACCTGTATCTTGGCTGCAAGTAAATAAAGAGTGCAAGTGCAGGATTCACATCACTGAATGCTCCTCAAAGCAAAAAATTCTTTCCACCCAGAAGAGTTATAATTTGGCTTTCTCAATGAGCATAATGATTCTAGAAAAAATATCCAGGGGAAGTAACAACCAGTTAGGGGACCACGGATTTTGCTGTGGGTATTAAATATGTCCTTCACAGGTAGAGGTAAAATAATATTGTTATGGGTTGATTTGCCTTCTTAATAAAGCTGGATTCACTGTTATGAGAACTAGAAACTGTTCATAGTTCTCTCAGATCAAGATATTTTGGGCTTTTCCTCATCAGGTTTTGATGTAGTTTGGCTCACAGCTAGTATTGCCAGTTCCAGGATGGGATATACCTGGATATTTGGGGGTGGAGCCTGGGGAGGGTGGAGTTAGGGAGGGGAATTTAGCAGGGGTTTGATGCCACAGAGTCCATCCCCTGAAGTTGCTGTTTTCTCTAGGGGAACTGACATCTGCAGTTATAATTCTAGAACTCTAGACTCCCAATGCAATGTTCCCAATGTGATGATATAATGCAGGAGTGATGTCATCATGCCAGGGATGTTGCATGGTGATGCTCTGGTATCTTAGGCAAATAGAGTTTTGCCCCAATACCATAGAGTTTTGCCCCCAGTACCAGAATGTTGTTGTGCAACATCCCCTGTGTGATGACCACTTCCATGTTACATCACATTGGGGATGTCATGCTGGGTTGTGGCTGTTGAAAGTGAGGCTTTCCTCCACTGGACAGCTGGATGGCAGTGGGCAGAAGCCCATAAAAAAGGGAGATCTCCTGCTCCCACCTGGGGGCTGGGAACCCGGGAACCCTACACTATAGTGATAATAATAAATAACTGAATGCAGACAAACCCAAACCCTACCAGGAGATTGACAACTCTAATTCTTAACTGCATTCAGTTCTTCCCTTCACTGAATGTTAAAGCACATCAATAAGTATCCTATATAGGCATTAGGCAGTTTAACAATACAACAGCAAGTTGCAAGAACATAAACATGTAAAACACATAGATTTAAAAACATGCAGTTAAATCTGCTCAAAAATTGACTCTCATCCAAATAGACTTTCAAACAGAAATGTCTTGCATGCTTTCCTAAATGTAACTACTTGAAGGCATTCTCTAGTAGACCATTGCAAAGGACTAGACCTTCTATACAGCCTGCAACCTAGCTTTTGCTGTATGGACAGTCCTAAGACTGGCACATGGGAGTGAGCTGAATGCAGTTTGAGAAGTAGGAGACCCTGGGTCATGAAGAGCTTTACAGGCAAAGACCAGCAGTTTGAGTTGGGCTTGGAAGCAAACAGGTAACGTGTACAATTGATGCAATTTTGGAGTTGTGTTCCAAGCAGCTGACTTCTGATAGCAATCTTCTTGCTGTATTTTGTACTAATTGAAGCTTCTGAGCCATTTTCAAAAGGCAGTGCCTCATGGAGCTTTCTTCAAAAGGCAGTCTCACATGCAGCCTGCTTCATGTGAGGCTGCCTTTTGCAGATAGATGCTTTAGTTATATAAAGTCCAATGTGGAGATTTTGGATAGGCCTGCACTGCAGAGTCTAGATAAAGGGACAGTTTATTTCCAGTCTTAAATGACTGATCTGGTGAACACTTTCTTTGCAACTTCTGAATTTTTGTCCAAAGACACCTAGGACAAGACACACAGATAATTAGGCTGAAAGAGATTGGGGAGCATGAAGGATCTATTCTGGACCATTAGAAGCATGACATGATTCCTGAACCTGTGGAAATTATACATGACATGTTCTCATTTTCTATGACCCTAAGGGTATGAATGTTTTAAAATGAGCATTCTCTGTGCTAAAACTCCAGGCTATGTGGTCGGATGACTATTAATAGTTAAGCAGATTATTTACTGGGTTCCCTGCAAGCAACTTCATAGTGTTCTATAACTGAACATTTTTTTTTGCAAGGTTCAGCATATTTTTCCATGTTTCCTGTGTCATAGTTCACTATGGGTCTGATAACAAGCTAGCTTTAAAAAAACATGTCTTGCTTTCTTTAGGTATAAACCCCTCCCCTACTTTAAGTGTCGAGCACATTAGTGAAAACAGATTTTCACCTCCCTCAGACACAACACAATGTATAGTTGCTGGTGGTATCAACATAATTGCTGATAGATATATAGTTAACTTGGAGAGTTGCCTGGGACTTCATGCTTAATATACAGCCGTGATGTTTAGAGGTTGCATTTTCCCAGATCCGTGAAAAAGCAATGCCTCTGGGAGGTTTTGAAATGTAGGCCTGAGGGTAAATGATGCAATCCTGGAGTCAGCTCAGGCAAAGAATTGGAGAACAATTACAGACTCTTAAGACACTTCCAGAGAAAAGATTTTTAGCTCAGGCTTGCTGATTCCGTGCCTAACACCTCTAAACCACACAAGCCTAGCACAGCAGTGCTGGTCCAAGCAGCAGATCAGGGAGTGGCAGGGTTAGCCATTATAACACGGCTCAACCCTGTTAGTGTTGTAGAAAAGCTAACGATAGTAGGCTCCTCTTTACTCAGCGTGCCTTTTACCCTGAAGTCAATGATTACATGGGAGTCCTACAGACACTGCCTTCAATGCCCAGAGTATCATTAGCCCTTCTGTCATATTTCATCTCCTCCCAAGTGGGGCACAGGACATTCGAAATGAAGCAGAACTAAACTATTGAGATTCAGGGTTAAACCAGTATGGGCTTGTAGTTCTGTGCTTGTGGCTCCCAGGAATTTTCCAAATTTTATTTTTAGGCATGCAAGGGTTTGATTTGGATTGGGACTATAACATGTAGGGAGGGGGCATTTAACTCTTCCTTATGAGTTTACCTCAGTGGGGCACAAAGATGCTCCCTAGGATCATTTCAGGTTAGAAAAAGGTGCTGTAGGGAAGGTTTAACCCACTCTACTCCACACCACAGTCCTGATTCAAACTGGGTCCTCACATGTCTGAAAATGATAGTTAAAAAAAAAATCACTGTGAGCTCTAAACACACAACTCCTGTGCCCAGTCTGGCCCTTGCCATGAACCATGTGCATGAAAGAAATGTCCATGTCTCTGTGTGTTTCTGGCTGTGTTTCTGTATACTGAATAGAAACAAAGTGTTACACACTAACCGAGAAGCTATCGGTTTCCAAACCACTGACAATGACATTGAAAGCCCAGGACTGGAGTCATGCTGTGCCAGAACCCATACACTGGGGATGCTGGCCAGAAAGAACGAAAATTGTGCCTTGCTTTGTGATTACTTCTTCCTGGACAGGAGCTGTTTATTTATTTATTTTTTAAAGGAGGAAAAGTGGAAAAGGGCAATATGGGATTGAACAGAGGATCCAACTCAGTGTTCTTACCACTGAAATAATTTCATTTAGGATATATTTATTTATTTATTTATTTTTATTTTTGGGAAATTTATATTCTGCCCTTTCCCAGGCGGCTCAGGGCAGATTACATCCAGGTAAAACCAGTCAAATATAACAAAACCAATAAAATGCAATTAAAACGACAACACAACACAGTACTATATAACAAAGGCAGGCGGGCTCATAGGACAGGTTAGAGTATACTTGATATGTTTTTGCTTTCCTGGTTTAGGGCTTTACTGCACAATCCAGGGCGTAGTATTGTCCATGGAACAAAATAGGAATGTTTTCCTGAGATATATTTGGCATCAAAGCAGGAGGACAGTCATGTAGGCTGAAAAGCCCACATCGCTTCTGTCTGTCAGCTGTGTGGGTGCGGGTGGGGTTAGCAGGGTCTGAATTTAAGGTATGAATTCATACTGTGAACATTGATTTCACTTAAACATCATGTTCAGTTCCCTAAATATAGATCAGTTCAGACATATCCGTAGAAATGTATCTCTGGGTGTGAATTCTAGAGGTAGAGCTATTTGAGGGCAGATTCCAAACTGTGAATTTTAACAAGGTGACGAATTGATTTGTTAAAAAGTCTGTAAAGGAATTGCCTAAGAATTGTGAAAAAAGACTTAATGGAACCCTCATGTGAGCGCATAATAAATGCACATTTTGAAGCACAATAATGTCATATACATGAGCGAAGAAGTAATACGGTGCCCTAATACCCAGATGGGTTTGAAGGGCACAATAATTTGATTGTTATAGCGCCCTAGAAAAGCTTAACATTGTTGCACTGCTCCTGTTCTTCCTGGCATTGCTAAGCTACTACTTACTGAAGTGTTTTGCCACAAAAGATGATATTCACTATAAGACGGAAGTTTACATCATTTGGGGTTCAAGTCTTCGTCAAGAGTAGCTCCAGCACCTTCTCTGTCAAGGAAGTTAGCACTGCCTCTATCAAGGAAGTATTTAATGGATTTTCTGCTTCTTATTTTCAGCTGAGCAATTCCCTCCATCCAGCTTGATATAAGTGGCCATGGGTCAAGCAATGATGTAGCAGGCCAGATTCCTCGAAGCAGCTTGTCTTAATCCTTAGGTTACAATAACTGAAATGCATCCACACAATACTGAATGAACAGCACACTAATAACTTTCTGAGAATGAACTGCTGAATGAGTGGGGTCTAGGTTGAGCTATTGTGAATTAATCTGCAACCTGCCTAGTGAACATGTCACAGTCAGCCTCAAAAATGGCCCAGGACCAAATGCAAAAACTTGCAACAGCTCAGCTTCATGCCTATACAGTGGTGATGGAAAAGTAAGCTTGCTTCAGTATCATCACAGCCCCAGAAAATACATCCAGTCATATTTGGATCAAAGTTTCCTCCATTGATGCTCTAGTAGTTCTGCTGATCTATTTAATAGATCCCAGTTTCTCAGTAAACCAGATTGCCAAACAGGCTCTTTGAAACAGTAGAGAACATCTAGGACACTCTTGGGCTTCCACATTCCCTAAATATCTAAGGCATATGCCTGGGAATGCCATAATATATAGGATGGCAGTCCCCAAAAGTTAGTTTCTCAAACTGGAGGGAAGCATAGCTATGACGGACCACAGGGTTCAGAACTCACATCAGGGAAACAGCTAATTCTGCATTTTTAGAAAACAGTAATGTACTCTAATGTGGTATTTCTAACAGAAAGCAAGTTGCACTACCTTCCAAATGGGAAAGGCATGAGAATCCATAATACATGATTCCTACATTATGCTACACTAGTCCTCCCTGTATGCTCTATTCCTCCTTAAACAGAAATGTGTGAAAATAATTACATGTCCTTTGATGGTGGGTGTTCTTCATTAGCAGTTTTCTGAGGAAAGACTTTTCTCAGAAAAGTGTAGTTTGCAGCAGCTGGATCTAAAGGCAGTCCGGTTTCAGTCCAATACAATCTGGCACACAGACTGGGTGATACTAGAGAACAATCCAAATTCACATCTTGTCCTAAACTACAGCACACTAGCCAAATAATAAGAGTTAAAAAAAACCCATAGCCCCTGGAGTCTCTCATTAATAAGTTGCAGTGCAGCCAATAATGGGGTTCCCTGAATATATAGAGCTTGCTTTTCAGGCCATTATGTCCTCGGATGAAACCGAGAGACATGCCCCTGTTTCAGTTAATTAACAGACAAGCTGAGATAAGTGAGGCTATGCTGTATGTCACATTCCATTTAGCTTAAGCATCTCCCTCAACAATAAAGACATGTGCCAGGTCAGAACACAACACTGACGAGAAAGAGAGCTGGGGGGAAAACAAACCAAAGAAAGAGAAAAGAAAATCAGTCCAAATGTTAATAAAATGTCAGGAATTATGCAGGATTATGGAGGGCAGAGCTGTGAAACTTGGATGTGGAGCTATGGTAAAGTTCAGAGAAGTATGGATCCAAAGCTTTCTTTTTTCTAAATTCAGTGAATCAGTATAAATTCATATTTACATCCAAAACATGATGAGACTGAGGTTTAGATGAAATAACTCTGTAGAAACACAAATATATTATAATTCATGCATTAATTGGAAACCTGTCCATTAATTAAGATCTTCTCAGAGTCATTAATGAATGGCTACAGAAGAGGGTCTTCTCTGTCCTGGCACACTGGCTGTAGAGCTAGAGATAAGCTTAGCCCTGTCTCTACCAATCCACAGGTGGGAAATGCTCATCCACAAACTTCAACACTATGTCTTTCCCTTAATGTCTATCTTTGGCAGAGAACTTTTATTAATAGGGCTCCCAGGCCACACCCTTCAACTATTTAATAGATCCCAGGCATTTTGCGGGTGGGGATTGACATGCTTGATATCACTACTGGTGAAATCCAGAAGAGACAGAATGACTGGTGGCACTTCCCTCCAATGCCAAAACATCTGATTTTTGCAAGAACTGACATAAGTGAATCAGTTCATTGCTGGTGCGACCCATTCCCCCTCACTTTCCTTCCACTGGCCTTTCAGGTGCTGGCAGGCAATGAATGGATTTGCTTGGAAATGTCCTACTAAACTTATTAAGTGAAGGAAAACTTGATCCAAATATGACCAAACACAAGTTAAGGCATACTTCATGCCTACACTGATCAGATTGCTCATAGGAAGTTCCATAGCCTAGGTTTCAATCCAGTGGAAGAGGAGAAATCTAGATTGGATCATGAAATCCAATCTAGGATTTTGTGACCACCCTGACTTTCTCCCTGAACAGATTCTCCTGGTGCCTGTGCAGACATCTATCAGGCACCAACTAAAGTCCATCATATAAAGAGACAATTGCTTTTGGAAATAAAAAGATTTATAGGTAGTTTTATCAATGGTCGTTTTCGCACTCACCTTCCGCCGGCGCGACCCCCCTCTTCACCGCGCAGGATCTGCGTGGATTTCGCACTAAACGCTGCGGAGCAGCCAGAAAAGCCGGAAGCTCCCGGCGCAAAAGCCACTCAAACTGAAACCGCCAAAAAGCAGTTTGGCGTTTGTGCGGCTTTTGCGACGGGAGCTTCCAGCTTTTCTGGCTGCTCCGCAGCGTTTAGTGCGAAATCCGCGCAGATCCTGCACGGTGAAAAGGGGGGTCGCGCCGGCGGAAGGTGAGTGCGAAAACGACCAATGTTGTTTTGGTTTTGAATAGTCACTGCTTTTGCTCACTGATTGCTAGTTGCTTCAAAGGTTTTCAGAGCAGAAAATTAGATGTAAAATCTGTTAAACAAATTATAAAATAAAAACAAAAATGATTTGCTAGATCAAGCAAGGCCTATCAAACAGCAGTCAATAGGATAGCTCTGACAGCTCTCATGCATTAAACATTAAAAGCAGAGGAATCGCAAGCATGAGGAATCTCACCCCTCCATCTTCCTGATAACTAGATTAATTTACCAAGCTTGACCCTTCAACACAAGATGGGCTCCTGATCAGATAGCAATTTTGACCACAACAGTTGAGGTTCTCAGGCAGCTTTGTGCTTGCTTGATAGCCTCTTGTTCTTCATGGCCAAGTCAATGCACTTTGCAGCTGCTTTTACCCAGTGTGTGCATTCATCTTTCTGTATTGTTCATTGAGGCATGTATCTCTCTGAGTCATTAAAGTGTCTGGTCCTTAAAGTGTCTTTTTGCATTGATGCATGGCAGTTCATCCCCTCATCCCCTATGTACTCAGATGTATCCTTTAGATGACCAGTACTGGCTGGACTGCATTGCCTGCTTTTTGTACCCATGCAGTCAAGGCTATCTGCTCAAGAAATAAGAAATGAAGGCAAGATTATCTGGTACACTAGTAGTAAACCTCAACTGATAAACATGTCAACTTGAATTTATTTTCTTTTAATTATGTGCCTTTTAATAAAATTGGAAGCAGGTGAGAGATGAATGGAATGAAGGTGGCTGCAGAAAAAAAAAGCAGTGTAATTGTATAAGAAAGCATCATACTCATGCAAATGATACATCTGAATTAATCTGGACACATCTGAACAGCCTGTCAAACAATTGGCTCCACACTCATGACTGACAAGGAGGTGAGTGGAACTGGCAGGTGTTTACAAATGCCAACAAATAACATAAAAGAGTGGAAGTGTGGAAGTAAAGAACAAAGGGAAAGAAAGGAAAATATATAGAAAAGATTAAAAGCAACACAAGAATTCTTCCCTTACCTGACACAAGCCACTGATGCACATATCTAGTGATTCAGTGTAGCATCGGGTTCCATCCAAGACTTTAGGTGCCAGTTCCACAACAAGGCTTGTCCCTTTGGCTTGGCATTTTAATGAACATGGGTTGTCAGGATCATTAAAGACAGGAAGCCATTCGTAAAACTGTCCCTGATACTTGACGTCATTATGGGCTGAACACTGCTGGGTACGAAAATCACCTGCTTCTGGAGGACAATCCTGAGGAAGGAAGGAAAGAAAGGACAAATTCAGAAGGTCAGACAAAATTAGCTAATTGCTGCATTTATAACATAATATGCTTAAATGTGGGCTGGACATAGACAACGAGGTGTTACAAACAGTGCAAGTACCTCTGGTTAAATAAGTATTGCAGGTTTTCTAACCAATGTAAAAGCTCCAAAACCTATCTATCAGAGCCAGCATCAGCAGCTGATGAGGTGGGGTGGATGCTGATGCCTGAGGGCTTACCAGGGGCCCACTCATAGGCCCTGCTGTGAAGTAATCCTATTTCTTTTGCAAAACAAAAGTTCAGTGGCACTAACAACTGTCATTTGCCATTGCAAACTTCACCAGCCATGGATCTTTGCCATGCTACATTCACACCAGAAGCCCCTTGTGACCCCAGGGTGATGGGATCCATATGGTTTTGCCCCCTACCCAGTGCAGTCTCTGACAAATCATTCTCATAACCTATGGCAACAATGGAAATATACTTGTGAAAGAGATGAGAGGTTTGGAGCCCTCCTCAGTACAGCTTCTCAACTAACCTACATGGCTATTAGTCCACATGGGTCCTTCATCAGTTCCAAAACCCAACTTTCTCAGGATTGTAAGGGACCGGGGGAGGAGAAAGTCGCAATGATCCCCATGCTGATGGATCCATCAAGTATTTGTCTCCAGCAATAGACACACACATCAGCCCAAATATCCCAATGCCATTATCATTAAGGATTCTTCAGTTAAGTGCTGCTGGGGAATGACTGGAACACGACTGAAGTACATTAACACCTTGCAATTTGAGTACAAGAAATAGATGTGTTTGTGGCTCCAGCACCAAGGGGGGGGGGCGAGTCAGGCAAAATTTCACCCTACTAATACATTCTAGTTTAATTTACAGTTTCAATTAAAATGACACACAAACACACCATTTTCAGAAAAAGTGGAATAAAATTGGCCACAACTTTATTGGTTACAGCTCTAGTAAGCCTTGGCAAAGCATGGGTAAGGATCCCACTCATCAACTTACCTGCCTGCCAGTCCATGCTCCGCTGGTTACCTTGGGATCGCAGGTTTGGGATTCCACTAGGGCAGAAGCCCAGAGGTGGCCTCTCCTGCCACCTGAGCGTGAGGGTAATCCCCCAGTTTATATGCCCCTGAGGCTGGGCACATCAGTTGCCCCTCACACCAAGATCCTTTAAGGGGATCCCCATACTCCGGAAGTGAGCATGCAGGTCGATTTCCTGAGAATGGATCCAGCCCCATGTTGATACTGCCAAATTGTGACAAGAAAATCAGGAAGACAACCCATATGCAACCCATGAAAAAACACCTAAATAAAGGGCTGGGAGGGTGGGCCAAGCAATCCGATGGTCAAAGAGGGCAGGCGGCGGTGGCGCTGGGTCCTAAGTAGCTGCTTCTCAGCCCTCCGTCTGACTAACCCCAGAGACAGCTCATAGGGCCAGCATCAGGCTGAGGGCGGGGCCTGCTTCCTGCGCTTTGCCTGGCCCACCCCCTCCATCCGACAAAAGGCTGCCCTTCCCTTTTACCCCTCCCTGCGGAGCTACAAACAAGACTAGGGTGAGTCCAGGCCCTTGCTTGCTGCTCTGACAAAACCACTAGTTGCTCAGTATTTGATCCTAGTACTACTAAGAAACACATAACAGACCAAGGCGATGTTTCTTTTTTCCTTTTTAAAGGAAGGGGGAGGGAGAATTGCTTGATTCAAGTGTTTGTTTATTTAAGCATTCTTTTGCTAGCATTTCTTTCCAAAACGACCCAAATCAGTCCATGAAGCAAGCAAGCCAGAAAAACGCTCTGTATATTTGTATTACTTCAACCTGACTAATGCAAGCAGAGATTTTACAATCCACAGAATCAGCAAGTCTTCAAGAGATTTTTTTTAAAAAAATATGCTGTTCAATCTGGGGGAGGTTTCAGTTAAATTTTGGGTGCAAACACCAAATATTTTATTTGTGCAAAGATTATTGCTTTACTGTTAATAAAGATTGCACATCTTTTGCTAGATCTCTTCTCTTGGGAGAAGTAAATGTTTTCTATAGAGTCACAGATACATGTTTTGTCCAGTTTTCAGTACTCTCTCAAATCCAGACTCATTCATAGAGATGCTTCAATTAATCATTTGGCTATCAGATACATCAATTGTTGTAGCGTTTCTACAACAATTTCCCACACACAAACATATGAAACGACCTTACACTGAGTTGATAATGTTGGTCCACCTATCTCAACATTGTACCATAACTGAGAAAAACTTTTAAGGGTCATATAAAGAAGACCCTAAGGACTGAACCTGGGACTTTGGACAAGCAAAGCATGTGATTCTCACTAAGATGATGTTTATGTATAGACACCATATTATGAGTAGATAATAATTCACATTTCTGTAGGGCATTCAGTGTTCAAACTATTTCATGTATATTATTCTGTACCCCTTGGGGACTTATAAGATTCATGCTGAGGCCACTCTGGGGTCAAGGATACTAAGACAGCCATAGAGTTATCAAAGCATTAGGGTTCCCAAACATGTGGTAGGTCCTATACTGTATTTAATTTTCTTTATGTAACAAACGTTGTACTGTTTATTGGTGGAGAACATTTCTATAACTCTTTGCCATGGAATAACCATCACTTGGTGGGGTTTATGCTCACACAAACTTGGGACTTCTGTAAGAGGGTTCATCTTTGCAGACAGATGGACTCTCACCTTTGGTTCATCTTTGCATACAGATGGATTTCTCATGGCCCTTGGGGATTTTCTTGCTGACATGACAAGAATGTTGATACACTGGATCAACACGCAATATCTGGAGATGACCCAGGTCATTATTGTTCTAGGTGCCCTCTGCCATCTCACAGAACCCATTCTGCTCATGGTTTACTGAAGAGCTAGGGTCAATGACACAGACAGGCAGATGACTAGAACACAACAGAAGAAAAACCTGTGCCAAACGCATGTCTAATCTGTGGCAATGATGGTAGCAAACTGTTCATATTTCTCTGTCATCACTGCATCAGTGCACAGCCATCTAGCTGTGATATTCTGGTTCGGGATGGCCAAATTTGCTTAGTGTAAAAGCCACATAGAATAAACATCAGATATTTGAGAGCCACAAGACATGAAGGAAGGGAGGGAGGGATTAAGGCAAATAGATTGGGGGAGGGAGAGGTGGAAATAAAGCAACTTTAACTTTAAATACATTCTCCAAGCTGGCTTGGCTTGTGGAATAGATACCTTCTCCAAGCTGGCTAATGGGGTGGTGGGGGCTTTGAGAGCCGCACAATGTGTGCAAAAGAGCCATATGTGGCTCCCGAGACACAGTTTGGCCACCTTTGTTCTGGATGGTGGTAGAGATGTCCAGCCTTTGATGACTGCATAAAGTTAGAAAATTCAGTAGCTAAATATGACACATTTGTTATTTTGTGGATACAATTACTCACATCTGTCATGACTTCAATGCCACTATTTCTGCAAAACAATTCCAGAATGTTATCAGAGCACAGTTTAACTACAGTTGCTTGGATGATTTTCAGTTATTGCAGCCGTAGAGGTGCACAAAATCCGTGGTCTAACAAATCTTTGCTCAACTCTTGTGTTTTATGGTTTATAACATTTAGGTGGTGGGAACTGCTCATTTGATTTCAGGAGTTAGTGAATGCTTCATTAGATTAGGAGGTATGTAGCCATCATTGAAACAGACAGGTGTGAAGCCCCTCCTTCAGCAATGATTATGCAAGTGCAGACTATAGGGAATTACTGTTGGCTGACAGCAAATATACCTGTAACTGTGAGAGGTGGAGCGCTGGAGGCTGATGAACTCCAGGTTTCTTAGAAGAAATAAATTAGCTAACTCTATTTTAATCCAGCTTCTGGACTGATTTTGGTATTTAAACTGCCTTGGTCACCTGACATTACCTTCACTGGGAGACAGACAGGGGAAATGCAGCCCTTTTGATTCTCTTTACGAAGCAACAAGAACAGCTTCTAGGTTGTATATGAGAACCTATGAAGTGGCAGTCAAGGCTGCTAAGAAAATATATCTTATGACCATGATTGCATCTGTGAATCTGTGCCCAGCACAATTGTTTAGGTCAATTTGGTTTTTAAGTACCCTTCTGTTGGGTATACCAAATGCTAGAGAATTGGATATAGGCTGTGAGGCATTCGCGGACTTCTTTGCAGATAAAGTCTTGTCACTCCGCTGCAACCTCCTGGCCACCATAGAAACAGTGAATGAACTTGAGGCTCCTAGTACGTCTCCTAGTCAAGTTTTGGATTAATTCATGTCGGATAGGTGTTGGAAATGTAAAAAACAAGAAGGATCTTTCTACCATATGTGGTGGACTTGTGAAAAGGCAAAACAATTTTGGCAAATGATTTAGCAAGAGATTTCAAAAATTTTGGGATATAATATTAAGAAGGCACCAGACTCTTTTTTGTTGGGATTACAAATGGAAACATTTTGAAAATAAGATAGAATGATAATTTGGTATATGCTTTCATCTGCAAGGACATTATATGCGCAGATGTGGAAACAAGACAAAATAACAGAAATGTGGGAGTGGATTTTGAAAGTTATGCATTGGAGTGAAATGGACAAGCTTACAAGAACAAGACTTAGAGAAGTTTAAAAATGAGTGGGCAAAGTTCCAAAAGTATGTTGAAAAACAATGGAATATTAAAGGATATTTGGCAATGTTTGACAATGGTTAATCTCTAAAGAAACTTTATATGAATTATAGTAAAAAAGCGAGATTATTGGAATATATCTTTTTTGTTTTTTTGTTAATGACTAAAGGACTACTATGAAGATGGATTATAATTATAACCTATGGTTTTTTCTTTTCTTTTTGATGTTTTTTCTATGAAGTAAGATTCTTTAATAGATAACGATTTACCCTTTTAACAATTTAAATAAATACACTGCCGGGGGTCACCAAAAGGGCCAAGGGATGGAGAAAATGTAATGTATATGTATTCATTTTTAATAACAAATGATAATGTGCTATTACAATATATTACAGTATAATAAATTGTTTTAAACTAAAGTTTTGAATTAATTCACTCCACTCAGCTTGGAGGAAGTTGACAGGGTACTCTCCAGTGCACACCCAACTACTTGTAGGTTGGACCCATGCCCCTCTTGGCTAATAAAAGCTGGTCAGGAGGGGCTACTGGTTCCCCTATAGGAAATTGTCAACAGGTCCCTTTTGCAAGGAACCTTTCCCCAGCCTCTTAAGGAGGCTGTGGTATGCCCCCTTTTTAAAAAGCCATCTCTGGACCTAGCTGAATTGGCAAATTACCAGCCGGTGTCTAACTTGTCATTCTTAGGCAAGATTATTGAAAGGGAAGTGGCAGTGCAGCTTCAGAGTTTCCTAGATGACGCTTCCGTGCTTAACCCACATCAATCCGTCTTTCGTCCAGGTCATCGGACGGAGATGGTTCTGGTTGCCCTCATGGATGACCTCCAGAGGCACCTGGACAGAGGCAACTCGGCGGTGCTGATGCTATTGGACCTGTCGGCGGCATTCATCACGGTTGATCATTGGCTGCTGACCAGCTGCCTCGCCGACACTGGGATTCAGGGGTTGGCCTTGCAGTGACTTTTGTCCTTTCTCCAGGGTTGGGGATAGAGGTGGTGGTTGGGGACGAACTATCCTGATGACACCCGCTCTCGTGTGGTGTGCCGCAGGGAGCGGTTCTTTTCCCAATGTTATTTAACATCTTCATGTGCCCCTTCGTCCCGGTTTCTCAGAGGTATGGGCTGGGTTGTCACCGGTATGCAGATGACACCCAGCTCTATCTGTTGATGGATGGCCAGTCAGACTCCACCCCAGATGATCTGTCCATGGTGCTATAAGCTGTGGCGGGGTGGCTCAAGCTGAGTATACTGAAATTAAATCCGATGAAGACGGAGGTCCTGTATCTAAGCCGTCACAGTTCGGGACTAGAGGTCCATTTACTGACCCTTGATGGAGCGCAGCTCATGCCGGCACCCAAAGTTAAAAGCCTAGGGGTGCTCTTGGATCCCTCTCTTACATTGGAGTAGCAGCCACTGCCAAGTCAGCTTTCCACCATCTACGGATGGTGAGGCAGTTGGTTCCCTTTCTTGAACGCGACGACTTGGCAACTGTGATCCATGCTACGGTCACCTCGAGGTTGGATTACTGTAATGCCCTCTACAAAGGGCTGCCCTTGTCCCAAATCCGGCATCTCCAGCTAGTGTAGAATGCTGCCGCCAGGCTGTTAATGGGTGTTCCTTTACGGGAACGCATTCAGCCTGTGCTGAAAGCGCTGCACTGGCTACCAATAATATACTGGATTCACTTCAAGGTGCTGGTCTTAACCTTTTAAGCCCTATATGGCCAGGGTTCTGCATACCTTAGGGACCGCCTTTCCCCATATATGCCCCAGCGAGCACTTCGGTCCAGATTGCAAAGCCTGCTGGTAGTCCCCAGGGTCAAGGAAATGAGGCTTCAGTCAACTAGAGCCAGGGCCTTTTCCGCGGCTGCACCTAGCTGGTGGAATGAGTTGCCGGAGGATGTTAGGGCCCTGCGAGAGCTCCCACAGTTCCGCAGGGCCTGTAAAACGGCACTCTTCCACCTTGCTTTTCCATAAGGATAACTTACAGCAACAGGCTAGGCCCATAAATCGGAATTTAACATCATTCTAGACTTCCCACCATGCTATGACATTTTGGAGTCCTATGGAACATCTAACACTGACCACTGAAACTTAATTGCACGATAAACCATAGTACTAGCATCCATTGTTACATTGTTTTAACTGATATTTTAATATTGTTTTATGCTTTGTCTTATGCTTCATGTATTATCAATGTTTTTATCTTGTTGGTCATTTCGACCCTAACCTGTGAGCTGCCCTGAGCCTGCCTTTGGTGGGTAGGATGGGATATAAATAAAATAATAAATAAATATTTCTCATCAGCTTTTGATATCATTGGTGGAAGCTGAGTGAATCCTATCCCTATGTGGCCACTCCACTGAGCAAAATTTGAAGTCTTCCTCAAGTCTAATAAGCCTTCCTTTAACTTAAGTGGTTCTTTTGTTGGGAAGAGCCTCTTCAGATGAATGAAGGTACCTAGAGCTGGAGGAAGTTTCTTTGGAGGACAGTTGGATCCAAACCAGTATCCTTCTGGAGCAGCTAGCCAAGCTCTGGTATTATTATTATCTGGCTGACAGGTTTTTAATAGGTATGACTGAATGGCACTGCCTTCTGAAGCTATGGAACTGGGAAAGAAAGGAAGCTCAATAGCTCCCTCTGCTCCACCCACATGCCTCATATCTCTCTTCTTTCAGAGCTTCTTATGTCATTGTGGCATGGGAGCTGCACAGCATGACTTGTTTCTGTACTGCTTTAATATCAGCCACCCAGAATCATGAGTGAAGTATAACTTGTGAGGCGCCTTGCCTTGTTAGCACTGTCACAAATTCAAGAGTGGTGAGCCTGTCATGGGAAGCCACCACATTGTGGATACTTCCCATGAGGCCCAGAGTTTCTGATATTACTTAGTAGTTGAACAGCTCTCACACTATAAAGATAACATCAGAATGGGTCTTCAGTTAACATCCCCCTTCCCAAACCCACAGCTGTCAGTTCAAGTTTGAGTTTATTTTGGGTTCTGTTATTTCTGGCCAAAAAATGCAGGAAAACGTCATTAAAATGGCTAATAAGGAAAAAAGGAACGTAACTGTCTTGTGTGTTGTGTTCCCTGGTATTTTCCTTTTACCTCTTTCTCACTCCATGACCAGACATGCAAGCTGTCCCTATAGTGGAGGCAGGGCAATGTTTAAGTTTGATACTGAAATACTTGGAGAAGTACAATAAGTAGTAAGTATGAGTCATATGTATTGCTTGGCTTCTCATGTTCCAAGATGCCCTTAGATGGCTCATTTTTAGTTTTTTAATAAAACCTTTACAAGCTACTGCTGAGGGAGTTCTGTCTCTTGGGTTAACTATCTCAGGTATAGACAGCACCGTCTTGTCGGGAAGACATTCTCTCTCGTGCTACATTTACAATAATTTAAAACATAAGAAAACACAAATACTGAGAAATAGCAAAAAAGGAAAAAAGCGCTGATCTAGAGCCCTGTATAAGATACAATGTGCACATACAGGGATATCTGTTGCCTCTGTTAAGAGGTAGTTCCTAAGGAGATAGATTCTCAGTAGAACTTCTACTCCCCTAAGAAGATATTAGATTAGGGTGAAAGGCTGCAGTTCTCAAACACTGCTCCTCATGAGCAGCTTGAGGATGATGGGGCGAGAACTGGCTAAGTAAATGATTTCAGGAGCAGCACACATACCCTGCTTAGGAGAACAAAAACCCAATTAAGTTGTTCATCTTGAAGGCAAGGTTATTCTGCATTCCCTTCTAGCTGGGTCAGCCACAGTTTTAGAAACAAGGCAACATAGTGTGAGTGCTCTGTATGAACAGCCAGTGGGTGGAAACTGATCGGCTGGATTGGGTCTGCATAGTCACTGCATGTAAACAACAAAAAAACCCACTAAAGCAAGTCTAACTCCCTCCCTGGTGTTCTTCCCTTATTCCATGAGGGTATGTAGTTCAGTTTAATAGCTTGGCTTATGCCAGCATTCACAGAGCCAAGCTGGATCTCTTGTTTGGTTCTGGCTTGGCTCAAGCTACAAAACTTTCCAGCTCACACTGATTTATTTTTACAAAGACAAAAGGTCCAATAAAGCATATACAGATATACAGAACTCTCTCGTCTTGCTTTCTCACAATTCAGTAAGATTGGTTGAGCCATTTGTTTTTATTTTTAACTAAAAGAAGAAGAAAAAATGCTCCATTAACCTAGCACATTCTCAGGACACTGAGGGTGACGAGGACCAAAGTTAAATACTATAGGTCTTTTATTTCCATGATTAAAGCAATAACACAGATTTAAAATAGCCAAATGTATGTTTAGAAAAGTTTTCTGTGAAACTTGAGTCTGTTTGAAGGAAATATATAAGCACTCAGAAAAGTGTAGAACCATTGGCCCCAAGGCAGGAGTGAATGAATTTCAATCACTAGTGTGGAAGGCCAGCACAAACATACACTGTTTGCTCTCAGCTAAGTTTAAAAATCTTTTGGCCCAGTCTAAGCATCTTGAGATTACTTATCCACTTCAGAAGATGAGTGTCCATGCCATAATATAAAACACTGTCAGCTTATACTGAAGTATTGTAGCCTGCGGAAAGATTGTTGCCAACCAAGGACAGAACTCTTATCATCTGCTTTGCTTGCGCCTCACCTTGTGGATTCATATGTTGATGGCAGGTAGATTTTTACAACCAAGTACAAATATATGCCGTTTTCCAGAGGCAGATCACCTGATTGATCGCTGTCTAATATTGGTCCCAACCAAATCCACCCTCACTTCTGAGCTCTCTTTAATGTTTAATAAATCATGGAAGAATGACCTATTAAATATTTTTCTTGGGGTGACAAGTCTTCAGGCAGCATGCTTTTCACACAGAGACTAACCATGAAGCAGTTTCTGTCACTTAATAATAGAGAGATGACTTTTTCAGGAACACAGACATCATGGTGGGGAGAGATTTGTCTCCACTTGGGCCCCTCTCTTAAACTTTATGTCAGAACACAATATTCTCCCCTCCAATTAGTCCTATCATTCCTGGCTAAGTTTCTGATCTTTCTCTCACTCGTGACTCCTACTTCTGACTGCATGGTTCTTATAGTTTCTAGAGTTCTTTCTGTTATTTTTGTTTTGATTTTGGTCCTAACTGCTTCATGTATCCATTTGTGTTTACTAGGTCACTGCAGTCAATTTACCTTACACATATTCTTGCTTTGTTATTGTTTATGGTGAGATAGTTTTTAGGGCACTATATTTACTTTATTCTGAGCATTTACATTTTATTGTATTTTGCATTTCCTCTCATCTTTTGATTAATGCTTAATGGTATCTGACATCAAGCTTCAATAAAATTTTTGTTGGTTTTGAAAAAACCAGTGGGGAGAGAATATCTGCAACTTTTAATTTTTAGTATCACATCTAAATTTATTTTGTGACTTTTAGAACGTAACATGTATTATCAGTTACAAGCTGATGCTTAATTCAGAGTAGCCGCTAAGTAGGAAAATCTGATTCACTAAGACTAAATAAAGTAAATGCCCCTCGTCCTTATGTAACCCAAGGACACTGTTCCATTTTACTGTTCTCCCCTTGGGAAAAATGGAATAATCAAGGCAACAATTTCCATTACAATGGTAAGTAAAGACCATTTGAAGTTTTTGTGTCAAGTTGTTTTCAATTTATGGTGCTGCTATGAATTAATTATCTTCCAAATGTCCTATTGTTAACAGCCTTGCTTAGATCTTGCACAGTGAAAGCTATGGCTTCCTTTATTTTTATGCCTTCCTCTTTTCCAACTGCCTTCAACTTTTCCTAGCATTATTGTCATTTCCAATGAGTCATCTCATGATGTGACCAGACTACAATAGCCTCAGTTTAGTCATTTTAGCTTCTAGGGATAATTCAGGATTGATTTGAAATTGAACCCACTTATTTGTCTTTTTGGCTGTCTATTTTACCCATAAAACTCTCCTCCAATTAGGTTTACTCAAGAAAAAAAATCAAAAATACAAAGAGAACACACGGCTCCACCTGTCAATGCTGAAATTCAGAAACTGAAATTATCAGCAAGCAAGGCAGATCTTTCTGCAGACCTAAAAAAAGCCCCAGATTTTCAGAAAAATCTGAAATCTAAAAAAAATAACAATTAGTGAAGCAGCACCTGTAGCTTTAAAAACCAAATGACCTCTCTGTGACCATTGCTAGGCAACCACAACAGTATTGCCAGCCTCCAAATCTTGGTTTCTGTCAGTAAAAGGCAGAAGGAGTGGGGGCAGGACCCTGACTAGGGCTGTTTTGGCTTTTCAGGGAGGACTCATTGCAACTAGGTCTGGAAGCAACTACCTAGCTACTTGCTACCACTCAACTTGCATGACTTACTCAGGTCCAGCTGCTTGTTACTTTTCAACAGCTGCCATGCTACAAAAGCCAGTGTAGTATAATGCTTAGAGTTTCAGAGCAGAATCTGGGAGATCTAGGTCTGAATCACTACTCGACCATGGTGCTCATTGAGAGACCAGGGGCCAGTCACACATCTCAGCTTAACCTACCTGTGAGAATAAATTGGAGGAAAGGAGAATGATGTAAGCTGCTTGGGGTCCCCACTGTTGCAACTGGGCCTGGCTCAGGAGCTGGCATAATGCAACTGTACCCAGCTCACCTCAGTGGCTGGCATCATAGAGAGTTTTCCCCAGAGAAAGGCTGCCAGGGAAAGGGAAAATGGAAGGCTGAAGTTAAGGGGGCAGATAAACGTAGGATGGCTTGTGGGTGGGAAGAGAGCAAGAAAAGAGCTGAGGCTATAGGGTCTTCAGGGGAGAAGAAGAGGAACCCCTTATCCAGTCTCATTTTCTGACAAGTAGACAAGTGACCCAGTAGGAAGAACTTTCTCTAGATATGCTTCCATAACAGTAACTGGGATAGGGGATGCGATACACAAGAATTATTTATCTGAAGATAAAAACTGTGCTCAAGATATATTGGGATTTTAAATTAAAACAAAACAAAAACCTCAAATGGTCTGCTAATTAAAGAAACCTCAGTTCATATGGATGTAAAAGGACAGCCAATTATTTTAAAAAAATGGCTGAATCTGAAACTATATGAGTTCAGAAGCTTGACTTTTGCAACCTTAGGTGGATCTGGATTTACTACAAAGTCTGAAAGGGCTTTTAAGCTGATACTATAGGCAGAATAGTTAACTCGGAGCTGAAAAATTAGGATTCGAATAACTTCTGAGCTGTGGACTCAGTGGGTGACTTCAGCAAGTCAACATTTTTCAACTTCTGTATCCTGAAATGGGAGCAGCAATAACAGTCCCTCAAAAGTTTATTGTAAAAAAATGACAAGATAATTATAAATGTTGAGTACATACAAAGCATTATTGAAATACATGTTACCAATTATAATTGTTGCTGCAGGATTCTCTGGCACATTCATTCTAAGAGGTTAAAAAGTAAATTTATTCTACATAAATTATTACACTTTTGTGTAAATGGATACCTTGTGGGTTTGGGGCCCAAAGTCTCAGCACCTCACTCTTGTAATTTTAGTTTCCAATAGGCAATTTTTCTCGCAACCACAATCATAGGCTCTAGTTTCTTTCAGATTTTTTTTTATTTTTGGGAAAGAAAAGGCTGACTATATACACACATTTAACAAAAAGATGCAGGATTACAACTACAGTTTTGGTCCTGCTTTATTTTTGTGCTGTTTCCCCAACAATCATGTTAGTTTGTGGATTATAATCTATATTGTGCAGCATATAACCTTTAAAAAAAAAAATGTTTGCATGCATTGGAGTACTCAGGGCTTTTTTTTTCCCTGGAAAGAGATGCCAGAACTCTCAAGAGGGAAATGAAGGCGCAACACGTGGGTGCCCTTCATGAACTTTTAAATATTTTTTGAGAATTTTGTATCCACGAAGCAGTTCTGGAACTCTGTTCTGATGCGTTCCCCCAGGGGAAAAAAAAGCCCTGGTAATTCATACCAACAGCCTTTTCTTTCTCTGAATATCTGCTTAATGTTGATATCTACCCTACTGACTCTTATTGTCTCAGACTAATGCTGCCTACAAAACCAATTTTCCTTTTAGAGATGCTCAGTAATTCCCTACCAGCATAAGCATTTCAATTTTAATGTTAAAAAGACTTAGCTCTTATGCTAGAAATGTCCCTGGTTACATCAGTGTCTCTTGCTCACATACTCACAACACCTAGGGTTGCCAACCTCAAGGAGGTGCAATTTCTTCTAGAATTACAACTGATCTTCAGATGCTGTAGGAAATGGCAGCTTTCAAGGGCAGACTCTATGACATCACATCCCTCCATTCCCCAGATTCCATCCTTTCTGGGCACTGTTCTCAAAGGTACATGAACTTCCCATGCTGGAGTTGGCAGCCATAACAACAATCCTTTTTAACCAAACCTTCTCATCTGCCCGCCCCTGGTGACATAAAACTGCAATATTTGATTCTCATTCCAATTTCTGTTAATTTTTGCTCTCAGGGAAATGATAAGGTGAGCCCCAGATGTTGTTTGAAGGTGAGACTTAAATCAGGTTGTTTGGAGCAAGAAATATGCAAAATTTTAAAATCTTATTTTGCAGGTACAATGCAAAAATACCATTTCAAGTTTTTGTTGTTGTTGTTTTTTTAAATTACTATTCCCAAGGCATATATTTTTGCTCTGGGAAGAGACTAGGATACTTAGGGTGCATTAGGTCTCTTTTTTGTAGAAAAAGCCCAGCAGGAACTCATTTGCACATTAGGCCACACCCCCTGACATCACCGTTATTTCACACGGGGTTTTGAAGAAAAAGCCCAGCAGGAACTCATTTGCTTATTAAGCCACACCCCAATGCCAAGCCAGCCAGAACTGCATTTCTTTGCATTCCTATTCAAAAGGAATGAGTAGCAGCCTTTAGTCTCCTCCCTCCCTGACTCCCTGTTTCTTCTGAAACCAGTTTCATCCTCCCTCCACCTTTTTTCACAAGACGGTGATCTATGCAATTTCACAGAAATTCACTCCTAGAGATTTACCTACTTTTACTCAGTTCAATTCATGGTTATCCATTTTTTAAATACCAGGAAATGCACATAGTATTTTTTTAATAAAACTATTTGCCATCAGTTCAACTAACTGGCTGTTCTCAACTTTTTATGGAGGAGTAGACTCTTCCTTTTGAAGACTGAGCAGCCAATTTATGACCAGAGTTCTGAGAGAAATCAGCTAGAGATGCCTAGAAGGTTGTTGGGAGTATAAAAACTTAAGAATGTTAGAGAAGCCATGTTGGATCAGGCCAATGACCCATCCAGTCCAACATTCTGTGTCACACAGTGGCAAAAAAACCCCAGGTGCCATCAGTGGGGCCAGGACACTAGAAGTCCTCACCCTGTTGGCCCTCCCAACCACCAAGAATACAGAGCATCACTTGCCCCAGACAGAGTTTATTTATTTTATTTATTTATTTATTTATATTTAGACTTATATCTCGCCCTTCCCACCGAAGTGGCTCAGAGTTCCAACAATACGTTATGGCTAACAGCCACTGATGGACCTTTGTTCCATATGTTTATCCAATCCCCTCTCGAAGCTGGCTATGCTTACAGTCGCCACCACCTCCTGTGGCAGTGAATTCCATGTGTTAATCACCCTTTGGGTGAAGAAGTACTTCCTTTTATCTGTTCTAACCCTACTGGTCAGCAATTTCATTGAGTGTCCATGAGTTCTTATATTGTGAGAAATGGAGGAAAGTACTTCTTTCTCTACCTTCTCTATCCCATGCATAATCATGTAAATCTCTATCATTTCACTCCTAAGTCGACATTTCTCCAAGCTAAAGAGCCCCAAGCATTTTAACCATTCTTCATAGTGAAAGTGTTCCCAGCCTTGAATCATTCTAGTTGCCCTTTTCTGTGCTTTTTCCAATGATATAATATCTTTTTTGAGGTACTGTGACCAGAATTCATAGTCATTTATGTGATTACAGAAGAAACCATCCTTTTTCTTATTCTCAGTGTTAGGAAAGATGCTAAGCACTGCCTTATCTTTAGTTAAATGAGTGGAGGCATGAGAAACTGACTGCAGTTTGAAACACTAGACCAATAGATAAGTTCAGCCAAAGTGAGAATATTACTTAAGCAAGGACATGGTTACCCTATACAAAACTTTGGAATATTGTCCTTTCTTTATTTTATAAAATGGATAAGAACTGAAGCTTTACATAAAAAAATATCTGCCCATCCGAAAGAGGCAAAGCCCTGAGAATCTCTAGGTTTCAACTCTTGGTTGAAAATTCCCAGAGGCTTAAATGTGATGGTGGTGGTGATGGAAAATGCTGTCAAGTCACAGCTGGTGACCCCCATGGGATTTTCAAGGCAAGAGACATTCAGAGGTGGTTTGCGTACCTCAGCCTTGGTCTCCCATCCAAATACTAGTCAAGGCCAACTCTGCTTAGTTTCTGAGATCTGGGCTAGGCTGGACTATCCAGGTCAGGGCAGAACCTTAAATACACATAGTAAAAGATATACATGTCCACATGCAGGTGTTTTTGTCCTAACTGTGGCAAATTGTTCTGAAATGTATGGCTATAAAAAAGGCTATATCCTGCAATAATGACAATAAAGAGCTAAATAAATCAGATTAAGAAATAGTAAGACCAGTACATTTTAGCTGCTCATTGCATCAGATTTACATTCAGCCCAATACAGTCATAAATAAACTGGACTTATTCATTTCACTTGCTCACATGGCTATAAAAGAGAAGCACCACACTATGCAAGAAGAGAACTAGGATAAAAATCAGCAGAAAAGAAATAATGATCCGAATTCACACTGTGAATTCAAATTTGTGTTTCAGCCTAATCACATTGCCCCGTTTTCTCACATATGGGAGATATGCCATACCAAGGTTCAAAAAGAACAAATCCCTTTATGCAAAATAAACCTAATAAAAGTTTCATGTCTTCCAGGAAGATACAATGCAAAGAGGCTCCTGTTAAGCTTTGTTTCTAAAAGGATCTTCTCTTCAATTTACAGAAGAAGAGAAATACTAAATGATTACAGAGAATCTTCATTGACAAAGCAAAGCCCCTCTACATAAAGAAACCCATGAGGCCCAAATCAACTGCTCTCCAGTCATTCCATCTGGATTCAGAAATATTGGAAAATCTTTTACAAGAAAATGATTTGAGATTACCTTCTGCAATCTCCCCACTGAAGAACAGCAATCAATTATGAACTGATTGCATTATAAAATGGTTTACTGGCTGTAAGAGATCTAGTTAATACTGGTTGTAATGTAATAGTAGGGAGGGAAGAATCAACTGATCCCTTTAATTGCTATCTTGTATATGTTAAGAGTTTACTCCGGATTTCTGTCCTCAAGAATTTGACTTTTCTAATCCTAACCACAAATCTCCTTCAACAGACTTGGGAGAAACTCAAATATTTGAAAGATGTTGAGTCAGCAGAAGCCACACAGAAACTCTGGTTGCTCCTGATGTGATTATAATTTGCCCCACTACTAATACATGTGTTGTTAGACACACTGCAAGAGATAAGACAGTTCATCATCTAGAGCAAGGGGGTCAAACTCATTTGTTATGAGGGGAAGTTCTGATATAAATTAGACCTTGTTGGGTTGGGCCATAAAATGTAATGCCATGTTGCGGAGATGTAGACTTTATAGAGCACAGAGAAACACAACTAAAGTTAAAAAAAAAACACCCTTAAACTAAAACATGCTTAAAACATAAGCAAGCTTGCAATATTTTGTTTATTTAACAGTTTCTGATAACTGATATCTGAATTACAGATTCAAAATCTGGAGACAATGTCTGTGCTGTAGCAATCTTGAGTATACTGTTCATGTGTTGTTCAGGTGTGTATCTGTAAGTTGCAAACCTACTTTTGATTTATTGACATTCATTACAGAAATCAATGCTCTGTGCCCTAAGACCCAGGGGGAAACATGAAATGGCTGGGCATTGTGAGCTTTTGTACACAAGCTGCTTTGAACATATGAAAGTATCATGATACAGACTGAGGGCTATGTGTTTGTCTACAACACAACAGTCTTACCCAGAAAAATAACTGCAACTCCTGTGATGCAATGCAGGACTAGAGAGACCTATAGATGCATAGTGGTCAGTAACTGCCTACTATCTGGAAAGCCTAGGTTCAAAATCCCCAGTCATCAATATCTTTATTTTAAGGAACTTTGCCAAGAACTTGTTGCTTTTGCAAATAGTAGCCTGATCCTAGAAGGACTTCAATGCAGAGATGGAGAAGTATCTGTACAGAACCAGGATCAAAGAAAACAAGGGAGGATCACTCAGCTCCCTATTTCAAAAGGCTCAGTTAACAGATATGGAAGTTGCACTATCCACTTGAGAAGAATTTTACATACTTTTCTCATGTCCATAACACCTTTCCTAGGATTGATCTATTTCGGATCTCAAGAACTTTAGCAAAAGAACAGCAGGGGGTTATTTCATTTATGCAGACCATGCCCCCAATTTATTTAACCATTAGATAGCAACACTCTATTACTTCAAACATGACAGATTCTTAACTTAATTGAGGTTGCTAATTATCTTTCCTGTTCCTAGACACTGAACAAGCATCCAATAGAATGGAACTCAGATTTTGCTAGAATCTCTTGTGGCCTCACAATCTTTTGCTAAGGTCAGCATAAATGGGGGTCTGTCTCCAGAGATCACAAGAGGGTTAATCAAGGAGCCCTCTTTCTGCACTTCTCTTCGCAATCTCTTTGGAATTATTACCAATTATGAAGAGGGAGGAGATGAAAATTCAGGGAGTTAAGGTAGTTTATCTCAGTACAAAACTGGTTTGGATGCTGGTGACAAGGGCCCTTGTGAAGAAATCAAATTGTAGTAAGAAAATATTACTACAATAATGACAATATGGTGAGAAATGCAATACCTAATGTATGTGACGAGGTACTGAATAAACTGTCACCTGGAATATCCCTCTTAGCATCTGTGGAGACATGAGTGATGAGCTGGGTTCAGACTTCCCCCCCTTGAAGAAGAGGAAGGTTTTAGAGCTCAGCAAATACCATATAAAGACATGAAAGATCTCAATAATCCCAACATCACAGATTTTGAGCTCCTGAGAGTCTGGAAGACATTTGATTCTGAGGTCTGTATCAAAATTTGAGAGAAACTGTTATTAATGTTCAAAAAGCATTTTCTTTTGATAATGTATACAATTCTATTGGATGGGATTATAAAACCTGTTTACAATTTGCTTATAAGATGGCAAAAATAGATAATGGCATGGAGAATATGAAATGGAAATACATATTTACTTACTGAGCTACATAATTGCTTACTGTATGGCGTATTGACTATGTACTTACTTACTGTACAAGGATCTGGGGGTCTTAGTGGATCATCCACTGAACATGAGTCAGCAATGTGATGCGATACCTAAAATGCAAATGTGATTTGGAGCTGTATCAACAGAAGTACAGTATCCAGATCACACAAAGTGATGGTATCTAGTTACACCTCACCTACAGTACAATGTTCTGGACACCAGTGTTATGGACACCAAAATTTAAGAAGGATATAGACAAGCTGGAATGTGTTCAGATGAGAACAATGAAGATGGTATGGGGTCTGGAGACCAAGTTCTATGAGGAAAGGTTGAAGGAGCTGGATATGTTTAGCCTGGAGAGGAGATGACCGTGAGGTGATATGATAACATCCAATAAGTACTTAAGGGCTGTCATATAGTGGATGGTGTGGAATTATTTTCTGTTGCCCCAGAATGTTGGGCCAGAACCAATGGGCTGAAATTAGATCAAAAGAGTTTTTGGCTAAACATTAGGAAGAACTTCCTGACAATTAGAGCAGTTCCTCAGTGAAACAGGCTTCCTCAGGAGATGGTGGGCACACCCTTCTTTGGAGGTTTTTAAACAGAGGCTAGATGGCCATCTGACAGCAATGCTGATTCTATGAACTTAAGACAGCTCATGAGAGTGGGGAAGGAAAGGTTGCATCAGTGCTTATTTCTCATGACTCTTTCTTACATGCCAAGGGAAATGCTGATTGCCACTTTGGATTCCGGAAGCAATTCTTCTCCAGGCCAGTTTGGCCAGGGATCCTGGAGGTTTTTTGCCATCTTCTGGGCATGCAACAGGGGTCACTGGGGGTGTGCAGGGGAAGTAGTTGTGAGTTTCCTGAATTGTGGAGAGGGTTGGACTAGATGACCCTGGAGGTTGCTTCCTATTCTATGATTCTATAATTCTATGAAAACAAGTTCCCTGCAAACCAGAGATATTACAGCTAAATATGTAGCCAGTGTTCCTAGAAATCTTCTTTCAACATTGTTGCTGTTGTTGTATTAATCTTTGTCAGGTAATGGAATCAAGATTCAAGGCTGTTGAAACTAGAGATCCATGTTTGGGTGAAAATGATGGCTTACCAACCTCTCCCTCTCCTTGCAAAAAACAATGAGGTACCCACACTGTTTTGATCAGGAGTTGTACAGATGATAGAACTGGCAAGAAGTAGAATTAGGATCACTCAATGTTGATATTATTGTTTTTATGTTCAGTTGAACAGGCTGTATTGAGTAAATCCTTTGATGATGTACTTACTTGGTACTTGGGCTCTGCCCCTTCTTGCCCCACTTGCCAACCTCCTGAATGCCTGAACTATTTACCATTAGTTTGAATATCAAATGAACAGTTTTGCCTCTTGCCAAAAGCCTTACAGCAATACCAGATGAAGCAACGGCAAAAGCAGGGGGGTGGGGTTTGGTGAGCTGCAGGGAAAATCACATTTATAACAAATGTCATATTCTGCCTTTTTACTCAAAGTCACTTATATCATTCTCCTATCCTCCATTTCATCTTCACAAAAACCCTGTGAGGCAGGTCTTGCTTGGTCAAACAACCTTCTGTGGCAGAATGAGGTTTCAAACCTGGATATCCTGGATTCTAGTATGACATTCTAACCACTACCCCACACAGGCTCTGATAGTTCAGGGAAGTGGTTAAATACCCTGTATTTTTCCCAAAAGGGGACATTTTCTACACCACCTGTCTGTCCTGTCAGTTAATCAATGCCAGGATGGTACGATTCCCTTCGCTTTTGCAACTGCGAAACAATCATTTGGAAGCAGGTGGCTAATGCAATTTTTCCAATGCAAAAATTCAAAGGAAGGTATGGGGTTTCTGGGGACTGCAGGAGCCAGGATGTTCCAATTCTTTTCATGTCTGACTTGGCAACTCCCATGAATATCCTGAAGTCAGTCGTCAATTCTAAGGCTCCAAGGATTTTGGGGCAGTGTGGAGATAATTTATGTTCGCCACAGTCAGCTTCCACTTCAAATGAGATTGTGTTTAGTGATTACCTGAGCCAGGATGTTCCGATTTCCTTCATTTTTGGCACATCAACTCCCATAATCATCCTGAAGCTAGTGGCCAGTTTTGGACTTTTAATTTTATTTTCTAGTATTATGCCTGCCAAGGCAATCTTAGCTTGTAATGCAAAAACAGAAGGGGGTGGGGTTTCTGGGGACAGTAGGTGCCTGGATGTTTATTTAAAATATTTATTAGCCGCCTTTCTTTGTTATAGAGCTCAAGGTGGCTTACAGTATAAATAAAAAACCATAAAAATACATACATGTTCGTATCCACTCCAAGTTTCACAGTGTAACTCCTACAATCATTCCGAAGTCCCTGGCCAGTTTTAAAACACCAAACTTTATTTTGGGTAAGTCATGCCTGCCACAGTCAACCATAGCTTCCAGTGCTAATAACAGGGAAATGTGGTTTGGACATAACCTGGGCCAGGACGTTCCAATTCCCATTGTTTTGGGTACACCAATCCAATAACAACACATACTACAGTTTAAGGAGGAGTACATACAACTGTTTCTGTCTTACATTAGAGACAAAAACATTTCCTTATTATGTATTTGCTACAACATAATGTATAAAGAATCCCTCTTGAATTATAGGATGAGACAGCAATGCCTTATGTTGGACCTGGAGATATGTTCTGGGGCACCAATTTTAAAATATGACTTGGAATGTGATGCCAGGTGGAAAGTACAGGATGCATTCCTTCTGACCTGTACTATAGTTCACTTGCTTATAACCATCTGGTTTGTTTTACCGAATTAATTCTTTAAGCTTGTAGTGTGGATGATCCAACTCCTGTGAATGGAGTCGTACCAGATGGCCTCTGACTCTATGAACTTTCAAAAAAGTATTAACTGAATATTTGGAAGCATGGAAATTCAGGTCATGTGGTGGTTGGATGGTTCTGATTGTAAATGAAGAACTAAAAAAAGGATTGCTTTCAGGAAGAGGGAATTAGTGACATTTTGTCCCTAAAAATAGAAAATGTTTGGCAGCTAAGGGTGAATCTCCAGGAAAGAAAGGGCTGAAAGAACAATCCATCTTTTATGGGTCTATGATATGGCAGAGAAACCAGCTTTAGAGGTTCTTTTGAGCCAAGAAATGTGTGAGTCACTTTTAAAGATTCTTGTTTACTTTTCTTACCAAAGAGTATATAATAACATAGTAAGTTATAAAAATGTGCCTCTTTCTTTTACTGCATTCATAGTCATTTTCCAAGAAACAACAAAAGATATTTTCCCTCCAACATTCTAAAATGGCTTCAGACATATTTGGTTGGGCTTTCTACCACAATTCAAAACACAAATAGCTCTTTCCTGTAGCCAGAATAAGAATTTCCTGGCAAGATCCTGCAACCAGTTAGCTGTATCACATCTTACAAAAATCAGCACGACTGCCATCTTTTCTCCTGGCCTTGCTCCTGAGGCTGTAGTACCAGGTAGGCACACAGGAATTGAGCAGGTGAAGATTTTCCTGGTGGAAGTTGCTATCAACTCACACCAGATTTAAGGTGACCCCACAGGGTTTATAAGGCAAGAGATGAACAGAGTTAGGTTGCCATTGCCTGTCTCTGCATAGTAACTCTGGACTTCATTGATGGTCTCTTATCCAAATACTAATATTAGCCCTGCTCAGCTTCTGAGATCTTACAAAATTGGATTAGCTTGGGTCATGCAAGCCAGGGCAAAGCTTTCCCTAGAATACAGGCAAAAATTCTGCAGAAAACTTCTGTGATAGTAGCAGAACCAGTAAAAGACACAGCAACCCTCAGTCCATGTTTGTACACTTTACATGCATCCAACTGTGTATGTACTTTTCATTAGCAAGATAGACTTTGTTAGTCTGAATTGGCTACCTAAACTTGCAGCAGCACATGAAACTCAGAGGCACAGTTGTATGGAATATGGTGGCCTTTGGGTTTATGGGTTTGAGACAGATAAGCATACATTAGCACTACATTGTGAAAATCACATCATGCCTTTAAGATTTTTCTACATACTCAAATTACTCCCCAAGTGCATACTATCTACTGCTGGATGCACCTGTACATTCCTTCTATAACCACTACTGTGAAATTTCATCTATATGCAACTGATGAGAGAGGGAGTAGCTTTGCTGCAGAGAGGTAGTGGTACCATGGCTTTTAAAACCTTTTTTAAAAAGCAAAAAACAAAAATGAGCTCTAGGGTACAGCAGATGAGCACACAAGCTCCAAAGCCTCTAGAAAGTAGGGATCACAGCCTTGGAGTTCCCCACAGTATCTAGATAAAAATATTCTTTACATATATTATGGATGTGTTTAGAATAAATAGGTGTGTAAGTGTGAGACAGGAATCACATCCACTGTGCACAACCTAGTCTACACATAAATCAACTTTGTGTGCACAAAAGCAAGTATTTGAGGGGGAGGGGCAACAAGAAGCATGATGCCATTCACTCACTGTGGGTTTAGCTCACACTATCTGCACAGGTGTATGGGGCTAGAGAAGATGGCTGCAACAAATATGAGAAACATCTGGAAATACCTCTTGTCCATTTCACCTTATTTTAGGTGGACTCTTCCAGATGACTTGGTTTGATGATTACAGTGCTGCAATTGTAACAAATATAAATGCACTATCAAGAAAAAGAGTTGCATTTTCCCAGGTACAAAACTAAGGCAATGTGGTCAACATTAGTATAACATGAAGGGGGAAAAAAGACATTCACTATGTGCTGTAAATTAAAAAAAAAAAATTAGGGTACTTAAATATGATTGTTTGTCAGTGTGTTATGGTATTGGATTTTTTTTTCCCATTTCCACAACTGCTATTGTTAATTCAGTTCTCACTTCTGCTGTTTGACATACGCAATCTATATGTAAGTTATAGATTACCAGCAGTGGGCATCCCTTTCATCATGAAGGCCTGGCTATTTCCCACAGGTGACTTATCTCTTCCCCCAATCTGTAGAGTTGATGGGCTATTTCTGCAGCATACACACAGCAAAGTAAAGCTTTGGGGACAGATTTTCTGCAGAAGATGAAGAAATTCCTCTGCCATCTATAAGCTATTTGGAGACTTACATTGCCTCTTCTATAGGCCCAGTTTAAGTGGGTCAATATTTAGCATAGAGTTATACTCATAAATTGATTATCTCAATGAAGGGATCTAGAGCAATGGGTAATACAAATTCAAGAAATTATGATGTCCAGAAGACACAGATCGCCAACTTAAGTGCCCTCTGTACTGGCATCAAATACTGAAACATATTTTAAAAGGCCCAATTTATCAATTGCAGCTATAAAGAAGAACTAATCCCTATGAGAAACTTCACTATCAATGGGGATGTACACCAACTTTGGACCTGGCTAATGTCAGCCTATCCAGGTGGCATGGCTGAGGGTATCAGGTAAGCACAGGCCTCATTTTGGGCAGGAGCTCACAGGAGCAGAGCTCTGGAACCTCTAAATTCGATTGTGCTCTTTCTTTCTTACCCCTCCCCCTCAAATACTTGCTTCTGTACTCCATTGTTCAACCCCCCTATCAGAATTTTGCTGAACTCTAAGATTTAACAAACTTTCTAATATCTTTTCCCCACACACAAAAAAATGGGAAAGTAGCCAAAACATATAAAGCTAACAGATAGAAATTTTCATCCTGTCACTGTGGCCACATAGTAGAAAGTAATTTTAAAAGTATGATGGGAGTAAGGTTTTATTATGACAATTCTAATTCGAGAAGCATTTTAAGGTAAATGCTGAGCTGATATAATTTAGTACACCTCACAGTGATGTCAGGGGTGTTGGGAATATGCAAATGAGCTATGCTAATGAGCTCTGGTACCTCTTTTTCTACAAAATGACTCCTGGGTAAGCACATGGGGACGTGTTACTATGGCACCTGGAGCAAAAATTTGGCTGCTGTCTTCGCTGTTGAGAATTATTCTCAAAGCACAGGCAAACCATGATGGCCTCTTGCTGTGTACTGCTCATTCTTGAACACACAACTGGGGCAATGGATTTCCTCCAGACAGATAAATAAACCCCTATGGCTCAGCATTAACAGAGCAAACAAGCCTTAGTTACTGTGCTTGTTACCAGGCTTTTGAGAAGTACAGTATGAGGGGCATTGGCACTGCCACGATTAATTACGGCACCTTCTATGCATAATTAATCTAGCAATAAAAGGAGACCGTCTCCCTTCGTAATATAATTTGCTCCTCTACCACACATTCATATTAGAAGAAAAAATAGGGGAACTGTGCTTCTCTTCCCCCAAGCCAGACCACAGACATCTCTGGACTGATTCAGCAACAGCACCACTGAAGCTAGCAAAAGAGAAACAAAAACTTTGTTGTCCTTGAGCTCTATCTCCTGAAGATACTTGTAACAGGTGGAGGAGGGTAAATGGCTGAGTAACAGCAGTAGGGCACTAGGACTGCCATAAGAACCTGTAGCAACTACCAAAACGGATAGCTCCTTGTAGTTGATCTAGTGTGACCTGGCTCATGGGCACACTTCACTCCTGTTGTCATCTTCTCTCCCGTTCTCTCTGTCTCCCCATTTAAACAGAATAACTGCCTTTTAATAGCCATAGCTCTATTTTTAAGGAGACAACTGTATGAACAAGAAATACAAGGTGTTATGCAAAGAGCTTTGTCCCTGGACCTAGATCAAGCCTGAGTGTTTAAAATGGTTGGCTATGATGGAACTCAGCCTATCCGTTGCTGAATCAGTGCTGCAAAACTGCACACTGCTGGGAAATGCCTTAAGATAACATAGCACAATGGACCAAGATCTTTTCACCTGTGAAGCAAATAACCTTCCACTGGCTGAAAATGTTATACTGCGCCTCCCCCCAAAAAAAATATTTAGAAGAGTTATCCAGTATTGATGTGGGTGTACTGGATGTTATCAGGGCTTTTTTGTAGAAAAAGCCCAGCAGGAACTCACTTGCATATTAGGCCACACCCCTTGATGCCAAGCCAGCTGAAACTGCTTTCCTGTGCATTCCTGCTAAAAAAAAAAAGCCCTGTATAAACTTACCACATGGATATCTAAAACATAATAAGAAACTAGTTAAAACCTTTCACTGGTTGACAACTAACTAGCCATTGAAAAGTCCCAATAAACTACATGATAACAAGAACTGATCAGTGCCCTGGAAGTGCCCTAGAAGCAGGTTCTTTAAAATTATTTATTTTATGGATTGTAAACTCTTACTTCAAAATATTGTCCACTTTTACATTTTCTATGCTTTATTTTTAAAAATCCAAATATTACAAAGCATTTTTTGAAGCAGAAGTCTCGTTATAGTGTCTCAAGAATATGTATATTGAACAAGCCCTGTGGGGAAAGTGCACTGGGGACAAAGTACAAGCAATCCAACCTGTGGCTGCTGATGCCATTTTAATTTGTAGTCCTTTAAAAATTGCTGCAAGACTCAGATCTGGATTGGGCATGCACCACAGCAGCCCCAGCAACTACCCCCCATGCATTTTCAAATGTACAAACAGCTGGGAGGGAGGCTGTCTCCCTACCTGAAAACAGGTGAGAGGACAAGACCTCCAGGGACCACCACACCATACATTTGAACCAGATCAGGGCCTCGTGGCAATTTTTCAGGAACTATAAATACGTTTAAAATGGTGTCAGTGGGCACAGGATGGATCTGTATCTACCATCCCTTGTAGTTTTGCTCTTATTTAGCAACCACTAAGAACTGTCCTGCTAAGCTAAGCCTGTCAACCCTACCCTAGTCTGTTAAAACTAACATTAAAAGTAGATCTAGCCAATCAGAGTCAACTGAAAGCTCACTCCTGCATGAGATAGCTGTCTATTGCCTCAAAGCACATGTCATGTCCAGAATTGTATATTGCTGAGTCCTTCTGAGAGGTTTACAACAGAAAGCTTAAGTGGTGGCAGCAGGCTACAGACCAGCTTCTCTAGTCAGCTCCTGTTCTGCAGACACTATTCTACATATTACATTACTAGAAAGCAAGCCGTGAACTTTTATTCTCAGGGAAACCTTTAGCCTGTTCACTGCCCCAAGCTTGAGCCAATCCTAAAAAGAACATTTCTTAAAGAAAAGATTATTCTTTGTCTTGGAAAAGTTCCACTGCTCCAATAAACAAGTTGAGGTGTTATCCCAGCTTCTCAGCTAGGCAATCTAGTGACAACAAACTAACATGGAGCAGCATTACATTACATTACATTTCCTTTGATGCTGAAGGTAGCACTCCAAGACCAGCGTGTTGCACTTGCTCCTGCAAACCTAGAAAGAGCCATTATAGTAATCTGAATCTTATTGACTTTGACAGGGTCTCTTTCATTTCTCCCATGTCATACTCCACAGAGCCTGCAGTACAACTCTTGAATGACACAAATTAACCTGATTGCTCTCATCAATGTCCTGGTGAAGCATGAGTGCCGCGGTAAGATAACCCACAAAGCAGCAAGCAGCCCCAGCTGCTGTCAGTGAGGAGGACTGCCCTTGGCTAGACTAAAGAAAGATTTCAATGTCCCAAGCAAGACTCTAACACAGTTCTGCAAAGTAAGAGGAAACATAAAGCTATGCAACCCAAAGACTATGGCATTTTCAAGGTTAAGGATGAGTAGAGGTGGTTTTGCATAGTCTTCCTTGGTGGTGCCCATTCAAGAACTAACCATTGGCAAAATTAACTACTACTAACCCTGTGTAGCTTCCATGTTCTGACAAGCTCTGGCTATTCAGGCTGCTATACCAATGTCAAAGAGGGTCTCACATTTAGACACCTGTTAATTGAAATTTGATAAGTTTTAGCAACTTGTTTTTATGCACACCCCTACTGGACCCAAATGTGATGTGCTCTGTTTCATATTGCATATTTCATGTGATTTTGTCATATTACAGAGTTTAAGATGTTCATAAATATTACCATAAATATATCAGTTCTGATGATACAATATTATTATTATTATTATTATTATTATTATTATTATTATTATTATTATTATTATTATTATTATTATTATTTATGGCTAAGAGTCTCAACAGCTAGAAGTCACCAAGGGCATTTGGGACCTTTGAGAGGACCTGGGTTTGTGAATATTGTTCCTACATCAGGAACATGGACTGTGTGATAATGACTTTCCTAACGAAAAGATTTAAACACGAATAATCATGTATTACATCTTTCTACCCAACACCTATATTTTTGTCTCTTGTCTATGCAGAGTGCCTCTCTGCCGTGAGCCAAATTGTTTCCTGGTATGAGGACTGACATTCTACTGCAGTAGCACCGGAGTAGAATTACGCTTCACTCACCACATTGCTGCATGTCCTGTATCTGATATTTCGCCCCTCACAGCTCCTACATGCAAACAAACAAAAGCACATATTACAGCATGTCATCATACTAATCCACAAAATTCTCTACTCAAGAGAAATTCCTGAGCAGCTTTTATAAAGAAGAATTAACTTCCATCATTATCTGCATCTTACCAATTCAGTAGGTTGGTCAACTAGGCAATTCTGACTGTTCAGTGTCTTTTTCCATGCGATGTATTTTACTCTCTCACTGAAAATGTGTGGTGGAATAGCAACATGTGATTACTTTGAAATTGACTGCTCAGAAATTTCAGTTCTCAGGCCATTGTCAAAAGAGATAACATTCTTGTTCAAAGGCAACAAATAAGGCATATGGGTTCAGTAAGGTGTCCATTTGTGCCCCAGTTAGAAAACTAGAAACTTAGAATGTTGCACATTCCAATACTTTTTAAAATTAAATTAATTAATCCATTTTCTACTGAAATATGTTTTTTTTAAATGAAGAGTTAGTTTTAAAGGGTATTCTAAAGCTAGTTTTATTTTGAACAGGAGGGACATTCCACTGTAGCACTTCAGTGGAAAGAAAAAGTTTTGCCACCGTAAGCCTACAGTATAGATGGCTACTGTAATTAAATTGTTCTCCTTTCTAAAAACGTGATTCTAAAAATGTAAGCATCCCTTCAGTTTAAGAGGAGGGTTAAGGCATTTACAATCTCATTCATACTCCAGAAGCCATTGAAATTTTAAGTTAAGGGTGCCATCTTCACTTCCATACTATTTGAGCAGCACAGACATTGTACAATCCAGCATTTCTTGTTTGTGTCAAATTTAAGTCCCATCAGTTTATTTTATAACCCCAAGCAAGTATAATTTTGCTGCTGCCTGTCCCAATTAGTTCCTGTCCAACAAGGGTTCACAGACAATACGGTTCAATTTCCTAGGATATAATTGACTTTCACATTTGATTTCTTTGACATAGGGTGCGTTCACACTACACTAAATAATGTGTTTTCCAACTGGATTTTTACTGTGTAAGTATAGCAAAAATCCAGTTGCAAAAAGCATTATCCCATGTAGTGTAAACACACCTATAGAATATACACTAGTTATTATTTCAGTATACAATGTTTATTATTTCACAGCCAGTGCATCCTAGTGGTTATAGTTTTGGACTAAGAGCTGCAGGAAACCCAAGTTTGAATCTGCACTCTACCGTGGAAGCTTGCTGGGTGAACTAGGGCAATTCACACAAATTCAGCCATTCCTACTTCACAGTGTGGTTGTGGTGAGGATTAAAATAAGGAGAAAACGATGCTGTAAACTGCTATGGGTCCCCACCGGAGAGAAAATGAAGATATAAATACTGAAATTAAAAAAAAAAATAAACTCCATGACAGAATACATTTTATTGGATGTTAAAATTGCTGTCATTCCTTGGAAACTAAAAGGATATTTTTGTTACTTCAAATATTTATTGTAGCATAAATAAATGCTGAATAAATAATTAACTGAATTTGAATTAACAACAGTTTTAATTGTATTAACCAGGTCTAAAAGAAACAATGTAATGAATGACCACTGTGCTTATTTTGTATTCCTGAGTTTTAAATAGAAATGACACAAATTGTATTTCTTGCATTTCATGGTGTTCACAATTGCCACCTCCAGGGGTCGTTTTGTAGAAAAATAGGTGGTGGAGCTCATCCAGGGATTGTTATGCAGCTGCACCTACTATTCAATGGGCAAGGTGGGAAGGAGGAGGGGGAACCCTCAGAAAGGTTCAGGAGCTGTGCTCCTGTGAGCTCCTGCTGAATTCAAGGTCTGATTCCCTTCATATATATCTGGGGGGGGGGGGGGCAGGGATTAAGTATTCTGCCCTAGACTGGTTTAAATCATTCCTTACTGGCAACTCTCAGGGGGTTGCTGTTGGAGACCCACTCTCATCAGAGTGAGACTTGTCTCATGAGATTCCATGCTATTCAGTCTTTATGTAAAAAATTTAGGAGGAATCATTTGTGGATTTGGTGTAGGCTGGCACCTGGTTTTTGGCCACTGGGTGACAGAATGCTGGACTGGATGGGCCATTGGCCTGATCCAACATGGCTTCTTTTATGTTCTTATGCTCCATAATCAATATGCTTATGATACTCAGCTCTATATTTTTCAATCTAAATTACCTAATGATGTCATAGTAGGGTTCCCAGGTCATTGGTGGAGTATGGATGGATTAGGGTTGCCAGATACAGGTTGGGAAACTTGGGAAATTTGAGGATGGGACCTAGGAAGAACAGGTACCTCAGTGGGGTATAATGCCACAGAGTAGCATTCATTTTCTGCAGGAGAACTGATCTCTATATTCTGAAGATGAGCTGTAATTCTGGAGGGATCCCTACCTGGCATTTCTATTCAATAGAGATACTGAACCATGGCAGGGATGTGTGTGATTTTTTTCCTGGTATTTTCCAGTTTGCTGATTTCTCATCCAGCTTGGTTTAAACTGAGCAGCAAGAGAAGCCAACACCAAGCCAAGGAATAGGGGCTCTCTCAGCTCCTGCCTCCTCAGCTGATCCTGGGCTGACTTGTCTTGCGGCTCAGTTTAAACTGAGTTGCAAGAGGAGCCAGCTCCACTCCATGAAGCTCTCATCTCCTGCATCCCCAGCCAATCTTGGGCTGACGTCTCTTGCTGTTTGGTTTAAACTGAGCTGCAAGAGGAGCCAGCTCCACCCAAGATGATGAGCAACTCCCAGTTCTCGCTGCCCAGGCCAATCCCTGGATGACTTATCTTGCAGCTTGGTTTAAACTGAGCTGCAAGAGGAGCTGGCTACAGCCAAGGCAGCACAGAGCTCTCAGCTCCTGCTGCCACAGCTGATCCTCTTTTGCAGCTCAGTTTCAACAGAGCTGCAAGACGAGCCGGCCCCCGCCAAGGCTGATCCTGGGCTGACTTCTCTTGCAGTTCAGTTTAAACCAGGTTGCAGGAGAAGCCAGCCATCCCCAAGTTGAGTTGTTGGGGTCTGTCTTCTGCAGCCTCTTGAAAACTGAAGCCCAACAAAGAGCTGGTAACTGGTAATTCATGAATATACCCAGGATTTTCTCAAGATGTCGAAATATTTCTTGGGTATATTGTGAATACACACTCCTAATGCTGTGGTTAAATGGCTACAGATGAACAAGTTGAACGTGAACCCTGACAAGACTGAAGTAATGCTAGCTGGGAAAGCTGAGGCCTTGAGGGACATGGTGTTCCTCACCTTTGAGGGTGTCCAGCTGATACTCACTGGGTTGGTTGAGCCTAGGAATCATACCGGATCTAGCCCTACTATTGGAGAAGGACATTAATGCAGGTGCAGAAGAGGCATTCCGCCAGCTTCATGTACCCTTGAAGATGTCCCCTACTTTGACTTGGCTGACCCGGCCACATAGATCCATGTAGTGGTTACTTTGATGCAAGTCTATGGTAATGCATTCTACATGAGTCTGTTCTTAAAGACAACTCCAGTTGATGCATGGCAGCCCAGTTGTTATTAGGCACCAGGCTGAACATGCATGGCACATTAATTCTGCAAAGACTCCACTATGATGGAGCATAGGGGAAAGGGGGATCCTGGAGATGGGAAGGTCTAAAGCCATGAAGAGTTCTGAAGGTGACAGCAAGTATCTTGAAATGAACCTGGTAACTAATAGCAGCAGTGGAGTGACTGCAGAATGAAGTTAATATGCACACTCTGCCTAGTTCCTGTTAACTGAGCTGCAGAATTCTGCACTAACTGGAGCCTCCAAGTTGGCTTTCAGGGGAGGCCTATGTGTTTATTTAAAACAATTTAAAGTTGCCTTTTTACCCAATCTAGGGTTTCCAAGGTAACAAACAATCAAAATAAAACACCCTTTAAAGCTATGACCTGGATAGCCCAGGCAAGCTTGCTCTTTTCCAGATCTCAGAAGCTAAGTAGGGCTGACCATGACAAGTACTTGGATGGGAAACCTCCAAGGAATACCAGGACTGGGATGCAGAGGCAGGCAAACAAGCCACCTCTCTGAATGCCCAAGCCTCACTGGGAGTCACCTGAAGTCAGGCATGACTTCCAGGCACTCGTGCACACAGACACACACAAATACTCACCAAAGAGAAAAAAACTTACAGTCAGGGGGAGGAAGGTCAATAAGAGTTAGCAATGGAATGTCAAACAAAAAAAAAAAAAATTCACCACTGGTAGAAGACAACAACAGAGGGAGACAGAACTCCCTCTCCAAAAGGAGTCATCTAAGTTTTGGTGCCATAACTGAGAAGAGCCTTTCTCAGGCTGTTACTCATCTAGCATTGTATGATCAGGGCCCCAAAGGATGACTGGAGTGCTTGCGTAAGTTAGTAAGAGAGTTTGCAATACTTCAGGTGTGCTGGCCTCAAGTTATATAGGTCAACACTCTGGCTGCAGCATTCTGTACTGACTGTAGCTTCCAGTCAGTCTTCCATGGCACACCATGTAGAACACATTACAATAGTCTAATCTAGATGTTACTGGGGCATACACCACAGCAGAAATCCCCATTCCCATCTCTTAGCATAGGCCATCCACCCAAGACTATTTCAGTCCCTCATCCAAGCTTAAAACTAGACTAGAATGGATCCAAATAATCTGCTTCATTCATGAATCCCTTAAATTGCGCAGTAAACACTCATTTGATCACCTTGCTCAAGAATGGTACATTTGAGACTGGGGAGTAGCTATTCAACAATCCTGGGTTCAAACGAGATTTCTTTAGGACACATTACTATCTGCTAGATGCAGAGTGGCTTGCAATAGTCTGTTATCATGTTGTGGATACAAGATCCTATGGCTGATTCAGACATACCATCTACAATAATTGAGTAATGAACATACATGCATACAACAACTTGCCACAACATCGCACATTTCTATGAACATAATTTCTCACCTTTTCCCCAACTGAAAATGTAAATCTTTTTTCCTAATGAAGTATGCCCCCAAGCAGCACCTGCATGGTGACTGGATGCAGTCACATTGGCAAAAAAAAAAAAGTTTTCCTCTGCTTCATAATGGGTTAACCTTAACCCCCACCCCTCCCCATGGACTTTATCTGGAGTATTCAGGCAAAGAAAAGAATTACTTGAACAATGAAAAGAAAACCTCTCATATGTAAATAACCTAAACTTACCACCACCTGTGATTGGCACACATATAAAAGAGTGTAAATATTACCAGATCAAAATACAAATTTTAGAAATACTGAAGGCTGACTGGAATAAAAGAACAGATGCTGTGGAATAAAGAATTACGACTATTTGCAGATCAGGAACAGAAAGAAAATTTCAACCTAAACATCACAGTTTCTGACAAAGTCCAAGCTCTTTTTGGGTTTTTTTAAAATCATTTTCCCCTAACTATAACATGGCCAACATGATGCTTGAGTTACAGAAGATCTGTTTTTTCTCTAAACTGTATGAGAAAGCCGACCTCACTTAATTTGAGATGAACATTAAACTAACATAGTTCAACACATCCAAACTCTTTGGAATTAAAAAATGCCTCCACATCATGGTTAAGGTTCTCTGTGCATACCCATCCTGACTAGAAGCATTACACTAGGCCCTGATGCAGGTTAATTTAGGATTATGATTACTAATGTAAAGAATCAGGGCATTTTTGGAGCAGGAATGCACAGGAACACAGTTCTGGCTGGCTTGGTGTCAGGGGTGTGTGGCCTAATATGCAAATGAGTTCCTGATGGGCTTTTTCTGCAAAAAAACCCGTGTGAGAAACAATGGTGATGTCAGGGGGGGTGGCCTAATATACAAATGAGTTCCTGATGGGCTTTTTCTACAAAAGAAAAAGCCCTGTAACAAACATTTATCACTTCTTAAGCACAGAACCCACCACCCAGCACATTGTACAATATAAAAAATGGAATAAAACACTGTTGGGTTGGCCACCTAAACAGCTAAACTGGTACAACTTTCTTTGATAGACCAAAAACATACTGTGGTACACAAATTCATCTTAACCCAATAGTTACAGAATCTTAATCATGTTCCACCCTTAATACTTTGCTGAAATGAAAGTGCAAATAGCTATCCACACACATAAGGTGTGCCTTGGTTTAAATGCCTTTGCTTAAATGCACGGTTTCTGTTGATCCAATTTGTAAACAATGTACAATCGGTGTAAAGTTTCAGGTGTTTTTGGGTGAGGACAGAGCTGCCCAGCTCAGGTGTTCCACCTATTTATCAAATGGATGCAAGGGTATTATATGATGTATCATAACACAATATTAGGAGCTTTAGTCCAATTTAACATATGAAATTTAGCTGCCTCACAGTGTTTTTAGCCCTGCCATCCCCCTCAGTATCACTACAATGCTGCAGTGACTGTAGAAGCTACAACTTGCAAAATTACCATCTCAGGATCATGTATGAGGTTTTAATCCCAGCCAAACTGATAGTTTTCCCTTCCCTCACAGAAGTCAGACTGCAAACTGATTAGTTCCTTGAGCAACCAAAGATTCTAAGCCACTATATCAGGCCAGCCAATCCTTGATAGAGGCTTCACTGAAGAACACTGTTGTGTATTGCCTCTTTAAGAAGGCCTCAGTGCAAGCAGGAGAATAGTAGGGACACAGGTTAACTTCCCTCCTAGTAAATTGCAGGAGTCAGGGCTGGCCCTAGACAGTCTGGCACCCTAGGCAAGGCTAACTTCTGCTCCCCCTTCACTGATAACATCACCGAGTCACATGGAGGGACCAATTTGGTGCCTCCAAAAGGCCGGCGCCCTAGGCAATTACTTGGTTTGCCTGGTTTCAGAGCCGGCCTTGGCAGAAGTGCTAGTCCTACAAAATAGGGCTGCCAGATCTGACCCAAGAAATATCTGGGGACTTTGGGGGTGGAGCCAGGAGACTTGGGTGTGGAACCAGGAGAAAGGTTCTGACAAGCACAGCTGAATTTTGAAGGGAGTTCTGCTTATCACATTTAAAGGGACCTTATCACATGGAATTCACTGCCACAGGAGGTGATGGCAGCTACAAGCATAGATGGCTTTAAGAGGGGATTGAATAAATATATGGAGCAGAGGTCCATCATTGGCTATTAGCTACAAGGTATTACCTGTTCCATGGGCTTGGGAAAAGATTAACAGATTGTATATAAATGAATGTTTTTCCCTAGTCTTTATCTGAGCTGAATGAGGAAATTTCAGAGACTGTACAGTTCCCAAGGCTCAGGATTTTCCCTCAGTGGTCCTCTCTAGGCTAGTTCAGGAACGATAACTGATCTTTAGAGTACAGAGATGAGTGTCCAGGAAGAAATGGGTGGACTCTATGGTATTTAGGGCTGCCAAGCTCCTGCCAGGAGGGTGGATTCTATGGTTTTTAGGAGTGCCAAGCTCCTGCCGGGGGTGGGGTCTTCTCTGGTTTGGAGCCCCCCAACCTGCCAGCACAAAGTGGGCCACTGGTAGGATCCCCGCTCCCCCAAAACTCTGTTGTTGTGCGATGTGCCTGGCACGATAACATCACTTGGAAGTGAAGTTGCGCAGGGGATGCTCTACCATTTGGGGTAAAAATTCTGAGTTTTTACCCCGAATGCTAGAGCCTCCCCCACATGATGTGCCTGGTGATGTCACGTTGCATGTGCTCTGTGTGCAACAGAGGACTCCCCTGCCACAGCCAAGGTAGGACTTGGCAACCCTAATGGCAACCTCACAGCCTCTAAGAGAAATGGAAGTCCTGCAGTTGGTACATAAATACTTTAGGACTTTTGTTTTGCTGATTGGGGGAGAGAGAAAATTTCAGCTGAGCTCCCTCACTTCACCAAGCACCGCCCCCAAATCTCCAGGAATTTCCACCCATACTTTAGGTGCTCTTGTGTACTTCATCATCATGTCTGGAAAGTGATGTAAAATGCCAAATTTCAAAGGTGAAGCCAAAAACAAATTTAAAAAATAGATGTTTATAGCTATAGTGAAAATGAAACTAAAAAAGATTGTTTCGGCTCAAGTTTACTTAAAGTTGAGAAAAGGAGGCCTGCAGTAGATAGACCAACTACCCTGGCAACCTAAAGAAACCCACACACCTTATGGATAGTTTTGCTGTAGCAGTAACAAAATAAACAACCAGCTGGCAAAATGCCAACAACAGTCACTGCAGTCAGCAAACTGGCTAGGAAAATCAAAACACAAATCATACCTCTTGGGCTGCCAAAGGCACACATATGGGATAGAGTATGGGATAATAACCCAAAATGAGAGCAAGACGAGAAGTAGTAAAGCAGGAGACCAAAAACTATTAGGAATTAATTCTTTTAGCATAAATAACATTTCCCCAAATCTCAGGTTTTCGGGAGTCAGCATTTCTGATGCAAATAATTTATCATCACTGAAATGAACTAAATGCTGGCCTTTGTGCAGAAGGCAAGGTAGGTTTGGCCTTCAAATAAATGTTCTTGGGATGAATACGTCCTACATCACTGTAATTCTAGAGCCATCATAAAAGTTAATAAAGTTGCACTGCATTTATTCTTAATGTTATTAAAAATGAACATGGATGGGTGGTAGGGTTCTTTTTTGGGGAGATGCCTCTGTTGCCTCTCAATCCATCATCTTAAGAAACAGACCAGCAAAGATATAAATATTTTTAAAATATTTATTTTCTGCTTTTCTCCCCAGGGGCAACCCAAAACAGCTTATCACATAATTCTCCCCCTCTTCTACTTTATCTTGACAACAACCCTGTGAGGTAGATCAGGCTGACAGTGCAATGGGTCCAAGATCACCTGGCAATCTTCCATGGTAGAGAACATGCTCGAACACAGTTCCTTCACATCCTAGTCCAACAAGCTAGCCACTATGCCAAAAGTGGCCAATGGTAGCTCTCCAGATGTTTTTTGCCTACTACTCCCATCAGCCCCAGCCATTGGCCATGCTGGCTGGGGCTGACGGGAGTTGTAGGCAAAAAACTTCTGGAGAGTTACAGTTGGCCACCCCTGCACTATGCCATGCTGGCTCTCTAGCTGACATCAGGACTCCAGTTCTCATATCTGTATTGCCACATGTTTCCCAGACTTCTTGGCTCTGTGGTTCAGAGTTCTGTAACTACCCAAATTTCCCTACCAGTTCCTGCCACCAGCCTACAAGTCCTCCTTGTCCTGAGATAGGGCTCATTGTTAGTGATAGCTCAGGCATTACGTAGGGTTGCCAGTCCCCTGCAGGGGTGGGGGATCCCGCTTTCTGGAGACCTTCCTCCAGTGTTGATCAGGTGGCTGGTGGAAAACTTACCAGCAGCAAAAGAAAGCCCAAGCCTGTGTCACTGGCAACATGGCTTTGTCACTTCTGGTGTGTACCAGCAGAGATATCATCATGTTGCCAGCAATCATCATGTTGCTCTGGTATTTGGGCAAAATCTCCGCAGTAAAAATGACTTCTAACAGAGTTTTTGTTGAAATACCAGAGCATTCCCACATTGCTGGTGGCACGATTATGTAGGGTTGCCAATCCCTAGGTGGGGGCAGGGGATCTCCCGGTTTGGAGGCCCTCCCCCCGCTTCAAGGTCATCAGAAACTGGGAGGAGGGGAGGGAAATGTCTGCTGGGAACTCTATTATTCCCTATGGAGACTTATTCCCATAGGAAATAATGAAGAATTGATTCGCAGGTATCTGGGGCTCTGGGAGAGCTGTATGTTGAGGTAGAGGCACCAAATTTTCAGTGTAGCATCCAGTGTCTCTCTCCAAAACACCCCCCAAGTTTCAAAAAGCTTGGGCCAGGGGGTCCAGTTCTATGAGCCCCCAAAGGAGGTGCCCCTATTCTTCATGATTACCTATGAAAGGAAGGCATTTTTTAAAAGTGTGTGGTCCCTTTATATGTGATGGCCAGAACTCCCTTGGAGTTCAATTATGCTTGTCACACTCTTACTCCTGGCTCCACCTCCAAAGTCTCCTGGCTCCACCCCCAAAGTTCCCAGATATTTCTTGAATTGGACTTGGCAACCCTACGATTATGTCACCTCTGGTGCTCACTGTGTCACTGGCAACTGTGGTCTAGGCCTTTCTTTGCTCCCAGCAAGTCTCCTCATCCAGTTGCTGGTATTAGGCAATTCTAGGCTCTAGTCCACCCTTCCCTTGTTGTCCACGTCCTTGACTGATCTTCACCTCTCCTCCATATCCACAAGGCACTCTCATGCTGGAAATGGGAGGGAATTGCAGATTTTGCCACTTGATTTTAACTAATGTACCATGTTTGATTCTGATTTTATGATTTTATAGTTTTAACTAGTGTACCATATGTTTGATCCTGATTTTATGGTTTTATGGTTATATACATATGACCATAGAGTTTTCCCGGAAATGCCTAGAGCGGCCCGCATGCATGCTGGCATTTTGATGACATCACTTGTGGGTGACTTCATCGTGCCAGTGATGTGGGGGGAGGTTCCCCCCACCAGGGCTTGAACAGGACTTAGCCACCCTAGTGGGACTAAGAGGGCTCTCACAGCAGCTGCCCTTTCAAGGACAACCTCTGCCAAGCTATGGCTGACCCAAGGCCATTCTAGCAGGAGCAAGTGGAGGAGTGGGGAATCAAACCCGGTTCTCTCAGATAAGAGTCCACACACTTAACCACTACACCAAACTGGGTCTCAGCCAAACTGGCTTTCAGTTGCCTAGGGCCCCACATTCCTCACAGTATTCTAAATTGCAACAGATTCACTAGCATGGAAAACAATTGTATTTTCTCTTTATTTAGAAAATGTATCTGCCACCTTTCCACAGAACCTGTTCAATTCTGTTTGCAAAGTGAAACAAAATAAAATCATAAAAAGCATAAAATCATTAAATATTAACTATTAAATACCTGTCCAATAAAAATACTGTAAAACACTACGACGAGTCTCATAAAACAATTTTTGGGTTAGAGGAAGACTATAAAAACAAATAAAATGTATAAATAACCTGAGTAAAGAAAAATGTTTTCACCTGGCACCTCAAAAGGAGTAGGGTAGGTACCAGGTGAGCCTCAAGGGGGAAGATCCACTGGAGATGTGCCAATTCTGGAAAGTCATATCTTTAGCCACTACTGGCTTCACATCTACAGGCAGAGGGGCTATGACAAGGACCTTAATCTGTCAGGTAGGCAGTTTTTCATATCTTGATGTCTGAGTGCTAGGGAAATGTGACAGACCCCAAATTTAAATTTGGAAAGATGACTAGACTTCAGGTAAAAATGCATTTGTTTGCCTAAAAATGTCATCATGAGATGCTGTCTTTGCTTTATACCAAAGTCTTCTGTATTATTTTTGTTTTCAGGGCAATGGATGTTGCACCAAAAATTCATATCCAACAAAAAGTGTTTATACGGACTTTAGCAGAAATTTAAACTTGAGACAAAGTTAGAGATCAGCACATACACTGAATTAAAGAAAAAGAAAAGAAAAGAAATTGGCCAGAAGGATTTAGACTGTTGATGATTCTTAAATGTTTAGTCTCTAAAGTTTGTCAGTGCAGCTTTCTTCAGAGGATTTTAAGAATGCTGGAACTACACAGAGAGACACACATGTATACAACATCTTCAATCCATAACTGCACACATTTAATTACAAATGACGCAGAGAACTCGCAATGCTATATTTTGCCATTATTTCCAAGAGGGAATTAAAAAATCAAGAAGCAAAGTCTATTGTCTGACTCTCCTTCAAAGTCCTGGACCATGTCTGGATCAAAGCAACTGGACATCCTTTTCAGTATTCACCTGTCCCCTAATAGGTGCAAGGCAACATGGGGAAAAGCCATTTGAAAAATATTAATTGCTCATAAACTCATTTGAAGTTGTAACCTATGGAAACTAACCAAACAAGGGAAAAAATGTTACTGCCCATCTCAGAAGGAATAATTAGCAAAAAATCTGTAGATGAAGTTGTTCTAAAATGGGAGTGTCAAACATGTGGCCCAGGGGCTGAATCAGCCCTCCAGAGGGCTCCTATCAGGTCCCCGAGCAACCGGCTGTCATCTGCTTCCTTCTCCCTCTCTCTTGCTTCCTTCTGCATAACAGCTTGCTTTGCCAGGCTTGCTCAATCACACAGGAGCTACAGAGCAAAGTCTCTATTTTCTCCATTGGGGAGGAAGGGAAGGGAGGGATAGCTTGCTTTGCCAGGCTCTCTCAATTGCACAGCAGAGCTACTGAGCCAAGCCTCTCTTCCTTCTATTGGCTGAGGCTCCTCCTTGTCCTGTTCTCCTGAGGAAGTAGGGAGACAGAGCTTCCTTTACCCAGTCCCCTGGATCCCATGGGAGATATACAAAGAAAGCACCTTTAAGACCAATGAGCTCTAATGGTTTAAGCATGTTTTAAGGGTTTTTTTTTAAAAAGCTTTAATTGTCTGTATTCTTTAAAAAGTTTATATCTCTGCTATCTAATCTTAAATAGGTATGCACATGGCCTGGCCTGACATGGCCCAGCACAACATGGCCCGGCCCAATGAGGTCTCATTTATGTCAGATTCAGCCCTCATAACAAATGAGTTCGACCCCTGTTCTAACATATTCTGAATTTTGTGAATTCATGGAGCTGGGTTTCAAATGAAGTATTGGAATTTAATCCTTCAGCTAATTCATCTTACCTACAGAAGTAACACATTTTATCTGTTTTTACTGATGCCATCATCACCCCATATAATTGAGCAAGATTGTTAATGCCCGGGATACTGTGTAACATTTGCCTCGAAAATATTCTGTGAGGCAGGTCAGCCTATCAGATTTACAGATGGAAAACAGAGGATAAAAGATGGAAGATGCTATGTGACAAAAGAAATATCAAAAACATCAATCCCAGTTCAAGCCCAGCATTTTTGTTTTTGTATAAGTTTCATAGGGTTTATAATGAGGGGTTTAATCATTAAATAGTTTACTAGGGTTTTTGTGAACTGTCTTCCAAACTCTTGTTGACTGGAAAGTGGATCATAAATTGGAAAAATAAAGTTCTAAGTGCAATCCAGAGTTCTAAGGAAATGGGACATCTATTTTAGGACTTAAGAATATCCATGTTGCAATTCAGTAATTGTTATTCTTTCCTTTTTCCAATATTGACACATTTTCCTTTTTCCAATATTGACACATTCTTCTACTGGATTTACACTGAAGCTAGAAGCTGAAAGTGGTTGCTCTGCTGACTCTACTGGTTTTGTAGATGCACCATTGTTGAGTATGACCACTTCTGGGCAACAGAGTATTTAATATTGTCTGTCCTTGGAGAGTCATCAGACTAAATGGTCAACTGGGATGTCTATCCATAAACTGCTAGTTGCATTGTCAGTGTCCTGTCTGAATTTTGGAACAACAGAATAAATGTGCATTAATAAAGTCAACCCCAGGGACCCTTTCCCAGCATCAAGGCATTACAAGGCTTTTTAGAAGGTTAGAAGAAAAGTATACTCGATAAAGTGGAAAGTCTGAAAAATACCATGGTGAACTACTGTACTGAAAACACAGACTATGTTCCAAGGTGGATTTGCTCTCTGCATGTGCATGATGTTTTCCACCTGCTTTGCTTGAAAAATTACTGGTATTCAACTTTATTTGAAGATTACAACTGTTCTACTTGAATTACTCCCAAGCAGTGCCAACACACGGATAGAGAAGGGTGTGCTTGAACACAGAGTAATGCTTGTGAGCCAGACTCTTACCCATTAAACAGGGGGGAAAGAAGTATAGTGAGATAGGCATGCTGCAATTTGAGTTACCATCATGGCCCTATTAGCTGCCTTCATATTTGCTGTTCAAAAGAATAAATGTCCCCATTCCAATGGATAAAGACTGTAATGTGGCAAGGAAACAACCTGTAATACTGAATTTGTAATTTCACAAAAATGGAATTTTCAAAGGACAACAGCAGTTCTTGCTAGTGGAAATTAGCAGGGGAAAGCAACTCTTGGATCATGTATTACAAGGGAAACCCACAGGCAAATAGAATCTGGTGTCACTCCATAATTCATCTTTTCAAGAATGATACCAGATGGGGCTGTTATTATGTTTGCACGCCAAAGCAAAGCAGGCTTAATCCATATACATTAAAGATATGCACCAAAAACAGGATTTTCTTCATACTGACAAATGTATTACAGATTTAAAGAACAATTTTCTCATGAAAGTCTAAACTAAACATAATTTGGAAAATGCACATTAACTGCATAATTAGCGTACATACAGGGGACTTAAATCCATTTCATTCAAAGGTCAAAAAAAAGGCAAGTACATAGTTTCAGGATATATTTTATAATGAGAGCTATTTTTAGGGAGTACGAGTTTTAGCTATATTTTCCAAATGGTTTCGGAAATGTATATAAAAAAGGGGAGTGTTCCAAAAAATGCACCAAATAAAGATCTCTTGTAAAAGTATAATTCCTCATCTTCCACGGAATATTTAGTAAGTGTTATCTTTATATTGCTCACACCTGGAACATGACAGTGAGTTGCCTTATCAGTATGAAATAGATTGGTAAGCCTCATTTCCATGGCAGACAGAAAGGGCAGAACAAACAAGCAAGCAAATCATTATATAAAATATATACAGTTTTCTGTTTGCAACAACATCTGCTCTTCAAGGCAAAAAATACAGAGTAAGTGAAATGATGGCCAACTCTGGCATCCTCAGCCAAACTTTGGAAAGAAAATATTACTTGACAGGAAAAGATGATGACAAAAGGGAGTGTGCAAACAGTCAGAAAGAAGGCCAAGTGAAACAGAAAACTGGCTCAAAACAGTGGTGAAAACCACTCAGGGACTCTACAGGTCATTGCAGGAAGGGTCAGTGATCCAAAATTGCCTGCCCAGCCCTCTTAGCAACACCTTATTACTAGATAGAACAGCATGAAATCAATGGCATTAATATATATATATATTTTAATGCAAAAAGAAAAACAATGGATCAGAAGAAAACTATCTTGAGACAAGACACATATTCTCTCTCTCTGTGCACACATAAACACACTCCCTAGTTTACTGTGTTTTCTAGAAGCTGTACCATACAATAGGTAGGAACAGCCTGTCAACAGGTAGGAAACTAGAGGAGGAATGTAGTAGTGTGCTGTTGGCAATGCCATGACATCACTTCCAGAGCAAAAAATGAAAATAATGTTGAGTCTCTTTAGGAACCACTGAAAACTCTATGGTTTTCCTGGGAAGTGATGTCCTCCCATCATCCTGAAAGTGATTGTTTTTGTTTATTTTTTTCCTGCCATTGCTCCAAGTGTTGGTGAGAATTGCAGACTGTTGGTAGGAGGACTCCTACCACAGAGAATGACCTGGTGATCCCGCTATATAGCCAGGTGTATTTGTGGATATTTTCAGTCCAAGGGAACTGCCTTAAATTATGTTTTACATATGAACAACTATAAAATGAAAACTGTGAACAAGCAATTATAAGGAAAGCACAGCTCATCTGATTGTATGATCAACTAGTTGAATTGTTGTACAAAGATCCCCTTCTATCATATATACAATTTCTACTATGGTGAGCTGATAATGCCATAAAATTATATTTATTTATCTAAAACGTTTGTAAGTTGTAGGGTTGCCAGGTCCTCCGTGGCCACCAGTGGGGGGTGGGGATAGGGATTCCAGATGCAAAGTAGGAAATTTCTTGAGATTTGGGGATGGAGCCTGGGGAGGACAGGGACCTCAGTGAGCTACAATGCTACAGAGTCCACCCTCCAAAGCATCCATTTTCTCCAGTGGAACTGATCACCTGGAGCCCAGTATCCCTACTAAGTCACCTTTCTACCCAACTGGGGTTCCTAAGGCAGCAAACAATAAAAACATTAAAAGTGTTTAAAAGATAGATCAATAATTGTATATAATATAAAACAAATAAAGCATATAACAAACTCACAGATACACAAACAGGGAAGAGGGGGAAAGAGAAGTAGTGAAGGAATGTCTTCACCCACTGGCAGGAGACACCAAGAGAGGGAGTCAGATGAGTCTCATTGAGGAGGTAGTTCCAGAGTTTTGGAACCATAATCTTTTATTGGGTTACCACCTGTCTAGCCTGATACCAGGGAGGCAGACCTATCTCATTTATCCCAAGCTTTTCCTGCATCTTGGGGGTGGGGCGGAGGAATGACAGCAACCAGCATTGGACTTAACAATACAGTTTAGCAGAATATAAGCAGGGATATACCCAAACAGGTAAGTTACATAGAAAGTAAACAAATATGGGGGAACAATGCTGAGACCGACATTAATGAAAACCAATACATTAAACTATAGATTAGGGTTAGGGATTTTCTTATACCATTAAGACAACTGTGACGGAAAGCTAGGGGTTAACCAGAAACTGAAGATGCACAGGGCCTGCGTCAGGTGACCTGAGGGTGGGGGCAAAGTGCTCGGAGCTCTCAGAGAGGGAAAGTGGTTGAGTGACAGAATCTGCTGAGGCAGTCATTCAGTCAGTTGGTGTCTGACAGAGTTGGTGCCTGTCAGAAGTCTGTCAGTGTTGGGGCCTGACAGAGACTGAGTGGGTCAGTTCGTGCTTGACCGAGGCTGGGAGGGCAGCTGATCCTGTGAAGGAGCTTGAGACAGTGGCGGGAAAGACTTCCAGAGGCTGCAAGCTCGACAAAACCAGCCAAGAGGGCTGTGTGTGAGGAACAAGTGTGAGTCAGTCAAGACCTGAACGGTCACAGACACCTATAGACAACTCTGAAGATCTAGTGAGGTGGTTGAGGGAGTGGATGTGGGTCTGAGACACCAGGAGGACTGGCAGTAGTGGCTCCAGTCGAGGGGTGAGATTTGGCACATCATTCCCAAGAGGCCAGACCTTGGCTAGAGGTGGAGAATGAGTTATAGGGAAACTGTGAACTGGAACCTGAGAGACTCAAGAAGGAAAAAGCTAATGTAAAGCCTGAAACAACTGAGCAACGTGTTAGCCTGTGTAAATATCTCCCATATCCCCAAGTTAAGACTTTGTGTTATAATAAATCTGTGGTTTGAGTTAAAGTTCTTGAGAGCCTATATTTTTGGGAAAAACTACAAAGCTGCTGTGGTCCCCTACGAAGAGAATTCTATTTCCATCAAATAATTAAGTAAAATACCCCGAAGAGACTTAGTTAAAGAGATCCAGTGAGGCCGTGAGGCGGGCGCTGCTATAACAACCTTCTACAAAACTGTCTAATCATGATATCAACTTGTACTGAAATATTGTATATATGTTACAATATTTGATTTGTATAACTTTCAGCAATGCCCAAGTTCTTCAAATAAAGGATGCTTTTAAATGCCACAAGAGCAAAATGGGCCTGTACAGTAGGAACATGGTGCCCCACTACTTAAACAAAGACAAATAAGACAGGAATGCCACGGAAATTAGGACAGGACCTGACCATGGTTGCAAGAAATTAGACAAGAGGAAAGGAAATAAAGTTAAAAAGTAACCAAACAAAAGACAGTTTTTACAGGATTTCCTAGAGGAAAGGGTGATGATAATGTATTTTGACCTATAAACTGAGCTTGAGTGATCAAATATTTCCCAGTTAAACCTTCCTTTAGATATATAAAAAAAATCCATGAATACCTCACGCTTTGTCCTTTAGGTAAAAAGAGTGACAATGATCACGGACAGAATCTCAAAGCAAATATTTCATTTTTCAGTTAACTTATTACCACCTCACCCCATACCTTCTGTTTTTTTCTTACACATTTTTGAAAGCATCTGCTTTATTTTATTTTTTACACCCAGATCAGAAACAGTAAAGCAATTTGAACTTGATGGCAATGTTTGAAAAGAAACAAAAGCACAATCTGAACAGCTATTGTTTCTGAGTGACTCTTGAATCACATGATCCATGTTGGGCTGGTAGCTGTAGTACCTTCCTCCATGTATCTGCCGGGATGGCTCTATGCAGCACACCAGAGACAAAGCACAGCTTCAAAAAGGAATTAGACAGATCCATGGAAGATAGGCCTATCAGTGGCTACTAGCCATGGGACTAAAGGGAACCTCCATGTTCAGAGGCATTAAATCTCTGAATACCAGTGCCAAGAGGCAACATTGGGGGAAGGCTTTGGTCTCTATGTTCATAGATCCAGGTGGGCAGTTGTGTTGGACTGAAGCAATAGAACTGAAGCCAGAAGTGCAACTACCAGGAAGTTCCTAAAGTGATGCATGGAAAAGGCACTTAAGATGACGGATCCCACCACCAACTCTTTCATTGAAAACCCCTGACCATAAACTACCACTAACAAAATATACCCTTGTCATATGTATTGTGCCATTGTCACTGCATCTCAGAGTCATTCCATGAAGTCTATCTTTCTCACATGCATTGTGTTGAGCTGAATACACACAAGCAGTGCTAAAGTGCATTTGTATACAAAATAATGTCAGGTCCCATGCTTATGGATGCCACACTAATTCAATTTGCCAAAATTTCTGTAACCTTACCACTATTCTTGCTAATAATTTTCGGAATCCAAGCCTTTTGCAAGAATAGAAACTAAAGTTTTCCAACCTGGTAGAGTGTTTGGCACTTACAGCCCCAAGGATAGAAGGGCATTTCACCCTTTTCAAATAAAGCGTTCCCAACTCAAAGTAGTGCTTAAAAATAAAAATTTACTGTAACAAATGATATGCCCAATGCAGTTTAAAAATCATTATCCTTGGGGCAAAAGATCATTGGTATATTTTATCTGGCAAACATCAGCTGAAACAGTATTTTGAAAGTATTGCAAAATGAGATGGAAAAATGACACGTTGCAATGCATTTTTGTTTCTGAGCACCAGTTTGAGGTTTCATTTCTCCTTTATGTTCTCTTCCCCCCCAATCCCACCCCTTGAAGCCATCTGCTCTCCCAACAGGAGTTTCTGGAAACTCACCCTGTGGTAACTGAATTTCTCAGCCTCTGCATCTGGGGAGCCTGCCACTCCCCAGTCCCAAATGAGGTTATAGCCTGTATGGACAGCCAATCTACCAGCTAACCACTTTCCTAGCAGCAAAGCATTGTCTCTGAGAATGAACATTTGAGTGGCTTCAGGTGGAGGGGTTCCACCTAACAGCGGGTAAAGCTACAAAGCTGTCCAAAAGAAAAGTGACCAGTTGTGATGCAGTAGTTAGTTTCTGATGGAATCATCTAAGGGCTGGATCTAGACTCAATTTTCCATCAGTTCAGCAGAACTCTCCTGCCTCCCCACTCCCAACCTCAGTTCACTGATCTTTGCAGAGGACGGGGACCCTGGGAAACAACACAAAGAGGGTGTGCAGCAGAAAGGGGAAATAAGTGGAACTTCACAATGTAATCTGGATTGGAACCTTTGTTGGCTCACTGTGGCTCTACTTCACGTTCTTTACATAAGAACATAAAGAGCCCTGCTGGATCAGACCACTGGCTCCCAGCATCCTCAGTTTTCCCGGAAAGCCAAGAAGTAGGGAAATAAGAGGCTATGGCCTTCCACTGATGTTGTTTCCTAGCACTGGGATTTAGAGGTTTACTCCTGATTGAGGAGGTTCCCTTTAGTCCTTTCAATTCTGTTCAAAAGTTTAACTGCATTAGCTCAGAAGCCATAGCAAATAACATCGTTCCAGCACAATAAATAATTCTATAATGTTATACACACACACACCCTACAGTAGGTTTCCAGGGATTAAAATGTTATATAACATAGTAACATTTAATAATACCAATTTAAAACTCAGCTGATAACAGATTTAACAACAAAATCTCTGTTACTGACATAATTATAGAATACCAAAATATGGAATACCAAATATAACATGTCAAGTATTAGATGACCCACAGTGGTAACATCAGTCTAATAATCAGCCATATGTATGGTCAGTTTTTTTGCCTCTATCTTCATTACAAAGGCAACAAACCTTCTAAAATAGGCAACAAACATTCTAAAGGCAACAAACATTCTGAAATAGTCTCTTTCGTTCAGACACAGGCCTCTTTTCCCTGTGAGAAGTCCTGGAGCATGTCTTAACGCTTAACAACAAACCAGTCTTTATATGACTTAGTAACTTAGTTTGACACCTGGCTACCTTGGGGAGATCCAACTGAACCCTTGGTCTGCCAGTTCACTTATGCAGAAGGGCTAGTCAAGTGCAAGTCTCATTGCCTCCCATGGAACTCTACGCAGATCTGGACTGGAAGAATTTGATGTCTCATCCAGCAAACACGAACTCAAAGTTTGCATCACACTTTATAGTAATCAGGTGTGGTAGTGCTGTGATCATTTAAGAAAGGTTCCAAAAGACAGTGTTTGCATTTAAACAGTAGAAAAGCCAGCCAATAAGACAACTCTATACCTGGCCTGAACAGCTCAAGCAATGGGACTAATCAGGAGAGCTGGCATCTACCTCCTGGAAAATAAATTAATTGCATTTATTCAACTGCTTAGCTCAACAAAAATGTTTAGAAGCAAGGCAAGTATTCTTTGAATAGCTTCAAAGTGGACATAATGGGGCCACATTCTCCTTTTACTTAACATTCTGGAAGCCATCACACAGAAAACTAAAAGACATAATACACCATGAAAATTCCACACTGGTGGAGAAATATTTAGCTTTGGTTTGTGGGTTGGTCTGTTCTATAGTGTTCAGCTAGAGCACCAGTTCTTAATTTATCAAACAAACAAAACCAAAATCTAGCGTCATTCTTTACTTGTTATAGAACTATGCATAGCACACAGAACTCTGCAATATGACACATCTCTGTAACACAATCGACTGCACAAAGCCAGAAAACACCAGCACAAAACACAGATAATTTATCTTCTTGTCACATTTAAAACTGTCATACATATAGATTTCATTCACAATCCTCAATGTTTGGGAGGGTTTCATTCCTTTTTCATTTGAAAATGCTTGCCCAGCACACATGGATACTCTGGCCCCACAAAATCATAATTTAACACCCTTTTACTTTTGTAATTGTATGCAGACCAGAAGAAAGTGATAGGAGTTACACATTTACTGCAGTGCTAATTCAAGGTCAAATTTGACTTTTAGAATATATTGTTACTGGCTAACAGAATCTGAGCACATAATAATCCTTCCTCAATCTGTGAATGGGCAAACAAATGGACTCAAATGCCAGAGAAAACCATAGTAATAAGATGTGCCAAAGAAGCTGCAGAGATATCCTTTACATATAGCATCCCACCATGTTTGTTTTTGCACAAGGGGCCATTGCAAACATATGGTGTCACATGTGAATAATGTTTAACATGGCAGTAGCTGTTGTAGAGGAAGTGCTGATAGGGTCCAGAAAGGCAGCAGGAGGCAGAAGACAGAGGTTGGAGTGGATCCAGTTCAATCAGACACCTTCAAGACTACTTGGGTCTTACCCAAACCTGTATACTGGGCCCTAGGGCCCAGCAGTGTTTGCTCATTCACCTCACAGTCCAGTGTAATCCAAACCTACACTGTAACTATTTCAATCATTAGGTCTATTGGCAGAGAAAGCCACCAGAATATATTTGCCCTCAAATGACAGGAGGTTGCATTCAATCCTTTCCTGCACTCTCTCCTACAAACCAGACCTTTTACAATCCTTCAGTGGCAAGGTGCAACACTTATGGGTCCAATGGTAAGAAGTTCCAGACCAAGCCTTCTTACTGTACCATCATCACTTGACACCTGCCTGTTTCATGGCCTTCATGATGGTTATCCCATTCCTCAATTCAATTTTATGTGTGGGGAAAGGACTCCTATCTTGGCAATGATGAATAACACCACTGTTACCATTGGTGACACCATGAATTTACAGGAACAAGAATTTGGCTAATAGCCCCAAGGAACTATCAAGTCACTGGCTTTCCCAGCAGGGAGTTGAAACAAATATACAGTTATCCATCACTTAATCTTTTTTCTTCCCACAAACATTTCTTCCCATAACATTTCTGACAATTCCTAGAGCCACCCTCCATCACTTCTAGGTTTTCCCCAGAAGTGATGTCACAGCATAGATTACATCATCTTCCCCATGTCCCCATTCCCAAAGCTCCCACTAGTTGCCAGGCCTGGCCTAGCGATTTTAGTCTGGTCTCTGTTCTAATTTGGGCAGTGCATGGTTTTGACTTGATACTTCCTCATGTCACATTATAATATCAAACCTAGAAAATTCCTTTGGGCACGTATTCCCCCCCAGTTCTCCTCAGGACAGCACATAAATGATGATTTCACGGGAGGGACGGTGGCTCAGTGGTAGAGCATCTGCTTGGGAAGCAGAAGGTCCCAGGTTCAATCCCTGGAATCTCCAAAAAAGGGTCCAGGCAAATAGGTGTGAAAATCCTCAGCTTGAGACCCTGGAGAGCCACTGCCAGTCTGAGAAGACAATACTGACTTTGATGGACCAAGGGTCTGATTCAGTATAAGGCAGCTTCATATGTTCATATGTTCATTTGCAGAATGGGCCCATTTGGGGAGGGCAGGATATAAATATGATAAAATAAAAATTAAAAAAAAATATTACATCGCTGTGCCTTCATGGTTTAAGATATCAGGAATGTATTTTAGCAATTAAACTGAGATCTAGTAATCTGCCCATCCACCTATTTATAACTGCTGACATGCCTAGCTAAGAGGGTCCATGCTCTGTTTATGCCCCACCTCTGCCCAGTCAATACAAGTTGTAATTCTGTGCAAATTGGTTAACAATTTATGCATCTGTTCTTTGAACAAACATATTTAATTTGATAACTTTATTCTCAACTTCATATTCCTAAAATAATTAAAATCATAAATATATTCTGGAAAATGGAAGAAGGAAAGATATGGACAAGGGTCTGTCCAAAGCATTAGAAGGGAAAACAGACTTTCCTCTTTGTGCTTTATTCACACTAATCTCCACTCTTTGACAGCATCCACATATAAAGGCTACAGAGAACTTATTTGGCAATGTTTTACCACACATAAAAGAAGCCCTAAAATCTCCAGGGATTTCCAAACACAGAGTTGGCAACTCTACATGATGGACAGCTGGGGTAATATCAAGGGCTGCCTCTGTTGTGGTTTTCTGCCTCTGCAATTCCTCCTAAATAGGGTCATCTGACTGACCCCACTTTCAATATTCAGTAAGGTTTGGCCTTTTCAGAAAGGCCTTTGAAGTTCTGTAGAGTTGATACAAATCTGTTTTAATCCAATGTAGTTTGCTTGGTGTATTTGGATATGTCGTAAATTAGATGAAGTCTGAAGGTTTTTTTTAAATGGTCTTTACTGTATTATGTTAGTGATTATTTATTATAACACAGCTTGGGAGCTCTTGAATCTTATAGTTTGTAATCCCATATTCTGCACTGCTCATACAATACTTTGCCTAAAGCAATGTCCTGTTTTTAATGATGCCTGAATTGTCTTTGAATAGTCACAGTGCACTACTCATTGGAAATAATTTCATTTCTCCCCTTTATTCGGTAACATTCCTCAAGTCTTCGTAAGAAAGACAATCTATAAATAAGCTAAATAATAAATATACACTGCAATCCTATATGTGTCTACGCAGAAGTAGGTCCCACTTTATTCAGTGGCTCTGACTCCTAGGTAAGTGCCCATATGCTTGCAGCCACATTATATATGTAGACAGACAAATAGATGATGAAGATGATGATGAAGAAGACAGACAGACAGAGCAAGCATCTATAGGGCAGATATACCCTTATCGAGCTGCTCTACTATGCAAAAGCATAAAGTATCACATTGCTTTGGTTATCTTTTATGTTCTTGTAACATAAAGAAAATCTTCTGTAAAAGTACTTGCCAATTTCATCTGTACAGCTTAAGATGCTATACTGTGTGTGCAGAGAGACTAACAGACTCAAATGTGGATATCTGTTTTAATTTTATAGCTCCCATGTTACTAAATGATTTAGGGTGCTAAATCCATAGGTTTATCTCTAGACCAGTACATAGGAGTGAAAAGGATTACCACTCTGAATGAGAGAGTCTAGTGGTTTCATTTTTCAGTAGCTGGCAGTGTACATTCAAACTTAGGTAAGAACCATAGAAGTCGTTCATGTTTTTACTACAAGCATATTTTAGAATTGTGTGTCAGGCCATCAAACCTGCTGGACTGCTGCCTGACTAGAACACGACCTTTCCTCTTCTAAGTTCAAAATGTAAGCACAATTCAAGACACCCACTGCTCTTTATGCTGTGATCTGGGATCGGCAAGCTGCATTCTTGTTCTGTAGAGTCCAAAGCTATTTAACTACTTACTTGCTGCTCAGGCAACGTCTCAGGGAGTAAGAAGCACCTCCTCCACAAGTACGAGAACATTCACTCCATGAACCCCAGGCATCCCAGAGGGTATCTCGGTCCTCCTCTGATCGAGCAGTTCGAGAACTCTAGAACAGGAAGAAATTAAAAAAAAAAAAACAAGATTAGTGCTCATGAAACATTTCCAAAAGTAGCCTTCTTATTTACATTTTCTCCTATTACAGTTCATATACAGTCTGTTCACATACAGTACCCCCAAATCCAAAAAATTAACATGAAGAAAGCAAATTCTACGAACAGCTCTATGTGAATTAACATGATTTAAACCAGGGGTGTCAAACTTATTGTCCTGAGGGACAGATTTTACATAAATAGGACCTTGATGGGCCAGGCCATGTATGTCATAAAATGTAAAGCCGGGTAGCAGAGATATAAACTTTATAAAGGACACCAACAAACACAATGAAAGAAATGACATCACAGAATCCCACAGTGCTCTAGGAACTCTCCAAACATGGGGAATTTTTAGAGTTCCATGCAACACTCATTTCTGTAGTCCTGTTCCTGTGCTCTCAAGGATGGACAGCCAAGTCCAAGTTGGCAACCCTACATATTGGGAACATTGCTTTTCAAGGATATCACTTGCACACACATGGGCTCTGTGATGATGTGCAGTGAGAGAATAAAGAAAAAAGAGAGACAGGAATTCAGGAGTGGTGGAAAGGGATTCTGGGTTCATCTCTTATTTCTGCATTTTTCTTAATAATAATATAATAATAACTTTATTTTTATATCCCGCCCTCCCCCGCCGAGGCAGGCTCAGGGCGGCTAACAGACATGGAGATCCCATGATTCATGTAAAACAATGTAAACAATTTTAAATATATCAATTGCATAATAAATTATTTAGAATAGATAAAATGTATAAAATGGGTGCTAAAAACTGTAATCATAATATCCACAAGATGGCTAGATGTCCACACGTCAGATTAATCGGGTTCTATCTCGAAAGCAAGCTGGAAAAGAAATGTTTTGCAAGCCCTGCGGAATTGGTTCAGGTCCCGCAGGGCTCGCACCATCTCTGGAAGGTGGTTCCACCAACGAGGGGCCATCACTGAGAAGGCCTGCTCCCTAGTAGCCTTCAACCTAGCATCTCTTGGCCCAGGGATTGTTAGTAAGTTCTGAGAGCTAGATCTCAGTGCTCTCTGGGGCACATACACATATGGGGAGAGGCGGTCCCTTAGGTAGGCAGGTCCTCGGCCATATAGGGCTTTAAAGGTAATAACCAGCACTTTATAGCGAACACGGTACACAACCGGCAGCCAATGCAGATCCCGCAGCCCAGGCCGCGCAGGTTCCCACCATGGTAGTCCCTCCAGCAGCCTGGCCGCCGCGTTCTGGACTACCTGAAGTCTCCGTGTTCGGTATAAGGGCAGCCCCATGTAGAGGGCATTGCAGTAGTCTAGTCTCGAAGTGACCATTGCGTGGATCACAGTTGCTAGGTCGCTGCGCTCCAAGAAGGGAGCCAGCTGCCTCGCCCTCTTAAGATGGAAGAAGGCGGATCTAGCAGTGGCGGCTATCTGGACCTCCATTGATAGAGAGGATTCCAGTAGCACTCCCAGGCTCTTGACTTTGCGCACTGGTACCAGTGGCGCACCGTCAAAAGCCGGTAGGGTAATCTCCCCTCCCGGTCCGCCGCGGCCCACGCAAAGGACCTCAGTCTTCACCGGATTCAACTTCAGCCCGCTCAGCCTGAGCCAGTCAGCCACGGCTTGTAATGCCCGGTCCAAATTTATAGGGACATCACCAGCCCGGCCGTCCATCAATAGATAGAGCTGAGTGTCATCTGCGTATTGATGACAACCCAGCCCATACCTCCGTGCAATCTGGGCAAGGGGGCGCATAAAGATGTTAAACAACATCGGGGAGAGAACTGCTCCCTGGGGCACACCACAATGAAGTGGGTGCCTCTGAGACAGCTCCCCCCCAATTGCCACCCTTTGTCCCCGACCGTCAAGAAAGGAGGAGAGCCACTGTAAGGCTAGCCCCCGAATTCCTGCGTCGGCGAGGCGGCGGGTCAGCAGCCGATGGTCGACCATATCGAACGCAGCCGATAGGTCTAGCAACAGCAGTACCGCCGAGCCGCCTCGATCCAGTTGTCGTCGGAGGTCATCCATGAGGGCGACCAGGACTGTTTCCGTCCCATGGCCCGGGCGGAAGCCGGACTGTCATGGGTCTAAGATGGAAGCGTCCTCCAGAAATTCCTGTAACTGCACCGCCACAGCCCTCTCGATAATTTTGCCCAAAAAGGGCAAATTTGAGACCGGCCGGTAGTGTGCCAATTTGGCCGGGTCTGATGACGGTTTTTTCAAGAGAGGGCGGACCAATGCCTCTTTCAGGGGTGTTGGAAAAACACCCTCTGAAAGGGATCGATTTATAATATCCCGTATAGGATATCTTAATTCCTCCTGGCAGGCCTTAATTAGCCAGAAGGGGCATGGGTCCAGGTCACAAGTCGTGGATCGTGCAGTGCCAAGAATTCTGTTGACCTCCTCCAAGCTGAGCGGGTCGAAGCAATCCAGAGTTAAATCAGAAGACACGCATTGGGCTTCGAGTTCACTTACTGCCTCCAAATTGGCAGGGCAGTCATGGCGGAGCGATTGGACCTTATCCGCAAAAAAATTCGCAAAAGCCTCACAGCCAATCTCCAATTCCTTAGCTTTTAAGTTGCCTTGAGGCAGTGTAGTCAGGTTCCGAATTATTCTAAATAATTGGGCTGGGTGCGAATTTGCAGATGCAATCTTAGCCGCAAAGTATGTTTTCTTTGCGGCCTTGATTGCCATCTCATAGGACTTCATAAACTTCCTATAAGATGTTCTAGTCGCCTCATCACGAGTACGCCTCCATTGCCTCTCTAGCCGTCTAAGGCCTTGTTTCAGCTGGCGTAATTCCGGGGTATACCACGGAGCCAGCTTAGTCCGAGGCTGCAGAGGGCGCCGAGGTGCGATCTCCTCGATGGCCCTAGAGAGCCGGCTATTCCAGGTCTCAATCAGGCCATCGAGGGAGTCGCCAGAGGGCCAGGGGTCCCGAAGAGCCATCTGGAACCGTTCCGGGTCCATTTGGCTCTGCGGGCGAGCCATAATCGGCTCCTCGCCTAAACAGGTTTGGGGAGGCATATCTACACGGGCCTTGAGGGCGAAGTGATCCGACCATGGCACTACCTCTGCGGTTATGTCGCTCACTACAATCCCAGCCGCAAAGATCAGGTCTAACATGTGTCCGGCCTGGTGGGTGGGGGTTGCAACAAATTGAGAGAGTCCCAGTGTCGCCATGGAAGACACTAGGTCCGCCTCCTGACCTTTCTTAAGCCTGAGATCTTTCTTAAGCCTCAGAAGCAAGCAGGAGACAACTGATTCAGTGGTGAGAGAAAGGCATTCTGAAAGTAATCAGAGGTACCTTTGTCCCCCACTTTTCAGGTCTTTGTCCTGTAACTGAAAATAAACTACTGACCTGAGCCCCAATACGGTCTCAACATAAATTGTGATAGGAAGGAATATGGAGAGATAATGAGCTTGCCTGTAATAGTGGGAAGAATTATGTAAAACAGAACCCACAGTTGTGAAGAGCTGCTAGGAGAAAGAAGTAAAAACCAAAGAGCAGATTGTTCTATGAATCCACAACGGGCCTAACTTTGTTATTGCTTGTACATTCTGTTTTACAATTCTGTACCACGCACATACTAATGAATCTTGGTATAACTGCTTGTTGGCATGCTTCAGCATTCCTCAGCTGTACAATATGCCCAGGTTCCACTAACTGGTAATTAAATAAAATGTTCTTATTAGTATTTTATGTATGTGTATCACACTACTTTTGTAATTTGGAGTCAGTTTTGTTTCATGCTTGTGACATATTTGAGTTTGGATTGTGTTAGCTGTCAAATTCCATTCATGGCCACACCATCTCATTCACAAAAATCTCCTTATTTTGATCATCTTAAAAAAACATCATATAGGAATAACAAACATCTGACATTTGGGGGCATCAAGATAAATATTAGGCCTTGGGTCTCTAGAGGCACACACACATATTTGCTCAGCAAGGGCTTTGGCTCAGTAGCAGAGCATCTGCTTTGCATGCAAAAGTTCCCAGGTCCAATCCCTAGCATATCCATTTAAATTGATCACGTAGAAGATGATGTGAAAGACCTCTACCTGAGACCCTCGAGAGCTGATTACCAATTAGAGAATTTCATTTCATTTTCATTTTATTCGATTAATATCCCGCCCTCCCCACCGAGGTGGCTCAGGGCAGCTCAGAGAAGCAGTACTGACTTTGATAAACCAACAGCCTGACTCAGTATAAGGTAGCTTCATGGGTCTGTTTCTATGCAAATGGGGTAAGTACAGTCTGACACCTGGTACTGTTGCCATTCTCCAACAGCTGGAGGATGGGATGAGTATGGGATGGAGACGGGCAGCAGATGTTGCCATTTGGATTTTTCTAGTCAATTTCTGTCTGTAATCACCCGGCAGTAGCTGATTCAACAGGGTGAGGACCTAAGGTCTAACCAATGTCACTTCTTAACTCAATAGGGTTTTGCACCAGAGATAGCAAGAATCTTCCTTACTCATTAATAGCATCTATGTAGTGGCCAGACCTAAGGGAAATCAACCCTGACTGTTTCCTGGAAGGTCAGAAGCTGAAGCTCAAATACTTTGCCCACCAAATGAGAAGGGAGCGCTCACTGAGCCCGCCTTGGCAGGGAGGGCGGGGTACAAATCGAATTAAACATAAACAGAAGATCCTGATGCTGGGAAAGACAGAAGGCAAAAGAAGGGGACAGCAAAAGATGAGATGGCTGGACAGCATTACTGATGTAACTAACACAAATTTTAGCAGATGTAGGAGGATGGTGGAAGACAGGAGGGCCTGGTGTGTCTTTGTTCATGGGATTACAAAGAGTCGAAATCGACTGTGCGACTGAACAACAACAAAGTGGCCAGATGTGCAGTAGTCCAAAGGAACCTAGAAAAACATTCAGAGCTGCTCACAGAAAATGATCATAATCACACAAAACTTCAGATCCCAATATTTAACAGACTATCTAGAGACAGAGTTGTGTCTCTTTATTCTCTATGGTAACATCACTTGTATTGGAAAATAAGAGTGAAAACCAGTTCAACTTTGTACCAGAAATAATTGATGAATTCATTATGATTGTACCTCTTTGATGCCAACTCAGAGTTTCTATGGAGTTAGCAGTTCCCAGTGATCTACCACAGCATTTTGAGTTGATGTGGAATCTAGGTGACTGTGGGTTTCAGCAGTTCTATGAGGTCCCTCTCTATGAATGAAGGGAAGCCCATTCCATCCCCTTTCCTTGAGGTGAAGGGTCCTTGCCCATATTCCAAGAAAATCAAACATCAAAAAATTAACATCTTCATGTTAATGGATGATATGAGAAGGGCTCATCCTTTATGCTCTAAAAACAACCTATGGATTTTCTGGTGGACCATCATGGACCCTCAAAGCAGTTTACATTATTTTCCACACTTCACCTCAGACCCCAGTTTGGGACACACTGGTCTGGGATGGTGCTGCAACAAGGAAGATAAAAGGCCAGAAAAGTTGTTAAAGTCATCTTTCCCTTGACCTGCAGAACTGACCCTTGATCACCTAGTCGGAAGTTGTGTTGAGCTGTTGTCATTAGAATGTTGGGTTAGGATTTGGGAGACCCAGTTCTGAATCCCTCATCTGCCATGGAAGTTCTCTAGGTTACTTTGGGCCAGTCACTCTCTCATCCTAACGTACACAGGGTTGCTGTTGGTGAGGATAAAGATGAAGTGGGGAGTATAATGTAAACTGCTTTGGAAGGGGAAGCAGGGTATTAATATGTAAAAAAAGCATATATTCTTCATCACTATGAAGAGATTTCCTCTGTCTAAATGAGCAATGTCACTAGTACTGACTTCTAAAGAACCATTAATGTGACCCTTTGTTCTTAACAACAACTACAACAAGAACTGGAATGCAAAAGAAATGTCCAAACTACTGTAGACAAAACAGAAATAAGACTACAAGATACGATACACTGAAAAAATGTTCCTAGTGAACCACAAAGATACACAACAGTAGTGGATAAGTAAACATCAAAACTGCTACTTAGAAGAGGCGAGTAACATTAGACACAGCCACTAGCTACTGGCAGAGTAGTCATTGCATTCTCTTGGAGTTATAAACCATAAAGTGGGAATAGTGAGATGTGGTAAAAATCTAAGGTAGAAATCATTTTGTTATCTTGATAGAACTATGTGAAAAACCTCTCTACTGCTATTTACAGTCTGGCAAACTATTTCAATGGTGAATGCAGTTATTCACAGTTTGGAGGAGGGGTGGAGAAAAGGTTGATCGCAGGCTGCAACTGCAAATCATTTGGCATATATCTTTTCAGGAAAGTCTTTGAACTTATCACAAACCCAAATCCTCAGCATCTACCAACAGCTGGCCACTGTGCCTGGGGCCCATTCCCTTTAAAGTTTTTCTTCTTTTTTATCAAGTAAGACCTACCAATGTGACTGCTGAGAGTCTTTAACGTTAGAGCTGACAGTTGTTTATACTGCAAATGAAAGAACCAAGAGGAGGTTTTTAAAAAATATTCGTAATGCTGGGGGAATGTGCAAATACAGGCTGTTGTGTTTTTTTCTTTAAAAATGTATGGTAGTGATGCTGAGTGTTACCTCTATTACTCAGTGGTGCTGCTGACTGATGTGAATGGATGCACGAGAAGCCAATGTTATATGAAATGCTTTTAGCAAAGCACAATTCAGCCAGGGTTAATTCAGTTTACTGTTTCAGTACCTAGTATCTTTTTTCACGCTCTTCCCCAAAGGAGCTCAAAGAGGCATCTTTGCAGAACCCTTGCAAGGTACACTCAGGTGGAGTTGATAGTTATTGGCAGAATGTCACACAGCAAACCTCATGGCAGAGTGGACATTTGAACCCAGGTCTCCCAAATCCTAAACTTACATTCCGCCTGCTACACACTATATTGACTGGCTGGAACTGCAATGCTAGAAGAACAGTGAAGCTGTGCTATATGGTACCAAAGTGGCATGGCAGTTGCTCCCACTGTTTCTTACCATGCCACTGTACTAAGTTTTGGAACTCCTGAATCTAGAAGCAGCCAATCACATGCTTCCCTTCTGACCTTATAGCAGCCATCAGAACTGCTGCACTCTTGGATCCTTCTTCTTTAATATCCTACACGAAGTGAGAGTTACAAGGGCTAGATCAGATAACATATGGAATTTTGGCATCCTTGCAGGTAGATTTTACAAGCCAAAAGACTGAAAACACAACTAAGTGTACACTTCTGGCAGGATTATACTAATCAATTTCTCCAAGAAAGTCTCTGGGCTAATCAAGATCTTCAAAATCCTGAACCAAAAATAAAATTTAGAGGAGAAGAGATTAGAGCAAGTTCCTCTCATTGTACAGTATCAGTAATCCTTTTATGCATTAGGCTGTTGCATTTACATGGGGACTGAGTTAATGGGAATATAATGAAAAATCCCTAGTCTAGGAAGTATGGCAATGATGGGCATAACAATCAAAATTAAGTAGGTTTTTAGATCTACTGATTTTGAGAGCCAGAGGGGTGTAGTGGTGAAACACCAGGAGCTGGGAGACTTGGGTTTGAATCCCCACTCTGCCATGGAAGCTCACTGGGTGACACAGGGCCTGTCACACACTCTCAGCTTAACCTACCTCATAGGGGAGGATAACAGTGTAAGCCACTTTTTGGGTTGCCAGGTCCAACTCAAGAAATATCTGGAGACTTTGGGGGTGGAGCCAGGAAACTTTGGGGGTGCAGCCAGCAACGGTGTGACAAGCATGATTGAACTCTGAAGGGAGTTATGGCAATCACATTTAAAGGGACCACAAGTTTTTTTAAATGCTTTTCTCCATTTGGAAATAATAATGGATAGGGGCACTGTCTTTTGGGGCTCATAAAACTGGGCCCCCTGGGGGATGTTTTGGGGAGAGACACCAGACGCTATGCTGAAAATCTGGTGCCTCTACCTAAAAAAACAGCCTCCCAGAGCCCCAGATACCCACAGATCAATTCTCCATTATACCCTACGGCAGGGGTGGCCAACCGTAGCTCTCCAGATGTTTTTTGCCTACAACTCCCATCAGCCCCAGCCATTGGCCATGCTGGCTGGAGCTGATGGGAGTTGTAGGCAAAAAAAATCTGGAGAGCTACTGTTGGCCACTCCTACCCTACAGAAATCGGTCTCCATAAGATATAATGGAGTGCCTGGCAGACATCCCTCCCCCTCACTTTCTGATAACCCTGAAGTGGGGAGAAGGGCCTCTAAACCGGGGGATCCCCTGTCCCCAACTGGAGATTGGCAACCCTAGGCCCACTCTGGATCCCCACTGGTGAAGAAAAGTAGGTATATATGAAGTAAATAACTAAAAACAAAATGGCTATGTACATATATAAGGTTGCAAACCAAGTAGAATGCTGCCAAGTAGAATGCATAGAATTTCATTATTAATTAATGGGAACAGTCCAGTAAATCCTAGAAATCACAAGACATCTAAAAAAAAAAAAGCTAAAGTTGCCATTTCAAATTTACAGAGCAAATTTGTTTAATCTATTTCTTGTTATTGGTGTAGACAATCTGTATGCCATCTCTGCAGAAACCTGCTTGAGGTGGTTAATAATAAAAAATTAAAATATAGTCAAATAATAAAAGGATATATCAAGAGCTTTCCAGAAATAAAACTGTTATAAGTACGTAGTCAGAAAAATCACCATCTATTGAAAAAAGCATAAAAGCGGACTAAAAGTATCAGAGAAAACAACTAAAAGAGCAGAAGACAATCTCAGCAATAGTCACAAAAGCAACAATGAAATCATAAAAGAAAAGAAAAACAAACTAGAAGGAAGGGATACAACTTCAAATTCAACTGCAGTGAAAAGCCTGAGTAAACTGATATGTTTTAGTCTGGCACCTGAACAACAGCTGGTAGTTGCCAGGTAAGTCTAAAGAAGGAAGACACCATGGAGAAGTGCCATCATCAAGAAAGCCATGACTTAGCATGGCAGGTAGAAAGAATGAAAATCATAATTAGCAAGCTTGATAATCAGGGAGAAAACTGTTAAGGGCCGCGGTCAGACGTACATTTTTATCCGACACAGCAGCGGATGCTCATCGGATTGAAAGTGCACGTCCATACGACAACATCTGGGAGTAGTCAGTGAGTTGTGGGTATCCCGTCATGCTGCGACTTACTGTCGGACTTTTTTGATAGCGGATAAAATCCGGTTCTAAATGCTTGACAACGGGCCAAAAACGGATTTCCCCTGTCTGATCACGCCAGCGTTAGTGAGTCGTCTCAACTTGCATCCCAGATCAGCGCCATTTTTTTAAAATCTTAGCAATACACGCATAACCGCAAAAGGATCAGCAAAAGGCGGAAGGGCTCCTGGGCGCTTTGAGCACCACAACAGATGAATTCCGAGCAACTGCAAATGTTTCTTTTTAATTTTGTGGGGTTGAATTTTGTGACACAATCATTGTTTAGTCCGTATTTCTAGAAAATAGTCCCTGAGGTTGAGCCAATCAGCGGCATTGTTTATGCACATGCGCAAAGGCCGGGCCATCTGATCAGTCAACGACGGGACAGGCACTCGGCAAGGTGGAGGACGGGACAGGCACTCGGCAAAACAGGAACGCCTTGCTGACGGATTTGATGGTGCGTCTGACCGCGGCCAAGGTTTGTTAAGTAAGTATCTAGACTTTGCACTATGCCCAGAAATAATCTCTGCAAATCTTCCACTGTACAATAAGATTCATCTTGGAAAATCAGACAGTTTGAAGATGGCACTTCTACGAAACTCCAAGCTATACTGTTCCCTGCAAACATACCAAAGGCATTTCTGTGATTCCAAAAGGAAGAACTGAGTGGCGAGAGTCCAGATGAAGGAATGAGGTGCAGGTTCCACAAAACCGGAGTCTAGTGACCTGATGCCCCTTGACATTTTCAAAGCACCATACCAGCAGCATTCTTATGGTGACTACTCATTACCCTCAAAAGCACAGAAGGATACTTTTTAAAACAAACAAAAATAGTAACTAGAGCATACATTTGTTTCGGGAAGTGAGGGACCTCAGTAGGAATTCCACAGGAGTTCACTCTGAAAAGGTGCAATATTCTTACAGGGGACCTGATTTCAGTAGTTTGGAAATCAGTTATAATTCCAGGAGAACTCCCCCACCTGAAGGTTTGCTACTCTTTGTAGCTATCAAACAATAGGAATCTCTGGCATCTACTGCATGCCTAAGGATCTAGATGGGGCCTAGAACTTTCAAGTATGCAAATAAGTTGGAAATAAATGTCTATAGGTTGTAGTTATCACACTTGCCCATAGTTTTGAACTGAGAGAGTCTTCTCCTTACTGCAGTCCCTAGCAGGCAAGCATTCTACATTCCTATTTTGACAGAATCTATCCTGACCCACATCAATGAAATAGTTCAGGAAGAGAAGCCAGTTGACAGTTTTGATACAAACTGCTGGAACATTAGGATAAACAGAAGATGCTTGCCTACCAGTCCCCAAAATGATTCCCTAGACTTCAAATCTAATATAAAATAAAGTCAATAGAGGACACTTTCTCTCCAACAATGTATTATCATGTGATACTATCTTGATTTTCATTGGGAAGTTGAATAAGGCCTTTACGTATGATTTAAATATTATTTCTTCTTTCCAAGATACTTCCCCTGGAGAAAGTAGAAAGCTACAACTTTACAACTGGGACTAAAAGTATTAGTTTGGCTCTTTGTTTCTGTTTTTATTTCCATTTGGCTTCAATAAGAAACACATTTCAGGAATTTCTTTTTGTCTTCCATACCTCTGGGATGGAATTCACAGGCACTGTATCCTATGCCCAAGAAATTCTCCATGCCAGATCTCTCATATAGCAGAGAGCACTGTATTTTACATGAAATTATAATTAGGGCTTGTAGCATGGATACTCTAGGGGTCATAACAAGACATGTAAGATTTTTCTCCTTATCAAAATTGCAGTGTGAGAATATGTACACTTTTTAAAAAAAAAATGGAGAAAACCAGTGAGCAGAGTTAAGTCCTGATTTTGCTGCATTGTCTTCATTTCCACAATTTTCTCCCAGTTTCACTGATTTTTTAGATTAAAGATGGAATAGGATAAAACTATTGAAATCAATAAGCTTATTAAAGCAAAGTAAGGCCTGGTTAAGCTAGCTCACTGAAAACATCAACACAGTGTGAAGTGAGGAAAATTCCACAGTAGGGATCATCGGGAATGGCACTGCTAATACAGCTGATACAGCCAGTACGGTAATGCCCTTATACAACTCCCAGATGTTGCCTAATCTGGAATTCTGTGAACAGTTCTGGTCACCAATACCTAAATGGACACAGTACTGAAGAGTTGCAGAAAAGAATAACCAAAACTAATGAATGGTTGGAGCATCTTCTCTATGAGGCAAGGCTCGTAGAACATATTGGACTTTTTTTAGCTTAGAAAATAGTAAAGGTAGAGAAAGTAGAACATGGGTCAACTAATGGAACTGATGGGCAGAAGACAGAAGGCAGCGAAAAGGAGCTACCACTTCACATGATGTATTATTTGTGAGACTCACTGCCACAAGATGTGGCAACAGTCACTAGTTTAGGTGGATTTAAAAGATGTTTGGACAAATTTACAAGTGGTAGGTCAATAATTGGTCAGAACAGCTGAATGAGATTTCCAGGTTCAGAGGGATATTCCCATGCCATTAATTGTCAGATGGTAAACTGTTCATACAATAAGAGCTGTTGTCTGGCATCTGACCACTGTTGGAAACAGGATGCTAGACTAGATAGACCTAGAGGTCCCTTCAAACTCTATGATTCTATGACCATAGGTATGATCTGCTATGACTGCTCCTGTTCTTACATAAGATATCTAGTGCACTTAACTGCATCCAACTTCTGGAGTTTCCCCTTCTTAAGCCGATAATGTTCCGCACTGGAAAGCAAATAAAATTCTAAGGAGATGGACACTGCATGTGAAACAGATGTGAGGTCTTCTCCTCTTCCCTTCCCTTGTGCTAAAGCAGCATTCTTATGATCCGTTTCTAATTCAGATGGTTAACTGAATCTCATTTTAACCACTGAAACGTGTAACATTTCACTGCTTGGCTATGATCCATATGGCTGGGAGGAGGGAACCCCTCTACTGAATTAATATATTCTAGCCCAAGAATACATGTTCCATCCACTGCATTTAATACACTCATTAGACACACTAAATTCAATTCTCCCTTATCTTTATTAAACCACCACACAACTTAATTCTGAGTCAACCTTGTAATTGTTGCGATAAAAGCAGTGTTTAAAGCAAACAAGATAAGTGATCACATTTTGACCATAGCCAATCCCTACAGCTGCAAAAGATCATCTGTACAGTGAGTTCACACACGTGCATGCACTAGCCTGCATTTCCATGTTTGACAATGATTGTATGATATACCAGTTTCAGAGGCTATTTCAGGGACTTCTTGAATGGATAATGTTTCATAAAATTCACATGTTTTGTGTGTGTGTGAGTGAAAGAGAGAGAGAGAGAGGGAGAGAGGGAGAGAGAGAGAGAGAGAGAATGTCTGCAAATCACATAAGAAATCCAGGGCACACACAGCAACTGACTGAGACTGATCAGGATTTAAATGAGGGTTGCAAAGTGAAGTCCCAATCATGGACTGCTCTTACTTAATCACAAATTCCAAGCATTAGCACAACTCGAAGGAGATGAAGAGTCCAAATTTCCCTGAGTAAATCTACACACCCAACACGAGGCATGTGCCTGCTATATGCATTCCAAAATTCATTATAAGACCTATATGTTATTCCAAAACATGTGATCTCCAGCTGGAACAGGCTCCAGCTTTTCTTTCTTTTTTTAACAAATGGAATAAACATAATTCATTTCAACTTGGGCCATGTTTAATGTTAAGAGAAAGGAAAGTGATTTTCTCTCCACTTCTGAAGTGCCTTAGCAGTGCCTTAAAGGCCATTTAAAAGTTTAGAGGAAAAAAATGTATTTGTTTACTTCAAGTCTGAAGGCTGCCTTCATATAAACAACCAACCTGTCTAATCCAGTTTTACCACATTCCCAAGTTATATTTGTTTACTGTTGCATTAACACTTAAGGATTTAGACTACTATAAACATTTTAGAAAAGAAAATTTTAAAAGGCTCAAAGAAAAAAACATACACCCTTGGACAATTACTGTGGAAAGCAGATCTTAGGAAAGTGAATTCATATTCGAATGATTCTCATCTATTACACCAAACGAAGCAGTTGATACATGATCAAACAGCTATGTAGATCACAGTTTGCCAAATGTACTTGATATGGAAGTGCCAAAGGCTAATCAGCAAATAGCATTGTAATTGTTAATTTTTTAAAATGTATACCCTAATCCAATATCAAAGCCTTGCAACCCATTTTAGGAACAAAATCATATGCAAGCACTAAGACTATCTTAACAATGAGCTTCAAAAGCCAATTCAAGCAGACAGCACTTAAAATATTTCTGAAACATGCTCAGACTTTTATTTTGGTAGATTTCCATAAGAGGGAATACTATCCACAGGGTAGACACAGGGCTGAACCAGACTCTTTAACATCCTAGGCAAGACTAACTATTTGCACCCCCCACACACACACACTTGGGACATAGGACAGAATGGAGAGATCAGGCACCGCTGTGCCTCAACTCTAGAAAAGGGGTTGCTCCACCAGCCCACACCTTTCGGAGACTCTGAGAGGCATGGGGGGCCACCACATCCAATTCTGCGACTCTGGACCATTGGCACCCTAGGCGATGACCTAATTCACCTAGTGGGCTGTCTGTCCCTGCACGGCCATAGAAAACTCTTTTCTTTGTGCTCTTGTTGTTCAGAGAAAGAAACCTACATTAATGAAAGCATTAAATGTATATAACATCACAGGCAGAACTCAAACAGCTAGTTTCCACTGATGGAAGAGGAGGGTGATTTTCAGCAATTCCCTTCAGCCTTTCCCCCCACTACAGGCCCTTGCTTTACTTCCCAGAGTGTCCGTGAGGTTCTTCTATCTCCCACCAGCAACATTCTCGAGAGCTCAGTAGAAGGACAGAATGGGCCAAAATCATAGCCTTCCCCACAGAAGTGACTTATGCTAGCAGAAACTGACCTTTGGATTCAATATATATCAATAGAATTTTTAAAATTTGTTCAGTCAAGGGCTAAACTAGGCTTTATATCAGTCAAACAATTTCAATAAAAATCATGCAAACCTGAATGTTACACTGCGGGAGTCCAAGATTTCTCATTGCCTACTGTCATGCCACACCTTGCTGCTGCCCCTGGCCCAAAAGAAACAATGCTCCTTATCTCTTTGCTGCCCCAGCCACATTTGAAAGCATTATTGCAAACTGCACACATCTTCTAGGCCCTAATGAGCTCTCACAAGATTATTTCTTCTCATGGAAGTTAGGCCACCATTTTAGTTACACTGGGAACCAATGAGAGCATTGGGGGGTGGAAACAGGGAAAATGGTACCATACCAGCAGCATGACATCATTTTCAGCAAATACCAGAAGTGACATTGCATCACTGGCATGATGTCAAGGTGATGCTCTAGGATTTGGGCAAAACTCTTTGGTAAAGCCATTTTGCCCAAACCCCAGAGTATGCCTTGTTGCCATGCTCATGACATGATGACTCTTCTGGATATTCAACAGAAGTGACATTTCACTTCTGGTGTGGCACCATTCAATTTTCCCCTTCCCTCCAGCTCTCAGTGGGTTGGCATACAATGTAAAGTGGGAGCAGGAGGTCTCTCACTAAAGTGGGACACGTCTCCCTACCGGCCATAGTCAATCAGAAATGGGGACTAAGGTCTTGTCAGAAGAAGGAATCTTGTGAGAGTTCAGGAGCTGATCTGTATGGCTTGTTGTGCTGTTCCTAAAAGGGTCTTGGGGAGCAAGAAGACAAAAGTAATTATTTTCCTCATCCTTGGTGTGGGCCCCAGGTGAGCAGCTGATATGCGGAAGGTGGCTAATGGTAGGAGGCTTTCAGCAGGCTGGTCAGGAGGTTGCTGTCTTCAGCCTGAACCAATTGCCTCAGGTTGCCTCATTCTAAAGGTGGTCCTGATGTTGAATGGGAATGAGACACTCAGAATCATAGAGTTGGAAGGGGTCATTGTCCTGCTGTTCCATTTCTTGTTTACATAGCTAGGCATGGATAATAGATATTGCATTTCACTTAACTCAGGGCAGGCAGCATTTAACTCAAGTGACACCCCCTCCCCCCGCCCAGCAAGCAATGCAAGTTTAAATCAGAATGACTTTTCCAAACTGTTTGGAAACAGCCCTCTTCTTATGCTGTGCTTAGTTCCCTAATACACTTTTAACCTTAGTATGACCCCATTAATGCATTAGACATTTACTACAGTTTCCAACACAAGTACAGATAGTATCTACCTACCACCATCACCCCATTACCGACACGGCAAACAACAAATCAGATATCCTTATACAGAAACCATACACAGTCAATGGACACAGAGCAAGACACTCTTGAAGGCTCCATAAATACTCTCTAGAGCCTTATTGAAAACGTTTGTCAGATTATAAGTCTGGTATTTTTCTTATAAAAAAGAAAGCTGTATTCTCTCTTAGATAAATGCTTTGGGTGTAGAATTCCAATTACAATACTTTGTATCATGTTGCTCCCCTGGAGAAAATAGTTTCTTTGGAGAGTAGACTCTTTGGCACTATAGTCCACTGAAGTCCCTCCCTTGCCCAAACTCCCCCTTTTTCCAGCTTGGTGTAGTGGTTGAGAGCAGCAGACTCCTGAGATCTGGATTTGATTTCCACTTCTCATGAAGCCTGCCGGGTGAACTTGGGTCATTCATAGTTCTCTCAGAGCTCTCTCAGCCTCACCTACCTTACATGGTGCCTGTTATGGGGAGAGGAAGGGAAGGCGATTGCAAGCCATTCCTTCAGAGAGTGAAGGGTGTAAAAACCCCCCAATATTCCTCCTCCTCTCAAATATCCAGGAATTTCCCAACCCAGATCTGGCAACCCACCTCTGAACTGGAACCTCTGATCTGAAACTCAGATATTCCCAAATGATATTTTCTGCCCAGTCAATACACAAGCCATCTTGAGGTACTCCTGTGCCTATACTTACACTCTGCTACTGCAAAAAAAAAAAGGGGGCTGCATGCAAATTATGATGGTATGAAGAGAGAAGGGTGCAAGGAAAATGGGTCCAAATGTCTGTTATAAAGCATACAAAAATTATCAGGTGTCCAAAGGCCACAATTAATTTATATGGACATAAAGAGTTTTTATCAAGTTACCAAGCTGAAGACGTAGATTTATAAACCCATTGAGAATTAAGGCAGCTAACTCCTCAAAGTGTGCAATACTCAGAAAATTTACCTCACCCCCTACCAAGGATTCTGGCAGTGGGGTTCAGTTTCTTCCATGGCAGCTTGTGAGTCAAGTGAAGGGCTGACCCAATCTCTTCTGCATTGCAGAATGACTACTGCAGATGGCTAAAAGGTGGTTTGTAGCTTCCAACTCAACAGATCACATGACAGTTTTCATCTGCTCCTGTTCAAAGGTTGATTGTACCTTGTCTCCTCAGTCTGAGTAACTTGCCCCTTAGGGTTCAGTTCTGCCAGACTCCTTGCTAGTCCTGCTGAACTGCATTCAGGGCACTGCCTCGACACCTTCCCAAATCAACCAAATGGCCCTGGCAACTAAGAGAGCTAACTCTTGGCCTGAAACTGAACTGTGGCAAAAACTGGTCCAGCCAGTGCCATTCCACTTATTACAATTGTCACATCAGCTGAACCCCTTCTTGATAAGCAGTTACTAAGAAACGCAATTTTTTTTTCTCAGACTAGGATTTGGCAGCCTTAACAATGACCCACCTGCCAGCTCCTCATTCATATCCTGCTCCATATTTACTGACAAGCTGCTTGAAGACCTTTCATGGTCTCACAGCTCTTTCAAAGTTCAGGGTTGATCTGGCAGAAGCAATGAATGATGGGACTGACATCTTGCACGGCACCTTGGTTGATTCGTCAATTCCAGTACTCAAAACTCTCTGGTAGTATTAAACTGAGGAGTAAATTGGCTGTGGCAAAAATGCATGTCACATGCCTCTGCTGAGAGTATATTATGAGATAACATCAACATGCCTGTGCACATCATGGTAAGAGGGAAGAACTATGCTGTTCTGCAGAATACAATAGTGAGCTCAATCCAGCTTCTGATCAGCTGGGAGTGGGCTCCTGATTTCACCATTTAAAAACTGTGCTGAGTACACAGCAAAAATTTCCCAGACTGGAGATCAAAAGCTAACCTTCATCGGCTGGAAGTCAGCTGCTGATGGCTGCAAATAGCAGATTCCTGTGAACAAATAGCAGCAGGTTGAAAACAGCCTATCAAATAATTAGCTATGTGATAACCACTGGCAAATGGGGAGTGAGCTAAATAGACAGGTGTTTGAGCATCCCTGGTCTAAAGTCCCTTTCTGGCACTATCAAGGTGTCCACATCTTCCATACTTTCTTGATTTGAATGGCCACTGTCTTCCAGCGCTTATCACAGTCAAACTCACATTAACATATGTGCACACCATAAAGATCTGTTCCCCTGCTCCTTAGAGAGGAAAGGCAGATTACAAAACTAAGAATTAAACTTTTACTAAAAAATATAAACTGAAATGCTTCGAGTTTGTAAAAGGCTTTTGAGAACAACTGGCTCCAAATTGCAGTGGCTCACAATCCACCAGCATGGTTATTCCCAGCAGTTATTTTATCTTCCTCTCCTGCCAGTAAAATGCAAGAGTCACCCTCCAGGCAGCTGCATAGGGAAATGCCTTACGGCACATGTTTCATACCCACAGGAATGCTACTGAATCCAGAAGAAGCTCAAAACATGATAAAGCACTTTCTATCTGTACAAAAAAGTTTCGTGTGTGATTTCAGACAAAAATACCACAAGAGAGAAAGCCCAATTACAGCAACCAGCTAACCGTAATCAGAAGCCATAGCGGCTTGCTCATCTTCTGGGGCTTTAACTTCCTGGTGACAAACCCATCTTTTCTCTTGGCAATGAGTCTTTGGTTGGGATTATATTTCAATTGCTCCAGTTCCTAGCAATCAGCAGGACTGGCAAATAATGGTGACTCAACCTGTCCTGAAATCCCTTTATGGCAAAATGTGGACAATTTGGCTACAACACTCCAGCCTTACATTCAATTGTTAGTCTTACACTTTGTGCTGTATACATCTGATTAGAAGCTAAGCACCTGTGTCTTCATTTTTAATGACAGTCCTATACGAGGGGAACAACTCAGGGCCATTCTGATAGATTTTTTTTTGGTCTTCCTTAACACACCAGTAGACTTTTTAAAGATGTTACACTTTTATCACATCTCTTAGAATAAAACTATACTACAGAGGGATAGCCCTGGCTTGGATGGCCCAGGATGGCCCAGTCCCACCAGATCTTGGAAACTAAGCAGACTCTAGGTCTGGTTAGTACTTGGGTGGGAGACCACCAAAGAATACTTGGGTTGCTATGCAGACCCAGACAATAGTAAACCACCTCTTTTGCCTTGAAATTGCCTTGCAATTGCCTTGAAAACCACATGAGGAGTTGTCCTAAAGTTGGCTGTGACTTGGACTTACCACCACCATCACACAGGGATAAACTGTGGCTAAGTGGTAGAGCAGCTGCTTTGTATGCATGTTCAATCCCCACCATCTCCAATTTTTTTAAAGAATCACTTGGTAAGGATATATTTATTTACATTGTTTATCATTCAGCTTTCTTACATGGACTCAAGGCAGATTACACATAGTGGGTCAGTACAATCAACAAAATGGGATATTCAGTAACTAATGCACTGGGATATTAGAAGACTGGAACCACAAGAGCATAGCATAACTATTAACACAATACATTAAGCAATACAGAAATTACATAATAGGATCCTACTTACAATATGCTATATATAGAAGTAAAAACCACATGTCCCAATAGTTTATTTGAGTAAGTTTGTGAAACCATTTGGTACTGTGAAGCCTTATTAAAGATCTCTGCCTGAAATCCTGGAGAACCACTACTAATCAGAGCAGATAATTATGGCCCTGATAGACCGATCGTCTGATTCAGGATAAGGTAGGTTCTTGTGGGCTCTAAACTTTCTCTCTTCATAATGCCTTTTGAACTTGTTTGGACTACATAAACACATAAAAATCACTATTGTTTTACATCTAGCATAAATGCAAGACTCTATTTCAAGGTAATTAGATACATCTAAGTAGCTAAACTCATTCCCACTAGAGTTCTGCCCTCTAAGGCTTTTTTTAAATTAATGTGAGGTATCCGTGGACATTAGATTCTGTAGCATTATCAGCCTGGGCCTATTGTAAAGTCACCTAATGTTGCTAAGATCACAATAGCATCCCAGAGCTCCATCCTTGGAGAAACACAGCCAAAGGTGAGCTCACTCATTCCCTTTAAAAGGCTAAGCAGGGGTGCTTGGCAGGCCATATAGCTGACACCGTATCAGTTCAACAATCTGCACATCGTCTTCACCATAATATTTTATAACTATGCCTTATAAAAATCAACATCTACCTCTCACCCCTGTTCAGTCTCATAAAATATGTAGATCTAGGGGGTTATAAGGGGAGGAGAAAAAAACAGGGGAGGGGAAGCTACAGTGTGTGCTTGTGATTGTATGCAACAATGCTCCGTTGACTGTTTGTATGAATTTTATTCATACCACACAGATGATCCGAAAGTTTATGATGGATTGTCTGTAGACATGTCTACCAATGTATCACAAGTGGTTTAGTCAGAGGAAATTGCTCAGATGCTGACTGGAAGCACTCTTTTTTAGAATTTAAAATAATCACCAACTTTTGTGGGTTCTCTCTAGCTGAAAAATGAGCACCTTGTCCTTAAAGAAAGAAAAATGAGCAGGGAGCACCTTGTCCTTAAAGAAAAGGGGTGAGCAAGCAAGAATCATATTAGGAAAGTACAGGAGAAATTAAGCATCTATTTTTAAACCAACCTGATGTGTTTTCTAAGCATTGCGAGAAACATCACCATGCTTACACAATGGAAAGTAGTGAGAACTGTCTTGCTATGGTCAGGATAAACACCATTTATAGGATATATGTATATGAGCACTGCAAAAGATGTGCATAACTATTGCAAAGGGAAATAAGGAAAATAGGATAAACAGACTTTGGAAAATGGGCTAGGCAAGACTCCTGCAAAATGCTTTTCAACAATGGAACAGGTCTTACCCAACAAGTAACTATGATGCCAGTTAATTCCATAGCAAAAGTCTTCAATGTTGTGCTTGCCAGACAAAGAATCTCTATCTGCTGGCAACTTAGTCTAGTAGTTTCAATGCTAGTAAACACTATTAAGATAAGTCAGTGCTGAGGGGGATTTCATTGGCTGCAGGGCTTTAATTGGCTGCAGGTGCCGGAACTCTCAAGAGGGGAAAACATATGGGTGTCTCTCATGAACTTTTTGAAATTTTGTTTTCACAAAGAGATTCTGGAACTCTGTTCCATTGCGTTCCTTGAGAGAGAAAAAAGCCTTGATTGGTTGTATCTGTCACCCCCTCATTAAGGATCAGGATATTAAAAGTAAGCACTACAAACTAGAACAATTCTTTGTGGTCCTCTGTTTTAACATTTGTATTGCCAGTATAAAAACAACCATTACAGTTTGTGTTGAGAGTTCAACACAACACACAACGCAGTCTGTGTTGAGAGTCCAAGTATAAACAACACAATTCTGGATATACGGTCATTTTAGTCTTTCATTGGATTTGTAAAAGAAATTTTACTTCAAAGGTGGCATAACACTATGGGAAAAAGCTGTATCTGAAAGAATGCAAAGCACCCCAACCCTGTAACTTCAACAGGCCAAATATCCAGAATCAGACAGTCACAGCTCAGTGAAAGGCTACATATATGAGCCAAGGTTAAGGAGAAACACAGCAACTTGAGCTCTAATATCCATCTAACAGTCAAATGCTGTCTATATTAGTGCTGAGTTCAATACATAAATAAGTGCCATCAAATTGCAACCACTGATCTCAGTAAGGGGCCTTCAGGGCAAGTGAGAAGAAGAGGTTGCTTGCCATTGACTTCTTCTGTAGATTCTTCATTGATGGTCTCCCATCCACATACTGACCCTGCTTAGCTTCTGAGATCTGACAAGACTGGGATACACCATACCAACTTCCCTCCTATCAAACTTGAAAATGGATCATGACACAGACTATGGTGCATCCACTACTAAAGAAATCTACAATGGACCCATATAAATAACTATCAGTCAGTTTCATTTATAACATTCTTGTGCAAGATAACTAAGCAGATGGTAATAATAATAATAAATTAATAATACATTTATTTTTGTATCCCGCCCTCCCCCGCCAAAGGCAGGCTCAGGGCGGCTCACAGACATGGAACAACCATGATTTCAGTAAAATACAATCAATACAATAAGACAAATTAAAATACAATTAAATTACAGTTGTAAATTAGGTTAAAATTAGATAAAACAGCTGTTACGTATTAATAATTAAGGTGCTACAATTCACAGTCATATATAAGATGGCTAAAAGTCAATTTAGCCAGGTTCTATCTTGAAAGCGAGCTGAAAGAGGGTGGTTTTGCAAGCCCTGCAGAACTGATTCAGGTCCCGCAGGGCTCGCACAACCTCTGGAAGTTGATTCCACCATCGGGGGGGCCATTATTGAGAAGGCTTGCTCCCTCGTTGTTTTCAGTCTAGCCTCTCTTGGTCCAGGGATTTTTAAAAGGTTTTGGGAACTGGATCTCAGTGCTCTCTGGGGAACATATGGGGAGAGGCGGTCCCTAAGGTAGGCAGGTCCTCGGCCATATAGGGCTTTAAAGGTAATAACTAGCACCTTATAGCGAACACGATACACAACCGGCAGCCAGTGCAGCTCCTGCAGCCCAGGCTGCACGTGTTCCCACCGAGGTAGTCCCACTAACAGCCTGGCCGCCGCGTTCTGCACTAACTGCAGTTTTCGCGTTCGGTATAAGGGCAGCCCCATGTAGAGGGCATTACAGTAGTCTAGCCTCGAGGTGACCGTTGTGTGGATCACAGTTGCCAGGTCGCTATGCTCCAAGAAGGGAGCCAACTGCCTCGCCCTCCTAAGGTGGAAAAAGGCGGATTTAGCAGTGGCAGCTATCTGGGCTTCCATTGACAAGGAAGACTCCAGTAGCACTCCCAAGCTTTTGACCCTGTGCACTGGTATCAGTGATGCACCGTCAAAGGCCGGTAGGGAGATCTCCCCTCCTGGCCCATGGCGACCTACACAAAGGACCTCAGTCTTCGCTGGATTCAGCTTCAGCCCACTCAGCCTGAGCCAGTCAGCCACAACTTGTAACGCCCGGTCCAGGTTTATAGGGACATCACCAGTCCGGCCGTCCATCAATAGATAGAGCTGGGTGTCATCAGCGTACTGATGACAGCCCAGCCCATACCTCCGGGCAATCTGGGCAAGGGGGCGCATATAGATGTTAAACAACATCGGGGAGAGAACTGCCTCCTGAGGCACCCCACAATTAAGTGGGTGTCTCTGAGACAACTCCCCTCCAATTGCCACCCTTTGTCCCTGACCTTCAAGGAAGGAGGAGAGCCACTGTAAGGCTAGCCCCCGAATTCCTGCGTCGGCGAGACGGCGGGTCAGCAGCCAACTTTAAAGTTTCCTATATGAAGTAGATCCTTTCCAGACTGGCTTCAGTTCTGGATGTTGGACTGAAGCAGCCTGGGTCTCTTGGTAGATGTCCAAGCTGAGAGAAGGATAAGGAGAGTATGACCCTGCTGATTCTCCTGGGCAGCCCCATTTTGCAGTGGTTTCAATCCATCTCAAGGGTAGGTCTCAAAAGGTGGTCCTGGGTGAATACTGTTCACTTCCTTTGCCCTTGGTTCCATCTTATCCCTCATGCTCTTTAACATCTGTAAGAAGTTGCTGGGTGAGGTCATCTGAAGATTCAGGCTTGCTTGTCACCAAAATGAAGAAACTGAGCTCTACCTTGATCTTCCAGTTAATCCCAGGGAGGTTGTAGAAAACATGAAACAGTGCCTGGAAGCAGTTTTGGGATGGATGGAAGCTAATAAATCAGAGCTTATTACCAACAAGGTGGCAGTGCTACTAGTTGGTAGAAGGAGTGACCTGAGATTTGAGAGGTCCATAGTTTGGGGGGGCTACTGGACCTGGGGCTACTGCTGGATAAGCCAGCAGTGACATTACTTGAGGAGGAGGATGCTATGAGCCTTGGCTCATTAACCAGCTTACAGCTTTTCCCTGGGCAGAAAAGATCTGGTCTCTGTGATGCATGAATTGTTAACACCTAGATTAGATTACTACAGTGCACTCTCTTGGAGTTGGGAGTAAGCAGTGAAGTGGCCAAGTTTGCAGATGACACTAAATTGTTCAGGGTGGTGAGAACCAGAGAGGATTGTGAGGCACTCCAAAGGGATCTGTTGAGACTGGGTGAGTGAGCGTCAATGAGGCAGATAAGGTTTAATGTGGCCAAGTGCAAAGTAATGCACATTGGGGCCAAAAATCCCAGCTACAAATACAAGTGGATGGGGTGTGAACTGGCAGAGACTGACCAAGAGAGAGATCTTGGGGTTGTGGTGGATAACTCACTGAAAATGTCAAGACTGTGTGCGATTGCAATAAAAAAGGCCAATGCCATGTTGGGAATTATTAGGAAGGGAATTGAAAACAAATCAGCCAGTGTCATAATGCCCCTGTATAAATCGATGGTGCGGTTTCATTTGGAATACTGTGTACAATTCTGGTCACCGTACCTCAAAAAGGATATTATAGCATTGGAAAAAGTCCAGAAAAGGGCAACTAGAATGATTAAAGGGTTGGAACACTTTCCCTATGAAGAAAGGTCGAAACGCTTGGGGATCTTTAGCTTGGAGAAACGTCGACTGCGGAGTGACATGATAGAGGTTTACAAGATTATGGATGGGATGGAGAAAGTAGAGAAAGAGGTACTTTTCTCCCTTTCTCACAATGCAAGAACTTGTGGGCATTCGATGAAATTGCTGAGCAGTTGGGTTAAAACGGATAAAAAGAAGTACTTCTTCATCCAAAGGGTGATTAACATGTGGAATTCACTGCCACAGGAGGTGGTGGCGGCTACAAGCATAGCCAGCTTCAAGAAGGGGTTAGATAAAAATATGGAGCAGAGGTCCATCAGTGGCTATTAGCCACAGTGTGTGTGTGTGTGTGTGTGTAAATAATTTTTTTGGTCACTGTAGGCCCTTCAGAAAACAGAAGGTCAAAATGAATGGTATATATCACTGAAAGTGGCATAGTGTTGGACTGGATGGGCCATTGGCCTGATCCAACATGGCTTCTCTTATGTTCTTATGTGGAGCTACCCTTGAAAAGTGTTAGGAAGCTTAAATTGGTACAAAACATTGCAGCCAGGAAGTTGACTGGAGAGGGTTGTAGAAACCTTATCATTTCAGTCTTGGATTGTCTACACTGGCTCCCTGTTTGTTTCCAGGTCCAATGCAAACTGCTGGTTTTGACCTTTAAAGCAGTAACAGCTTGGGAACAGCATATCTTCAGGACTGCCTATCCCTGTACAAACCTACCTGACCACCACGCCTTGTTTTCCGAGCCTAGATGAATGGCAATTTTATCTCAGGCTTTTAATTGGTTTCAAAATGTATTTTCATTATGCTGTTTTAATTGTTGGTTGCTTTTGTGGCCCTGATTTGGCAGAAAGACAGGATATAAAAGTTACATATCAATGAATGTCAGCACTGATCCCATAAGCTACAGTACAGTAGATCACTGGCCAGGCTTATGGTGCCTGGTGTGCCTAGTCTGGTAGAAAAAGCAGCGATAAAACAGAATGAAAAAAAAAATAAGTTTTGCAGGTTGCTTCAAAATGTATAAAGTTGCTCAAAAATAAACTCAATCTTCTAGTCTTGCTGAAGTTTCTAATTGCTGGATCTTTGTTAAAAGAAAAAGGCAACACTTCACTTAGATGTTATGAATGACCATAATTACCACTGTCTGCAGTTTCTTCCCCACTTGATCCGGTTGTGCTCATTTGTAAGACCTGAAAGAAAAAAATGCCTAGAAACCTTCTAGGGGCTATAGGTGCAAATCCAGCCTAACATATGACCTAAGCAAAGTCCTCTTTGAGCCCTGAAAACATATGCCATCAGCAAAGACAAGTAAGCAACAATGCTTGCTTGTTATGTCCATAGCTGCTGTGATGATAAATGTAGGCCCTTCAGAAAACAGAAGGTCAAAATGAATGGTATATATCACTGAAAGTGGCATAGTGGCAAGAATTGTGTGTAGGTCAGAGCTTCAGACTGGATGTGCAAGAGCAATACTAAACAGCATTGCACCCTTTTAAAACTACTGAAATCAAAAGGCTTATGTGAGTGCAATTCACATGAAGCTGCCTTCAATTGAATCAGACCCCTGGTCCATCAAAGTCAGTACTGTCTACTCAGACTGGCAGTGCCTCTCCAGGGTCCCAGACAGAAGTCTTTCACATCACCTACTACCTGCTACTTAATTGGGGATACTGGGAAATGAACCTGGGGGGACCTTCTGTATGCCAAGCAGATGCTCTACAACTAAACCACGGTTCCTCCCCCTTCCTAGAACTGTACTGTAACAGACCCAGATTCAGAGCTCCACTCTCCCATGAAGTAAGCTACCCACTTTCTCTTACCTAGCCTACCTTATAAAGTCACTTTGAAGAGGAAAAGAGATATATGGTGTCCTAAGGTCTTTGGAGGAACAGTGTTATAATAAAAGTGGAGAGGAAAACACCAGCAAGCAACAAATCACACAAAAATCTCTGATCTATTTTCCCTCTTAAAATCTGGGTAAGCAATTTATTTATTACTATGCCTTCCCTCAAAATGCTCAAGGTGGCTATAAGGTAAAATAAAAAAACCAGTAAAATAGTGCTTCTTATCCCCTGGTTAGAGTATATGCATCAATCAAGAAAATGATTATCAGCAGCAGGGGTCGTTTTGTAGAAAAAAAGCTGGTAGAGCTCATCCAGGGATCCTTATGCAGCTGCACCTACTATTCAATGTGGGAAGGAGGAGGTGGAACTGTCAGAAAGGTTCAGGAGCTGTGCTTCTGCGAGCTCCACTGAATCCGAGGCCTGATCAGCATTGTTTCCTGTATCTGAAAAGCGAAATAGATGAACGCAGCACCTCATATTTCCTGGAAACAAATTGCTGCTGTTGTTCTCATAATTTCTCTTTGAGATCAACCATATGGAAAAATATATAGCTGCATGTTTGCTTCCAAAAATGAAATGGAAAAACCCTCCAGAGATGCAGCTTCACTTTGAACCTGACGTTTTGAATCTTAGGCACTGCAAGTCTTAATTGGTATAATGATAAATTTAGCTGATTAATCAGCAAGGCATAACTGCATTAGAGGATGACTAGTTTCAATTGGTGAGGCTACAAATTATGGGATTACACTTTTAAATTGTAGCCTGTTTTGATATTCTACTTTGGGAATGAAAGAAATTTTAATTAGACATTTATATTGGGATGGATTTAGCTGAGGATTTCTGAAGACAGAAGAAGGGAGAATTTTTTACAAATTTCCTCCCTTTTCATGCTGTTTGACTGGTCCCGCTAGGGGTTATTTGAACTAAATTCAGGGGGGGGGGGAATTTGGCTGTCATGGACAGTGTCCTGGTGGTGACTTGGCACCCACTTCACTGATTTGTCTATCAGTTCAGGATTGCAAGATATATAGACTGATACACTTTGAAGATTCTCAGTGGACTGTTTTGAATGTTTTGTATGCCTGCAGGTGGATGTTCAACAGGTGCATCATTTTGTAATTTTGTGATATATGGTTGAATTTCTATAAACACTTTAATAGACAACTTGTTGTCTGTTGTAAATGTTTATCGTTGTATGACTACTTTTGCGCATTGTTTGTGGTTTCAGTGCTGTACAGTGAAACTAACTGTCTCTAGAAGCAATACAACATTTATAAAGTAGATTTTGTAGCAGTTTTTGTATATTATGAGGAACATTCTCTTAAGAAGGACCAGTAGTTGGTAGTTCTGTAGAGTCTCTTGGCCAGCAATAAGAAGAAAGGGCTTTGTTCCTGCTCAAGATGAAGAATGGCTTTCTCTCTATAAGAGATTTGTCTCATTGCTGCATAGCTTGCAAACTAGAGAGCATCATGCCAATATTAAAATTGAAGTTTTGGAATCAGATACAATAGGCTTGCTCCTTATAGAAAAGTATATTGCAGCAATGGGTGAGGTTTAAGAGACTATGTTCCCTGTAATGGCTAAATTGAATAATTTGGAGATAAAGTTTTGATTTTATCCCTGGGTCCAAAAAATGCACCTTATTAGTCCAATTACAACCTTTATTAGAATTTGTTATTTGTATTTTTAAGGTGGTTCCTTCAGGAAGCCTCAGTGTTTGTATGGGAAGTGTTTGGCCAGCAATGAATTGGAAGACTTTGAACTTGCTTTGAGTAAAAGAAACTGGCTTACTCCTTACAGCTTGACAAGACAAGGGCATTTATTATACTGATGAAGTGGCAACACGAAATGCGTCTATTTATTGTAACTAGTTACTTGTATGCTTTATCACTAAAATCACTATGGACTCTGTAGAAATTGGTTTAATTGTCTTCTATGGTTGTTAAAGTGGATTTTTGTATCTAAGAAGTTTAAAAGTAACTTTATATTTAAAAAAATATGTAAATCCTTTAGTAATTATATATATATTAAAAAGTATGGTAGCCTATTTATATCACAGTTTGTTGTGTGTTTTTGGTATGTATCTCCACTGTGATCCCATTAATTATTGCTAATCTCTGGTTGGGGGCAGAGGATCCCCCAGTTTGCAGGCCCTCCGCCTGCTTCAGGGTTATCAGAAAGCAGGGTGGGGAGGGAAATGGCTGCTGGGCACTACATTATCCCTATGGAGACCAGTTTCCATAAGGTATAATGGATAACTGATCTGTGGGTATCTGGGGCTTGGGGGGGCTGTTTTTTGAGGTAGAGGCAACAAATTTTCAGCATAGCATCTGGTATCTCTCCTCAAAACACACACACCCCAAGTTTCAAAAAGATTGGACCAAGGGGTCCAATTCTATGAGCCAAAGAAGGTTCCCCTATCCTCCATTATTTCCAATGGCAGGAAGGGATTTAAAAGGACTGTGATCCCTTTAAATGTGATGGGCAGAACTCCTTTCAGAGTTCAATCATGCTTGTCATAACGTTACTCCACCACCAAAGTCTCCTGAGTCCACCCTCAAAATCCCCATATATATTTTTGAGTCAGACCTGGCAACCCTAATTGTCCCCCACACAAAGATTTTTTTTCACTGTGGAGAGGTGGTGCACAGACCTTGAGACTGTGTTGTAAGAAGTAAAGGACCACACAATCAAGAATAGTTTGAACTTGAGTTACATGGATCACACTATACAAACTACAACTGTGGCAAGTTAGATAAGCTATACTTCCCTCCTCCCTACATTTTCACCAATATAAAATAATAGTTGACATTTACTCCCACAGGGAAAATGAAAAGGCAAGGAAATAAGTAAATTCTCCAGGCTCCATTTCAGGATCAGAACAACAGAAGTCCTTATTACTTCCCCTATACCTTTTATGTATGGTTCCATTGAAGCAGCACAGGATTGAAACAATATCAACAGACTTCAAACACACAGTTAAGTCGATGTTCAACAAAGCAGGGTGAAGAAACCCAATACCCCCTCCAGTACTTCCACGTGGAAACAAAATGAGTTATATTTATTTTATGGGACAGTTTGAATTTATTGCATGTTGCACATAATCTTTGGTCTTATTTCTTTAGTGCTCCTGGACTTTATTTCAGGATGTCTTACGTTATCACCCACCCCTTCCATTCACTCTGACACCTTCTGCCAAATGGGCTTTGAAATTAATCTCTGATATTAAAACATCTCAATGTGCCACCCTAGCAAATGGTGGGTGCTTTGAAAGATATTTCAAATAGGCAATAAAGGTTGAAATGGAAACTCTGTGAAAATTAATGTAGTGTAGAATCAGGGAACATGCCCCTTACTGCTTGACAGAAATAGAAGACAGAACCTGTTTCTGAGGTATATCCAAATAACTCACAGGTGGCAAAACCATTAGAGAATGCTGCCGGTGCTTGCCACAGAAATGGAATACATCTCACACTATGAATATTTACACGACTTTCTCTCCATTTCTCACAGCCCACCTTCTATGATGTCTTGAATTCCCACAACTATTTTGGGATATTTTTACAATAAAATTAAAGTGTGGTCTACTGTGGTAGCAGCAGCAGGTGGGATGCAAAAAAGAAAATCAAACCACAGTACTTAAGGAAATAAAAGACAACTATATATTTTCTAAGACAGGCAAGTGATTCTATATACCTTACATTCAAAAAGTTAGATACATCCAGACCAAAGTACAGTTGTGAAATCACTCTTGCACTAATTTGCACATATACAGATAACAAGAGAGGCATTGTAATGTAGCGAATAGAGTTCCAGACTTGAATGTGGGAGACCGGAATTCAAATTCCTCCTTAACCAGGATACTCACTGGGTGGCCTTGGGCTTTGATATTTCAGTTTCCTATATATTTCTCTAGCTTGCATTTAGGATTACTAAAGACATACAGTTGAAACTTTACTAGTTATGACCAAGCATGAACAAATACCTGCTTTTAAGTATAGTAAGTAACATAAATGTTAACAGAATCATTTCCAACCAGAAATGATTGAAAGCCTTACTGATCTGACAGTTGTTCTGGCATCTTGATGTCTAATTTTGGTTTTCTGGACTCTGTGTAGCAGGAAACACAGTAAGGGAAAAGATACATAGATGATAGGAGCACTGACCAACTGGCAAACCAGAGCTTTTTTTGGTAGAAAAAGCCCCTCATGAACAGGTTTGCATCTTAGGCCACACACCCTGATGTCACCATTATTTCACACAGGGTTTTTTGTAGAGAAAGCCCAGCAGGAATTCATTTGCATATTAGGCCACACCTCCTGAGCTAAGCCAGCCAGAATTGTGTTCCTGCTCAAAAAAAGCCCTGCGGAATACCTAGTCAGTCAAACAGAATCATTCCATAAGTCCCCAGCATTTCTACTTTCCACCAATTTTTTAACCACCTCAGGCTTTGAGAGAGGTGATTAATTCTATACAAGAATGGATCCTGGTTCTGTGTAAGGCTCTTCTTTGAGACTCCTGAGGCAGAGACTTTGTGTGTACCTACTGGCAGACAGGCAGGACAGATTATGGAGAAGAGAGAAACAGAGCATACTTTCTCAAATAGAGGCAATGGCTCAGATGAGCAGATACTGAGGCTAAGGAATTCCCACTGTGATATGCAATCAACACACATACCCACCAGGGGACATAGCCACAGGCTTTGCTTGTGCACAATGAAGGCACACGGCTGACTTCAGCTTTAAAATCAGCTAGAAAACCAAACTGTGACAAAAAGACTAATTGTGTCTAGAAGCAATAGAACATTTATAAAGTAAAATAAATGTTAACACATAATGCATACATATAGGAATATTACATAATGCAGCAACACTTTACCATCCTACAGGTAAGAGAAATAGTCCCAAAAATAAGTTCCAAGCACTCCAAAACATATTATAATCCAATCTCTCTTTAATGAATAGGTGCTTACTCACTTCTATAGACCTGGAGACTCTTTCCCCAAAGTTGGGGTGCAGGAACCTTGAGCTCAACAATCATTTATTCTCTTTGTCGAGAGCCTCCTTGAAAATGCTTACATTCATTTCAAAGTGGAACAAAATAAAGCCTTCACTGTTTTCAAATATTGCAGTACACGTTCTTCTACTCAGCTACTTCTACTTGACAAAGAGATGAAATGATCATCAAGCTCAAAGCTCCTGCACCCCAGCTTTGGGAGAAGAGCCTCCAGGTCCAGAGAAATCAGCAAGCACCTATGCATTAGAGAGACAATGGATTATAATATTGCTTTGGAGTGCTTGGGACTTATTTTTTTAGACTATTTCTCTCTACCTGTAGGATGGTAAAGTGTTGCATGGATACTTTGGATAAGGAGTACAGTATCTAATAATGTTATCCCAATTGGAAATGTGGGAGAGGATTCAAATCCTAAGCACCCTTCTAAGTCCACTGAAGTCAATATGTTACCCATTAAAACAAGTGGAAATAAATATCAGATTGACCTAACATGCCTAGCTTTACTTCAGATACTGGACATATTCAAATAATCTGATCCAGTGTTTTCACACTACCTTTAATGACATACGCATGCTAGAGGTGTGCAGGATTCTTCCTTGTACTCTTGCCTAGGACAGAATTCCTATACATTACAAGGTAGTACTTGGGACAAATGTTCCATTTTGCACAATGACTAACTCAATTTTTTTTTAAATTCTGAAGTCAGGTGCCACAAAACAATCAAGGTAGGAGAATGCTGAAGATATAGTCTTGTGCAATGTTTTGAACAGGAAACATGTGAATAAACAAAGCCACTTAACTGCATGTGTAAATAGTCTAGTACAACCTGCACCCAATTCAGTTGGCACAACTCAGTGCCAGTTGCATACACAAACGAGTGATCATGGAAAAAGAACATGTGCTTTTTTGGAGTCCATGCTGGAAAATTGTTCCTTCTGCACAGCTATAAACGTAGAAACAGATGGGCAGACTTGCAGTGATAGACAGTCATATCTGCACACAAAAAAAAAAGGGGGAGGGGGGCTTTCTACATTCAGTTGTAAACAAGACTTTAACATTCAGTCCACAGGCTAATTGTGCTGATGGTCATCCAAGAAAGATAATAAAGGAGGAGAGCACCAGAGAGCATGAATGGAATGGACTATTGTGCTTGACTAGATTCCATGTATAAATTAGTGAGAGGGGGAAAAGAAATTCTTCAGGGAAAAAAAAAAACCATGTACTTTATTATAATTCCTAGTGTTACTTCTGCAACTACTACAATAGCAGGCGAAAGAGCTAAAGCCCACTGAAAAGAAGCAGACTGCAAATGCAAATCTGATTCAATGACTCTTTGACAAGAAGTAGTTTGACTTCAAGTCGGGATGAACATGCATGTCAAAGAGCGGTTGGTTTCAGCCACATTCCCTTTGAGTTAGAAGACTGAGGGCTCCTTGTGTCCATTCTGCATTCTCTCAATGAACATAAAGGATCTTTTTTTAAAAAAGCACACAGTTAGCCGTCTTCATTATTCGCTGAATAGTCTGGGAAACAATGTACTGATATTTTTTCAGCGTGTAAAATCTATATGACCACAAAGTCTTCTCTTTCAAAACCACAAGGGCAAGGCAAGTCTCTATCACTGTTATTTTATGATGGTAACCAAGGTACCTTTTGCAATCAGAGGCCAAGCTATCCATTAATGTTCAAAGAGGGCCCAAAGACTGAATCCATCTTCTGAAGCATCTTTACCTTCTGCTTCCAGGTTTTAATCAAGGTGCAATACACATTATGTACATAGTTTCATAGTTTTATTTATTAAAAGTTGTCTGTACTTCATGTCTAGAAGTTTTAATTGTGATCTGATGCAGATTTTGTAGATGGCAATGTACAGTTATGCATTTGCCCCATGAAGGATCTTTTTAAAATATCCAAGCTGATTACACTCATATGATCTAACAGTATGTTTTCCTTACCTCTACGGCCTTTACTACTGTGTAATGTCAGGTTCAGCAATGCATGGCATAATCATATCATTCCAGGAGCCAGAGCAATGTTCTGAGAGCCTTCCCAACAGTACAGAAACTGTCAATCTCTAGCATAAATAAATGCATTCACTGAAGTCAGTAAGTTTGTCTAAAGCATTCAAAATGTCCAGTGAAAATTCATTCATTCATATTCCTCAATTTTGTGGACATAAGTATTGAAAGAAGTTTCGTTACTATACACTACACATATACTGCATTCAGGAGATGCATGTTTTTGTGTGATTCATATGGAGAGATTCTGATGTTCTCTCTTGCTCTTTCTGCATAGCCATTTCCCTACCTTTTCCTTCAATTTCAAAATTGATTTATTTTGACAGTGGATTAGCACTGTTGCTCCCATTCACCTGTGAAGTCTGCAGATTCTTTCGCTGTTATGAAAGATCTAAAAGAAGAAAAGCCTTTCTGGGTCAGATCAGGGGTTCGTTTAGTCCAGCATCCTGTTTTTCACAGTGGACAATCAGCTACCTCCAGAAAGTCCATGTATAGGACAAGAAGGCAATGGCCTTCCCCAATGCAATCCCCAGCAACTGGTATTCCAGTGTGCTGCCCCCTGACATTTAGCTATCATGGAAATAAGTTGTTGAAAGATTTATCATTCATTAATTTGTGCAGTCCCCTTAAATACCTGAGATAGTGACCTTCTTACATCTCAAAGCATAGACCAAGTTCATTATGAACTATGTGAAGAAATACTTATCCTGAATTTACTCCCCACCAATGCTCTCTCTAAGCTGTGGAGTCTTGTGAGCAAAAATTCTGCTTAGTGAACTACTAGTATTAAAGTTGTGAGCTACTGCATAAATTAGTTTGCTCTGGGCCCATCCTTCCTAAGCTATGACAAAAATATGTGAGCTGAAGGCTAAGAAACTCTGAGCTAGCTCACGCTAACTTAGCTTAGAGGGAACACTGCTCCCCACCAATTCACAGTGTTACCCCAAGTTACAATATCATGAGAGATGGAGAGACAGCTCTCAATTTTTTCCATATCATTTGTAATTTTATGAAGTTATACCATGATCCCCCCATATCTTTTCCTTCAACTGAAAAGTCCCAGACTCAGTCTAATATTATTTCATAGTGAATATTTTCCTTCAACAAAAATATTTTAACTTTTTCTAACCAACAGATATAGTATGTAGGCTCATTTACAAATGTACTATAAGACCCCAACATGACATATACTGTAATTTAAAAAAGACTGAGCACCTTTAAAAATGTTTTAAAAAAATTAGTTTATTCTCTTATTTCTATGTCTTCCTCTTCCTCCTCCACACCTCTTATATAAAGGACATTATTACCCCTTATCAGAACATCACCAAGGGGTCCAGATAACGGACCATCAATATATTCTTCTGCAAGCTGCGCGTTCATGTAGCCATCAACAGACACAAGGTAGCCCTTGTATTCCACCACCACCCCTGACTTCAGCTTCACCATCACAGGCTTCCCAGTCAGTCTATTGAGGAAGGACTCTGGGCTGAGAAGGAAAATCATGGCAACTCGACCCAGTAGGAGGCAGCCACAACAATAAAAAGGCAGCATGTGTACCCACTAGAGGGCTAAAGGAAAACTCCCAGGATCTTTTGTTGTTGTTGTATTTTTGTTTGTTTGTGTGTTATCTGCATCTGGAAGTCATGTCAACCTCTGGTAACTGACCCCTACTGGGGGCCTGGAGGATATTCAGAGAGGTGACTGAATAAGTCTGCCCTGCCTCCTGACTGGGTATTTCAAGGACAGTCTTCTATTCAAGTACCAAGTACAGTCAACCCTGCTTAGCTTCCAAGATCTGACAAGATAGGGCTTGCCTGGGCTATCCAGGTCTGGGTGAAAAGTTCCAGACTCTTGCAGCATAAACTTATATGGAAGGTGCTTCAACCACCTGTAACATTCTGGTAGCCACTTTTTGCATTTTTCTCAGCACCGCAACATCCTTTTTCAGATTAGCAGAACTGTACATAGTATCCCAAACATGGCCATACTATAGATTTATTGTATACAAGGTCATTGTAATACTAGGCTTTCTACTTACAGTGCCTTTCCTGATGATCTCTAGCATAGAATTTGCCTCCCCCCCCCATTTCTGCTACATGCTAATTAGCTGTTTATTATCAAGCTTGTCACCACAGCTCTCAGATATCTTTCTTGGATGATCACCAGCAGACAACACTGGTGCAAAAATTGCTGGATTTTCCCCCCTTTTTGCCTCAGAAGCACATTAATTTATACTTTCATCAAACCTTGTTTGACATGTTGTTGCCTGCTGAGCTCAGAAAGATCTTCTTGGAGCTTGCACAGATGTTTTGGGTTTCTTCATCCCGAGTAATCTGGTTCCATTTGCAAACTTGATCACTTCACTGCTCACTAAATACCAGATCATTTATAAACAAATTAAACGGCACTGGTCTCAGTACAATTTCTGGGACCCAATAAATACTTCTTTCCATATTTTCTTACCCTCTACTTCATATTGATTAACCATGAGGGGAACTTTCATCTTATTCCATTACTTCTGTAATTCCTCAAAATCCCTTGGTGAAGGATGTATTCAAGCATCAGATAATCCTTATCCACATGACTGTAACATTTATAAAAAGAGCGCCAAAAGGTTAAGACAAAATGTCACTTTGCAGAAGGCATGCGGATTATTATTCTATGAGGTTTGTTCTTGTATACAATTATTTGTTGTCTCTTTTATAGTTTTCAGGTTACCTGGCAGTAGTTTTTTTACCCTCCCACATTCCTTTACAATAACTGAATTATTCAGTAAGAAGGAAAACTGCTCTCTCCTTTAGATCACGCCCTTTGAAAACTAGAACATATTTTATGTGTGTATTAATTATTTATGAAGATTAAAAGCCCAAGTCCTCAACTCCATAAGGAGGAAATAACCCAAATACTTGCTTCATAATAATGGGACAAGACTGAAATAAAAAGTAATAGGAATGCTGGTCTGGAGTCCCCCATACCAAAATCCATTTTTTCTCATTTCCAAGATAATTAACTCCAGCACAGTCAAGGGTAGAAGAAGCATCCGCCCTGCTATGTCCTTGCAGGATTAGGTGCTTTGGGACCCTGCAGAAACTTGTTTTCTCATGAGGGTTTTAGCTCTCATTCTGAATTTAAGTGGGTCTTCATGTTCAACATATCCATCACGAAGGGCTGTCACTCAATCACCCACAGATGTTGCTGTATCCTAACTCCACTGCTGTTCAGAAGGAATGTTCAGAAGCCGCTCCTGCTGTCTAGCCCACATATTGTGTAAAGTTTGCTGGGCTCATCTTACCACTGATCTCAGTGTCTGCATATAACTGTAATATGGAATCTTTGCAAGTATAAAGGACAATTTCCTGGCATTAAAGAGACTTGGTAAAATTTGATCCCTGGTTTCTAAACTCGGGTGGAAGAGGAGGGTAACTTCTGACTGGCAACTGGCCAGCTAAGTAAAATTTCACATAGAGAATGAATTTGGCCCAGATACAACCAGTTGCTCACTGTTGCTAACTGTCCTGGCAGGGAGGCCACTAAGAGCCTGCAATTGCTTCTATATCTTAGAGCTGTTTCACATTTTTATAAGTTTAAACTATGACTGCAACAAACATTTGCACCAAATACCTGCATTCATTAAGAGCCACGATCAGTTGCAGCTTCTTGTTGAGAGTATACCCAGTGACTCACTCAAATTTGTCTCCACATAAGATGTGAAATGGTCCTTTGGACTTCAGAGTTTAACTCATTTGCTGTTGCTATAGCCCTCCTCCTGGGCTGAGTTCTTATACTTAAGCTTAGGGCACATCTGCACAGGCAATTTGGCAGCTGGGATTTAAATATGGTATTTCTGTACACTTGATTCTTGAGTAACCACAGGCATGGTTGGCTTGAAAGGGGGAGGGTAAAGGTAAGAGACCCAAAACTTTCCTCAAATCTTCTCCCCAAATGCTCTCATTTTTCACACCTCTTTACAGGCCAATTACTTCCTGATTGGCAACTGCTCTCTGCAAGTTGCTCTAACATACTGGGAATGTTATGGGCAGACTGCTGTCCTAGATGGTCACACGCAAGTGGGCCCTGTAGTACTGACTGTGTCATGGGTCACACTCTCAGCCTAGTCCCAATCTGCCCCTGACTGCTTTGCTGCCATTTCCTTTGTCTTCCCACATGAACCCAGCCAGCTGGGAATCATGCTGTCAGTGTCATAACATGATAACACACACACATCCAATCAAATTGAGCTATGTGACAGTGTTAAAAAAAATCTAGGTAAGGGCAGAAAATACTGCCTTCATTCTGAATGTCTTCTGTTTTACCTCTGTTCCCTGCAACAGCTGCAATAGAGAGGGGGGGGTTGGTGGGGGAGCTCTTTTTAGCTTAGTTCTGTCAAGTATCTGCCAGCCACACTGCACTTATCCTCTGTCCTGTACTGTTTCTCAAGCGGTGTACATTGAAGGTGGGAGAACTACAGTGTCAGTCTTTATACAGTATATAATCCCAGTGCACATTCATCTGTGCCCCACCATTCCTGTTTTTTCAGGGACTATTCCCCATAATCCTATCAATGACCAAAGAGCTGGTGGTGATAGATGCTCCACTGCAGATACACTATTAGAAAATCTGCAATTTAGAGGGAAGCACTGAGGCAGTTATGCTGTCATAGAGCAAGATGTCTTTTGATCATGCATGCTTAAGAAAGGGAAAACAGTCCTACATGCCATTGGCCTACCCAAATTATGAAGTCTAGAACTCATTTCCTTGCTTTAGGTATCAGTATCCATGTATGTGTGTGTGGAGGAAGATGAAGAAGATGATATTGGATTTATATCCCACCCTATACTCTGAATCTCAGAGCAGTCACAATCTCCTTTACCTTACCCCCCACAATAGACACCCTGTGAGGTAGGTAGGTCTGAGAGCAGGGCCAGCGCGTGGGAGTAGGTCAAGTAGGCAGTCGCCTAGGGGCACCACAAGGCACCCTGTCTCCTCACCCGCCGTGCCTGTTAACTTCCCGACTTTGCTGAGGCTTCCTGAGACTTGGAAAGGTCGGGAAGCCTCAGTGAAGTTGGGGGGAAGGGCAGACCAAGCCGTGCTTCAGAGGGAACTGTGCATTCCCCGCAAGGGCGGGCCAAGCCGTGCATTCCCTCTCCCATGCCTGACCCTCTCCCACTTCAGAGGGAGTTGGGAAGAGGCAGGAGAGGGCCGAGCACAGGGGTGGGCCAAGCACTCACACTTTGCACCCCTGATAATGTCACTTCTGGTGATGTCATCGGGCTCTGTGTGCTTGGGAGGGGGTGGGGTGCAGGTTTTGGCCTGGGGTGCTAGAAACCCTAGTGCCAGGCTTGGCTGAGAGAACTCTTACAGCAGCTGCCCTTTCAAGGACAACTCCTACAAAAGCTATGGCTGACCCAAGGCCATTCCAGCAGGTGCAAGTGGAGGAGTGGGAAATCAAACCCAGTTCTCCCAGATAAGAGTCAGTGCACTTAACTACTACACCAAACTGACTCTGGAACGCTTGCACAGCTAATTGCAGCATAAGGCTTGAAAGGAAGGAAAACACAGATTTACTAGTTTTGTGATAAAAGCAGTCCTGTATTTCCACACCATCAGACAACACGGTATAGTGGTCAGAATGCTGAACTGGGGTCTGGAGACCCAAGTTTTAAGTTTCCAGTCTGCCATGAAAGCTTGCTAGGTAACACTGCACCAGACTCACATTCAGCCAGCCTAAACAATCTCAGTGTTGTTGTGAGGACAAAGGAAGAAGGGGAGAATGTTGTAAGATTTACTGAGGAGTAAAGTGGTGTATATACTGTTACTGAGAGGCGCTACCTGATATAAACGGAGTACCCCAGTACAAATAGAGAGAGGGTTTCCTATTCTTGGTAAATAAAATGGAGTCCGACCAAAGACAGGCCAAGACAACACTCCTTCTAAACGGGTGGAGTGGACCCAATAGAGAGCCTGGTTTGGTTGGCACCTGCAGTCTGTATCTCAGCACAATCTCATCCATCCCCCCTCCAGCATCCCCGCCCAAACGGGATGCATAATGACATGGGAACTATGGGTAAGTAGTACTATCACTCTGATCTTCTGGAAATTGCCAAGTGTCTCTTCCTCCAGTCTATCACTTCTACCTTGCTAAAATCCAATCTATGCATAACTTGATTGATCCTATCTTTAAGTCTTTGATCCCTTTTCCAAGTGTCAGACAAAACCCGGTAACAAATTATGCATTTCCTCCAAGCTTATCATCCTAGCGAAATGTGCGAAGTTTCCCAACATAACGATTCAAGATAGCCATCAATGAAGCATCAAAGACCCTTTTTGTAACTTCCAATCCCCATACCCATACCCCTATAAAGTGTGGGTCAGTACCCCACCTCAGTGTGCATTCTGTAGGGCGCCATTTGCAGTCTGTACCACCCATTACTCCTGTAACTCGGTCTATAGGACGCGATACGCTGGTCGTTTGCGTTCCTCTTCGTGTATTTTTCCTTTGGACGGACATCTCTTCTGGATCAGGTGAATATTACCCACTTCAACAACCCTTGAATTCCTCTGTCGATAACCTCTGTTTTTCTTAGACTCTTGTTTGTTTGTACAACATAAGTGTGTGAGTGTGTATACACCCTCTTGCTACATATTCTAAGTAAACACTATAAAAGATACAATTGCTTGGTCTATTTCTTGGCTGAAAACCTGAACTCCATATTATTGAATGCAAAGATCTTCGCTCCTAATTCGCTCTACCAAGTCTCTTAGCTAATTTCCCCATCAAAATAAGAGACTTAAAAGCATTGCTTGTAACAATACAAAGCAAATAAATACAAATATTGCAACAAACCACGGAACAAATCAACAAATACAGCATAGTTTTTAATCTGTACCATACCAACTACTTTACACTGATATTTGAGTTTGAACCAGAAAGAAATGAAAACCATCCCAATGGTGCAAGTGTGCACTGAGGAAACACCTGCAGAAATGGGGAAACTGTGCTGGAATAATCTGCACAGTCTGAAAGCCCACAAATGGGGAAATAGCCTGGAATGGCAATTCCACCCCTCCCCCCATGTAACCCCACTGAAAAGCATGAGAATCCTTCAAAAATACTTGAAACAGCTTTTGGAGTCTCAGCTGAAAGCTGATAAACCATTCTGCTTTAAGAGACACATGCTTCATGCTCCTTCCAGTTCTCTTTTCCACCCACTCACCCATCCCAGCATCACTTCTGGCCTGGAAGATGGAAACTTGGCTCCACCCTGTTGCATTTGCATTGTTCACATTGCTGCAGTCAGGTTCTCTGACTTTCTGTCTCTGTGGTCACATTCAGGGAGTAACTTCCCAGATCTAGCACAAAAGCAGGAGCATGGAAAGTATCACAGGGGAATCCTTAGACTTTCCCCCCCTCAAAGACCCACCCTACATTCATCCTGGGATGTCAGCCACGTACCCTGTGCAGTCAATGCCAGGCTGTCTCATCCAGCAGCACAGCTGGGTGGTAGGCATCAAAGGGGCTGAAGTACATTCTGCCATCCTTTGCACATGAAGTGTTCAGCAATTATTATCCACAATTTCTTTTCAGGCAGATCTAAGGTGACAGATCCACATATCAGGGCCAAAGTACATGCAATGGGGGCAAATATATATCTGTATATTGCATAGAAAGAAGGAGTGGGAGCCCACTTTTAGGAGCAATGGGACTGTGCAGTTGAGGGGTGCTAACTCTCTCCACAGAGTAGTTTTCAAAGTCTGTCTCTGCCCCCTCCTCCAAGTCTGCCCAGGGTGACAAAGCGTGAGTGAAGTTGCAGATGGGAAAGGATTGAGCCTCTCCCCTGGATGTATTTTCTATTCTTAAAATAAGATAACCACTTTCTGTGAAATTGTGGTACACTCACATTTAAAGAAAAGGGTCTAGTTATCATGTCTAGTAAGGTGTGTGCTTGATTTTGCTAATCAGGAGTGTCAAACTCATTTGTTACGAGGGCTGGACCTGAGATAAATGAGACTTTGTGGGGCCAGGCCATAATATGTAATGCCAAATAGAGGAGATATATATTTTATAAAGGGTACAAAGAAACACAATTGAAGATATTATTTCTTACTTATAATACAAACATGCTTAAAACTCTTGCGATGTTTTGTTTAAAATGGAAAGGTGGGGGAATAGTGGGATTTGGCAATGCAGTTTTAAAAAGAAAACATCAAGAAAAATCACAAGGATCACAGCAGAAACTAAAAATATAAACCCAAAATATAAAATGCTCTGGGATTAGGAAAACATGAAATGGTTGGGCACTGAAAGCTTCTCTTCCTGCCCCCAGGGCTACTCAGATTGGCAATGGCTCTTCAGTGTAATATTCCCCATTGGCTGTGGTTTCCCAGGATAGAGTACTCACTAGGCGCCAGTTCTAAGGTCCATTCAGCAGAGACATTCTGGCTCAAAGCATGAACCCTTTATTTGCAAGGCCACACAAACTCCAGCAAGGAACAGCTTCTAACTGGCTATATAAATGCTGAAAAGTTAAACTGGGCTCCACCATTAATATATGGCAGCACATACAAAGTTGCAAGGAAAACAAGGAATGGATTTTCCTTAATGGAAAGTCCATTCGCACATTTTCTTTGCAGCTTCGCAAGCCCAGAATTGCTTCCTGCTTCAGCCTGCAAAGTCAAGGAAGAAGGAGCTGGGAACTTTGGCAGCCTTGGAGCTTCAAAGTTTTAGGACAGGATGGGGGAAGGGGGAGAAAAGAACCCCACAGGCCTGATTAAAGCCCTGGGTGGGCCTGTTCTGGCCTGCAGGCTGGACATCTGACACCTCTGCACTAGATGATAAACACAGGTATACAGTCTTATTCCAGCTCTGACACCTTAGGTCAGGTATCCTCAACCATTAAAGTACAAGAGTGCTTTTGGAATATTGGGAAAGGATAATAGGCTGTTTGGCCACCACCATAAAAAGGATTGCCATAGCATTAGCTCTTTGCTTTAGGGGAAAAGATGCTATTTGGTTTCCATTCCCGAAGAACAGAAAGGTTTACTCTCTGTGCACCCACAAGGAGAAACTAACAAGGCCAAAGACATTAGAAAGACTGTCCCCATGTCTAAGCCAAGGGAGCACAGTAATGACACACATACATACTTGGGAGTCCTTTTAGCCAACCAAAAGAGAGTGACCTGAAGGTCCATCCCCCTTCCCATTCAGAGCTCTTTGGATTTCTTCTTAATCAAGAAGGCATCAGAAAGCATATCAATAGGTGTCATAGCATCCTCTGACTCCATGTTGACAGAGAGCCAGTTTGGTGTAGTGGCTAAGAGTGGCAGACTCTAATCTGGAGAAACAAGTTTGATTCTCCACTCTTCCACTTGAAGCCAGCTGGGTGACCTTGAGCCAATCACAGCTCTCAGCCTACCATAAGACTAGCTTGAAACAAAAAAAGCTGGAGCTTCTGGCTGCCAGACAATCTTTTCATCCTTTGCATCTCCTGGCTATACTACACACACTACCATATGATAATTAATGTAATGAATTACTCCATGCTGAGGGCTACTGTCTTAGGGACAAGAATCTCACTTGAGAACTTAAGTTATACATACTCATACAGATTCCTGTTTCCTGCAGGTCAGGTTTTTACAGTGATGGCTAAAGGTACAAAGATCCACATGGGCTGGCATGGAAGAAAAAGACTCACTTTTAATTCTTTTACATAAACATTAGGTTTGACTTTGGGCTTCAAGTTTAAATTTTAAATGAGAGAAACAGAGAGGCACAAATTACTAAAACTTATTGCCCATTGAATATACACCCATCCAAAATGCACACACTCCACTCATCAATTCACCCAATTTATCTTGCAATGCACCCAATTTACAGCAACTCTGTGGGCCAGATGATGTACACACACACCACCAGTGCACTTCTCCATGTTAGCAGACAAACAGCAGAAAATCCAATTGAAATAAAATTTCCAGAGAACAAGCAGAAAATGCATAGACTAATTTGGAGGGAGTGTCTTAATGCATTTGGCCTCAGTCTTGCTGTGCATTAGTCAACTTCAGGCATAACATATACTCTATTTAGGGAAATAAAGAGACCTATGCTAAAAATAAATACCTAGTGCTCCTTAAACCCAAACTAGTAGGGCATTAAAAAACAATGCATAGTGGTTGGCTTAGCACCTAAATAGCCTGTTTATTTTCATGCATTAAAGAGCAAATCTTTAATACACAAGTAATGGAGAGATGGCCAGCTTATGATAAGGACATGGAGACAAGTAATGTATGTTCCTTCCTAACACAGTCAACCCAAAACACTCTCCCACATATACAACATGAGAGGGGATGAGGGTAGAGGTTTGCCAGGTCCAGCTCAGAAAATATCTAAGGACTTTGGGGGTGGAGCCAGGAGACTTTGGGGGTGAAGCCATGAGCCAGGTTGTGATAAGCATGATTGAACTCCAAAGGGAGTTATGGTCATGACATTTAAAGGGACCATTTTCCTTTTAAATGCCTTCCTTCCATTGGAAATAAAGGAGGATGAAGGCACCTTTTTCAGGACTCATAAATTCAATCTTGGTTCAATTCAATTCAAATTCAATCCCTTGGTTCAATCTTCTTGAAACTCGGGCTTTTTTTTTTTTTTAGGAGAGGTACCAGATGCTGTGTTGAAAATTTGGTGCCTCTACTTCAAAACACAACCCCCCAGAGTCCCAGATACTCACAGATCGATTCTCCCTTATATTCTGAGGACCAGTCTCCATAGGGTATAATGGAGTGTCCAGTGGACATTCAGCCCCACCTCTTGCTTTCTGATAAGGGACTCCAAATCAGGGGACCTTACAGTGTTCCCTCTAAGCTGAGTTAGTGTGAGCTAGCTCCCAGTTTTTTAACCTCCATCTCACCAATTTTTTCTTAGCTCAGGTGAAATGGCCCCAGAGCAAACTAGTTTATGCAGTAGCTCACAACTTTAATGCCAGCAGCTCACAAAGTAGAATTTTGGCTCACAAGACTTCACAGTTTAGAGGGGACATTCACTGCTCCCAACTGGGGACTGGCAACCCTAGATGAGTGGCCCAGTTTTAAGGGAAGAGAGCATGTAGTTGAGGGAGACCTTGTCATAGTTGGCCTCTCCAAGCTGGAAGAAAAGCTTTGGGGGGCAGAATGTGGGGAGGCAAGCCAAGGCAGGAGAATGGAGCATCCCTCCTCAACTGTGCACACCTTTTGTCTTAAAAGCAGGCATTGCTGCATTAAAACTGCTCATTCTGGCAGGGCAATACAGAATGTAACACATCAGCAAGTCTAATACAAGTACACCCCAAGATTCTTGCTTGCTGCTGAGGCAAACACAGAACTAATGTTGGGAAAAAATGTGCCAAATCTAGCAACTAATCTAAAAGAAACAAGACCTGGAAGCCAAGCTTCTTGACCTCTAAAGCAATGTGATGATGGAGATTTACAGGGCTCTCCTAAGCAGAGTTACACCCTTTTAAGCCCATGGACTTTAGTAGATTTAGAAGGGTATAACTGTTTAAGACAGTAGCACTCTTGTTTATCAATGTGCATGGGACCTTATAGAGGAATATATGCAGAAAGGACAGGTTTCTGTCCCAAGGAAATAACAAATGACCCCCTCAGTCCTCCCCAATTAGAAAGTGGAAGTGATTATTCAGTGATAGGACAAAGGAGTTCTGCACATGTTCAGAGCCCGGGCTCTGAAAGCAAGATCTGGGCTGAGCCAGCTAAGCCCCAAGTCAAAGCTATATGCAGTTAAAGGGATACATGCACAACCAAGAACTTAGTGCACAGATTTTATAGCAATATAAATGGTCACAAGGGTCCAATTCTTACTGGCACAAAGTAAATTCACCCCATATAAGTAGTGATGATAATAATGACTGCAAATAGCAATCCATTCCTGCCTAGGACAGCCACTCATCTGCAGAAAGTATTTACAGTACAAGCGGTGTGAACTGTAATATCCCCGTGACATAGAAAGAATGACTCACAGACAACTAGCTAACAGTAGTTTGTTTAATTCACATTTATAGGAAGATGGGATTTCACTGGAACTGCACCAAAAAGGTCTTCAAACTAATAATTTTTCTCCGACTTTTGTGAAATCCTTACTCATTCCAATTCCCCCCCCCCCCCTTACTGGATCACATAGCAGTTCACTGACAGCAAAGGCATGCATGCTCTAATATGCCTATTCATATTTTGAAGATTCTGGGGTTTTGAGGGGGGGAGGTTACTCATCCCCTTTCCTCAACTATGGTGGAGGGAGTATGTGTCAAACTTGCAAACAAGCTCGTCATCATCACTGTTGAGAAAAAGGTACAAAACGGCGCGGGGGGTGGGGTGGGTGGGGAGGGAGTGCAGTTAATTTTCTCTGGTTCAAATGCTACCCGCAATGGGCAGAATTCCTCCTGGCCATGAAAACTGAATTTGCCCTTGGTTAGAAATGGATCTCGACTGCCGCACAGCCCCCGTCAGAAAACAGTGAAGCGGCTAGAAAACTTCAAGCACACGCGGGATCTGTTTTTCACGTCTTGCGCACAGCCAGTGAAATCGTTTCCGATATTACCGCGGGTGGGGGGGGGGCGTGAATTCATCATCCTTTTCTATAAGGAAATCCAAGGCACCTCCTTTGCAATACCGCTTTAGCTCTGCGAGGCTTCTAAGCCAGAGCCCGCTAAGTTCCGCCAAAGTTTCTAGCCCTGACTTTCCGTTCTACCTGCGTTACGCTCCAGAGACACCCCCCGGGAGACCTGGAATTTGGCGAGAGCAACCTCTCTCACCTCTGCGAAGCCTGCGGTCGTTCTAACGTAAGCCGCAGCGCCGCTTCTTTTAAGAGAGAAGAAAGGGCATTTACCAGAAGCAGAGAAGCCAGGAGCAGGGCGCCAGCAGTTGCCCGGCGGCAGCAGTCCATGCTTGGCTCCTTGCCGCAGTCTCAACGGGACAGGCGCGGGGACGCTTGCTGCTAAGCGGCTCGCCTGCCTGCCTGCCGCTGCGGCTGTCACCCGGAGCGAGCGCGCAAGAGCCGGGTTTAGCGCTGCAGCCTCCTCTGCCGCCTCTCCGCTGCCATCAGCCCCGCTCACGTTTCCTGACTGAGGACTGGGCGAGCGGAGGGGCTGATCTGAATGGAATCTCTCTCCGAACAGGCAGGCAGCCAATCAGGCTCCGGCTAATCAGACATGCCGAATAACAAAAGGCAAAGGGGGTCCCGGAGCAGGATAACGGCAAGAAGGAAGACAAGAAGGGGAAGGGGAGGAAAGAGGGGAGCTCAGGCTGCAGCCCCGAGGGATGGCTTCACTTCCCCCAAATACACAGGCACCAAGAACAGCCTGTATTGAGAACCAGCAAGGTAACTGCTTCCTTTCTGCCTGCACATTGTTTCATTCAGGGGGGGAACTTAATCCAGGTCAATATATAACATATGCCATAAAGGGGGTATGCACAGAGAAAGACAGAGGGAAAATAAATTCTCCTTTAAATAAGTTCCTGAATTCTTTATAGGTACACACACTGCAAAAGTGTGGCAGGCCTGTGATTTTATTTTTAAGAAGCCCTTGTCAAAGGGGTGTGTGTGTCTGTGTACATATTTATGTGTATCCACACATATATGCATGCATGTATGTGGGTTAGTTTAAGAAGAAACTCCCCTGTACCTGGATGGTCACTGTATGAGTTCTTGTGGAAATGTAATACTTCAAAGAATTAAAAGGGAAAATATCTTTACCTGTGGCATGCATGTATATACAGGAAGGGGGTGCAAACAAGAAGCCAAAACACAGATTGAAAAGGCATGAGGTTGAAATAGTGCACTAACACTTTCCTTGGGTTTACACTTTACATCTGTTGCAAAGGAACTGTTTAGTACAGACATTAATGTTCATTATATAGCATGTTGTCTTACAAAAATGAATTATGAAGAGTATACTAAATTCCTGGTTGACTTCACCTTTGGAAATTTAGCTTGATATCCCTTATTTGTAAATACTTAGAGACTTTGGACTGGTTCCCTACTATTCCTTTGTAGCTGGTTTTACTGATGAACAATCCATCCATATCACTTCTATTTGCTTTTGGACGCTCAGGCCTTCTGCTGGAAAGCTGTTCTCTAGCACAATCAGAACAACCCTTCAATAAGGGTTGAAACTGTGGGAATGTAACAGAACTGGAAATGTTATATAATGGCACAAAATCTGCCCTCTGGTGTCACCTAATCTCCCAAGTGAAGGGATTCTAGGCTATTGTGCAAGTACCCCATCTTGAGCGGACTGCAATTTTCTTCTACCATCATCAGCACAGGGAACCAACTAGCTTTTGACTTCACAGCTTCTAGCTCAAGACCCAGCATTTCCTTACCCAAACATACAAATATTGAAGTCAGCATACCCTTTTTTTAATCCAAAGGTTGCAAGTTCTGTTTTGCCGCTTTCTTCAAGAAAGAGCTCCTCCAGGGAATTTACTTTATTTGTATTTATTTAAAAATATATCTTTCTCAGGCTGATTCCGCACTCACCTTGCTCTGGGGCAGGCTTCCGTTTCTGCGCAGAGCAAGCTGCCGATTTCACACCAGTTGCTCCACGCTGCCATTTTCCGCGGGGCAAACCATGATTTGCTGCGCCACAGTGTAAACCTGTTTTTTTCAGGTTTACACTGTGGGATGGCAAATTGCAGGTTTGCCCCACACAAAATGGTGGCGCGGAGCAACTGGTGCGAAATCACCAGCTTGCTCTGCACAGAAACTGAAGCCTGCCCTGGAGCAAGGTGAGTGCGGAATCAGCCTCATTCTTCCAAGGCTCAGAGTGGCTCGCAATGCCGTATTAGCTCAATATGATACCCATCAGGACCAATTAACTCCAATACAATTCATAAGTCTTTAAGCTCTCTCTTCTGATAAACTTCTCCTTCCAGCAACACCTCCACTGAATACATCCCACTCAGTCTTTTAAAGTGATCCAAAAGCCCTTTTAAAAAACAAAGTGTTACATGCTTTTTTCTAAAAGCCAGAAGGGCCAGGAGCTGCCAGATTCCTTTTGGCCTTCCATTTCACAGTCATGGAGCTACTGCTGAAAAAATCCATCCTCTCACAGACTTTTGTTCCAGTGTTCACCAGAGCTGCATCTGTTTTAAACGCTTCTGCTCAAACCTGGTATATTTGGAGTAAGAACAGATGAAAGTGCTCCTGAACAGGTGCAGAGTGTATTTTCCTTTTGTGACTGTAGAGTCTCTAGATATCAAGGATCAGAGGAAGGCTTTCCAAACAGACTGGCTTGCTATCTTAACCTTCCTGTGAGAGTAGAACCACATCTTGATGGAAAGGAACCACATTTCTTGATGGAAAGATCTGGGTCTGTAGCAGGAGACAAAGGCCATATCTAGAATGCGCTTTGTTCAGGCATGCTTACAAGTCACTTTTTTAGGCAGAAGCACAAGCTATAAGAGTTGGTATGTAATACGACTAGGAAGTGTGGAAGCTCTCACATGCAAAAGCTAAAGCAGTGCTCCTCAGCATGGTACCCACTGAAAGGTTTCTTGGTGCCCACTCGCTTCTTTTCCAAAAGCAAAGAGACAACTGCAGCTGTTTTTAAAACTTTGTAGTATTTTGTGGAATCTCCCAGTGTTTTGTGACCACACCCCATGGCAGTAGGGCTGCCAGGTCCCTCCGGGCAGCCAGCAGGGGTTGAGGAGTGGGCTTACTGGGAGCAGGGAGTTTATCAGATGTTTCAGCAACAAGCTCATATGACTTCCAGTGTAATCCAGAAGTGACACAGGCAGATCATGGATGTCAGGGAAAAGCTCCATTTTTTGTGCAAAAACTATGGTTTCTAACTGAGTTTTTGTCCAAGAACCAGAGCATTGCCCCAATGTTTCCAACTTGTCTAAGTCATTTCTGAGTCATGTTGAAGTCACACAGGCACATTGCTAAAACGTTCCTCCCTTTTTTAAAAACAGTAAGCCCGCCCCCCCCCCCCCCGCCTTGCTGGCCAGCTGATCAGTAGCAGAGAGGTGGAACCTGAAAGCAGAGGACCCCTGCCCATGTCAAAGGATCTGGCATCTCTACATGGCAGCCATTTTGTTGCAGCACCCATTACTGTTTTTAATGTTCTGAAATGCCCACAGGTTTAATGAGGTTAAGGACCCATAATTTAAAGGGTCTGCAAAAACTCAGAAACAATAACTAATTGCTGATGTCTGGAGACTCTATAGTTACTTTGATCTAAGGAAAGGAATTCACTCTGCACCTCTTCAGAGGTACTTTCATCTATTCTTATTCCATATATTCCAGGTTTGAGAACAGAGATATGTGGTTCTAGTGAGTGCTGGGACTAAAGTAAAATATGAAGGTAAGCAAATAATGTGGGCATTTTCCTATTTGCATTAGGAAACAACAATGAAAAATGATGAAATGCCATTATCAGTCTTAATTTTTGAACTTCATTGATTTGAGAAATCACTTTTTCACCAAAATCAAAGGTCATGTTTGTCACAAATTCTGGTCATGCAGGTGCATGGATGTTCCATGGACACCCCTAGACATACCATGGGCACCCCTAGTATAAACCAGTCTAAAGTCTACACCCCAAAAAATGATTTTCAGATTCCTTTCAGTAAAATAGATCTCTGCTTATAAACAGCTATAATGCTGTGGCCAAGATTCTCTTTTACAAAAGTTCCAACAGGCAGGTAACTCATCACCTGCAGCTAATTAAACTGAAGTGTGCACAATTTACAGACCTACCATTGTCCTCTGTGTGGAATTCCTATTGAAGTCAACAGGAACTTTGCATGCAGAAAAAAATGTCAGAAGGAATATATTAGCAGCTGCCAAATGGTGTTGCCTGCAGCCCTCAGACACATAATTTGTCAGCAGAGGCTTTTTAAAAATATATGATTTATATTTAATAAATAGCACAGCTATCAAATGCGAGCTCTGCAGCTGAATACCACTGTGTGCAACATTCCCCTGGCTTTCGACTTTGTGCTGGATCAGACAGAACATTTTCCAGACATTGGATGATTACTGCTAGGGTGATTACCATTACCAGACATATATACAAATACGTTGTGAATCATATATATAACTTGTTCCTCCACTGCCATCCCCAGTATCTTGACTCCATGTCAATGGCACACAGAATCCCTTGGGTGTTGGGATTATGGTTTAACACTTCATGTAATGCAGAGTAGCACTTGTCAGTAAAGATCTGGCATATTCACAAGAAGAAACAAAAGAGGAAAAATGAAGGAGAAGGTAGACAATATAGCCAGGCTGCCTATTTCCCCCTCCCACTGCAGACTCCAAGTTTGTCTATTTACCTCATTTATACTCTGTCTTTCTCTCACAGACATTCCCTTCTATGCTGTTCCTGTTTTTTCTTTCTTTAAAAAAAAACAGAAAAAAGAACGAAAGGCTGGGAAAACTCCATATCCAGCAATTAAATTTTTAAAAAGGAAAAAGAGCACATATATGCAGTAGAGACAAAAATATAACAGTGGTGACAGAATTACACATTAGTTTCTATAAATGGTTTCCAAATATCTAACGTAAGTCCCTATACAATTGTGATCTATATGCCATGAGTTCAGATGCTCTACCTCCTCATGCTGTAGAGTCAATGCTGCCTGGTCTCATGGAAACAACTGAGTTCTCAGTTACTATTATTTCAGCAAAAGTACAGAGATTGGGATTGTTCGGTGTAGCCAATATTGAATTGGCAAACCTATCAATTACAATAGTTGGTTCTAGTGGAGGCAGATTATTTTGAGCTGGGCACTCTATTAGAGGATCAGGCAGACCAAGCTCATAGTCCTCTAGATCAGGAGTGGCCAACAGTAGCTCTCCAGATGTTTTTTTGCCTACAACTCCCATCAGCCCCAGCCAGCATGGTCAATGGCTGGGGCTGATGGGAGTTGTAGGCAAAAAACATCTGGAGAGCTACCATTGGCCACCCCTGCTCTAGATGACGAATGAAAAGGTCTGTGTTTGAGCACTTGAATCTGTAATAATGTCATAACCAAAGTCTTATTTTTCTTGCAATCCTTCCCAAATGTGGGATGGTTTTAAATTTTGTACCATTGCTTTCAAATTTGTGCCCTTGTATTGTTTATGGGTAGGTGTTATCCTTTAGGGTACCTATGAGGACTTAGCAAGAAGACATTGTTATTTCTTCTTCTTCTTCTTCTTCTTCTTCTTCTTCTTCTTCTTCTTCTTCTTCTTCTTCTTCTTCTTCTCCGTCTTCTTCTTTTCCGTCTTCTTCTTCCTCCTCCTCTTCCTCCCCCCCACCCACCATATTCCTCCAGTAGTCTGTGCAGTCCTACCTTTCCCTCCTTTTCATTATTTTGCTCCCTGTCCCACTGCTTCCCCTGGAGGTCTCTGCCCTTTCCCCCCTCAATGGTACACCTTTCCCCTCCCTTCTCTGCCTTACTTTATTTGCCTTATCCGTTCTTTCATTTCCTGTATCACCTTTTCTATCCCCATCTTGTTCTCCATGTCTTTTTGGCTTGTTGCCCACTGCAAACCAAGGAGTTTCTTGCATGTGGGGCCTTGCCAGTCCTTGACAACACTGGGTTTTTATGCTCACTGCTCCGTTGTCCTGTGTTCTGTGGATTTCATCAGCAATCTGTGATCCTGTTACTTCTGTGAATTCAAATACTGATAATGTTCTAAACTCCTCAGTTCATCATTTTATTGGAGGTGAGCATTTATCTCTCCAGCGTTGTAATACATGTCATTTAGTTGTTCTTAAGTGTCCAATGACCCATCCACCAACACAAAAATTGGGGCAGGAATCTTAATTAGTTGCATCAGGAGGAGTAGGTGGAAACTCTTACTCTGTGAATGCCGGTGATGGTAAATTCCTTCTCAAAGACACTAGCTCTACACGAATCCTAAGAAACCTGGGCACAAGATTTTTTTTTTCTGAATAATTTGTTGTCAAGATGTTTTAATTGGTTTTATTGCTCTATTTATTGCATCTATTTATTTGTAGCTTAATTGCATCTATTGTATTTTAAATGATGTAAGCCACTTTGAGTCCTCTGTGAGAAACATTAAATCAATAAATTATTGTGATGTAGTGGTTTGAGTGTTGTGATAGAAACTTGGTGAGCCAGGTTTGAACTTCCACTGTGCCATGGAAGCTAACTGGGTGACCTTTGGTGAATCACACACTCTCAGCCTAATTTATCTCAGGGTTGTTGTAAGGATAAAATGGAAGAGTGGAGAATGATGTAAACTCCTTTCAGACCCCACTGAGAGAAGGATAGCGTAGAAATGAACTGAATAAATGAAAAGATACAGCCTGGCCCCTGTTGAGTTGTTATGGGCCTAGTAGCCCATGACAGCAGGTTGTTCAGGTCACCTGGGATCACCTTTATAATAGTCAGAGAATATTCCATGACCTGTTCTGGCCTATTGGCATAAAGGCCCTTCTTCTTCATGGTGGCTAGTTTACCTGCAGTTCTCTCCCTTGGCCACAAATGATTGTGGTAGCCTTTATATGCCAACATGCTTATCAACCAGCTGCAAATTCAAGGCAGCCTCAACTCAATCAGTAGACAAACACATCAGAGAAAAGCACTTTGCTAACCAGCTCTTTATCTTTAAAGAAGCTTCCTCCTGGTTCTGTAAAGATAGAGGACATTCTGGAGATGTGGGTGTCACGACTGAGTCACATGGGTGATCCCCTATAAGGCCTCTCTTCCTTTTGTTTGCTGTGTTCGGATGCAGGGATGAAAGCAGGTGGCATGTGTTTGTAGGCTGGGGGCTTACAGCAAATTTATAATACTTCTAATATTAACGGGTATAATGAAGATCAAAATGAAGATCAAAATATCTCAACGGATCTTTTCTCCAACCTTGGGATAACCTCCAGTTTTGCAGAAAAATATCACACATTTTTTAAAATGGGGATAAACTCCCTTCAAAGAAACAGAAGACTAGGTGAGAGATGCTCCTGATGGAGCAAACTAATGGTCCATCTAGTTCAACATTCTGCTCTACACTGTGGTCAACCAGTTGCTTTGGAGGGTCAACAAACAGGGCACAGAGGCCAAGTTTTACCCTTAATGTTCCCTTGTAGCATTGGCTTACTGCCTTTGCATATGCAAGTTCCCTCTAGTCACTATGGCTAATAGCCAATGGTGGACATCTGCTCCATGACTCTAATCTCCTTTTAAAACTATCTATATTCGTGGCCATCACTATGCTGATAATAAATTCCACAATTACTTGTTGAATAAAGAAGAATTTCCTTTTGTCCATTCTGAATCTATTGCCCATCAACTTCACTGGGATGCCCGAGTCCTAGCATTATGGATAAGGGAGAAAACCTCTATGCACTTTCTCAACTCCATGCATAATTTTATAAAATTCTATCTCCTCCCCACATAGTCATCGAAACTGAAAGCCCCAGATTCTTCAGCCTTTCCTCACAGTACCAGTCTCTTAATCACCTTGATTGCCCTCTTCCCACAGAAAACTGGGTGAATGGGTAGAACAGGGATGTCGAACTCATTTGGTATGAGGGCCGTACTCGACATAAGTGTGACCTTGCTGAGCCGGGCAATGAGTGTTATAAAATGTAATGCTAGGTTGCAGAAATATAAACTTTATAAACACGAAGATTTTTAAAAACTTCAAATAAGAAAATTAAAGGTTAAAAAAAACTTAAAACATGCTTAAAACATTATTGGTCTTAAAGGTGCTTTCTTTGTATGTCTTCCATGGGACCCAGGGAACTGGACAACGAAAGTTCTGGCTTTTTCTTTCCCCAGGGACCAGGAGGGGGGAGGCCTCAGCCAGTAGAAGGAAGAGAGGCTTGGCTTAGTAGCTCTACTGTGTGATTGAGGGAGCTTGGCAAAGCAAGCTCTTCTTCCTCTCCATGAGAGGAGCCTCAGCCAATGGAGAAAACAGAGACTTTGCTCTGTAGCTCCTGTGCGATTGAGCAAGCCTGGCAAAGCAAGCTGTGATGCAGAAGGAAGCAAGAGAGAGGGAAAAGGAAGCACACAACGGCCAGTTGCTTGGGGGCCTGATTTGGCCCCTGGATCTCATGTTTGACACCCCTGGGGTAGAGGGGGAATGGATAACTAGGATGAAAGAGAGATGGGGTCAGCAGGGAGGATGGGACTTCTCCTTCCCTTTGAGTCCTTGCAGCCCCTCCCCTTCATTATATCTAAGAGAATAGAAGAAGCAAAAAATAGACCTAATAGAAGCAACAAAACATATCAGAAGCAGCACTCCAAGCTGTGCAGATTTAACAATGGCATAATTCAAAAACCACCAGGCTATGCAGAAGAAAGCTATTAGAAAGCTATTAGAATTGACATGCTTTAGAATTTAAAACAGTGGTGGTTCGTTATATCACTTGTGGTGGAAATGTAATTATGCGAAAAAATATTGGTTACAAATATCTATTTGGACTCAAAAGATGTTAAAAATAAAAATTCCTCATGTACCAGAATTATATTTATTAAATATTTGTCAAATTATATTACCCAAGAAAACAAAAAGATTGTTACTGCATATTATAACTATAGCTAGGATATTGTATGCGAGGTACTGGAAAAAGCCGCAAATGCCAAGGAAGAATGAATTTTTGTCTAAATTAATGGAAGCAGCTGAAATGGACATATTAACTTGCAGATTGAAAGGACGAAATATGGAAGAATGTAGAGAGACATGGAGTCCGATGTATTTATGGGCTAAAACATTAGGATTTGAAATGATATGAAAATGCTGAAAATTATAGTCTTTATTGACTCAATCGCTCCATTAGGTGTTTGTTAGGTGTTGTTTGTTAGGTGTTGTCTGTTAGGTGTTGTCTGTTAGTTAGTAGGTTGATGTTGATGTTATATGTAAATGTATATATTTAGTATGTAAAGCGTATGATTATGTTTAACAATAAAAAGAAAACTCTTAAAAAAAAGAATTTAAAACAGTGAAAAAATACTTAGCAGCTGATCTCTCCAGAGTGAATAGTTAGAATTTTAACTAGGAAGGCATCTATCTCTAGAGAGTGAAGTTATTGTCACCCCAGGTTTCAACAAGAATGAGTACTATAAATAAAGATATTAGTGAACTATCGTAAAACTTGCTCCTGCAGAAATGTGAGCATTAATGGTGCTGAAGAATCAGGAGAGGGGCAGAGGATGTTTTTACCTTTCCTTGTCCCTGAGTTGTATGAGAGAATTCTAGGAATATCAACATTTGTATGCCATCTTCCACCCAAGGAGCTTGGGGCAGTGTATATAGGTCTGGCCCCATTTTGTCTTCACAGCAACACTGTGAGGTAGACTAGGCTGAAAGAAGTTGACTGGCTCAAGGTCATCTAGAAGCTGAGTGGAGATCTGAACCCAGGCATCAATCTGCATGCCTGAGCTGTAATCTCCCCACATACCTGTTGTGGGACATAATAAATTATTACAGGCACTACCTTCTTCCCAACTTAAATATTTCCTAGCAAAAGCAGAATTAATTATGGTTCTAATTGTATCCCTTTCCTGAATCTCCTTAAGTATTATATGAGCCCTTAAAAGCATTTTAGCATGCTGGCTGTGTGTAGAAGGGGAGGGATTGGAGAGTGCATGCCTCACAGTCTTCATCTTTTAGTTCTACTCTTCTTTCCTGGGATACTGTAACTTCATAGTTTGGAACAGGTCAATTTCTCTGTCTCTGTGTTTTCCTTTTTCCCCTTCAAGGGACTGCTTGACTGCTTGCAACATTCCATGGCTCCTAGAGGACACAGGGTATTCTCAGCCCTGTGGTCTTTTTTTCTATCCTCTTTTCTTTTAATATACAAAATAATATTTTTCTGCACTCCTGAGAAGTCCTTGAGTGCAAAGCAACCTTTATCTTGTTTTCTGGGTGGCCATATTGCACTGCCTGCATGTTAAGCACCGAACCATGAAGTTTGCTAGTAAAAGAAATCATTGCTGTGCTGTTTGTGTTTATGGCTCTTCTTGAGTTGCTGGTAATGAGCATGTAGTCAGATTTCAGTTATGGCGGATGCTGAATGACAATGAAATATGAATTTAAACAGAAAGGGGGAGAGTGATGCATTTGAATATGTTTGTCTGAGAAATCTGCCAACATTATAGCTGAAGAAACGGATGACCCTTTTTCTGCTTGTAGAATTTGAAGCCTTTCAGTCATTCTGGGAGAAGCATGCCTTTACGCAAGAGAGCTATGTAAGCATACTCATTGCACAAACTTCTGGTTTTTATAACATTTTTTTTAACAGACTAGTGTTTTAACCATAATCTCATTTCTCTGAGCATACTATTTTGAAAGGAACTTTCTTCCTAGTAACCCATGCTAGCAATGAACTGAAACACATTCAAATCCACAAAAGCTTGTTGTTTGGGCTGTTCAGTTCCTCCCCTTTCCTAAAAGTTTGATGGACCAATGGATTGAGTGTAAGGAAATGCCATGTGTCCAGGATGCTCAGACCCATACAACATACCCCCATCTTTCCCTTGTGGGTACATTTAAGGAACTACATTGTGATAGAAAAATCTCTTTGGTTACATATTTATACATCAGATATGTGAAAATTAAAACTAGTCCCAAGGTTTCCATGATAATATGCTGGATTAAGGCAAACATATTGTGTTAATGGCTACATTATGTGAAACAAGAAAAATACCGTAAAGAATAAATGAGTCACACATATGTATAGTCCAGTTAGTAACATTCCAAGATCTGCTCAAGATCTATCTTACAACTTGTTTAGGGTTGCCTATTGTTCTATATAGGGCTTTTTTTGTAGAAAAAGCCCAGCAGGAACTCATTTGTATATTAGGCTACACCCCTGATGCCAAGCCTGCAGGAACTGCATTCCTGTGCATTCCTGCTCAAAAAAAGCAAACTCACCAGCCTACTCAGAAAACTTTGTGATGATTACCATCTATTGTAATAGCACCAGCATATTAATTTTATCAATTTTAGAATTTTAATTAAATTGTTAAATTAGTCTTTGTTTTAATATTATTGTATAATGTATTGACTTATGTTGTTAGCCGCCCTGAGCCTGCTCCGGCGGGGAGGGCAGGATATAAATAAAATGATGATGATGATAATTGTAATAAAACATTCCTGTTTTAAAAAAATAGTTATTCCTTTCCTGCCCCATTTGCTTTTAAGCAGTTGCAGTCTCAAAACTAATTTTCCCATTGGCTAGTCCTAAATCTGTGTGACACTAAATTCTGGCCCCAGTTCTCATTGGCCTAACCCCACAATGACATTCCATCCCCTCAAAGTGGGCAGACATCACCAATCCTAGGGGAAATACTCTTAAGGATTTTTCATACTGAATGTGAGTATCCTGGTTCTACTAGTGTTTTAAATCTTAAGTGCTAACTTAGCAAATTTTATCAAGGCAGAGCCAGGGTAGGAAAGTTAGAATTGCATCCATAGTTTGGTTTCTGGTCTAAATAGACAGTTGATGCTTTCCTAACTGGGTGTGTTTACCAATCAAACTGCTGATCTTCAGGCTTAATACACCCAGTTACTCTGCAGCATTACTGAGTTTAAAGAAGGGTGAGAAGGTATTTTGAATGACACATGGAAGACTCCATATTAACATCAGGGGTAATAAAACTTGCACCCAAAGGTTTCTGCTTTAGGGTTATACAGGTAGCAATGAACAAACTATGTGATAAAGCCCTCGAGAAGATTTTAGTCCACATTTGCAAGATCTTCTGCAGAAGGTAGTTGTTGGCCCTGAAGCACACTCTATCTGGATGGGCAATGGATTCAGAATAGACAAAAGAAAATACTTCTTTACTCAACAAGTAACTAAATTCTGAAGTTCACTGTCAGTGGATGTAGTGATGGCTACAGGCATGGAAAGCTTTAAAACAGCAGTTAGATTTATGGAGGACAGGTACATCAATGGCTACTAGCCATGGTGACTAAAGGAAACAAACCTCTGTTAAAATGAACCTTGGAATACCAGTGTTAGAGGGCAACAACAGGAAAAGATTTTGGTCTCTATGCCCTGTTAGTTTACCCTCCAGTGTAACTGGCTGGCCACTATGTGAAACAGGATGCTGGACTAGAGGGACCACTGCTTTAATCCACTGAGGAACTTGTTATATTCTTAGATATGGATCATACTCTCCAATATTTGAACAAGAAGGAGTCAAACCCATTTCTTTAACATGGATAAGAGATTATAACAAGACAAAGATAAATGAGCAGGCCAGTACAGAAACAAATATAATTAAATCATTTTCAACATGTTGTCCATCTTTGAAATCTGTTTTATGGAAACATATATTTCCTATAATTAGATGTAAAAGATTTGTATCCCAACTTTTCACTCCCCAGATAACAAAACAACAAGGCATTTCAAAATGCAATACTCTTGGCTCAAGTGAAAACCTTGGTTGGTGCTAAATAAAAGATAATGGCACTTGTACACTCCTATTCTTCTTTTACATACTGCAGCTGTACCATCAGGTTTTCAAGTCAAGAGACAAACAGAGGTGGCTTGCCACTGCCTGCTTCATAGTGACCCTGGACTTCCTTGTTGGTTTCCTATCCCAATACTAATCAGGGCTGACCTCACAACATATCTTCTGAGATCTAACAAGCTGGGGCTAGCATATATTTTCTCAATATTGTGTTAAAACATTGATGTGATAAATTAGCTGAATATGCTGTAATGGCAAAGTTAATGAACCTAGTAAATAAAAGGCCAATTGAAGAATTTCAGCAGAAATTGAAAGAATATGACACATATTATGATCAAGGTTAATAACTGATTACTAGCTTATATTATCTAATAAAAAGACACCTTCTGTAATAATTATATAGAGAGTGAGAAATTATACTCATTATTAATGTAAAATGTTTTTAACAGTTATTTATATTTGTTACATAAAAATGTGTTATTTACCTGGCATTTGGTTTTTAAGGTTTTTAAATATAAATTTTGGATTATAGGGATTTTTTTTTTTGCAAACCACCCCACCCCCCCAACAACAGTAGATTACCAAAGAAAAATGGAGTCAAAAAGGAACAATAATGATATGCTGCCACCCTGACCTGGATAGTCCAGAAAAGCCCGATCTCATCAGACCTCAGATGGTAAGCAGGGATGACTCTGGCAAGCACCTGGATGAGAGACCTCCTTGAAATACTAGAGGCAGGAGGTGGGGGCAGGCTTTATTCAACCACCTCTCTAAATATCCTCCATGATCCCAGTGGGGCCAGTCACAAGAGGTTGCCATGACTTCCAGGTGCACACACATGCACAAATAAAATACAATCTCAAATAAAATACAACCAGTGCACATATAAAATACAATTACATATAAAATACATATAAAAAACCAATGCACATATAAAATACAAATACTGCCAACAGAAAGTAGCTGAAGGCAGCAAGGCAGGAATAAAGGCACAGGAGCCTCCACCTGAAAGTGTTTAAATACATCTCCACAATTGTATGCTTTAGAAATATTGTTCAAAGTGTGGAATTTAAGAGTAATAAGTGAATGAATGAAATTCTTCACTTGTAAGAATCACAGGATTCTGTGTCTTTTGAAAGACTCTACAAGATGTATGCAACATTCCACAGGTGCTTGGCAAGTGACAAGGCCAGCAAAGAGGTACAGATCCAGTATTAGGTATGAATTCAGTTCATGCTCTTATGTGTAGCAAAATTAAATAGGTATACTTGGACAGTCCAGCGCACAAACCTCTATCAGCTCTCTCGATGCACTCTGACAGTTTGACCCAGTATCTCAATTAATGGGGTGTTTCAACAAAGAAATAAACTAAAATTAAACTTCAGGGAATTAGGAATTAAGATGCAGCTGCTTCCTGATGCAAGGAAATCTCTCACAGAATCTGAACAAGACACGGCTGGGGCAGTGTAAGCCCTGCATATAGGTATTAAAGAAACAAACTAAGAAAGCCTTAGGTCAGCAGAAATATTTCCTCCCCGCCCCCAGCATGCCACAAAACTCTTTTATATGAAATATATTTTTCTTGCAGATATTTTTAACTATTTGTTGCTAATTTTTCTCTTTATCAGGCCTCAGATTCAGTGGGAGCTCACAGGAGCGCAACTCCTGAACCTTTCTGAGAGTTTCATCTTCTTGTCCATTGAATAGTATGTGCAGCTGCATAACAATCCCTGGATGTGCTCCACCACCTATTTTTTCTACAAAATGATTTCTGCTCTGTATGAACTAGCAGAGAGAAGAAAAATGTTTAGATACACCTAAATAAGCCTGCTATTAGAACATTACATGTAGTTATTATACTGTCATAAACAATGATTTAAAAAGAAATCCAATTTCTCTTTCAATACGCTAAAACATGAAGGTGGATTTAAGCTCTTCACATTTGTCAGAAACAGTATATAATACAAGTACAAATCGCTCAACAACTTTAGACATATCTTCATCAGTACTTCTGATGTCTCCAGTATATATACTCAGCCATCACACACCATTATACAGATTTCAGTAATGAACTGATGTGCCTAATCTCTCTCTGTGTTTCTATAATAACTATTGTCATCATATGCATAAGGGTTTTTTTAAATAAAAGAGCACAATCTTGCATTGTGCAAAGATTTACTCTAAGTTTTGAAACAGTATCTTCATTTCTGTTCCATTAATAGGGTGTGACTGCTAAGTGACAGCCAAGTATCTTGAACGGACATGATTAAGATATGAGTCAGAAGTCCAATATGAAAATTCTGCAACAGAAAATATATCTCACTCATCCCTGTTATTGGAAATGGGGGGGGGGAGCAAAAGGGATCACTAAAATGCTGAAATGGCTGGCAAAAACGAACAGTCCCTTTTATATGGAATATAAACTACATGTTTTAGGAAGTAATGGCTTTTGCAATTAGGTCCTGAGTGTGAGTGAAGTCCAAGTGGTGAATTCACCACTGTCAGTGTGTCTACTGACACAAACCCCCTTGGGAAGTGGTGGAATGGCACAAACTCAGGTTTGCTAACCACAAACTGGGCCTGGTTTGTTACAAACTTTGGTTTATAATTCAGTTTGTGACCATCCCTACCTCCAAGTACACCTTCTTGTAATTCCTGCATAAGGCTTAGAAGTACTACAAATAGATTTTAAATAGCAGTAGTATTTAAACACTACCACTAGTACATTGGTTATTTAACATCTAATAGTATATTGGTGATGCCATCTCTGCACCTTAAATAGGGTTGCAAGCTCTGGATTAGGAAAAAACTGGAGATTTTTTTGGGGGGGAGACCCAGATGAGGGCAGAGTTTGGATAGGGAAGGTACTTTAATGGGGTATAATGTCATAGAGCCTACCTTCCAAAGCAGTCATGATCTCCAGGCAAACTAATCGCTATTGCCTTGAGATCAGCTGTAATAACAAGAGATCTCTGACTGCCACCTTGAGGTTGGCCACCCTAAGCTGAAATTCCTACATATAGATGGCTTGACACATAAGGCCTTGTATTTGCCACTTTTGGTATTCAATTACCATTTAAATAAGGCAGTCTCTCCAAATAAGAGATCACACAGTAAAACCATTCCTGAAGGGCACCTCTTCAGCCTGCAGGCATGTCATTCAAGATCTACAATGAGAAACAATTCCCAAGAATAAGAGCTAGCATGGCAGGGGAAAGGCAAGGGGAAAATGCATATTCAAGACATTTAGTGTTCACTGTGCCTGGAGTTTCTATGGGGACTACTTCCTCACAAGATAGTCTACGTGCAAACTGAAGTTGTAGACTCCAGGATGACTTTGGCCTGTGACCTGCTTGCTCTCTATCAGTGCAATCCAAAGCAGAGTTAGACCCTTTGAAATCCGCTGAAGTCAATCACTTGAAAAGGTGTGACTCTGCTTAGGACTGAACAATATTTAAGTCCTTCCACTTTGATATCTTGACAACTCAGCAGTCAACAGAAAAGTTTTAAAGACCCTGTGTCCCCTGAAAGTGATAAAAACTTACAGAGAACTTCCTTCTGCCTAAAATAACCCAAAACTATTCTTAAACAGCAAAATGTATTTATAAATACTTAGAAGGAGGAATTAAAAGAAACCTGCTGTAAAACACAGGAGGGCAAGTAGTAAGCTTTCAAAGCATGCCATAGATCTAAGCAGCTTCAACACATACACACAAATGGAAAAGATATTTTGTCAAAATATTTGAAACATATGTTTTTTGTTTGTGTTTCTTGCAAAAGTGAACTTTACCTGTATACAACTGTGACCATGAATGCACTATTGTGTTGTAACAAAAATGCATTTATAAGCAAAGCAACTGGTTAAAAAATTGTTAATGTTAATAACTTGGAGGCTATCAGGTTCCATATTAAATTTTTTTTCAGCACTGGTACTTGTAATGCAAAGAGCAGCACATTTTTTTATACTTGATGGATTAAACAGTTTCAATATGGTGGAAATTCAGGAAATGATTAAATAAAACAGATAATATTCTACCCTAGAGCTGGGAAAAGCCCCCCCCCCATCAGTTTTTTTAAACTTACCATTTACTGCACAGTGCTGTATTTTTATTAAGAACTAAATGGGAACATTTATCATGTACATGAGCTGCTGTTCTCTGCCAGGGCTTCATAGTTAATCAAAAGAACCCAGAAGCTTTCTGGGTTAAAGCATTAACCCAGGACCATCGTTTAGATGCTCAACACAATTTTTCCCCATTAAAATGAATAAAACTGTGAAAGAATAGTAAGCTATAGATATTGCAAATGAATCTGTTTTCTGAAACCCTTACTCTAAATATGGAGTCTAATGCTTCTCTGTAATGTTAAGGATATTTCCAGGGAAGTTATTCTGTAGCTTATCCATGTAGAACTAACATTAAATTAAAGCAGGTTTATAGCCTTCATCACTGGTATCTTAGCCAGGGAAAACAAAAGGCCTAGTTTCCTTCCTATGTTTGAGACCCTACCACCACCATGAAAACAAATTAAGGACACTGTGGAAGACTTCCTGGCTTACCTGAATGCTTCCTGAGTTCCTTGTAATGTATTTATAGCACAATAGTGATTTATTTACTTCATAGTCTGCCTTTCTCACTTACAAAGTGAGAATAATAGACTTACAGTACCAGTTCTCTTCAGGACTTGGCTGATTTCAATACTCCTGATATTAACAGGACTTGCTTCTGGGTATCTATGCTTAGGACTGTAGTTGTAGTTTGGCTTTGGCATCTGAATAGTTATCAATTTTTGTCTCCTAATCAGGGGCTAATGGTTCATACCATAGGACAGAACTGAGCTCACACAAAAACAGTGAGCCTTGTCACTGGAGAAAACACATTCACCACACAACTGCTGTGCAGTGGTGCACCTGGTAGAAGAAAATGAACTTGTCTAACAAGGCCAAGCCCTCCAAAAGCCCCTTGAGACTTATGTGTCATTCCAGACATATCCATCAGCACGATGGACAGGATCTTCTGCCCTGGACACAGTGGGAGGCAAAGAAAATGTGGAAACACAAGTCTGCTCATACCCCACTTTTCCTCAGATTTATTTGGTAATGGGTTTTATACTCCTCTCTGTTTCCATGGTTTTCTTCTCTTTCCTTTTGAAAGCAAAATCATTCTTCCTCCTGTCTGAAAGGGAATGTGGTAAAACACCTTTGCCAGCATCCATCTGGGAACTTATGTTATGAGGGCCTGTCAGTCTTCCCTAGCCAGAAGCCAAACACAGAATCTTTGTGATCATCTTTGTTTCCACAAACTTAAATAAAGAGACCCATAGCTTTTCCCAAAGCGAAATTTCCAAATGGAACCATTGTGCAACATTAATCAATTATGCTTATTTGATTGACAATGTCATAAGTACAGCCAGGGCTTTCTTTCTGGGGGAATGTGGTGGAACGGAGTTCCAGGACCTCTTCATGAAAACAAATTTCTCAAAAAATGTTTAAAAGCTCATGAGAGTACAGTACCCCTGTGTTTCTCCTTCATTTTCCCCTTTAGAATTCTGGTACCTCTTTTTTCAGAAAAATAAAGCCCTTGGCACAGCACTAGTAAGACTTGCCTCTTATACTGTGGAGTACAAGAATCATAAAGGGATAGGTAATATTACATATTGATTTCCAGTATGTGTCTGTTAGAGAGAGTTTCTTCTCTTACTACTAGGAAACTAGACAACAGATGTGCAGTTGGGCATACAGTTTAGCTCAAAGATTTACAATGTAATCCTAAAAAGATCTAGTCATTCTGGATTTTGCCCTGGTAACATCTAGATTAGACCACTGCAATAACCTCTATGTGGGGCTGCCCTCTAGGAGTGGGCAGAAGCTACAACTGGTACAAAATCTGAAACCAGATGCTGACTAGAGTGGGTTATAAGGATCTTATCATTCCAGTTTTGTTCCACCAACACTTGCTCCCAATTTTCTTCCAGGCCCAATTCAAGGTGCTGGTATTGACCTTTGAAACCCTATACTCCTAATAGCCAGCATACTTTAATGACTCCCTAGCCCTACTCCTATATGAACCTACCTGACCACTTAGAAATCTAGCTTGGCATGCCCCCACCTCTGTCCCAGGTTGCCCCCCGTCTGTGCTTTGTCCCTGCCTCCCATGGGGGTCTTTAAATGGGAGGGGGAGGTTGAGGCTGTTTCTGCCACCTCCCTGCTAGGTGGCCAGGCGGCAGAAGTCCAATCTGCCTCGCCCACCCATTTAAAGAACACCCACTGATCAGGTGATCGGCAGGGGTCTATAAATGAGGGGTAGGCTAAGATTGCAGCAATGCTGCCCCTCCTGCTGGCTCAGGACCAGGTGGACGAAAGAGATGGTGTGACGGTTAAAAGGGGCAGCAAGGCTGCTCTGCCTCATTCTGAGACTGCCTCCCTGCCTCAGAGCAATGCCACACTGCCTCTTTTGTCCACCCAGGTCTCAGGTGGGCAGGGGAGGTACAGCACCTCTGCCTCACTCCACGGCCCAGTTGCTAGCATGCCATGGATCTGGACTGGTCCATGGCTTGGTGGTTGGGGACCCTTGTTCTAAGCTATATTACCATGATTATGGAATTACCTCCCCAAGGATTTGTGTATATTTTCTTCTATTGTCTTCCAGCAGCAAGTAAAGGCTTTCTGTTATCTTTGGCATTCCCTTGATGGCCCTCCATCCATCCATCCCACTTCTGTGTTTTGTTCAACTTTTTACGTATACAAACTTTTAAAGCTATTTTAATGTTGTTGCCTGTTCACCACTTTGGGAAACTTATGACAGGTTCAAAGGCAGCTTAAAATTGTTTTAAATAAATAAAGTAGGTACACTTTTTTAGGAGTAAACTCCACTGTTTAGATCTGAGTCGGATGCTAAGTAGATCCACTGGAACTGCTAATGAATGGAAAAGTGATGTTCAGGGTTCATATTAAATCATACACTATGAAAGAGTCTCCAGAGGTTCACTGAAAAATTACCTCTGAGTCCAGATGTCAGAGGACTTTCTGACCTGCAGTGGACTTTTGGTAGCAGGGACAATTGGGTCTTCTGGCTGCCAGACAAATAAGGAGACTACAACTCTTGGATGTTCTAGGGCTATATGAAGACATCATGAGTGTTTTAAAGTGAGTTCAGGTGGGCAGCCATATTGGTCTGAAGCAGTAGAACAAAGCAGAGTCAAGTAGCACCTTTAAGACCAGCAAAGTTTTATTCAGTTTGTTGGTCTTAAAGGTGCTACTTGACTCTGCTTTGTTAAAGTGAGTTCTTCAGCTCTTACTCAAACAAGAATGCTTTATTCAGAAAAAACAGTCACGAACAAACAGGCAGCAACAATGAACTATATACAATTAGACCAGGATAAACCACACCCAGCATGCAGGCCTGTTCTGCTTTCTAGGATCCTTCATTTGCATTTCCTTGTGAAATGCCTCACATCCTGATTGGCTATTCCAAGACAGAGGCCAATCAGAATGTAGACATGAGGATCCTGGTTTGTAGTGAGAGCCTGCCTCAAACTCAGTTCAGCAAGTACAATATATAACTCAACATATAACAATGAGACAAAGGTGAGCCCCTATCATTATGAGGCTTTGACTAAGATGCTTGCTGCCCTTGATTACAGAATTAATCCCAGCGTTTAAAGGTAGCAGAATGACTAACAGTTGGAGGAAGGGGGGTTGGAAGACGCTATCATGCTGTGCTAGTCTCCATCCAAAGGGAATGTGAGTGAATCTCTAGCAAAGTGAAAACCCTCTCCTACCCTGCCTGATCCCCCCCCCTCTCTATCCATCCACCCCTCTGGGCATTTGGCTGGAGGTTAGAAGTTTGCATGGGAAGAGGAATGCTGTTTCAGGTCTCCTATTCATTTTTTGTTATTTTTTCATTAAATATAATCAAGTTATTTTAGGAATTCATCTTTGTCTTGGTCTCTAAGAAGCAATTGTGGGTGTAAGGATAACATGAAATAATGCTAACCTCAAAATTGGAATAATTAATTGGAATAATAATAAATGCTTTATTCAGAAGAATTCACAAACAAACAGGCAGCAACAATTATTACTCAAGCACAATGTGAAAACACAGTCTATTTTAACCATGGATTTGTTTGTGAAACTAGCACTGATTCCACAGTTGCTGTTGCTCCACTTCCAGGCTTCTGCTTTCATGGGCTCAAGTGACGGATTCCCCACCAGTTGCTGCATGAGTACATTTTGACTGATGGCTCCCTCCGATTCTCCCTGGGCCTTCCCAATCTCTAAAAAACAAGATTGGGAAGGCACAGGGAGAACTCGAGGGATCTATAGGTCAAAATGTGTCTGCACAGCAACTGGTGGGGAATCCATCTCTTGATCCAATGAAAGCAGAAGCCTGGGGGTTAAGCAGCAGCGGCTGCAGAATCAGTAGAGGATTTGGCTTGCAGATGAGCATTCAGATCTTAGCTTACCTTGACAAATACTGGATTCATCTCCTTTGCTTTTCCACTCACTTTCCCAGCAGGTATCCCATCCTACATCATGGTAAGCATGGTGCTGGGCAACAAATTAGAATTAAGCAAGACTGTCAATGTTTGGATAGCATGCCAAACCACAGTTATGACTCGCTAGGCTGAACCATCTGATTTTTCCCTAGCCGATTTACCTGACTGGCCTCCTGTCCCTCCAGAGGAAATAAAAGAATTAATTAATTATCCAGCTGTCTGGTCCTGACTGCCATAGTCCAAAACTCAGTGCATTACATGTACCCTTGTGACTTTATGCTGACGATACGGTGCTGTTGCCCTGCTCTAGAGTGGGCTTAAGATGTCTGTTGTCCCGTTGTGTTCTGTATTTTACTAGTAATAAGCTCCAGCTCAATTATGAGAAATCCAAAATCCTAGTTTTCTCAAAAAAGTGGAGACTTTACAAATGGGTTACTGATGGTAAAGAAATAGAGCAAGTTAAGTATTTTAAATATTTAGGTGTTTATCTTCAATAATGTGACTTCGTCTACCCATCACAAGTATGCAGTGAAGATAGCTAACATCAGTGCATCTGCCATAGCTCGCTTTTTTAATGGCAGAGGTACCAATTTGTGCCAGCTGCCATAAAAATATTCAAAACCAAAGTGATTTCACAACTTCTGTATGGCATCCCAATCTGGATTGGATCTTATGAATATGCTATCGAACGTGTCCAATCCAAATTCTTGTGTAAAATTCTGGGCATGCCAAAATGTGTCCCATATGCAGTTATCTGCTTAGAAATTGGCATGTCTTTAACGGTTACTAGTTATGACCTTCAAACTCTGGCTACACTTGCACTACAACTCTGAACTGGCGAGCTATATCTCTCAAATCCTCTCTGAATTTAATTTGTCAAATTGGTCAGCACATATTGAGAGAAAAATCAAAGCAATGGGTTTATCCTTAGAACTATTGTCCATGCTGTCCTTCACCACCGTAGTCCAATAAATTAAAAACAGGTTGCTAGATATTGAGCGCCAAGACCTATACAGTCTGGCTAAGAAAACTTGTTCCCCACTGAGTTTTGAGATCTCTCTTAGTACTGGGAAGATGGCCTCATATCTATCCGTCTTGCAGGTGCCACAGCAGCGTAGAGCTTTTTCCCTTGCCAGATGCAACGCCATGCCCTCTGCCATTCTTTATGGCAGATTTAACAAGACAGCCTACTCAGTCAGATACTGTCTCTATAAGCAAAAATGTGTGGAGTCAGTTACTCATATTCCTCTTTATTGTAATTTGTATACAGATCTTCATCACAAGTATTTACATCCTCTTGTAGTTAGCATGGTTGATTGTTCTGATGCACTTAAGGTCTGTAGTGTTTTGAATGATACTTCATCTAGTGTCACTGAGAAAGTGGCTAAGTTTCTTTATTCTGTTTTAAAGACACGTCAGAGGATCTCATAGAAACACTTAGATTTATGCTTTTCCTGATGTATATGTACGCAATCATTCCATTTTATCTTTTTTTTTTAACCAATTTGCTTTGATATATATATATCTATATATTTTATGTCAATAAAGGCTAACTTGACTTGACTCGCTAGGCTGTAATAAACCAACTTCAAACCTGGTTTGGCATACCCTGGGCTGGATCATGGCGTCTGACAGCAGGAGGTGGTGATGGTCTTTTTCAGGTTTCCCTCCCCGCAGCAGTCTTTTCTGAAACCAGGAAAGTTTATTCAAGTGGTTGTGGGACCTGTGCAGTCTAATAGACATATAGGTAAGGACAGGCCTCATTTTGGGCAGGAGCTCACAGGAGTGGAGCTCTGGAACATTAAATTTTGTGTTCTTTGTGAGATATGTGAGTAATGTGCTAATGAGCTCCAGCACCTCTTTTTCTACAAAATGACTCCTGCTGAGGAAGCTGTAGTGGGGAGGGCAAAGGATATAACATAGCATTTTTTTCTGCCCTAAAGCAGAGCTCTGCTGACAAGAGGGAGAGGAGAGGGTAATTTCACCCCCTTTTCCACTGCTGTGTCCTAACCCATGGGGCTATTAGTCCTTGTAGACCCCCAGATCATGGAGAAAAGCTTTTCTGAGGTCAGAAAGGACTACTGGAGGGTAGGCTAAGATCTTTGCATCTGTGGGTCACATGATACAAGCCCCTACTTAACCACCATTGGTGTCCTGGCCTGCATTTCAACAATCACACTAACCATAGTTAAATTAAGCAGTGGTGTTATGTGACACCTGGCCGAAGCCTATGGAAGAGAGCTGAGGATTGGAAGAGCTTTTGGCTTTTAAAAAAACAACAACACTGTACTACCACAAACTAATGGTGCCAGTGTGTACTCTTCCCACATATTTGCAGTTATTCTTGATTTTCAACTTTGTTCTTAACCACTCCACTCAGTTAATCAGCTCAATGTGCAGATATTGTTTCCACTGACTTAGTGGTAATGATTTATTGTCAGTCGTATTCAGTGTCACTGTGTCTGTGGTCATTGATAAGGACCTGTGACATGCTAGTGAACAATTGTTCAACTTACTGTGTACCATCCATTTCCTGCTAGTTGTGAATGCCGAACCTCATTCTCTAACAATTTCATTATCATTTTAATCATGGGGGGGGGGGGGAACTAAAACAAATCTCATGCCTGTTGACTCCCATTTGCTATAGGCTCCTTTATATAGAGAACCATTTTCTGTATATTTAGTTTGGAAGCATTTATGACAAAACAGTCTTGTGGCAGCTCCTGGCTTTGCCTGCTTGTTTTGCTTTCGTCTGAAGTTATGATTGGGCGGTACATGTCCTTGATATTAATAATTGCTCTGAGTGCTGGTTTGCTATTTTACTTGAAACGATGGCGCTATAAAATCATGGATAATAAGAGTCATTTTTCTGCCAAGAAGGGGGGGGGGGGAGGAAACCTACAGCTATCAAAAGTAAGGAATCGTAAGGACAGGGGGGGAAACTGCTAAAGCAAAGATTTGTTCAAAGTGTTGTTGTTATGTTGGTCCCTGGATGGGAGAGAGACGGAATAAGTAAGCTGATATCTTTTATGGATGTGACTTTTTGTTAAGATGCATACATGCAAGTTCTTGAAAGCTTGGACCCTTCAAACAAATCTGGCCCTATAAAACGTATTATTTTACCCAATTTAGTCCTCTTATAACAAAAGAACAAAGAGCAAAAATTCACCCGTATAGCCGATACACACAAACCTCAATTGCTCACTGTTATTTGGTAGCTAGATGATACTGCAATTAGGTTATTCCATTTTATTTTATGCTAAGGAATTTGTGCAGGGACCAATGCTTCATTTTGCTTTGATTACTCTGCTAGCCTATAGAAAAGATGAAAACATAAGGTAAAGCAATGCAGACAATGTTGGTGCTGCAAAAAAGAGCCCCCCCACCCCGCTTTTGTTGATAACTCATTAACCTTTATGAATACAGGCTTTCACTGTACCTTAGAAAATGGAGATGCAATGAATAAATTACACCCTGTTGGGTCATAAAGAGCTGCCAGCTCATCAATGGCTTCCTATGATGTCACCAACAGTAAAAGCTGAAGCAGTTAAGCTTTGAGAAGTTGGAGATGAAATTACCAATTTAATATTGACTCAGAAATAGAGCTCAATAAGGCTAACAGAGTAGACTTAAATAATATATTTCCCCAACCCTATAAAAATATATCAAAGGTTTGGTTTTCAAAGGCAGGGGAATGGCAGCCCATTTGAAAGACTACCCAGCACAAGAGTCTTCCCTGGGAAGGGGGAGGGCTGGAGTAGAACCCAGCAGGCAGTGTGATGCAGCAGGTGAAATGAAGGAACTGACAGACCCTACAGGACTGTAAAAATCACCCTGCTTCAGAAATGACTAGAGGAGAATTTGGTCACAATGTCTTATACTATGGCCACTTTGTCTGTCTTAGGGATCCAGGGGTAGGAGGTGCATCAAAGCAGGTGTTACATTGCCATTAAACTAATTTAAGATGTTATTGGGTCTCTCTCTCACTTTCACACAGACATACATACACACACACAAAAATCACAGAATCATAGAATGATAGAGTTGGAAGGTACTCCAGGGTCATAGTCCAACTCCCTGCACAATGCAGAAAATGCACAAATACCTCCCCCTATCAAAGGTTCCTGAAATCTCAGGGTGGGTAGCAATTAAAAATACAATTAAATACACCATAAAATCTTAAGAAAATGTAAAATGTGCAAAGCCTCATAAGAAACCATAGCCAGTGATGCTTGGCTATTTTAGAAAACTGCTAAAGGAAAGCACAGTGTAGTGGTTAGAATGCTGGATCAGGATCTGGGTGACCTAAACTCAGATCCTGCACTCTGCCATGAAAATCATTGGCTGACCTTGAGCTATTCATACACTCTTTTGGCCTAACCTACCTCACATGGTTGTTGCTGTAAAAAAAGCAGGATAAAGGAGAACAATGTAATGAGCTGCTTTAGATATCCATTAGAGATATGTAGATATGAGAGAGTAGCACCTTGAAAGTATTGAGGGAGAACACAGAGTCAGAAGTTGGGATCTTACTCCTCTGTACATACCCATTGGCACCTCTCCTTGAGATTCACTAATGACATTTTTATTCTCTGAACTAAGACAAAGAACCCCTCAAGAGATTTCACCAGACTTTCCACAACTTCCACCCCACCATCAATCTAATTATGAATTACTCTACACAAGAAATAAACTCTACACAAGAAATAAACTTCCTGGACACCACAGTATGGATACACAAGGGACACATAAGTACCATATTATACTGGAAACTGACAGATTGGCAAACATATCTACATGCCTCCAGCTACCACCCCAAGCACATCAAACAATCCACTGTATATAGCCAAGTCCTATGCTATAGTCGTATATGCTCCAACCCCTCACACAGATATACTCACTTGAAGGATCTGCAACAGACATGTTTGCAACTACAATATCCTCCTGATATGATGAGAAAGATGATTGGAAAGACCAGAATGATACCCAGGGACAGCCTGCTACAAGACAAGCCCAAAGAAAATGACAACAGAACACCACTGGTGGTCACAAACAGCTCACAACTCAAGCCAGTTCAACACATTATTAATGACCTACAACTCATGCTGGATAGTGACACTTCCCTAAAACAGGCACTGGGGAGCAGACCTTTTCTTGCTTACAGACAGCCTGCTAACCCAAAACAATATCTCATCAGCAATGTTAAACTACTAAACTGTAACATCAACCATGTAATCACAGATTCCTACTCTGGTTCCTACTAGTGTGATTCATGCCATCATGTGTCCAATCTACATTGGACAGTCCAGTCTTTTTGACAAAGAATTAATGGACATAACATTCAAAAAAACAGTGGGGGAACAATTGTAACCTTATAGGACATCAGTTGCTAACATAAAAGTAGCAGTAATCTTACAAAGGAATTTCAAAGGGACATTAGAAAGAAAGACTGCTGAATTGCAACTGATAACAAAGCTCAAGACAATGTATCCACCTGGACTGAATTGAGACCTAGGTTTTGTGTTTCATTACCAAGTCTTAACTTCGCAATCATACTGTATATTTCAGGGAATTGCAGTTATATTCTTTGTTGCATTTGGTAGAACAAAAGAAGCAGCAGTGTCCCAAAATACACACTGAAAGAGAAGTCTTATTGTATTTGAGCAGCATCACTGTCGCTTTCTTGTGGTCCTGCCCATGTTTCTCTGTTAACATCTAAACAGTGAAAACATGTAGGAAGGATGGATGATGTGGTTACATACCATGACAGTGTCATGAATTTGTGGGAAAGTACAGCACTGGCCTAGGGGATAACCACACTATTCATTTCTCCCATTTGACCTTCTTGCTCAGGCTTACTGGTGCAATGTGGGATGTGAGCCTGTAGCGATGGCAATATCACCACTCATATAACATAAGAGCAGCCTCAAAAAACAGCTTTGGGGCTGATTTTTCATCTCCCAATAATAGTGCCATTAAAGTTGAGGTAATATTTAAAGGACATTAAAGTCTTTTTAGAAGGTTTAGGCTAAATTATGAAAAATGTGTTGGAAACCTGATGTACTCCATTGACTTCAAGAGGAACAAATGCATCAGTTGTGATCCAACTGAATTTGACCAAATCATTTAAGCTTCAATAGATTGGGGGGAAACCTAAGCCTCTCTCTTTACTGTTTGTATTCCACCAGGGGCCAATGTGTTCATTTTAAAGCTGGTGGGGAACATTGCTTCTGTATGGCTTGGCCTGTTGTGGCCATTGAATGTGTGCAAGTAAAACTGCCTGTTTTCAATAAAATTTCATTACACCTCTATGGTGAGGAATTATGGCGTCCTCCCAGTTTTCACAGGTTGCTACAGTGTAGAAGAGAAACTTTACACATTCTGATCATGGCTATAAACTAAAGCATTAAAGCATAGTGTGTATAGTAGCATACAAGGAAGTTTAATTGAATTTCAGTCTGAATTCCATTCATTCTATGAGTAGAGATAAATATTATCTCTTGGTTTCTTACTTATCTTTTTTCCTATGCAGTATTCAGAATGGTAAATGATTCCCACATCAATTCTTTGGGTTGATTTTCGGACAAACAAAGTTGGTGAATCCACCAGAATTCCTTATTTAATGCTTCTTTAAAGCTGGTAAATGGAATATATGGGCAAGTTCTAGTTTGCATCAGCCCTGCGTGCAGGAACCATCTGAAGCTCCCACTAGGATCGTGGTCAGGCAAGTTTCTCACAGAAGTGCCAAAGGAGTAAACTGCAGTACCACATTACTGATAAGTATCTGAACATCCCCTGATGGAAGTAACCTACATAAATGGAACTTCTGATCTCCAACTAGTACAACTGATCTCCAGATGACCAAAACCAGTTTCCCTGTAGAAAATAGCTGCTTTGCAGAGTGGACTCTTTTGCACTATATGCTGCTGTGGTCCCTCCCCTCCCCAGCCTTGCTGTTGGGCAAAGCACCCCTGATTCCTCTCATTGATTAACATGAATTGTAATGGGTTTACATCATCTTGCAGGCTTTACTAATTCTTTCTGCCTTTATAGCCCACCCCTTATCATTTTCAAGGCCAGAACTGGAAGTGTGGTAATTAGCTTCTCATGAGAACCTGTGGTCCATAGACTGGAAGGTGGGAATCAGGAGTAACGAGGTAACTTTCTATAGCAGGGATGGCCATACTTGCTTATCATAAGAGCCACAAAGAATAAACATCAGATGTTTGAGAGCCACAAGACATGAGCATCAGATGTTTGAGAGCTGTAAGGAAGGAAGCAAATGGAGGGAAGGAGAGGTGGAAAGAACACATCTTTAATCTTAAATGCATTCTCTAAGCTGCCTTATGGCTTGACTTGGAAAAGTGAATCAAAGGGAAATGTATAAATCGATGGTGTAGCCTCATTTGGAATACTGTGTACAATTCTGGTCACTACACCTCAAAAAAGATATTATAACATTGGAAAAAGTCCAGAAAAGGGCAACTAGAATGATTAAAGGGTTGGAACACTTTCCCTATGAAGAAGGGTTAAAACATTTGGGGCGCTTTCGCTTGCAGAAATGTCAACTGAGGGGTAACATGATAGAGGTTTATAAGATTATGCATGGGATAGAGAAGGTAGAGAAGGAGCCCTGTGGTGCAGAGTAAAAAAGCTGCAGTACTGCAGTCCAAACTCTCTGCTCATGACCTGAGTTCGATCCCGGCGGAAGCTGGGTTCAGGTAGCTGTTTCAAAGTTGACTCAGCCTTCCATCCTTCCAAGGTTGGTAAAATGAGTACCCAGCTTGCTGAGGGAGGAAGTGTAGATGACTGGGGAAGGCAATGGCAAACTACCCCGTAAAAAAGTCTGCCGTGAAAATGCTGTGATGTAACATCACCCAGAGTCAGAAATGACTGGTGCTTGCACAGGGGACTACCTTTAGAGAAGGTAGAGAAAGAAGTACTTTTCTCACAATGCAAGAACTCGTGGACACTCAATGAAATTGCTGAGCAGTCCAGTTAGAATGGATAAAAGGAAGTATTTCTTCACTCAAAGGTGATTAACACAAAGATTTCACTGCTACAGGAGGTGGTGGCAGCTACAAGCATAGACAGCTTCAAGAGGGGATTGGATAAACATATGGAGCAGAGGTCCATCAGTGGCTATTAGCCAAGTGTATTGTTGGAACTCTCTGTCTGGGGCAGTGATGCTCTGTATTATTGGTGCCTGGGTCGGGGAGAACAGTGGGAGGGCTTCTAGTGTGCTGGCCCCACTGATGGACCTCCTGATGGCAACTGGTTTTTTCGGCCACTTTGTAACACAGAGTATTGGACTGGATGGGCCATTGGCATGATGCAACATGGCTTCTCTTATGTTCTTAAAAGAGACAAATGCCTTCTCCAAGCTGGCCAAGAGGGTGGTGAGGGCTTTGAGAGCACACACAATGTGTGAAAAAGCCACATGTGGCTCCTGAGCCACAGTTTGGCCACTCCTATTCTATAAGGTTCCAGCAAGAATGTGTCCTGATACTACTCAGCCTGATACTACTCACCTGATACTACTCAGCCAAAAATTATAATTGAACTAAGAGCTTGGAGAAGTGGCTAGCTTGGATTCTGATGAACTAAAGGCCTGGACTATGATATTGCAATAGATAGCAATGTAGAGAACACAAAAGCTATGGTGTTTAACTCTTGAACTTAATGTTTGCACTATCTAACACAGTCTTTGAAATGTGTTAGATAGTTAAACTAGCTTTCTTGTTTTCTTGCTGCTTGATTTCAAATTGTTATGTTGCCTGTAGATTAATTATTTGTTCTAAATAAAATTTTATATAGTTTTAAAATAAAAAGGTTTGGTTACTTGTGTTTATCAGCCCTGGGAACCCACGGGGTTCAGCCTTGGACTCCTTGACACCTGCCATCTCCAGGCACCACAGTTACAAGTTACACTGCCCCAAACTCTCCAGGTATTTCTCAAGCCAAAGCTGGAAGCCCTGCTGTCAGTGGCTGCACCCATTCTAGATTCCAAATGATGTGGGCTGCTGCACATTTTAACAAGCCCTATGGGTGGTTTTGACACATAAGGATTACACCAGTTTTTTCAGTCACTGTACCTATAACAGAATGTCAAGACAATAAATCTGATTTAACACACTGGCTAGCATTCAAATTTGATTCTCTTTTATATTGCACATTAACAACAGCAGTAATAAATAACACATTTCAGACAAAAAGGTGTTTTTAGGATCACATGTGAAAATGCCAACATTCCTGGTTAATCAAGCATCTTGTATTTCTAAAACCAACAGGATTAATCCAGATGGGTAGCTGTGTTGGTCTGATGCACTGGACTCTAACTTTGTTCAACAGGATTAAAATATTATATTTCAATTAAAATGAGCAGCAATTTAAAGAATTTATCTTTGAACCATACTGACTTGTACAACTGACCCAGCTCAGTGTTGCTGCCAAAAGAACAGTCTTCCAAAGATCAACCAGCAGAGATACAGATCCATTGTATGGCTTTCCTCAGTGCCTGACTAACATAAAAGCTGAGGGCACCATTTTTGAAAGCAATCACTTCTGTACCTATTACATATGTCACACTATTGCCTCATAGAAACATAGTGTATTTGTAAGCCGTGCATGGCCTTATACTGAGTCTGACCACAGGTCCAATGTTGCCCACTCTGATCTGCAGCAGCTGTCAGGAAAGATGCCAAAAGTTACATCTGGCACCTTTAGTACATGCCCTGCTAATGAACTGTGTTGCTTCCAGCCCTGTTTGATCTATATAGAGCAGGTCAGGGCACTGTAATCGTCTCAGAGGTAGGACAGTATTTCAGAATATTAGAACAAGGAACAGAATCAGCATATGGTAATGAGAGACCCAATTTTTGCCATCCATTTGAAAGCAGATAAATGAAGCCTTGTACAGCAGGAAAGAAGGTTCCTTGCTTTGAGAACTGTGTGGAACAGGGCAGGCACAGAGTCAAATTAATCTCCGGTGTGGCTGTGTTTGAGGGATGCTGAGGTTCTGTGTTATGTATGTGTGTATACAGAATGCATGTAAGTGCATGCATAAAGGGAGAACAAATATTCCCACTGGGAAAGAGCTAGCCAAGCAGCTGCAGAGGAGAGCCAACAACAGCAAACAACAGTTGCTGTCAGGAAGATGCCTGCAGCACAGCAGCTCCCTCTAGGGCACTCCTGCAAAGTTGAAAAAGAAAACAGTAATAGGAGGAAATGAGGAGAAAGAGTGAGAAAAGGTGAGAGAGGAGGAGGAGGGGCACATAGACATTGAAGGAACAATAAGAACACATGCCAGATTTCTTCTGGATATGTCCTCCCCTACCTCCTTGATTTTCTCTTCAATATCATTTCCTTCCCTGTGAAATACAGCCTTAAGGAGCTCTAAAATATGACAATACTGTACATGTGCATTGATGCAACACTGCTTTGGCTTTCTCAGGCTGAAACATGAATGCTTTTGGAATATGGGTTCACTGTCTATATGCAGTTGAATTTCTCTCAGCAATTTGAGCCTGATTACATAATTTCTTCCTGCTGTGGTTGCACATAATACCGAATGAAGTTTACACATCATGTGTTATATTTTTTTTATCTAATGGTAAAAAATATATGTATTTAAAACTATATTGTATGTGCATTTAATCAGTTTTACCAGGACTTCGCATGCATAAATGTATGCTTGTGTGACGGAACCGACTCGATTCTGCCTTCAGACCCGGTCCCGTCAACTCCCTATTGAGTCGCCAACTCCTGGAGGGAGCTATTTCTCCTCCGGCCACTTGGGCTCGCTGCCACCACCTGCTCAGTCTAGGGGTTCAGATTGAGAGGAACAGGACTCCCAATCCCCCTCTCCAGCTATGAGGCCAGGCCTCAAGGTCCTCTGCCACCCTGTACTTGGGTATCACAGAGACCCCAGCACTTCTTCGGGGAACCCCTGGAGGATTGGCACCTTATCCAACTGCATGCCTTCCCCCTTCCCCGGGGCCCCCTTCATAAAGCAGCGTGGTCTAACGCGGTTGGGGATCTATGTGGTACAGAGTTTGACTGCCAGCATTCAAAACAGTAAAAATGTTTAATAAGAAGAGAAAGAAAAATAAAAACAAAAACAGTTACATGTAAAAGTTTAGCACAGCACCTGATCAGCAACAAGAAGGGCAAATAAAAGGTGGATTCAAACGCATCCTCTCATCCCTGGTGTAAACTTGGTCTACCTTGTGAATTACTTACTTGGTCTGACTGCCTGGGGTCCTCCTCCTCTTGAGTAGGCCTCTCCCACAGTCAGGAGCCCACAGACTCATAACCTCTCTCTTGGAGGGCCAGCTGTGGACTGGCCTTTTCCCGCCTAATTCAAATAAAAAGAACCAAAAGAACTTCCTGCCCCTCTAGGAGGCTTTCCCCCTAGAGTTGATGGTTTAACTCCGGAAGGGAGGGGGAAGTGAAGGGAAGGCTAGGCCGCACAGGCTGCCTAGTAGTTTCACGTTCCCCTCCCACCAAGCACCAACATTAACCAAGATGGCGATTCTCCACAGCTAGTGCAAATGGCTGTACATACAAAATGTGTATATATCCAGCTGTATTCACACCTTGTTCAAGAGACCACCAGAAGGCCTCATGAGAATAATAGAGGATCATAATGTGAGAAGGGCACCTGAATCACAGTTATAATCTCATTGATTTCAATAAACTAAAAAAAAGCTCAGCTCAGCTTAGAGTGGCACTCATGAGTCTCTGAAAATATATGGACATGGAATCTATCAGCTGCTCTTTCCTTCAAGGAGATCCGGGCAGTGTACATGTTTCTCTTTTCCATATTTTATCCTCACAACAACTTGTCAAGTTGATATACTCACCCAGCAAGATTTGTGGTTGAGCTGGGATCTGAACTCGAGACTCCCAGAGCCTAATCCAACACAATAAACCACAACAGCAAACTGGCATCATATATAATATAATATAATAATAATAATAATTTTTTATTTCTATCCCGCCCTCCCTGCCGGAGCAGGCTCAGGGCGGCTCACAACATAAAACACACATTACATCAATTATACTTATAAAACATGGTTAAAACAATTACAGAGTATTAAAATTAACATAACAGTATGGCGTTATAAACAGGTTTCAATAAATTTCAGAAGTAAAAACGTTTCAAGAATAAAAGCATTTCTAGCAGCATATCTAGTTTTGTCACAAGTTTTTTCACTAGTTGAAGGCCATCTTGAAAAGGTGGGTCTTACAGGCCCTACGGAATCCCTCTAAACATCGTAGGGCCCTCACCTCCTCAGGGAGTTGGTTCCACAGTAGTGGAGCAGTAATAGAGAAGGCCCGGTCCCGGGTGGCTTTCAGTCTGGCCTCCCTTGGCCCAGGGATATTCAGCTGGTTTTTCCCAGATGACCTCAGTGCCCTCTGGGGCTCATATGGGGAGAGACGGTCCCTTAGGTAGGTAGGTCCTCGGCCATATAGGGCTTTAAAGGTAATAACCAGCACCTTGTAGCGAACTCGGTATGCCACTGGCAACCAGTGCAGTCCGCGCAGCCCCGGCTGTATGTGCTCCCACCTTGGGAGCCCCAGCAACAGCCTAGCCGCCGCGTTCTGCACCAGCTGCAGCTGCCGAATTCGGCACAAGGGCAGCCCCGTGTAGAGGGCGTTGCAGTAGTCCAGTCTCGAGGTGACCGTAGCATGGATCACTGTTGCTAGGTCGCGGCGCTCTAGGAAGGGGGCCAACTGCTTCGCCCGACGAAGATGAAAGAACGCGGACTTGGCAGCGGCTGCTATCTGTGCCTCCATTGATAATGAAGGCTCCAGAAGAACCCCCAGGCTCTTGACCTTGTGTGCCGCTTTAAGCTGCACACCGTCAAGGACTGGCAAGGGGATTTCCCCTCCCAGGGCACCGCGACCCAAGCACAGGACCTCTGTCTTCGTTGGATTCAACTTCAGCCCACTCAGTCTGAGCCAGCCTGCCACGGCTTGCAATGCTAGGTCCAGGCTTTCTGGGACGGAGCCAGGCCGGCCATCCATTAGCAGGTAGAGTTGGGTGTCATCAGCATATTGATGGCACCCAAGTCCAAACCTCCGGGCAATCTGGGCAAGGGGGCGCATATAGATGTTAAATAACATTGGGGAGAGAACTGCCCCTTGTGGGACCCCACATACTAGTGGGTGCCTCCGGGACCGTTCCCCCCCAATGGCCACCCTTTGTCCCCGTCCTTCGAGGAAGGAGGAAAGCCACTGTAAGGCCAATCCCCCAATCCCCGTGTCGGCGAGCCAGCGGGCCAGTAACTGATGATCGACCGTATCAAATGCGGCCGACAGATCCAGCAATATCAGCACCGCCACGCCGCCTCGATCCAGATGCCGCTGGAGGTCATCCACCAAGGCGACCAGCACTGTCTCCGTCCCATAACCCGGACGGAAGCCGGACTGGTGAGGGTCTAAGGCGGAATTAGAGATATATTTTCTATCTCTAATTCATTTTATTTGGAGAGCAAGATTGCAATGTACTGTGCTGAATATGAAAAGGCTTGTTTTCAAGCAGTTTGGTTGCAAAATTCAGTAGAAAACTGTGTGCATAAATCTATAGCCAGGGTTTGCAGATCCAGATTCCCCTTGGCAAGCCTTTCTCTCTGCATCCCTGCCTGCAGAGATGAGGCAGATGACAAACAGAGAAAGGAGGCGTTTCTTTTTTCAGTAGTGGCCCTTGGCTTTGGTTTGCCCTCCCCATTGAGACTCTCCTGACACTTACCTTACTTTCTTTCAGGAGCCAGATTAAAACATTTGTTTTTACCCAAGCTTTTTACTTTTAGCTGTTTTGTGGTCTACTTCTAGCTCAAGGACTGCTTTATGAATATTATTTTAGGCTAATCAGTATTTATTTTATGCTGTTTTAGTGGCTTGGTTTATTGTTTTAGTTGTGAACTTCCTCAAGCAGGTCTTTGCAGAGGTGCCATATATATTTCCTAAATAAATAGTCTAGGTTTCTTGCAACTATTTGTATGCAAATCATGTAAGCAAACCCTAAGGCTGTAATCCTATGTATATTTACTTGGAAGTAATTCCAAATGAATTCAGTGGAACATACTTAAAAGCAGGGGGGGGGGTTGAGCAGGAACACACAGGAATGCAGTTCCAGCTGGCTTGGCATCAGAGGCGGTGGCCTAATATGCAAATAAGTTCCTGCTAGACTTTTTCTACAAGAAATCCCTGCTTAAAATATATATATAGGACTGTACCCTAAAAAAGGAGCCCTGTGGCACAGATGGTAAAGCTGCAGTACTGCAGTCCGAGCTCTCTGCTTACAACCTGAGTTTGTTCCTGGCAGAAGCTGGGTTTAGGTAGCCGGCTTGAGGTTCACTCAGCCTTCCATCCTTCCAAGGTTGGTAAAATGAGTACCCAGCTTGCTGGGGGGAAAGTGTGGATGACTGCGGAAGGCAATGGCAAACCACCCTATAAAACGTTTGCTGTAAAAATGTCATGATGCGATGTCACCCCAGAGTCAGAAACGACTGGTGCTTGCACAGGGGACTACCTTTACCTTTTTTACCATAAAAGATGCTTTCAATGAGGTCTTTTAGACCCTAGTGTCTTTACTTCTCTCATTCCAAGTTATAAATACATGTTATGTGGATACTGAAGCCCTGGGGATGGGAAGCTCTGCAAAACTGCAAAGAGAATTGAATAAACATTTGGAGCAGAGGTTATTAGCCACAAGGTATAGATGGAATTCTGTCTGGGGCAAATGATGCTCTGTATTCTTGGTACTTGGTGGGGGCAACAGTTGGAGGGCTTCTAGTGTCCTGGCCCCACTGGTGGAACTCCTGATGGCACCTGGTTTTTTGGCCACTGTGTGACAGAATGTTGGACTGGATGGGCCACTGGCCTGATCCAACATGGCTTCTCTTGTGTCCTTATGTTCTTATATAAATCCCACTGAGTTAAGTGGGATTTAATTCTAGGTAAGTAAAATTGCTACCTAGTTTTAGTCAATCTACTCTGGTTGCAGGACCTGAGCTCTTTTGCCTGTAGAATCTTGTTCTTTGTTGGATGCAAATTTTTGTTTGTGCAGGGTTCACAGCTGTCTCCCATTACAGCACATGCTGGCTATGTGTGTGCATTAAGCACTGTCAAGTTGCTTCCAACTTATGGTAACCCTAACAATTAATGTCCTCCGAAATGTCCTATCATTAACAGCCTTTTTTCAGGTCTTGCAGACCAAAGCTTCCTTTATAAAGTAAATCCATCTCATGTTGGGTCTTTCTTGTTTCCTCCGTTTTCTAGCATTATTGTCTTTTCCAGTGATTCTTTTATTCTCATAATGTGACAGTACAAGTACAATAGCCTCAGTTTTGTCATTTTAGCTTCCCAGGAGAGTTCTGACTTGATTTGATATAGAAGCCACTTATTTGTCTTTTTGGCCATCCACTATATCCATAAAAATCTGTTCCAACATATCAAAGGAGTCAACTTTCTTCCTGCTGGCTTTCTTCACTGTCCAACTTTCATTCCTATACATAGTAATATATCTAGCTTTCCCCACTCTTTAGCTCAGTGCTACAGTACTCATTTCATTGCTCACAGAGAGCTGCATTCACAGCCATCAATCACAGCAGGTACATTTACTTCCATTCCTGGCATGAGGAGGCTCAGTTTACCCATTCCTCTAGCAGCAAACTCAAGGTGCAAACTGTGTGCCAGTCACAAGCTAGTGTGGTAAAGTGGTTAGGGCACTGCATTAGGATATGGGAAAACCAAGTTCAAATCCTCACTCTGTGATCAAAGCTTGACGGGTAACCTTGGGCCAGTCACACATTCTCAGCCTAACCTACTTAAAAGGATTCTTGTGAGGATAAAATGGAGAAGAGGTGAATGATGTAAGCCACTTTGGGTTTCCATTAGGGAGAAAGGCAGGGTATAACTGTAAATAAAGCAGCTACACCTGGCTCTGGAGACAGCCTTATCTGTAGATGCAGTTAGCAGACAAGAACATATTATTTAGAAGTGAATTGATTGACTTTCCAAGGGCTTCTTCAGAGACTAGTTCATAGTGTAAATATTTAGTTTTCATTCGGGGGTGAGGGAGAAGGCTTCATAGGATTTCTCCCAATTTTATTTTTTCACTGAAGGGACATTTCATTTCTAACCACTCAAAACTCAACATTTAGCTGTAAGGAAACCAACATCCTTTGCCTTGGCCAAACAGTTAGTACTAAGGTGATTCTCACCAGGATGCATTCATGCAGACACCATGGCCGTTATATGATTGTGTAAGCAGAGACCGTTCAAAACATCTTAGTACTGACACAGAACTGAGTTGGATGACAAAATTAATAACTGACTCAGTGCTGCCTTTCACTTGCATCCTCAAAACCTGAAGTTGGTGACTTTGCTCTGCCAAATGGATACAACTCTCATTACCTACCAAATTCAATTGCAGCAAGCAGTCATACTGAATAAAGAGAAACATCAGAAACTTTAAAAGTACAAGACTTTTTTCCATGTTTAAAAAAGGGAATAAAGCATTGAGTGTAACAGTGAAAGAAAGGGGTGGAAGCTAACATTTTCAGCACAGCAGTATTTTAATTTAATTAGCCTCCATTGGTTCAAAGCCTGATTTCCTTAATTGGCTTTTTAATATATCATCAGTTAGAAGAGCACTTGAGGGAATTCATAGCTTGTCTGGGATAAACTGTGAAGCAAGCCAGCAGGTCTGTTCTGTAGCCTCTAGAGAAGCATGCCACTGTATGTTTTATCAGGACTGGAATAGTGAAAGCTCTCCAGGAGACAAGGTCAGGAAGCACAATTCATGTTGTCAGCTTGTAAACAAGCTTAGTTGCTCCTTCCCCTTTCCCCACACAGTGACTCAGGCATTTGGGCTGAGATGGTGAAACATTCTGAGAAGGGCATCTGGCCTTGGCTCTGAGAGCCTGTCCCCCGATAACAGCTGGGTGCATAAGTCATGTTCTAAAATGGATTTGATGGCAACTTCAGCCACTTAGATTAGCTGGGATATCAGACAACTGTCATTTTTCTCCCAGTGCTGGGCAATGAAAATGTCACACAGACCCTTCGGAATAATACTGGTATTATTAAAATGCCTTTCTTATCACAGTGTTAGGCTGGCTGCAGGGCCTCTAATTGGTGTATCACTTCCACAGCAAATAACAAGACATGGCACTACATGCCAGTTTCCAGGCCATTCAGCAGCCACTCTCTGCTTTCCTTGACCTTCTTTCTCTCCCCAAAAAGTTGCCATGTATTAGCTTTGTAATATCTACATGTACACCAGCTTTCATACAGAAAGGCAGCACTAATTTACACTAATCATTTACCCCAAAAGAAGTGTTTGCAGCAACAGATAAACCATCAAATCAAACTCAAGACTTTGTTCATAATTAATCCCAAAAGGACTACTGATTAATTCAAAACATTCTTCCAGGTTTAATTAAAAGTAGTGGATTTTCTAAATAAAAGTAAAACAAATATTCCCACGGATATCTGAACCTAGGTCAAACACTAGAATACCTCCCAATGGGCAGCCGTATTGGTCTGAAGCAATAGAATAAAGTTGGAATCCAATGGCATCTTTAAGGCCAACAAAGTGTCACCTTTTGTGTGCTAAAAGCATACTTCATCAGACAATAGTATGAAACAGAATTAGCAGTCCTACATATATAGAAAGTTGGCAGTATTAATAAGCACAATAGTGAAAATGTTTTAACAACTTCAGGTCTGGTAATCATCGGTCTGGGTTCAAGAGGGGGGACAGCAAAGGCAATAAACATACCAGACTTGGATGTCTATGTCATTAGGTTTCTTAATTGTAAAAAGGTAAAGGTAGTCCTCTGTGTGAGCACTAGTAGTTTCCAATTCTGGGGTGATGTCGCATCAAGATGTTTTCACATAAGAAAAGCCATGCTGGATCAGGCCAATGGCCCATCCAGTCCAATACTCTGTGTCACACAGTGGCCAAAAACCCCCAAGTGCCATCAGGAAGTCCACCAGTGGGGCCAGGACTACTAGAAGCCCTCCCACTGTGCCCCACGCAAGCACCAAGAATACAGAGCATCACTGCCCCAGACAGAGAGTCCCAACAATACGCTGTGGCTAATAACAGACTTTTATACAGGGTGGTTTGCCATTGCCTTCCCCAGTCATCTACACTTTCCCCCCAGCAAGCTGGGTACTCATTTTACCTACCTTGGAAGGATGGAAGGCTTAGTCAACCTTGGGCCGGCTACCTGAACCCATCTTCCACCAATATCGAACTCAGATCATGAGCAGAGCTTGGACTGCAGTACTGCAGTTTACCACTCTGTGTCACATGTAAAGTAATAAATTTAGAGTCTGTTGTAATATTCCAGTGGTCTCCTCTAAAGCATGGATTTAAGCAACATTTTCTGTAGAATGAAGTTGAAGTCTATTCTGTTCAAATACTAATATAAAATACATTAGCATACAGTGGATGTATACCTTTCAAATATGGGTTAAATTAACAACATCCTCTTCTAAGAGTAGTTCTCTCAGAGAGATTTCCACTTTTATATATTGCATAATATCACAAACATTATTGTGATACATTATTTCAAAAAAGAAATACAATGGATGTATAGCTCTACTTGATGAGAATGGGCTTAGCATACGTAATGAGATAAGAAACCAATACCCCTATTGAGTCCCAGGGATGTGTTTGTTCCAGGTTTTGTAATAACTTGTAATTCAGCAATTTCCCTTTTCATTCTGTTCCTGAAGTTCCTTTGCAATAAAACAGCTACTCTGAGATCACCCACTGAATGCCCTGGAAGGCTGGAGTGTTCTCTTACAGGTTTGCCCAACCCCAAAGAGGCTCCCAACTGAGACACCCTGACTGCAAAGTCCATAGGTACCCAGTTTGAGGACCCCCTATTGCTGATATCTCAGGGTGCTTGCCAACTCAAAATCCCTTCAACCCATGCTTTTCCTACCTTCCCAGTTAGGGCCTATCCAGCTTTGCCAGGCCTATTTATCCCTCACCCCTTCTGACCATGTGGAGCAGGTAAAAAAAGGCTTCCCTCACTGACAATCTGAGTGAGGCCCAAAAAAATCCTGCTCAGCCCCTAAATCAGTGACTAGCTGATCCCACATGGTCTAAAAGAGGATGAATGGGTCGGGAGCTTGCGCTGCGCCAAACTGATGCTAAAGGGGTAGCTGACGCCAGACCTGGCTGACGAGTCAACATCTCATTGGCCAGCACTCCCGTGCTGAGCCCCAATTGGTTTTCCCCAGCCTTGTGCTTCCTTTGAGGAGATCGGGGGGCTGGCAAATGCCGCTGCCTGCTTCAGAAGAGGCAGCCGTCATGTTACAATGGACAGCAATATCTATGCCTTAGAAGGACTGGATGTGGGATAATATCTTCAGACCAGGCCTTTGTCTACCAGGCTTATGGAATGTGGATGTTAAAAGAATAGTTTTGTGATTGGTAAAGATATGGTGGGAAAGAGAGCCTATCAAGGAAAAAGAACGAGATCACTCACAAGAACATCTGCCAAATCAACCTCTTTTTCTAGAACTGTTGAACCTCTGGAATGTGAGCACATCTTACCACTCCTTAGCCTCGGGGCCCACAAAAGTACTGCTGAAGACACTCTGGGCTTTCTTACAGGTACATGTGTCAGAATATTAGGATCAGTCAATGGGTTTCCTTTCTATAGTTGGGACACTGTTGTTAAAAAAACTGTGGTTGGATGGCCCAGTCCACCTCCTTTTTGTAGTATACCCAATGGTGACACCTATTTGCAAAGGAAAAGGGTCAAAGTAATTACTGGGCAGCATTTCAAGCATGGGAGATTTATGAGGTCCACTCAATGTGATGATCTGAGATGGATCTCTGGATATTTTAAATTTTTAAAAAACATCTGTAGGGGAACTCATGGCAAGTTTGAAGTGAACTCTTCCTTCCTTACCTTAGTTTGACTCCCATCCCATCTACCGTTTGCCCCACAGTGCAAACGATAATAGATACTCATATTATGCTTGCATTCTCCTTTGCAAGCAGCAGCTCCAGCTAGTCTAATTGAGATAATGAGAACAGCACAGGAGAAAGCTAAACCTTCACTCTCTGTGCTATAACCCAGATCCCAATTGGGAACCCTTACAGCTGCTATTAAAACAATAGCAAGAAAGCTTTACACAGATCTTCCAAGTTGCATCACATTTGACCTATAAATATAGAGCAGCCAGGCCCACACATTTTCAGACTGATCTGGAAGCCACCTGTAACATAGGCCAGGACGAAGAACAGCCTAATACTTTGTCTGGTCTGCTTATGGACCAATTTGATACAGTTACTGTGATAGAGTTAGCAGGATCCTGGGATCTATGAAGGCCACCACTTGTGCATTAGATCAATACCCATCCTGGCTGCTAAAATCATGTAAGAACCACATTAATAAGCCCTGGGACACGTAAATCACCCACCAACTCATGGAATCTTCCCCTGGCCATATAAAAAGGTGGCTATCCAAACATTACTTTAAAAAAACCATACAAAAATCCATACACAAAAATGCTTCAGCAATTATTAACTTATCTCTGATTTGTCCTACCTAGGAAAAATGATCAGTAGAGCACTTCAACTCAAGATCTTGGACAACTCATGTGCTCTACAAGCTTTTCAATCTGGTTTCAGACTGAGCTATGGGACAGAGATGACCCTGGTAGTTTTAGTTCATGATCTCTGAATATAAACAAAGGCCATACTTCTTTGTTGGGTATATGTATAGCTTTTCCATAGTAGATCACATCATCCCATTGAGGCATTTAGAAGCAGAAAGATGGGGTGGGTGGGTTAGGGAGGTGCTTACGCAGAGTTAAGCAAAAAAGGAAAAAGCAAATAAAGCAGCCAACACATATGTATTAGCTTTAAAGTAATCTTTACTGATCTAGTGAGGAAAAGGGGTAATTTGGAAGTCTACAAAACAAGAAAGGATTAACATCCTATCTGACTTTATTAAAACAACATGTCTCTCTGAGGTCTAAAATTCATATGAAGAGGAGGACTAGAGAGTCAGAACAACGAGCCATAAAATTGTAACCCAATGCTTTCTCCCTAGCCCATCCCCAATATATTGATTACCCAATTAGAGCATTCCAATACTAGTTAATTATGCATATTGATACCTAGCTCCTGGTGGCAAAAGTGTGCAAAAGATATCATTGGCTGTAACCCTAAACTAAGCTAAGACATTGGCATTCATAAACAATTATCTCATGACTTTAGGAAGTGAAATTGCCAAAACCCAAGGAGGAAGGTGTTAGTAGTTTTAAACCTCCCCCCAGCAATTTAATTTTCCCCGTGTAATCTGCCTTGACTCAGTGAGAATGTAAATAAATAATGTAAATAAATAAATAATCTCTGAATATAAATATACATATAATATTTATTTTACGTTATCTATTGATCTAAGATGGTATTATGTAGAAGCAAATCTGTTTTGTAATAATATATTAAAATTAAAATCAGTAAGTACTGTTGTCTTGGCTTTTAAGCAGAACACACTGCAATTCATTTTTACAAGAAGATACCGGAACCACTTGTATTTAAATACTTTCTGCATTGTTCTTTATAATGCAAATACCAGAGAGTCTTCTGAATATCATAAATAAATTAATGCCCACCATAACCCTTGCAGCCCATCAGAATACTTATAGTCATAACTAATTAAGAGATACTGCCTAAAATAAGAACAAGATGATGGTTTCCTGCTGCTGGGTGCACATTGCAGTGGAATTTTTAAAAATGTTTATTTGCTCAGGAGATGATGGAGATCTTATGACAATGATCCATTATGGCACTGGTTCTCCTTTATCAAACAAGGAGGGCAAATGGAGATATTTGTTTCACACAGATGCTAGAGTGGGAGTCAGTTCATTTCACTATGACTGATTTATATCTGTGGCCTGCAGAACAGATGTTACATTTGAAAGAGAGATATAGAGGGGAGGAAGGTATCAGGGTACATGAATGAAGGATAGCTACCGAGCCTCCTTATTTTCCCAGAACAATCTTCATTTTAAGTGCCATCTCCTTATCCTGATCATCCCACAAACTTCTTCATGATTATCTTCTGCTTGTCAAATCATTTATCAACTGAACAGACCATGAGAACTGCTAGGCTTCTGTAAGTTCTAAAAACAAAGCAAAACCCACAACTGGAGGAACAAAGAAACATCATTGTACACAACATTAAGATAGGTTTTTAATATGAATGGGAATCATCCCCACTGTCACACACTGAAAACTGAATGCATGTCACTGAAAGAGCATGAGCAAATATACATATAATATAGTGTAAGAGTCAGAAGTATTATATCAGCTCAGACAAGCTACCAGCTTAAATCCATGGAGTATGACTTTCTCACCTCCCTCCTACCATGGCAGCCCAGTGCTGTTCCAGGTGGTATGGGACTTCCAAGAATAGGATTTTTTTTGGGGGGGGGGGGGAAGGGGCGGTACAAGATTTCAGATTTTTGCAGGAAAAGGGAAATGACAAAGCTGTACTCTGTGGGCAGAATATTCAGGTGGGTATCTGTGTTGGTCTGAGGCAACAGAACAAAGTTAGAGTCCTAAGGCACCTTTAACACCAACAAAGTTTTATTCTGTGGGCAGAACCTACAGAAAACCTCTCCTGGATCTGAGTCACTGAGCTGAATCCAGGCTAAATTTCCCATTAGTCAAATAGAATTTTCTTGTCTCTTTCCTCCAGTGCAGCTCACTAACCATAGAGGACCCTGAGGAATGACATTACTAAGGTCTGAGGGAAGGGGAACTGATGGAAACTGGCAGTTAATTCTGGATCCAACTCAATGTGTCTTGGAATACTGACCGAGGCTGTTGTAATAGCTGTGCATGAAGCGATGAACACACACATGAAGATGCCTCATATAGAATCCGAATACTTGTTTAATAGGGTCATCAAGCTGCAGGTGGCGACTGGAGATCTCCTGGGATTACAAGTGAACTCCATCAATAGAAATAAGTTCATCTGGAGAAAATGGTCACTTTGGAAGGTTGGCATTATACCCCACTGAAGTCCTTCACTTTCCTCCTCAGGCTCCACGTCCAAATTCTCCAGGTATTTCGCAAATCGGAGCTGACAACCCTACTGATTAAACACACCTCTCAAGCTCTTGAAAACCACAGCACCATAGTTTTATGAATGAAAATTGGGGGTCCACCACTCTTACATATTAATCAACTTTCTTTTAAAATGTGAACTGTCTACCCACAGGGTATTTATTAATGAGTCACAATTCCAAGCATGCCTCCTAATCAAACAGCAATTCAAACAGAGACCTAAATGGCAGCCTCCTATAAGGCTGCTACTTTGAGAGCATGGGAGCACTCAAATAGTTCTTTCTTCGGACACACATGTGAAACACCAATATGTTCCAGAACACACTTTGGTAATTGGTGACATAAATGCTAAACATTATTTTGATCATTGTTTCATTGGGGTAACTAATATCATTGTCCTAAATATTTGGATATGTCCATTCAAGCACAAATTTATTCATTCAAGCACAAGTGAAGATTGGAAATTTTCATATATCTAACCTATATCTTGCCACAACTGTTTCCTGGCGGTTTTCTGAATTCAGCCACACGCTTCAAGCCATAATTTTAGATGATCAAGCATATGTTGAATAACAATCCTTTTTTTGGCCTAAAATTATCATGAGAAATTACCCCCTGTTCCTTCAGTGTGATTTATGAAGAAAGCAAAGTTGTTCTGATGGGACCTACACCTCTTTCCTTAATTATTCTTGACATTGTGCTTATACCAAATTGCTGTTTTCTTGAGAATGACCAGTAATTAACTTCTAAAAAGTTCCCTCTAAGGGAACATTAGGAATAACAAATTTAATCTCAGGAATGAGCAAGAAAAACTGTTCTCTATATTTGTTTCCTATTCCCTTCCATGAAAAGAAACACGTATCTCTTCTTTACCTTTCTTAATTTTAGAATATAATCTGGGCTAAAACCAAGATTCCAGTAGGGAACTTTCCCCTCCCTTTCTTCTATTAAGCCACTTCGCAATTGTTTCAAGATTTCTGTCTTCCAACAGACCATAAAGATAGCATGATTAAAACAAAATGTACTTTCTTTAGGAGACTATGATACTCATCAGCAGTGGCCAATTAGCAAGAAGATGTTTGGCAAAATTCCCAAAAAACTATTAAAAGTAAATTAATTTAAAAACAAACTCTCTGCAGATGGTGTCTCTAAACTGTAAAAACAACTCTGATTCCATCAGGACACTTCAGTCTATTAATCAGAGGGTCACAGTGGTTTTCAGGCATCAGGTGAAATGGCAGCCTGCAGTATTTTGAATCACTATTTACAAAAGGTGGAATTCCCTAACGACACCTGCCATGCACGCTTAAAGAGAGTTACATCCAAGGCCTTTTTTTGTAGAAGACCACCAGCAGGAACTTATTGGCATATTAGACCACACCCCCTGCTGCCAAGCTAGCTGGAACTGCATTCCTGTGTGTTCCTGCTCAAAAAAAGCCCTGGTTACACCCTTCTAAACCAATGGATAAGGTTGCACTGTTAGATGCTCAGGTACTAAGAGCAGAAACCTCCATACATATCTAAGTAAGTTTTTACATGTATCTTTGATAGATCCCAAGGACTCTGTATTACATTTGTCACTAGTGGGACATGAACAAAGCCTATAGGTTCAGGATGAATCAGAATATTGCCAGCCAGAACTGTCTGAGGGAAAGTAACGAAGAAAGAAAGAATGTCAGCACTTCTTTTACTCTCTCTTATTAGCTGATTCTAAGACATCATTATATCACGGCCAAAAAAAATCTGTATTATGCTCAGTTTGATTGGTTTAAGTATTTAAGTATTGATCTGACCACATCACTTTGTACTACTTTGCTCTGTGTCAGCTGGTTTGTACCTAACTGAAACAGCGGGAAATAGCAGCTTCGGCACATGACTGCTACTGGGGAAATGCTGCAGGTGGGAAGAGTTGAAAACATGCTTTCTGAGCGCTGCTACTCAGCTCAGTTCATGATCCTGAATTTCTGACCAGGCCTTTCTTTCTTACTAGTTACCCTTCTCCGGGATGACATCCTGTTGGGATTGGTAGGAACTGTAGAGTTCTTAGCCTTCTGGTTCATTTTTGGAAGTCTTAGAAGCTACAGTTCATGTAGTTATTTGGGGCTTTGAAGTTGGTCAGAACCGGTTTGAGTCATGACTGATTCAATTTTTGCAAATAAGGAGTTCAAAATTGAATTTACCTTGTTTGTAATACCTGTTTTCTCTCATACCAAGTATTTTGTACAGTTGTACAGTTGTAGTGATGATTTGTATGCAGTTTAAATTAGCAACATATCAAGTAGTTTTAGGGTGCACATTGCTGAATGAAGGAATTTGCATTCATGCTAATTAATCATTCTAAATTGGATTGTATGTTCTTGTTAGGGTTGCAAGGTCAGTCAGATCAGTGGAAGGGAGAGAGGACTTACCATTCTGGGAGGGAGAAGTAGGAAATAAACAAACATGCTTATGTCACCATGAAGTGACATAGGCATGTTGGTGATTTGGTGGTGGAGATGCTCTGGTTTTGGGCAGGACCAGATCTACATGTTTTTTGAGGGGGAGCAAAATTAAAAAATGACGCTCCCTTGTGGGCCCATTCTGTCTTATGGGCCCATAGAATAGAATGGACTTCATACCCAATTTGGTGCCCCCTCTCTGGCAGCGCCTGGGGCAAGTGCCCCCTCTGCCCCTCCCTAGATCTGGCCGGTTTGGGGGCAAAACTCTATGGTTTGAAGCTAACTATCATAGATTTTTGCCCAAAACCCAGAGTGTCACCCCTGATGTCACCAACATGCTTATGTCACTTCCTGGTTAAATAGGCAGATCTCTGTTGTCTGGAGATCAACTGTAATAGCAGGAGATCTCCAGGCTCCACTTGGAGGTTAGCAATCCTACTCTTTGTTATAAAGGAAAGGTGTATTTTGGCAATGAAACAGTTACAGACAGATTTTTTTAAAGGAAGTTGGGAATTTAGAGGCACTAGTCATTCATAGTGATAGATCATTGTAATATTATAACTATAATTATCTAGAAATTACCTAGAAAAGCCCTCTGGTGGTACGAGAGAAAAATAGCACCCACAGGAAGCTAAGGCAAGGAAAATATTGCCAATGGAGGAGGAACTTTTAAATGTGCACCCTCCTTGTTCACATGGCATGCAAACACACTTGACCATAATTTTTACAAAAAGATCACATTAAACCAGATTTGGGAAAGATCCGAGCAAAACAGAAGGAACCTGGAATAATTGGGGATGACATCATTTGGAAGCTCCAAAAAATTCACTCCACTTGGGATGCCAAAAAGGAGCAATATTTCGATGTGGAGACAACCACAGCATTACAATACACATGTGCAAAACATTTGAGGGGAAATGAACAATTTCCAAGAATTTTTGGATGCTGTTCACAATTAGTGACCAAATTACTATTTGAAAAGAGTGGTGTTTGCTCTGTTACTGGTTTTTGTTGACACATGTGGTTATCAAATGAATTCACCCTGCTCCCGGATTGCTGGGTTGCCTGTCATCTTCTCTGTGTGAAATGGCACAAAGCTGTTACAGGCATGCCGGGCTGACAACTTAACTAGACCAAAGAGAAAAAAATATACTAGATTCAAAGCACATATTACACAGAAATAAAAGAATGCTGGATAATGAAGGCTGTTCAGGGAGTGACAAGGAAGTCTGGTTGACATAACAGATTAGAATGGCTGGTGTTTTGAGGGAAGGTGTTTATTTATATCCTATCCTCCTTCAAGTGGCTCAGAAGCACAGCTCATTTGACTCTCACAATGACCCTATGACATAGCTGAGGTGTATGATCCAAATTATACACAGGGTAAACTGAGTAATTTACTGAATCCAAAAGTTCCTGTACTATGATCCAACATTCAACTACTATACTACACTGTCTCTTAGTGATGTGTCAGCCTCTAGGGAACAGAAAGGAGGATCTAGGGTGGTTCTGAGCAGGGTCTATTGCAGAAGTAAATATGGGGGAGGGGTGGCAAATAGAAAAGCTTTTGCAGAAAACAGCATATCAGAAAGGTCAACAGGACTGAGAGAAGGTGACTGCATGTTGTGTCAAAACAAATAAATGAGAAAGAGCAAAGGTAGCCTGCTTGTGGAAGCACAGGCTATAAATAAAAGGAAATTAAATAAATAAAATAGTAAAACTTTTAACTGGTAAGGAAAAGGGCTAGAAGTTGAGCACAGAGTGTATAAGGGATCCAGGTAATCATTTAATACAGGGCGATATGATTGAAATGAAGTAATGAAAGGAGACATACTGAAATGTTGACGTTCTAGCAAGAGGAAAAGCACACAAGGCAGCTGAAACACACTATATGAGAAGGAAATGGGAAGAGAGTACAGAGAGAAATTGGCAGCCATTGGTGATGCTAAGAAGAAATGCAGGGCATGATTTAATATTGTACTGTATTTCCCTTGCTTAGCATACAGTAAGAGAAAACCACAGGCAATCCAAGACCAGCACAAGATTCAGGATGGCTATGAACCCATCAAGCCCTTGGATATCCTTTTAAAGTATGTATTGTTATGTACACTATGAAACGAAACGCATGGCATGATCTAGCACTGATCACCCTGTGCATCTTCTACAGGTGGATAGTACTTCAATCTTTCTTACTTCAGTAGCTGAACACATTTTCCCATTACAATACAATAGATGTGATACAGTGAATGCAGACACCACTGCGAGAGAAATGCCAATCTAAAAGCTGCCTTGGGCCTGCATATATTTTACAGTTATTATTAATGGGATTTGGAAGTTTGGAAGACCAGGTAAAACAATCTTGGTATTTCTTTTCTGACCCTGTTTGTGCAGCTGCATGGGACGTGTTAGATTTTAATTGATGACCCTCCCCCCCCCTCCGTTTTAGAATGGTCTTTTCAATGAGGTTGTCTAGTGGCTTTGAATGGAGACAATGCAACTCCCTTGAGTCTTCATTAGCCTGAAATGAACAAAATATTCTAGAAACCACAACATTTCTGTCCTCTGATACCACCTTAACTGAAAGAATGTTGCAAAGTAGCATAACAGATGTCTGCCAAAGCAATAGGAATCCTCAACTATTTGTCAAAAAAAGAAAGAAACTTTCATGCCTTTATCTCTTTTCTTCGATGGGCTGAAAAAAGAACGAGGACAGCAGCATTTGCAAGAGGAAAAAATGTTCAAACTTGAGGAATTAGATTAATATTAAGACTGAGGGAAGAGGTTAAGGAGCAATTTTCTTCACAATCTTTCCAGTTATTTGCACTCCAACAAGTTTCTGGTTGTCTCAAAGACATCTGCTGGTGATATATTGCAACTTCAACTTCAGCTAAACAAATCAGCCCTGCTGCCTGAAGCCAATGCAGGGTTCTTGTGCTAGGGATCCACTGGGAATTCCTTGATGCAGGATGCAGTCTTCCTCACATAAATTACGACTCTTCGTACCATGAATGCTCTTGATCCCAGAGCATCACATTCATTTTAGCTGACAACCATTGGCTCAGCTGCTGTCGGGTGGCTCTTAAGGCATGTTCATAATCTGGCCTTCACCTGGTTTAGAAAACTTATTCCTTTGAAGGAAAAAAGTTGTCTTTGAGTAGAACAAAAAAGTTTAACAAACTCCCTCAGGGAAGTTTGACTGCAAAGGCCAGACTGATGAACAACAAAGAATGGAAGAGCAAGAACATGGTACCAGAGATGTGAAAAGATATATCTGTGAGGATATGCACTCTCCAAATAGATTTGTACAAGTTCAGTTTAAAATACAACTCTGACGAGCCAACATAACAAAGCTTTGGCATCCCCTAACATCCAACATTGCCTGCAGTCAAAAACATTTTCAGTGATGACAACTGGCTTGGGATGAAGTCTCCACTAGCACCTCTGGCTAGCTGACAAAGTTCTTATTTTCAGTCTTCTCAGTTTGCAGACCAGGTTTAAAGATAAGGATCAAGGTTTTTTTTAATCTTCCAAAAAAGAAAATCTTTCAGGATGAGGTCATGTATGGAAAAACAGTTAAGTTATTTTGCCTTTTGCACAAATATGAGATAGGGTTTTTATTTTTTAAAGTTAAAAAAATCCAAATTTGTTAGATGAGAAAACAAAGGTAGATGCAGTACATTTAACAATTAAACTGAACACTACCATTAACACTACCATTAGCCATGCATGCACATACATCCTTAGGACACAAAATCTTATTCATGTGAGATTAGTCTGATTCAAAAATCTACAGTCATACAACAAATTTGTAAAATGTAAAATATTACACAAGAACTACAAGCAATCTATATGCTCAGAATTGAAATGCAGAGTGTGAAACAGTCTATGCATCAATGAATCCAGAAGTTTGAGCAGAAATCTGAACAGACTGATTTGTTTTATGGAAAGTTTTGTGCTAGTATTGTTGTAAATGAAATCTGAAAACATGCTGTGAATTTATGCTAAAAACTACCACACATACTTTTTGAAGAAGAGGAGCACACTACAAGTGATGCAGTTGTGCTTGATGCATATTATAATTGGATATTTTCTCTGCAAAATGGATTATGGTTTAAGATTTCCAGAGACCTTGATATAGTGCAACAGGTGAAAGAACTGGAAGAAGCAGCACAGCATATCAAATTCGCATTTGAAGGAGATAAGAAAGAAAAAAGGTTGCATGCTCAATCTTGAATACTATTTATCACAGGGAGTTCTTCCACAAATAACACCAAACAAGAGTTGTATGTTAATGGATGCTAATCTCTCTCTCTCTCTCAGGTCTAATTTTGGACAGGAGCTCACAGGAGTAGAGCTCTGGAACCTCTAAATTTTATTGTGCTCTTTCTTTCTTACCCCCCCCCCCCAAAAAAAAATTGCTTCTGGGCTCCATTGTTCAAACCCCCTGAACATTTTGCTGAACTTTAAGATTTGACAAACTTTCTAATATTCCTCCCCCCCCCCGCCCCAAAAAATGGGAAAATAACCAAAACATATAAAGCAGGCAGATGGAAATCTTCATCATGCCACTGTGGCCACACAGGAGAAAGTACCGTAATTTAAAAAGTACAATGGAAATCAGGTTTTAGTATGACTATTATAATTCAAGAAGCATTTTAAGGTAGATGATGAGCTGATATAATGATGTCAGAGGTGATGTCAGGGGTGATTCAGTGATGTTAGGGTGATTCTGGTGATGTCAGGGGTATAGAGCATGTGCTAACAAGCTCTGGCACCTCTTTTTCTATGAAATGGCTGCTGTATGTATACACACACACACACACACACACAGACAAGAATTTCATTAAATTACAAGGCAATCCTAGACAGAGTTACATTATTTTTAAATCCGTTAAAGTCAATAAGCTGAGAAGGGTATAACTGCGCAGTACTAGATCCAGGTGGGCAACTGTGTTGGTCTGAAGCAATAGAACAAAGTTAGAGTCCAGTGGTATCTTTAAGACCAACAACCTTTTAGTCAAGGTATGAGCTTTTGTGTGCACACACACTTCCTCAGATGCACAGAAATGTAAGATAATCATTCAAACTTATACATGAGGCTGAACAGCAAATTAGCATGTAACATGATGAAGATACTTTAAGATATGCAGAGACATTTAAATGTTCTGGGAGGTTGAAGTGTTCTCCTACAGGTTTCTCCGTCTTGTGATTCTTAATGTTGGATTTGTGCCCATTTATCTTTTGGCAATGCCCTATGTAGACAACCGAAGGGCATTGTTGGAATTTAATGGCATATATACAATGTTAGAAGAAGAAAAAGTGAACAAACAAAAGATGGTGTAGTTCATATTGTTAGGTCCAGTGACTGTGTTGTCTGAGTGGATGTGGCAGCAAAGATGGCATTAAGTGGGTGACTTCAAAGTAGCTGTTTTATTGCAAAGGAACTTTAGAAACAGAATGGAAAGGGAAATTGCTGAATTACAAGTTGAATACAACATTTGGAACGAATACCCCCCAGGACTTAACAGGGTTATTCGGTTTCTTATCTCATTACATATGCTAAACTCATTCTCACCAAGAAGACTATACACATCCTCTGTATTTTAATGCATTTCTTTTTTGGAACACTATACTTGAATAGTCTCTGCAATGCAATACAATATAGAAATAGATTTCTCTGACATAAGGAACAATATATTGGTATAGTATTTAGGACAATATATTGGTATAGTGATTATAATGTAATGCAATGAAAATTGAAATATATTTTCCCCACCCCAATAAAAGAAATGCTGTTTGTTAGCTTCATGCTTGAGAAGAGACGAATGGAGCATTGCAACAGAGTCTCAGTTAACTTCCCACAGTTAGAAAGGATTTTTACACATTTATCTCCTATTTTGACATATGTATTTTTTTCATTGATGTTCCCCTTAAATCCAAACAACTGTTGACCTTATAAACTTTGCTCATTATTCCTATTTTGTCTCCACATCTCTTAAAATATATTAATCATGTTGCATATTAATTTTCAGCCTCTGTCTATAAGTCTGAATGGTTATCTTCCATTTCTAAGCATCTGAGGAAGTGTGCATGCACATGAAAGCTCACATCTTGAATAAAACTTTGTTGGTCTTAAAGGTGCCACTGGGCTCTAACTTTGTTCTTCTGCTCAGCACTGTACTGTTAGCAAGTGAAAAAAAAATAAAACTTCAATTCCAAGCATATTAGCTTGGTCATTCCATTTAAAACAATGCATTATTAATGCTGAGTAAATATAAATTGGATTTCTTCTGCATGGTGCTATTTCTTTCTTTTTTCTTTTTTGCATTAAATGGAGATTCTGGTAGCCTTCATTCACTCCTTCTTTGCAAAATCTTGCAGAAAAAAATTGGGCAATTGTAGTAGTGAAGCTTACCAGTCAGTAATTGTGAAATCAAAATGAGATTTCTTGCAAGAGCTATAACATGGCAAAAGCTGCTAAACCCATTAAATCCAACTTAGAAAGGCTAGACTTGGGATTTCCAAATGGAGATGTGTTTTATTCCTTAAAAATTGTTCCAGTAGTCTAATAGTGTGGATTAAATGAGTTATTATCTATTTATTCACATTTTTTAAGCATGGGCAAACTAGTCTTCATTGCAGAAGGATTTCAGCATTTCCTACCATATTCTTCACACAATCCACTGAAAAATTACAGAAAATACAAAATGTAAGGTTATTTTTTATTTATACATAATACTTTTGTGACACTTTGTTACAACAAGAAAGCATGATTACTGATAATACAATGTCATACTGAAGAGCTATAGGTGGATTGTGGAATCTGTACACTTTCATAACTGTGTTTTCAATTAGAAACTGAAGATGTGTATGCTGGGAATATAAGCATTGCATGTGCTATATGTGTTGTTTCAGGACAATAAAAAATATAAAGCACGAAGAAGAAGCTAGATTCTGAAAAATTAACAAAATTTATTTTGAAATAAGAAGAGCTTCACCTTAGAGAGATGACATTAGTTGAAACACAGAGTTAAAGTATTCAGAACAAGCATCTGAGTGAAATTTAAGAATGAGAGAGGATGCAGGCAGAAATTAACAATGAACAGAGAAGCATGAAAATTCACATATGCATTATACATTTATAATACTGCCCTCCAATCACAATTGGCACTTTCATTTCCTGTGATATCCCACATATCCCTGTTCAACCATAACAAAAGCCTTAGGAGATCATCCAAACATGGCTTTGCAAATAGATCTATGGGTCCTGAAATATCTTCTACATGGGTGTTCTTATTTTATATTCATACAACAGCTATTTCCATAAAGAAACAGAATTTTACAAACATATGAGCATGTAAATGGTATTAAATAATGACCTTTTAAATATCATAGTGGATGGTATATTACCGTGTTACTCTGACAAGATGGCTGTGTGTCAGCTTTCAACTCACTCTCCTTCAGAGGTGGTGGGGTGGTCTTTGTGACAGTCAGCACTGACTATGAGTTTGATAGATATCCCACCTATCTGGCCTCCTGAAGCATACCATAGGCCCAAAGAGCCTTTTTGGGAATATACAAATAGACTTCTCCAAGTAGTAGAGCAATGCTTTCCTGGAGAATCTTCTGTCTCTAAGTGATGTTCACAGTGGGTTTCCCAAAATTCCTACCATATCAGCACCTGCCTCTTCCCACTAGCAAGCTGTTTCAAATCTGTGCAGTATTTATGGTTGGAATATTTTCATTACTCTGCAAAACCCTGGATGAACATGACCCAAACAAGCTTTTACTGGATTAATTACCAATCCTATTATAGAAGAAAACTAACTAAACTTTTTCAGCAGGGCATGCTAGATATGTAGCTATCTAACCAAAGCTGAACACTTTTAAAGAGGGGTTCTGAGAAGTTTGTAGTAAACACATTCTTTTCAACAGCCACAATCACTCATGAGCCTCAGATCTCTTTTCCACCATTCATCTCAAAGAGCTTTGCATCTGTGTAGTAACTATGGTGGTACAGCGTCATTGCTATCTGCTATTATGAACGTAGCCTGACTACTTAAATGCTCTAGGAGAATAGTAGTCAAGGCTGGGTGACCTATCTCAGCCTATATAATAGGGTTCTTGCAAAGATAAAATGGAGGAGAGGAGAATGATGTAAGCCATTTTGGGTCTCTGTTGGGGAGAAAGATGGGATATAAATGAAGTTAATAAATAAATAGAGCCTCTGACAGGTGGATTATATATACTGCATCATATAACAAGAATGTTAACTGTACTTCAAGATCTTTGCATATTTATTTGCCTATAAGTCTGTGAAATAAACAATAAGTGTCACACTGCATTTATCCTAAATGTTTTTTTAAAAAAATCTGCAAACTGAGAGTTATAAATATGTTTTAAGATTATGTCAGCTTTGGTTTGCTTTATATCTTCTCATGGAATTTCAAAGCACCACTCTCTCCTAGAGGAAAAAATGTAAAGCTTTTTTTGACAGAATGGGAGCATGATAGATCTGCTTCAAGGCGAATCCTCAGTTTATGTGTCTGCATAATATATTCATTACTTTATAGTTTTAAAGTCCCAAAAGTAGCATCACAAATCCAGTTAATGCTGCTTAGTGCTGTATTATGTGTCATTCAATAGTTAGCTACACAGATTTGTAAAGACTAAACCAGTTCATATGTAAATAACATGCAAATGATGAGCAGCAGCAGCTTCAGGGAATATCATTTTAAAGATCAGAGGGAGTCCCTTTCTGCTTGGCATTATGGCATTGGGACAGGAAGGGCTCTTGCTCCCCCCAACACCATTTTGAGAAGTTGAAATAGCCCCCTTAGGGAGTTATTTACATAACTTTAGGTTGCTAGCTTTAGATTTGGAAATTCTTTGTGATTTGGGAGTGGAGCCTTGAGAGGGGTTTAAGAACATAAGAAGAGCCCTGATGGATCAGAACAGCAGTCCATCTACTCCAGCTTCCTGTCTCACACAGTTCCTCTGGACAGCCAACAACAGAACACAGAACCAAGGCCTTCCGCTGATGTTGCCTCTTGGCTCTGGGATTCAGAGGCTTAGTGCCTCTGGATGTGAAGGTTATAATGCCAAAGTCCATCTGCCAAAGCAGCCACTTTCATCAGGAGAACTGATCTTTGTATTCAGGACATCAATTATAATTCTGGGAAATCTTCAGGGCCCACCAAATGGCAACCAAAATGAGACTCATGGATGGAGGTGGTAGACAAGAGAAGCAATGCCTCCATGTAAAACAAGCAATACTATTAAAGAAATAATTACCAATAAAAACCACTTAGAAAATTACCTTAAATTCCTTAATAGTATATAACAAAGCATACACTTATAAAGGACAAAACAAATTATTACATTTAAATAGGAAGAGGAGCAATTCCCAAAACCTCACAGTTCAACAGGCAAGTTCATTTTTCTTTCTTTTTTAGGTTGACTGTCCACTCCTCCTGTAGTGTAGATATGAAAGGATGGACCTCAGGATGCAAGGAGAATAGCAAACTACAATCCGAGAGATTCTTTGTTCTGCAGTGATATTTTAATCCTTTTACAAGCTGAACGGGCTCTCCGAGGACTTTTTCCAAGCTTCATTATATGACAAGTGCTTTTTCCAAGCTTCATTACATGACAAGGCACTTCCAACCGGTCCAGTACTTCACATTTTTACACTTCCCAAAAAGATTTAAACACAGCCAGAATTGTGTGTATGGAGGAGTAAAATATGACTTCTCCTCCTTGGTCCTCTTCTAATTTGTTTTTATATATTGAAAGCATACATCCTGATGCCTTACAAAGTCTGAAGTAGCTAGCCTAGCAGCAAATAAAGTATAGTAAGTAACCAAATGATTACATATTATACTTTCCACATAGCGCAATCCTACCCTTTCTACTCCTAAAAGTTTGTTGATTTGGATGGACTTAGAAAGGTATAACTTTATGATTGAACTGTACATCATACCATCTTTAAAATATCACAACACAAATGCCCAGTCAAACAACCATAGTCATTCAGAACCAGAAATCAAAGTCTTTAGCAGTCTTAGCTGAGAAAGGCCTTTTGAAATCGTACTCCCTTACACCACCTATGAAAGAAATACACAATTCATTATATAATAAAAGCCCTTTCGTAGTGGCAAAATGGACCATCCTGATTGGTTGGGACTTGTTCCATCAACTTTTGGCCAGTCAAACCATCTATCAAGAGTACTTGCATGCCATTGGTTGAGTCCACTCCTCTCTCCCACCTGAGTGGCTGTTGCCTTCCAGCTAAGCTGATTCTGTCAGTAAATGGCAACCAGCCTTGGTTCTGGCAGTTTCTGGCTCTCCCTACTTTCCCATTGGTTGAGCTGCCAGTCACATTACTTTGCAGAGGAGAGAAACAAAGTTTTCCCTCAATTGGCTGAGAGAGGGAGGAGGAGGGAAAGAGCCAGAGAAAGCCTTGCCTTGATTGGCTGAGGGAAGAAGAAGAAGATATTGGATTTATATCCCGCCCTCCACTCCGAAGAGTCTCAGAGCGGCTCACAATCTCCTTTACCTTCCTCCCTCACAACAGACACCCTGTGAGGTGGGTGGGACTGGAGAGGGCTCTCACAGCAGCTGCCCTTTCAAGGACAACCTCTGCCAGAGCTATGGCTGACCCAAGGCCATGCTAGCAGGTGCAAGTGGAGGAGTGGGGAATCAAACCTGGTTCTCCCAGATAAGAGTCCACACACTGAACCACTACACCAAACTGGCACTCCCTTTCATAGTGGAGAAGAGAAAGCCTTCCCTTGAATGGCTGAGAGCTCCTCCCTATTCTCCTCTGGAAGGGAAACAGCCAGAGACAAGGGGGGAGACCAGCAGCAGACCAGATACAGAGAGAGAGTTAGGAAGGGAAAGTGAGAAGTGGAGAGAGATTGAAGTTCTGTGCTTAAGACTGACAATGTTATCAGAGAGAGTGTGTTGGTCTAAAAGCTATCATTAAAGGCCTCTGAGGAATAACTAATTGCAGTCAGTCCTGACTAGGGCTGCCCATTCAAGGTTGGTGGAAAATTCCTGGAGATTTTTTTGTGGACTTTGAGGAGGGCATAGGAGTTCAGAGTGGGGTCTGCCAGACCCAGGTTCTTGCTGTGGAAGCTGGCTGGGTGATTTTGGACCAGTCACACATTTTCACCCCTAACCTAACTCACATGGTGATTTGGGAGTGAAGCCTTGAGAGGGGAGGGTTTAAGAGCATAAGAAGAGGCCCTGCAAATCAAAGGGAGGAAGGAGAATGATGTAAGCTACTTTGATCCTCCCACACACACTGTGGAGAAAGACTGTCCTTTTCCTACACAGAGGCTACAGGGAGGTGGAAGAAGAAGACGACTGCAGATTTATACCCTGCCCTTCTCTCTGAATCAGAGTCTCTGAGTAGTTTACAATCTCCTTTATCTTCTTCCTCCAAAACAAACCACCCTGTGACATAGGTGGGGCTGAGAGAGCTCTCCCAGAAGCTGCCCTTTCAAGGACAACTCTGGGAGAGCTATGACTAACCCAAGGCCATTCCAGCAGCTGCAAGTGGAGGAGTGGGGAATCAAACCCGGTTCTCCCAGACAACCGTCCACACACTTAACCACTACACCAGACTGGAAAGAGATAGAAAGCTGAAGTCAGAGGAGCAGATAAAGGGAAAAAGATAGGGTTGCCAATCCAGGTTAGGAAATTCCTGGAGATTTAAAGGGTGGAGCCTGGAGAGGGTGGGGTTTGAGGAGGGGTGGGAGCTCAGATGGGTATGCCATACTATGTACCCTCCAACCCAGCCATTTCCTCCTGGGGAACCATTGTTGATAACCTCCAGGTGAGGGCTGGAAAACACTCAGAACTGCAACTGCTCTCCAGATGGCAGAGATCAGCTCCCCTTGTGGTGGTAGAGGAGTGAATGTCTTCACTTGGGTGGGTGGAAAGACAGCAAGCGTGGGGGGCACTTACCCAAAGCCTCTTTCTAGAGCTCAGTGTATTTTTCTCCAAAAACTGGCCTCATTCCTAGTTTTACATAATTGCCTAATTTTATAACATTTACTCTTCTAGAAGAAGAGTAGTCCACTACTCTCTAAAAACTAAACTTTTTTTTCCCCTGGGAGGCTGTACTGTTGTTTTTAAACATTGCTGTATACTGCCCTAAACTGATTTAAACTCTGGTCTGTCTCCATCACAACTCAACCCATGCATATTTATTTTACACATTTCTATAAAAATCTTAGTAAAGAATTATAGCTAGAAGAGTCTGTAAAAAAGTGAATCAATCTGTATCCCATCTGCATAAGAGTGTGTTAATGAAACACAGGGACAATATCTTTATCTTTGGCATCTCAGTAGATTTATTAAGGCAGAAATCTTCAAAGTGGGAAATTTGCAGCCTGAATCTGAGGAATACAGATAAAGATGTAAGGAGATTATATGGAAGCAACATTTTTTTAAAAAACAATTGGTTAACTAAAACCCACATTGGAAATTCTTTTGTTATGTTTTCATGCCACAAAAACAAAACAAAAATCCCTCTAGTAAATTTTGTCATAAATTCAACTAATGTCTATCTTATTAAGTTTGCCATGTATAGGGCTAAAATGAACCCAGACTGAGGGGTTCACATGTGCATTTACATGGTGGAATTAGCAAGTCATGAGTATGAATACACGAATGCACTCTGAGATGTTAATAATGAGGAACACTGGACATATAATGCAAAACCCCCTTCATTTTACAGAGTACTTGAATCAAATTCAGCTTTTGAGAGATACACACATATATACACATCTAGTATCTAAGTGAAAAAGTGAATTCCTCTTTAAATTGAGCAGAAAGTAATTTCTCTCCATGAAGCAATAAACTACCAGGAGGATTTGGGCAGGAAGCCAAATTTGTTCCTGAACGTAAAATCCCAAAGGGCCTTTAGGTCACTAGTGAAACGCCCTGGAAAATTTAATTAAAGTGGGTTCCAGGAAGAATGACGGGGCTGATAGAGGTAACCACCACTAAATATGAGAGAGAATTCATATGTAAACGCCTTACAAGCATGACATGCCAGAATCTGGAATGTATGCCGCATATTGCAAATGACCTTACTATGATACACATAATAAAGTAGTCAGGATGACAACCGTCACCTTTTCTAGCAATACTTGATTTTGCTGGGTAAAACATTTCCTGTCTTTTCTCAATAGAAACATTAGCATTGTTGTTTGTATAAACACATAAATGGGCTTAAAGTTCTACAGTTTACAAATGACTGGAATTTTATCTAAGGATGTTTGCAAAGGATCAGTCTATACTGTAAGAAACTTGCTGTTATTACTCATCTGTTGCACAGGATGGGATCACTTAAAAGTTACCTCCTTTTTCAGGGATATCAAATTTTCCTTGTATGTCATTGCTGGAAAAATTAAATTATTTCCTCAGCAAAAGAGGTTACTGCAATTAGGAATATGATTATCCATATTTGGTAGAGCCCATGACTTCACTGATTTATGCCCATTTTACAGAGGATGATTCATAACTGAAAGATTTTCTTGGACAAAACACTGAGACTGTGGTTGGGGTCTCCTAAATCCAAGACCATTTATACAGTATCTTAAGACATGAACAAAATTCACAAGAAATAAACCACACATGTGGCTAATATAAAATACTTTATGCTTTCTTAAAGATTCAGTTTTTGAAGTCATAAAACCCTCACTCTAGATTCCTCTTTCTAGTGTGGGAAAACCTACATTCTTATTCCTGAGAATTGTAGGGAAGCAAATATGTTTAAATTACACCCAAAGCCACAAGTAATCACTCCCCAACACAAAAAGATTTTTTTACAAATATGAATTCCAACTTCATTTATTTTTGAACACAATTTCCCCAAATTTCAGAATGACTTTATTCATTATTTCAGTCTCATAGGTATAAGCAAGACTCCAAAGATATGGCTAATACACTCAGTTCTATGAATATATTGATTTGAAATGATGATCCCCACATAATATTGTGCTTTTATGTTTACCACAACAAGAAAAAAGCATAATTAGAAAGCATTGTCAGGAATAAAGGATGACCTTTCCACCCACTCCCATGCTGTGGCCCCTTTCTAAACTACGGATGTGAACCGGGGAGGGGGGTATTTTTTGGATCCAGATATCAGGTAGCCAAAACCCCCAAAATAAATATTCCTGATTTTTTAGGTTCCAAATACCACCCCCCCCCCCAATTCTGATATTGTTCTACTCCATTATTCTCTATAGGGAATCCTTCCCGAGGACTGGAGCAGCTGCTGTATGACCAAATTGCTCCAAAATTGCAGTGGGGCTGCCACTGCCTGTCCATTAAGTAATTGCCAGATTTCAAATTAATTGGAAATTACAAGAGGTACAATTTTATGGGGACCTGAACAAGCCATTTCCTAGCCATTCTACAGTGTTTGCTATGGGAGGAGGGGATTCCCTGCTTTTTCTAGGCAAAGAATAGTCAGAGGAGCAAGCAAAGCTGAAATCAGACAGAATTAACAAGCCCAAAGAACCAAAGCAGAACCAGAAAGGCCCATCAGAGGTGTGGGACAATATGGAAGCCTAACACAACAAATGTATAAGCTGAGAATCCACCCCTATGCTAAACCAGAGAATCACCCACACTAACAAATAAGAATTCTCTTGCAAGCCAAACAAATGTAAAATTAGAGAATCCTTGTCAATGTACAACCCAAGAATTAAAGACAATGTCACACATGAGAATCTACTACAAACTACAAACCCAACACAAACCAATTTGTGCAAAGAATACAATCTTGCAAGATCTACAAAAACAATTTAGAAGGACAAAAAAGTGAAACCAAAACTGCAACCCAATACAAAACCCAGAAAGATATACACATAGGAAAAAAGGAGGGGGCGGGGAAACATCAACCCAGGAACTTTCAAACAGTGGCTCCCAATATGCACAGCTAAACTCATATATCCTTAAGATTTTTTGGGACCCATTTCCCTGTATCCCAGAAAATCGCAGATGCCATCCAAATAGCAATACCAATAAGGTCTTTTTCTGATATATATTTGCACAGGATATATCTGGCTACATATCCCTGCTGTTGTCATGTATTCCTGCTTTTTTTTAAAAAAATAAACAAATCACATGGAAGTGCCTATGTTTGAATATCCACATTGTGTGGGTCATGGCCCTTGCTTTCTTATGTATTATAGTCAATATCATAAAGGTACTTTATGCACTATTGTTTTAATGCACGGAAGGAAGTTTCTGGATGTAGCAGTGCAGATTTTGTATCTTTGTGACCCAGCAAAACTGTCAGAAACCTGCCTTGTATAATCTGTAATGGATGAACACTATCCCATAATTCAATTGTCAAATTTACCGCAATAGATTTTAATCATGCAGACCACTAGTTAGAGCAAATTTACATGACTGAATTATTAATCTGAGCATCTCATACCTGGTCCTCTCTAAGACTACATGCTCATTTTTGCATTGTTTCTTTAGTAATGAGTACAGAACACAGAGAGTGTTATCAGCAAATCCATAAATTAGTCATGACAGTTTCAAGGTACCCACTCACCATACTTAACATTCCCCTGCAGTTTCCCTTGGGAGACTTCAATTATTATGTTTACTATTTTAAGCACAGAGAAATTATCTCTGCTGTTTTCTGGATAGCTCCGCAATAACTGTTGGTAAATGAATTTTAATGACAACATGTTTAATATAGTATATAAATCAGAAGTTGGAAGCGGCATTTGCTTTGAACAAATAAGCAGAGCATGATGTTACAGGAGCCTTGGGAGGTTGGCATCTGAGTGAACAGAAAATAATGAGGCATTACTGGTAGCATGTGAGAGATGAGCCTTGGCTGAGTTACAAACTATAAACTGCACCACACAGTTTATCTTCTAAAATGATCCAGAGCTCCAAGGAGGATTTGCTTTTTAACTATGCAAGCTATCACACAGAAAAAACATGCCACTGGCTCACTAGCAAAAATACTTGTGGCTCTGCTCCACTGGAATCTTATTTCAGGTTAGAATGCTTGAATGTCATTCTTGCATGCCAAATTTGTCTAGAGTAGCATTTGAACTATTGTCAGAAATATGAATGTACATGTATCATGCAGGCACCTTAAAACTGTCACTATTTTGCCTCTGTCTCACTATATCTCAGCTGCCTTTGTAGAAATGTAGGCAAAGTTTAAATGCAATATTCCAGAGGACAAAAGCATAATGTTCCATCCTGATACAAGTTCATAAAACATTTCTCATGGATTGCCAGCTCAGTGAATATCTACCAAGCTGAATACTGAGGAAAGTAATCTGCAACATGGTCCCTGTGGACACCATGGCACCACCAATGTGTTCCTTAGTGCCCACCTGCTTTTTCTTAACAACCCTTCCTCAAATAAAAAAAACAAAACACTGGATTCACTGGAGTAGGAAGTGCTCCAGAAGAGTCTAGAAAGCATCACCATTGTGTCTACAGGGAGCATCCTACAGCTACTCCCATCATAGAAGGAAGCTTGTTGGGAGACTGTGTAACATTTTGTGTAACCACCCAATATTTTGTGATTAGACTGAACCTTCATGGAAGCCAGTTTATTGTGACTCTCACTAATCGGTTCTCAAAATTCCAAAAGAGCACACCGTTTTAACAAGGCAAGGGATCCCTGACCCAGGTACACCACAGCATCCAACACTGTGGCTCAGATACATCCATAGTAAATATGGAGAACACCATAATACACATGTAAATAAAAGAAACCGGGCATGCAGAGTTTTCCACATTGTTATGTCTTGAAACATAGCTGATGTACCGCACGGTGATCGCTACAGAGGCGACCCCACGGGTCCCCGGATGTAGGTCGCCAGATGCCCCACCCATCAAGATCTGTGGCGGGAAGTTTGACTGACCAGGACTGGACTGGTCAGACTGGGGGGCAGTTCCGGGTAATGTATATAAGTGGGACCCCGCCTGCGTGTTGTCTCTCTTGTAATGTACCACTGAATAAAGCATGTTGCCTTCAACCCGTCTCACAACTCAGTACATTACACACATCCTTCTCCTTTCCTTCAGCTCCTTCTGGCCCTTGAGATGATCATTCCTGGAGCTGCAGGATTCATGCAGGGGAAGAGCCTTAAGAAGTGGCAAGGGGATGAAACTGAGCTGTGCTTGTAAAAGTTGCAGGATGAGCCATTTTACCTCTTTAACTTCCTCACATAACAACTGTCATCTGTTCCTCTGAACACTCCTATGACATTTCCAGGGGTAGGAAAGGGATGCAAAACCAGAGAGGAACACAGGAAAACAATGCATTCCATGCACAGAGTCATAGGCCACTGCCCAGGTATTTACTCTATTTATACCCCATTTTGGACCTGAGGTGGCTTACAACATTCGCCCTTTCTCTATTTTATCTTCACAACAGTTCTGTGAGGCAAGTTAGGCTGAGAGTATGTGATTGGCCCAAGGTCACCCAGCAAGCATCAATGGCAGTGTAGGGATTTGTATTGTGAGAAGGAGGAAGATGTGACTGGCCTAAGAACTATGTCTCTCAGATCCGAGTCTGACATTCTAACTACCACATCATAGTGTACCTCAGACTTTAGCTTCACAACAAATTTGACAAAGAAAATCTTAATGATACAGAGGAAGAAGATGCCTCATTAGGTTGAAGACTCTTACTCACCACCCGAACTGGCAGAGACTCAAAGTCAACCTAGCATCTCTTTAAGATAGTTAAGTACTGATGTCTGCATTGATTTGTGTGCTACTAGCAGAAAGTATCTACAGCTGCCTGCAATGAGTTGTGTGTGTATACAGTATTTATCACAGTGATGGTGGTGGGGCTGGTTGGTTATTTAATTAGTGGGCAAGGCACTTTGCAGATCTTCTGGTAGGTAGCCATGTTGGTCTGAAGTAGTAGACCAAAGTTTGAGTCCAGAGGCACCTTTAAGACTAACAAAGTTTTATTGAAGGGATAAGCTTTTGTATTACTTCTTCAGATGTACCTTGAATAAAAACTTCATTGGTCTTAAAGGTTCCACTGGACTCAGACTTTGTTCTTTTAATGTAATTAGCTGAGTCATGGCAATGGAAACAGCTCAGGTTGGTACTACTTTGATGGACCACCAAGAGCTGGGACAATGCCACTTCTGCAAGCACACAAAACAGAACCGTGAAGGAACTTTGTATTAATTTGCTGAATAAGTATTCAAACAAACTGATTGTGTATTGAAAAATTATTTATAGAAATTATATAACTGTAGAAAGGATCATAGACATTATAGGCAATGTTATGAACTCCCTGTATGAGCCCCATAGGTCTTTACAAACAGCAACCCAACACCTTTTGGTCTAACTCGTCTCAACGAGGGCCTGGCAGAATGAGTTCCCCCTAGAGATCTTGGCCCTGTGGGATCTATTTCAATTCTGCAGGGCCTGTAAACAGTGTGAGAGGACTACATTTGATTCTGCTTCCACAGATGTCATCTGCTAAACCACGACAGCCACAACCTCTCCCAGAATTGGCAAAGGCAAAAAAAAAAATTCTTTTTTTTAAAATCAAATTTATTGATAAGCTACTCCAAAAGCCTAAATAAACAGAACAGCAAGGTATGAATCTAAAAATAGCAGGGAGGTGTTCTGGTGCTGAGCCTAAATGTTCAAGGTGATTATCTACTGCCAGTTCCCATAATTCTCTCAAATCCCTTCACACTGGAAAGATTAAAAACAAACTTCAAAATAGGCCTATAATTATGAAACCTTTGGCTACTTCCTAAAGTCTCCACATTTAATTTTCGAGCTCATTTTACATTTCCAAAGTATAATCAACGTATACAACATTTTCAGCTGTTCCTTTTCTTATTTCAATGGTTTGTTTAGAGCAACATGTGTAACCAGGTTTCAGTTTTTAAAAGATTGCTAGTTTCTTCTCTCTCCCTGTATTATTGATGCATATTTTGGCATTAGCACTGCAAAAAGCAATCTTATGATTGTATATACATGGTCATATGTGAAGCTATAGCCAAAGGGGAAGCTAAATTTGCTCAGAAACACTGGCCCATTCCTCACTGACAGAGATCCCTCAGGTGGATGCACACTTTCTCTGTGTTCCACTCCATTCAAGGTCCTTGAAATACACACATTCCAAGCATCATCATGAGAGACATTTTGTTTGTAAATATATGAACAACCTCTCATCTGACTCAATGGCGCACTGAGAACATGGAAAAATTCCACAGCTTTTTTTATTGCTTAGAAGTAAAGAAACCTCAAGATAAGCATCACGTTACAAAATTTGACAGCAATTATAAAAATATATAAATGACAGCTCTCCTTTTTTCAGCGCCATACAGCTTGTTCCAGATAGAATCATCACACTCTCCCTAAGGGTTGCTAATTACTGTAATTTCACTTTATGTATTGTGCAACAACATGGAGACTTTGAGGTATTTGGGGAGAAATGTCTACTCAGTTTATTTTTAAACAAATGATATGCTTTTTAATTTAGAAAGGGTGTTTTTTAATGAACAAAGAATCTTATGTATTGCTCTGTTGAGTGCTGAAATAGTAGCAGTAGAAACCTGGAGATCTTGTTCAGATTATAAAACAAGCTACAGCAAAGATTATGTGTAAACTACACAAAAAGAATCACAATACAAAATCTGAAATAAACTGTTTTTGTAAACATCTCAACATGTTGTCTGTTCAGTCATAGTAAGAATGCGAAGAATGGGACAAGCAATGGCACCCTGAAAAAGCCCACAATATTAAGTGGTGCCTTGCTAGATGTCCAGGGGCCACCAGTAGAAATAACAAATCTTCATACCCATTGGGCACGATGCAGCCAAAGTCCCATCCAGACATTTGTCCCACCGATTTCAGCCAGAGAGTTAAAACATGTGCTTAACTTTTATCTCCTTGAAAGCAATAGGGCTTAATTAAATGTGGCTGGATTGCACACAATAAAAATCAGAGATCCACATGCAAGGAATATGAGCTGATACTGTATGTTCCCACTTTTATTTTGTAGTGAAACTGAAGAGCCCAACTGTCCCAGGCTTGCTTATTTGTTTATTTATTGAATTGATACCCCACCTTTACTCAGTCCTATTATGTTAAATGGGATTCTAATCTATTGTAGTGTTTATTGGGATTCTAATCTATTGTAATGTTTATTGTATGCATCATCTTGCCTTTGGTGCACTGTCTTGTATCTTTGTAAACCACTCTCTTAATTGCCTATGGTATGTCATGCTTTAGAGTCTAGACACTTTTCTCATTGCATTGTTTCCTAATTTTATAATCTTATTGTATTGTTGCTGGATGTCTTGTGCTGTCGGACTGAATTGTTTTCTGTATGTTATAACCCAGAGATGTCAAACATGCAGTTCAAGGGCCAGATCAGGCCCCCAGAGGGCTCCTATCAGACCTGTAAGCAAGTCTGCTGTCTTCTACCTTTCTCTTGCTTCCTTCCGCATAAGAGCTTGCTTTGCCAGGATTTCTCAGTTGCACAAAAGCTACAGAGCAAAACATCTATTTTCCCCATTGGCTGAGGATCTGGTCTTGGGGAGGGGAGGGAAGGATGAGCTTGCTTTGATACTGCACACAATATTGCAAGAGTACTATTTTTTTGTTTTAAGTATGTTTTATTTCAGTGTTTTTTTTAAAAAAATATCTTTAATTGTGTTTGTCTGTGTCCTTTATAAAGTTTCTATCTCCGCTACCTGGCATTACATTTTATGAAACACATGGCCTGGCCTAACAAGGTCTCATTTATGTCAGATCTGGCCCTCATAACAATGAGTTTGACACCCCTGTTACCTGCCTGGTGTCTCTGAGAAACACAAGCTATAAATGAACCCCCCCCCCCAAAAAAAAACCCCTTCAGGTAAACTTACATCAGATTGCTGCCTAACTATGCTAATAGATCTAGCAGGAGAGATAATGTGTGGGTCAAGATCCCCCCCTTTCCCCCAGCAGGGAACAAAGATTTGAAGGAACAGAATCCTAGAGGGTCTTCAGTAAGGATGTTCCTGGAGATCTCCAGAAAAAGCCTCTTTGAACTGGCATGACCAGGTCAGTGGGTAGAGAAAGAGATGTGATAAAAATCTTCTTGCAGCAGGAAGGATCGCTCTTTATCCTTTGGTGCTGCTAAGGCCATGAGAGCATGCAGAACTCTCTGCTGGGAAGGCAGCCAATGATGATGTGTTTGCCTAAAAAGCCAAAGAAAGCTTTCAAGGTTCCAGTAACTCTGTAGAGACCTAGAACTCCTAACCTAAAGAGCCTGTCCTATATTTTAATATTTCATAGGGCATTTATACAGAGAGGGGCAGATGATGAGTGTTCTACCCATTTCTTTTGGATTCTTTGCTCAAACTGGTGCTGTGCTAAAAGTATGCATGTGAATATCAAACACTTTATAACTTTTGATACTGGTAGTGGTATCACATAGACCTCCACCATCTCAGGCACACTATTTTAAAAAGAGCACTAGGGGAAAGATCTGCAGTTGACAAATAGCTATTCCTCCAGGGTACTCAAGACAGTTAACTGTCCCCATGGTGACCAGGTGCTGGGCAGCAAGAGACACAGAGGCAAGGCTTCAGAACTTGGAAGGGAAGCTAGGAGTCCTGATCCCCTCAGTGGTCAATTCTTTACAAAGGTCAGGTGATGCTGGCAGGCTTCCTGAGAGTGGAAGAAAAACCCAGGAAGGCAGGGAGGAATAGGGGCTGCAGATCAGAACACACCAGTTCCACCATACGCTGCTTTCTGCTCTTCACAAAAAACAGCTGAGCAGCAGGGAGCAGAAAACACAAGTTTAAATGGCTCCAAGCCATATAATCCCATGCTTTCTGCTTCTTGGAAAAGCTGCGGGGAGCAGAAGCAGGGCTTTAGATAACTCAAGGACCTATATGGACCAGTTTGGTTTGCAAATCAGTGTAGGTTTCTACTTCAGTTCATTGCTCAGCCATTAATCAAACTGCATTTTTGCCCATCCCTACATATGTTACTTTCCTTTCCACAAGAAATGATTCAGACAGAGTATGCTTCAAAGTTGTTCCTCCCCAATCCCCACACTGTGGGGAGATCTGAACATCTTTAGGCGTTCCCATAATTTAAACCCCTTTAAAGAAGTGTACATATTCCAGGGTCAGTGGATACTGCACATTCAATTCAATTGCAAGATCTCTCAGATCATGAAGTAAAAAATAAGAACAGGAAAGTGAGCTTGAGGCTTACTTCAGTCTCTAACAGGAAGAACAATGTATGACAGAGGGGGGTGGAACTTTGGACTTTCCTTCATACTACTATGAAGTTTCTTGCTCCTTGTCTAGTTTTCCTCCATCAGACTGGTAACTGAGGCTGTTGTGCCCTCCAGAACCCCTTTTCCCCTGGCTTTGGCACAGGTCTCAGAATATAAAGGTGAGTTCACAGCACCCCTGGGCCAGAACCCAGGTGCCATCTGGAGGTCCACCAGTGGGGCCAGAACTCCGATAGCCCTCTCACTGTTGCCTCCTAAGCACCAAGAACAATTGCTTATATCAAACAAATCTTCATGCTCAAAGAACTAGGGGGGGGGGGAATATTATTTTGGTAACAGTAGAGTTGTATAGACATATTCTCAGAGAAGTACATTTATATAGAGACAGATAACAGTATATGTAAGTACTAATAGCTTTCTCCAGAGATTTAACTGGCAGTGATCTAAATACATATGGGACATGGGGGAGACAGTTAAGACTGGAGGGCTATGCTCCAGCACTGCTGGGGATGTGGCAGGATCAGAGTTCATCTCCCATTGTCTGCTCTGTCTTCTACAAGGGCCTTGTCTGTGAACTGCCGCAGACTTCCCCTTGAAGATTATAATTCACGCTTTTGTTTAACAGCGTAAGGAGGAAAGCAAAAATTAACAGGTTCATTTGTCAACAATACCTGCAATCATTTAAAGAAAATATAAAAACAGTTTGTGCAGGAAAAAGACAATTCTGTTCTTCTTTTGGCCCTGACTGAATGGCCCAGGCTAACTCAATCCTGTTAGATCTTGGAAGCTGAACAGGGTTGGCCCTGGTTAAGAACATAAGAGCATAAGAAAAGCCCTGTTGGATCAGGCCAATGGCCCATCCAGTCCAACACTCTGTGTCACACAGTGGCCAATATATATATATATATATATACACATATACACACACACACGTACATACTGTGGCTAATAGCCACTGATGCACCTCTGCTCCATATTTTTATCCAATCCCCTCTTGAAGCTGGCTATGCTTGTAGTCGTTGCCACCTCCTGTGGCAGTGAATTCCACATGTTAATCACCCTTTGGGTGAAGAAGTACTTCCTTTTATACGTTTTAACCTGACTGCTCAACAATTTCATTGAATGCCCACGAGTTCTTGTATTGTGAGAAAGGGAGAAAAGTACTTCTTTCTCTACTTTCTCCATCCCATGCATAATCTTGTAAACCTCTATCATGTCACCTGCAGTCGACAATTCTCCAAGCTAAAGAGCCCCAAGTGTTTTAACCTTTCTTCATAGGGAAAGTGTTCCAAACCTTTAATCATTGTAGATGCCCTTTTCTGGACTTTTTCCAATGCTATAATATCCTTTTTGAGGTGCGGTGACCATAATTGTACACAGTATTCCAAATGAGACCGCACCATCCATTTATACAGGGGCATTATGATACTGGCCGATTTGTTTTCAATTCCCTTCCTAATAATTCCTAGCATGGCGTTGGCCTTTTTTTATTGCAATCGCACACTGTCTTGACATTTTCAGTGAGTTATCTACCACGACCCCAAGATCTCTCTCTTGGTCATTCTCTGCCAGTTCACACCCCATCCACTTGTATTTGTAGCTGGAATTCTTGGCCCCAATGTGCATTATTTTGCACTTGGCCACGCTGAACCTCATATGCCACGATGATGCCCACTCACCCAGCCTCAACAGATCCCTTTGGAGTGCCTCACAATCCTCTCTGGTTCTCACCACCCTGAACAATTTAGTGTCATCTGCAAAGTTGGTCACTTCACTGCTTACTCCCAACTCCAAATCATTAATGAACAAGTTAAAGAGCATGGGCCCCAGTACTGAGCCCTGCGGCACCCCACTGCTTACTGTCCTCCACTGTGAAGACTGTCCATTTATACTCACTCTCTGCTTCCTATTAAGTAACCAGTTTTTGATCCACAAGAGGACCTGTCCTTTTACTCCATGACTCTCGAGCTTACTAAGGAGCCTTTGATGAGGAACTTCAGTACTTGAATGGGAGACCACCATGGAGTCCAAGGAAGTAATGGCAAACTAACTCTTGCCTTGAAACCCTTATGAGGTCATCATAAGTTAGCTGCAACTTGAGAGCACATTCACCTATGGGATTTAATATAAACAGGGCAGAATTATGGAGACCTCTCTTCCTTCCTTGATCCCATAGACCAGAATTATTCTTGTAGCTTTTGGAAACAAAAATAGAAATACGTGTTAGGATTTTCAGTACATGAAAAAAACCCAATGGCCAGAACTTCCTTTCTTTTTAGCAGCTGGGAAGTATTGTAAGGCAGCAGCAATAAAGCTCTACCCAGAAATATTTTGTTTGAAGTGTGACTGTTTTAATATACAAGTGTGAACATTTTCCAGGGTTGTTTATGTTATACATTATTAGCTATGCAAAATATTAAAAAATGGTTTAAATGGCAGGCTGTTTGTATATTCTTTGTACAGCATTGTAATTGCCTTCCGTGAGTCCTGCAAACTTGTTTACCATTATAGAAGATTTGTTAAACCATTAGCCATTTTAAAGCTATCTTCTTGCTTCCAGAATTCACTTAAGCACTCTTTATTTAATGTGAACATATTTTCATTCCCTTTATTTATTGTTCAAAGCTTAAGGTTCTGTCCCCAAGGGCTTTAATGGAAGAGAATGCAAAATAAGGTATGCTGCTGAGCTACATTGATGGGACTGGATACTGTCCTCTGGCTCTTCATAGGTAGCAGCATGGCTCTAGAAAATGAAGCATTACCTGATTGAGGCTATCTTGGTAAATTTATACCTGCAAGGTTTTGTAAAAATTAGCTTTTGTTAGCGTTGTAACACCGGATACTCTAACCTTAAGATTAAGGAAATGTAATATATTTTTGGGCCATTGTTGGGCCTCTGACACCCTATATCCTAAACACTTCAGCTGAAAATAAGTTCAACTGATTAAAATGAGACACGCTTCCGATTAAGGTGGTAAATTTTATTGGACAGGGACCATGTTAGCTCTTTATTGTGTGTTATACTTAGTCATACCATTGGCATGAAATAAATATTAATATCATATTACAGACCACTAACAATGTGTAAAATCTTCTGGTGGAATTCAATTTTCACATCCAGTTTCCCTACCATGAACAATGGATTCCCTCAGAAAGTCCATTTTGCTTATTTAAAGTTTGGGTTGCTTTTAGTGTTGCCAGGCAATGATGTCACTTCCAGGTTTCTACCATGACATCACACTCTATTCCCCCCCCCCCCGTTGACCTGCTATGACAGACCCCTTCCATTTCCCTCCCTGAAGCTAAATTTTCCCTCCATTTTTCTGACTCTTTACTGACTGAGCAGCCCTGATAATGTGTTTTCTTCTCCCCTGAAGAAACCTTGGCCATTCCACCCTGTCAGAAAGTTATATTTTGGCTATTTGCTCAGCCTAGGAACCTGAGAGAAGGGATAGGATCACCTTTTAACTTAAACTCTTGGAAATGGTGCTTGAGACTAATCTGCATTTGGTTGCCAGGCTGATGTCCTTGTTCTTCCATATTCATGCTCATCATTGCTATGCAACCCAGCATGCTTCAATGTTTTATTTCTGGAGTACATTTGCCCCTTTGGTTGACCAATGATCCTAAGAAAAGGAATTCTTTCACACATTCAATCCCCTAACTTGTTCATAAAGTTACTCCAGTCCAATTGATCAGGTTTTAACTGGCAATCATGCTTTCTTCTACAGACACAGGGAATTTTTTGACAGCTTTGTTCTGTGCTGGAATGTTCATTAGTAACATTATATTTTTCATACTGGCTCATCATCATCATCATCATCATCATTATTATTATTATTATTATTATTATTATTATTATTATTATTACTGGTATTTCAGTTTGATGAATCCCTCCATCCCGGCTAGTGGCAGGCTCTGGGTGATTCACAACACTGGATAATAAATGCAATCATATGAAAACCAATAAAACAATTAACTAAAATATATTCACCACCACAAATACAATATAACACAGACTGAGTGCAAACTGCTTGGAAAGAGTGGTAGTTTCCACACAGAAAGAGGCTTTTGTGGTTTCTCTGTTGCTGGTGCAACTGCAGATAAAACACAGAAGCAACAGGGCTTCCACAAAACATATTTCTCGGAAGTTTCCCTGCCCCAGCCCCCTGCATAGTCTACTTCCACTTCCCCTGGGCCACTTGGTGCTTCTGCCTAGTTTTTTAAAATCACTATAATTAGAGGTCAATTTGTAGAAAAATAGGTGGTGGAGCTCAGTAGCATAACTTATTAGTATATGCTGCCCCTGCCCCCCCCCAGCCAAAAGTCACCCAACAAGAAAGGAGAGCCCCAGGTGAGTGAGGTCTGCTTGGATAGGCTAAAGATCCAGCTAGCCCAAGCAGACCTCACTCACCTGAGGCTCTCCTTGGCCTTCTCCCCCAGTCAAAAGGACAGCAAGCCACCCACTGTCCAAAATTGCATAAGAGGTGAAGAAAGGGTGGTGTAGTCTTCTCCAGGGGTTAATGAGGGCTGCTGGGGGTAAGGCAAAGCTACTGGTAAGGCAAAGCTACTGGTGGCTGCCCGCTCTCCTAACCCAGGGATTGTTATACAGCTGCACCTACTATTCAATGGACAAAGTAGGTGGGGAGGAGGAAGGGTGGAGTCAGCCATCTCATCTTTTGCTGACCTCTTCTTCTTTTTCCTTCTGTCTTTCCTAGCATTGGGATCATCTCCAGTGAGTGCTCCCTTCTCATTTGGTGGCCAAAGTATTTGAGCTTCAGCATCTGACCTTCCAGGGAACAGTCAGGGTTGGACTAACTGATTTGATCTTCTTGCAGTTCAAGGAACTCTCAAGAATCTTCTCCAGCACAACTCGAAAGCCTCTATTCTTCTGCGTTTGGCCTTCCTTATGGTCCAACTCTCACAGCCATACATTAATACTGGGAATACCATCGCTTTGACTATAGGGACTTTTGTTGGCAGGGTGATGTCTCTTTATTATACTGCCTAGGTTTGCTATAGCTGTCCTCCCAAGGAGCAAACATCTTTTAATTTCAGGGCTACAGTCACCATCTGCAGTGATCTTGGATCGCAGGAATGTGAAGTCTGTCACTATTTCCACATCTTCCCCCTCTATTTGCTAAGGAGTGATGGGGCCGGATGCTAGGATTTTGGGGGGATTTTATGTTGAGTTTCAATCCTACTTTTGTGCTCTCCTCTTTCACTCTCAACAAGAGGTTCTTTAGGTCCTCTTCACTTTCTGCCATTAGAGTGGTGTCATCTGCATATTTGAGGTTGATGATGCTTTTCCCAGAAAACTTAATTCCGGCTTCTGCTTCATTCAGGCCAGCATTCCTAATGATGCACTCTACATATAAATGAAATAAGCAGGGTGACAATATACATCCTTGTCGAACTCCTTTTCCTATTCTAAACCAATCAGTTGTTCCGTATCCTGTTCTGACCGTTGCTTCTTGACCCTTATACAGGTTTCTCAAGAGACATGTGAGGTGGTCTGGTACTCCCATCTCTTTAAGGACTTGCCACAGTTTGTTGTGATCCACACCAATCAAAGGCTTTAGCATAGTCAAAGAAGCAGAAATAGACATTTTTCTGGTACTCTGATGCTTTCTCCATAATCCAGCAAATGTTGGCAATTTGATCTCTAGTTTCTCTACCTCTCCGAAACCCAACTTGAACTTATGGTAGTTCCCAGTCTACGTACTGCTGAAGCCTAGCTTGTAGGATCTTTAACATGACCTTGCTGGCATGTGAAATGAGTGCAAAGGCACAACAGTTTGAACATTCCTTGGCATTAGTCTTCTTCTGTTACCTTTACACCACTGCAAAGGAAAAAATTAGAAACTTGCTCCCCCCCCCAAAAAAAAAATAAATAAAAGAGAATCCAGATTCAGAATTATTGTATAGTAGGTTCTAAGCACTGATGAGTTGCAGGATAAGTGATAACAAGCTCTTTATTAGGTACAGCATGGTATATGGCTGCCCGGTCAGGATTGAGAACTAGGCCAATGGGGCCAAACTTATATACATCCCTGGGTTCCCGCACCAACACGTTATTGGGTCATTCAAACCAGCAGGGCTTGTGATTGGTCCAGGGCTTCAGAGATTTGTATCCTGCAGTCCATTGTTCCCAAGTCCCCAAGCTCAGTCCGTATGGCTCCAGGGAGCCTGGCAGGAACACCCAAAATCTTCCCTTGAGTTCACATACATAACAAGAATCCAAATTTTCCCACCAATATAGCAACCATCCAAAGCTTTACTGTATCTTTTCCAAAGCATGTTTGAGAATGATAAAAGAAATGCACCACAATGCTGTGGGGAAGCAGGAAAAAACCCATTGCCCAGGGCAGATAAGTCATGCTGAAGTGGCCTCCGTGTGTGTGTGGTGGTGGTGGGGGGGGCAGATATTGGCAAAATTATTAGTCATTATTTCAGAATGAGTAGAATTTTCACTAGAAAAGAAAAGCCCAATATTGGCACAAATTCAGCAGCAACTTCATCAACATTCCATGTTTAGAAAGCTTGCTCTTTTCTCTCTCCTTTGTTTTTGTTAGAGGCTGCTGCAGATTTGTGCTACCTCCACATCTGCAATCAGGTCAAAGACAGCTGCTCTGCTAGTGCTGGGGGCTAGAGTTAGTGTGAGCTAGCTCAGTTTTTTAGCCTCCAGCTCACATGATTTTGTTTTAGCTCAGGAAGGATGACTCCAGAGCAAACTAATTTGTGCAGTAGCTCACAACTTTAATGCCAGTAGCTCACAAAGTAGAATTTTTGCTCACAGGACTCAACAGCTTACAGGGAGCATTCTGCCCTTCCCCCTCCCCACAAACTCACACACAAAGCACACATCATGGCACTTATGCCAAATCCTCTGTGCTCTAGAGTGAAAGTTCTGGTCAACATGATTATGTCATACCCTGTTCAGAAATGCATTACAGCTGCACAGGCTTGCCAGCCAACAGGTGGGGCCTGAAGATGACAGGGACCAGTTCACCTGGAGCAAATGGCTGCTTTGGTAGGTGAACAACATGGCATTATACTCCACAAATACCCCTCTCTCCTTTCCCCAAATCCCACTATCCTCAGGGTTCACTCCACAATCTCCAGGAATTCCCCAACCCAGAGTTGGCTACCCTATACTGCCACTAGTATTGAAGGGTAACACATGCATATTGGACATGATTTTAAGTACTGGCTGGTAGATACTGATACATAAACCTTCTGAAATAAAAATCATACCTTACCATATTTTTTTAAAATGAGGGTTTCAAAGTGCAACACTGTATGAATACGTAAGGTAATCTCACAAGGTAAAAGAAAACAACATTCTATTGGCATTTGGTGCTGTGCCTTCACCTATCTGCCTATCTTTTACTGTGTTAGAAAGATGCAACAATAATGGCTTGAGTCTACTAGCTTTTTCACTGGTATAAGTGGGAAGGTGGCCCCTTTTGCTCCCCCAAAAGCTATAGCAGGGAATGTGGGGGCATAGATAAAAAGTTATGTGGGATAGCACTACAGCAAGAAGGGGAATCAGGCAAGATCACCCCTCCTCCCCTCTTGTGGAATAACTGGTAGGATCCAACTCAATGGTGACAAAATTCCACTGGAGTAGCCAACACTTCATACCAGCTGGTGCACAGACTATTACCATGTGACAATCTCTATAACACAGAACATAATTCTATAATATCCAAACCATTTAATAAAGTCAGGAACCCTTGAATTGGCCAGTATACTTCCCATGTAGAAAGGAGGGGGGTACCTCTGATGGAAATATCTGGCTCAGAAACAGCTCAAACACAAGCCTTCCCCCAGTCTCCCTCCCTCCCTTTTTCCTCATTATTCAGTATCAGTAGACCAAAGCAGATTTAGGCAGACTCATACAAAAAACTAACTATAGTAAGATAAGGAACTCATTTGATATTAAAGTCAGGCAAATTAATGCAGACTTAATGAAAGCAATTCCATTTGAAAGTAGATTCCCAGACACTATTTCTTATTTTCCATGACATAATGTATGTGCAATAAAATAATAGCTAAGCACCTGGAGAAAACTTAGTGAGGGTGAACTGCCTGACAACACTGTTCTGGGAACTGTGTGAACTATTTACGAAATCTGAAAGTCAAGTTGCTCTGTACACATGGCTCTAGTTAAGCCACATTTTTTCCAGAATTTGCCGTCAATCAGCTCTTTGTATCTCAATAGGAGAAAAAAGAGGACAAGGCCTTTTAGAGGTATACCATCTGCTTGTATGTTTTTCTCCTATGGCATTATTTAGAACTCAAGTGCAGTAGAAAGCTCTCTTTTGGAAACAAAATCATGGTGCTGATTAAGTGTTCCATTTAATGCTGCAGCCCCAACCATCACACCCTCTAACAAAGCTCACTGTTCTTTGACTACAGATTTGTCTGAATGGCAGTTTGAATGGTCTAGTCCTCTCCCCTCATACACACACACACACACACACACAGAAGTGGCATTGCCTTCTTCTGTCACCAGCAAAGAGGGAGGCACATTGTTGTTCCGTTGCACAGGTCTGATAGCACAGGGCATGCATTAAGTCTACCCCACAAACCTCTCAGTTTGTTTTCGCACCTTTGGCAGCAGCTGCTCTCTGCATCTGGGAAGAAGTATGGAATAATCTCTCCTTCCCCCATTGCACCACCCTGTTTTATTTTCATGCTCTGACAGCTGAGTGGACTGTTTTGCTTCCTGGCTGGGACAGAACAGACCTGTGGCAGCTTCAGTCAGAACTTAAAAAAAAAAAAAAAACACCAACTAACATTCTGGGAAGGATCTGTCTCATTCCCTGCTTTAGTGTTGATGCGTGCCAGGCTTCAGCCTGGGTTATGTCAACTTGGGCTGCCACCAAAAGTTTGAATGCATTCTTACCATAGAGTAGTTACACTAGGATTATTTAAGTTTCATTTGTTCAGATCTCATAAGGAAAATAATACTAAACACACACCCAGCCCCAACCATCACCCCCTCCTTTAGGAAACCTGGACTGATCAGAATTCAGATAGGTTGCTGGCTGAAGGTTTCACCTGCTGCACAACCTCTTCCTCCTCCTGAGTATTTTCAGGACTGCCCATGTAAGTTTTCTGTGTGATGTCTTATGAAAAGGTTTACAAACAAAAGAAGAGTCCTGGGATGATGCTGGTTAGAACATACCTTCAGGTTATGTCCAACTTCAGTAGAGTTCTTAAATCTGAGGACATTTTAGAGGTAAGTCCAAAACTGCCTCTCTCTAAAATAAAATGGGTGTTACATGAAGTTCTGATGCACTAACTCTTCCACCACTGTAGATATGCTAACTCTTCTAACCATAGATATGGTATGTACTACATTAATGGTGAGCTTTTTAAATGAAGGGTAGAAAAATAATCTATTACTTAAATCACACTGGTTAAAAATAGTAGTTGGATGAAAGATGGGCCTAGTTTGGAGGGAGATTTTAATACCCTGACTTATGAGCTTGATGCAAAAGTGTAACAGTTGGAATTTGTTCATCAGCTGAAGTGAAATACTTTAGGCAGATGTCATTTGACTGTGAAGTACTATTTGGAGGCTTGTGAACTGTCCTTTGAAAGCAGGAAAAATGATGTTGAAAAATAATAACGTAATGGCTTGCAGTATTCATGTATACATTCCAGTGCCTTGTGCCAAATTTATGAACAGTCTTCTACAATAGGCAGGTAGGGGCCGTAAAACCCCATTTCAAAATGAAAACAGGTAAATGCATGTAATGTTTCTGCAAGCAGGATACCCTATAAAAGGGAAACAGCTGATGACCTCCAAAGTTACAAGGGAAAAATGCCTTTGCCAGGCCCCTTAAGACATGCTTTTGGGCTTAGGGAACAATTCTCATAGGGCTTTGTACTTAATTGCAATATCTGTAGGAAGAATGAGGGAGCCTGAGGTTGCATCAAGCACCATGAATCCTCAGCTATGGTCCTGAGTGCCTTGAGAAGGAATCCAGATCACCAAAATGTTAAGCTAGGTAAGACATCTAAAGATGTAGTGCCTCAACAGTATTCACTCCCTAGAACTGTTATCAGAATATTTCAACACAGCCATTCACTGTGCAGTCAGCAATCTTCTGTTCCTCACTTGCCCATCTGGATAACTAACCCTACCAGGACTGACTGGCTTTTGCCTATAAGATCAGTCAATTTTTAACCCAAAGATTGTTCACAGCAGCCTATACCTTCCTCCCTTGCCTTTCTCCAATTTCCTGGGGCCAATCTTGAAAGAGACTGTAAGCATCTGGAGCATGTGACAAGTAGTACCTGCCTAGCTGATTGCTGCTGCTCCAGATCAATTACATCCAAAAGAATGGCAGCAATATTTCCCCAAAAGAAAGTTCTCAGTGGTTCTCATTTGCCAGAATTGCAGAACTAATTTGCTGATATTTAATATGAATTGTTCATTGTTCAAACATAACTGTGAACAACTTGTAAAAACTTTTAATTAGAATCCAGGAAATAACACAGGTAGTGACTGGGGACAGTGGGAAACCTGAAAGTCAAAGGGTAATTAAAAGTGGCAGATGTTCCCAAATCCTTGAGTCCTTCATTGCCACTGTTTTTCTTCAAACTTTCTTCCATGTGTTGTTGGTTAGCAACTCTATAGGAATCATAGAAAGTGAAATGCCAGCCAAGTTCTGCACAAAGGTGAAGTACAAACAAGTGCCAAAATGGAATTTCTTTGATGCAATGCAATTTTTTTCCCCTGGAAAAAAATTTAAATTAACTTGTTCCTTTCTGAAAGGGGAGAGGGAGAGAAAAGCTCTCACTGTACAAAATTCTGGGTATAGTTGTTACCAGCACTTAAATCTTACTGACATCAATGGTTTTTATATGGGGATAACTACACAGGATTGCAGCCACAGATTATAATAAAAATATGGATAGCTTGATGCTTAAAAAATTGAAGTGACTCTAATGTCTGTTTTCTCTCAAGTCCACCCCATTGGTTTGCATAGGTAATTAATGAATGGTATTTTGAACAGTTCTGCATCTTGCACAGTTGGCAACATTCAAGATGGTAGATGATGGTAAAGTTGATGATGATGCATGTTCCAATTTACTGGCTTGTTTATGACTCCCCAGAGTCATTGTAAGGATATCAGATATCATTTAGAATTGCTACAATAGAGTACACATCCTATGTTTGTGCCTGCACAACTGATGGTAAGATCCAGTCAGTGGCATTCATTGGATTGGCACCATCTAAATTGTGGCCTGCTATGTGAGTATGACGGTGCAGTCTGGTATGTAGGTATGGTGGTAAAGTGGCCAAGGAAGAAAATAAGCAAGCTAAATCCAGAGGTTTTTAAGGCAGAGATTATACATGCTGGAAGGGCTACCTCTTTATATGGGATTGTGCTTCCTGCTGTCAATGGTGTGCAGTTTTTGCTGAAAGACTCTGTTAAACACTTGTGAGTCTTCTGGACCCTGGCTGCTGTGAGGATAAAATGGAGGAGTAAAGAATAACGTAAGTTGCTCTGGTTCCCCATTAGGGAGAAAGGCGGAGTATAAATGAAGTACATAAATAACCTTGTTTGTATGTTATCTTCCTTCTAAAAATTTGCAGTGAAACAAAGAAGGCTAATGGCAACCAGAGGACTGGAACAGTAAACTTAAGTCTTCAGTCTGGCTACTGGTCTGGTGGCAGACCCAAGAATTTCCAGTAATCTTTTTGGACTCACAATCAAACTTGATATGGCACAGCACTTGAAGGACCTTTTCACACATGCTTATTCCTCCATCACTGAATGTAGCACACAGGAAGGATTTGCATGTGCGAAAGAGAAGTCATCTAAGGTCAGATCTTCATATTACCCAGGGGTCATTTTGTAGGAAAAAAGGTGCAGGAGCTCAGTAGCATATCTCATTTGCATATGCCCCGAGATCTGTGTGCAGCGGGGAGAGAATTCCCCACTGTACGAAGACCCTGGCTGGAGGTTCAGGAGCTGTGCTCCTGTGAGCTCCTGCTGAATTCAAGCTAGGCTTGCCAATCCCCAGGTCCCAGCGGGGGTTCTTCCACTTTCCCAGGCTCCTTCCCGCCCCCAGTCAGCTGGCCGGCGGGGAGAAGCCCTGCCCCCAAAGCCATCATGTGACTTTCCCCCTCCGAAGGCTTCAGTCTCTGATTGAAAAGGCTTCCTTTTGAGATGGTGTGTCTGTGTTACTTTGAAGAAGTTGGCAGCAACTCATGAGTAGAGATGCCAATCACTTGCTTCAGAGTCAGCAAGAAGGGGGTGGGGAGGAAATGTCTGCTGGGCATTTCATTATTCCTTATGTGAAGATCAATTCTCATAGGGTATAATGGGAAATTGATCTGGAGGTATCGGGGGCTTTGGGGGGGCTGTTTTGTGAGATAGAAGCACCAAATTTTCAATATAGCATCTAGTGCCTCTCCCCAAAATACCACCCCCAAGTTTCAAAATGATTGGACCAGGGGGTCCAATTCTATGAGCCCCAAAAGAAGGTGCCTCTATCCTTCATTATTTCCTATGGAAGGAAGGCATTTAAAAAGGTGTGCTGTTCCTTTAAATGTAATGTCCAGAACTCCCTTGGAGTTCAATTATGCTTGTCACACCCTTGCTCCTGGCTCCACCCCCCAAATCCCCAGATATTTCTTGAATTGTACTTGGCAACCCTAATTCAAGCCCTGATATTACCCAATATAAATTCACACATAAGCATCTTCAGCTATGTTTGGTGTAGTGGTTAAGTAAGCAGACTCTAAATTGTGTAAGCCAAAATGCCCTCAAAATGAGGTTGGAGAATTGACAGGTGGGCACCTGGCTTAAACAGGATCTTTGAACCTATGTATACAGGATACACGTCCAGAAATTATTGCTTAAAATTACCAGGGACACTAATTAAGTAAAAACAATTAAAATTTATTCCAGAAAAATATAGGCATACATACAAGACAAATAACTCATAAAAACACATATAGAGAGATATAGAGACAACACATGGGTAGACAAACAGGGTGATAATTACTGATCGTAGTCTTCAAGGAAGGCTCCATTGACGACAAGCGAGGACTAGGGGGAGGGGACCCTCAACTGATCAGGAATCAGGGATATATCTAGACAGTGGAACTGGGGTACTGCTAGATGCACACCTGTGAGGAGCTGGGTCACAGGTTATAAGGATTACCTTGAGCCCTCAGGGGATGGGAGGTACAGGGGTGGATGACAGTGGTCAGCTGGTACATGACCTCAGGAAAAGGGGAGGCTCTGCAGTGACCATAAGGGCTGGACTTCTACAGTAGCCAATAGCAACTTAATTGGTGACAGCTAATTGGGTGCCCATAACTGACCAATGAACAAGCTTGGGTCCTGTTTATTTGATTGGACTTCCAGGTAACAATGGGCCTGGGTGGGAGGCGCCAGGATGACCGTTAAGGGAAAGAATGGGAAAAACTGTTAAGGTGGGGGATACTTAAGTCTATCAAACTTATCTAAAAAGGTGACAATAGATGGCCAAATTGCTACCTAGGTAACACCCGGTCTATACAATGGAACTTGGCTCTGGGTGAAGATGTTCTTCCTCCTCTTCGATCTTCTATTGGTACCAGTCTTTGTCTTGAGTTCCGTTGGACAAAGGGTTAGGTGATCTGACAGTGTCCATGCCTAAGATAAGCTTGATGGCTCTTATGCATAGGTGACATCTGTTGAGTACGTGGGCCTCCCGCTTCACTGTAATGGAGTCTGGCACTGCAGGAAGATGGCTGCTGGTGGTGTTACCCTCCCAAGATGGATTCTCTGGTCAAGGCTGAAAACCCGCTTGCCTGAACAGTTCCTAGCGGCGCAGCTTCTTCCGCTCCATGGCCGAGATGGGTATCGCACGGAGCGACTAGAAACCATCAGTTCTCCTGGATAGCACTCTTCCAGAGTCACGGAGTGTTGATGCAACGGTGTGGCTGATAGTACTCATAAGTCCCTTCCAGTTTGGTAGACAACTCCTGAAAGATGTGTGTGAGTTGAGTCTCCAGACACCCTGACAACCCAGCGGGTGACTACGATGTTCTGGAAATAGGGGTATTTTCCTCATATCTGGGAGAACCAGAGTTGATTCCCCACTCCTCCACATGCAGCTGCTGATGTAACTTTGAGTCAGTCACAAGTTCTCAGCAGAGCTGTTCTCTTAAGAGCACTTTCAGCCCCACCTACCTCACAGGCCGTTTGTTGTGGAGAGAGGAAGGGAAGGAGATTGAAAGCCACTCTGAGATACCAAATGAAAAGCAGGGTATAAATCCAAACAGAGCTTTTTTTTGGTAGAAAAAGCCCAGCAAGAACTCATTTGCATATTAGGCCACACCCCTTGATTTCACCATTGTTTCACACAAGGCTTTTTTGTAGAAAAAGCCCAGCAAAAACTCATTTGCATATTAGGCCACACAGCCCTGATGCCAAGACAGCCTGAACTACATTCCTGTGTCTTCCTGCTCAAAAAACCCCCTGAATTTAATCTCTTCTTTTTCTTCTTTTCTTCTGTGTCAGTTTTCAGATTCAGCTGTGAGTCATCAAGTGTGGACTAAGCAAGTGGTGAGAGTTCAAATAATGTAGACAAGTGAACCAACAAATGAATAGAGTCCCTGGTGTCATGATGTCTAAACAAGGACCTGAGCCTGTGGCAGATAGCATTTGTCAAGAGTGACATTAGAGGCTTATGTTGTTACACTTTGGTACATGGCTGCTAAAACTAATACAATGGTCACACAACATGGTACATCCTTCTCACTGAGGAAGCCTTTGACTTTAGGATAGAATTGACCTTAGCTTTTTTTTGGGGGGGGGGGAGGGGGGTGTCCCAAAAAAGAGCAAAGGTATTTTGAAAATCTTAAGACAGATCCAGAGTTTGTTCTGTGTTAAAGATCCTGTGTTGAAGTAATTTATGAAATTCACCTTTCACTAAACATCTATACAATTCCATCACTTAAATTACACTTCATTTCCACTATTCCCAACCCCTAAACTCTTTATCTTACATGAACAGCCATATAGAGTTTAAATTCAAAACATTCCCCCCTAAATTATAAAAAAAACAACAACCCCAAAATGGTGCTCACTGATGACTTGCTTCATGCTTTCTGTCAAAATGTGTTTTGTTCAACAGCATATATAGTTGCCAAAGAAAATGGCTGCCATATCAAGGTTGCCAACCCTGGTGAGCTTCATTTTCTGCCTCACAAGATATAGACATTTCTTCAGTACACCTGCTGTAAAAGTTATGAAAATCTCCACTGTTCTATTTATTTACTTATTTCTGTTTGGAACCTACCCTACATCCTGGGGGACTGGGGAAGGCAGCAGCACTTTTGAACAATAAAACTGTAGAAATAAGATGCTGCTTAAGATAAAATATTATATACACAAACAAGTTAAAAATGATTCTGTGCCAGTCACTGAAAGCCAAACCAAAGAATTGACAAAGTCCAGTTTATGCAATCAGTGGAGTCATGTGGTAACAATTTTCTTGGACTGTACCATTTCAAACTCCAGATTGTGGTGGGATTATGTATTTGGATATCCATCCCATCCCAGGATAAAATTACCTGCCTCTAAGAAACTAGCCTATTACAAAGGAAGGATCAGCATAGGAAGCCAGTGTTCTATGAAGGGATACTTTTTCCAGGAAAGGGGAAATCAAACATGCTGTCTTAAGTGGTACAATCTAGTAAACTCACCACAATTTGATATTACTAGTAAAAGGATACGGATCCTGTTGATTGTATAAAATATTAAAGGATACATTAAACAACAGCAATCATAGAAAAATAAGTCTACATTCTTTTGCTGATGCATAGATAGTGTATGTGAACAAACAAGTGTAAGTAGCATGGATGTACATGTATTGGTTGCATTAATGGTATAATCAACAGGGGACTGGATCTCCGCAGTATATAAGGCAGAAATTATCTAAGCTTTAAAGATTAAAAAAAAAAATTCAATTGAGTCAGGGAAACAAATAAGGAGATCAATACAGTGGTTAATAAATGGCTGACAACTCACTGCTATTAGCAGGCAGGCAGATTGTAATCATTCACAGCAGCTGAAATTTCCAAATGGAATAATTTTAATACTGTGCTATGTATCTAAGAGCTCATAATTGGGTACCATATAATTAAATGCTAATCCATATAAAAGTATGCCTTCCCATCTGCTGCTGTGCTATTTTCAATGTGGAGATATGTCTTTTTTCCCATGAGAGCACAGAAATGCACAACCTTCACCCACACCTCGAAGCAGTAAAGCTCAGAATGTAACTGAGAATTTTTAAAAAAACCTCCCAATGTTGGATTTCTCCTGAAGGATAGTTCTTCCCAGAAGACCAGTGATCCATTTAGCTGGTGCTTTCACATACACTAAGTAATGGACTTTCAAATCCACTTTTGGCACACTTTGCACCTGGATTTTGCTGTGTGAAATGGCAAAATCTACTTGTAAACAGTCACTGAAGTGGATTAAAACTGCATTATTTAGCACAGTGGTCCCCAACCTTTTTCGTCCCAGGGACCAGACCCAGGGCCAGCCCACCAACCATGCCCCCAGAGCCGGCAGGGTAGGGGGCACCCAATTCGGCCTCCCCCCACACCCATGGCGCCTCCTCCTCCCGTTTCCTCCTTCATCAGCCCCCCTGTGCAGCCTCGCCACCCCCATGCAGCTTCACAGCCTCCACCCATTTTCCTCCTCCCATTTTCCTCCTCCCTCCTTCGCCAGCCCCCTGGGTAGCCTCGCTGCCCCCATGCAGCCTCGAAGGCCTCCTCCTCTCCCGTTTTTCTCCTCCCTCCTTTGCCAGCCCCCTGCATAGTCTCACTGCCCCCCGTACAGCCTCGCAGCCTCCTCCTCCTCCTCCCATTTTCCTCCTCCCTCCTTTGCCAGCCCCCCGCGTAGCCTCACCACCCTCCCTTCCCATGCAGACTCACCGCCTCCTCCCCCATTTTCACCATTTTATGGCCAGGGAAGGGCCATGAAGCACCTCCCAGGCCGACCCCCCCTGCTGATCAGTCGATTGGCGGGGAAACCGCAGTAGCAGTGGTGAGCATGATGCTGCCCTTGCCTCCTTCCCTTCTTCAGCCTTAAAATGGTGAAAACAGGGGGAGGAGGAGGTGCTACAGAGGGGGTGTGTGAGGCTGTGCGGCCCATTGCAAACAGGCCGTGGCCCAGTACTTGTCCCCAGCCTGGGGGTTGGGACCCCTGATTTAGCATGTGTGAAAGCGCCTGGAATCCAAGTGCTTGCCCCACTTACAGGATCCAGTTCAGAACACAGTGTCCTTGCTATAGCACACAGAAAACAATTTATGACTCATTTCATAGGTTCAGTGCTATCCTTGGGGAATCACCAGGAAAAGGGCTGAATCTGATATTCACCAATAGCAAATCTGTTTTTGAATTCAGTGATGCCTGGGTCCTAACTGTTACTGACAGAGTTAGTAAACAGGCCTTCTCCACTGAAGCAACACAAACATACTGCTCAGCTCACCACACACAGCCAACAAGAGGCCTCACTTTCAATGTTTTAGTTTAAAAAAAAAATGGGGAGGAGACCCAAGTCATTTTCTTTACATTGCAGCCCAGTGGGGATAAATGAATGCTGTTCAGAATTTGTCTCGAGTTTTGGATTCAGCTCCCCAAAACTATTTGGCTGAATTTAAAATTCCAGCATGATACTAAGCCTACAAAGAATGCACAGTAAGAAATCCTAGGGAAAAAAAAGTTGAGAAGTAAGGAGAGAATGAAATAACATAGTACATAGCAGTTGAACCTGTCTAGTAGAAACATTATTACTGATGCAGTTGGAGGTAACTATTTTCTCCATTCATTCTAAAAACATTCAGACGTTTTCAATCTGGCTCACATGTACACTAAGTTAGAAAATGCTCTCATGATTAATGCAAGCCTTACTGATTTAAAGGCAGCCTTGCTAAACACTGAGATTGTGCTAGCAAACAAATCTCTGACAGTTGTGTATTCCATTCTCCTTGCCACCCACAGAGTACAACAAACTGTTTGGCTACTGCCCAAGGGCCAGTGCATGATTTGGAACATGAGAGCTGCCGGAGCTCAAAGACTGCCTGCACATATTGCTCTGTACATGCTTAAAGGCATGCTTATAGATTACTACTTCATATATTCCAGTATCTATCCTGAACTCAACACAGAAAATAAAACTAGAGGTAGAGAATTTAAACTTATTTGTGAGATGCATCATTTCCTTTTTTTAACTTTCCAAAATATATTCATTGCCTTTTTGCTCTATGAATGCCCAAGGCTGCTCACAGTGAAAACAGAGACTATGATAATAAACTCCTTCAAAGGTTCTTCAGAATATATATTACTCCTGGATTTTTGAGGACTGTAACAATGATACCAAATGCATTTCCTGAGGGAGGGCAGCCAAGAGGATGCATCTATGCTAATCAAACCACTGAAAGAAAGCTCCTGCAGCAAGACCCCCATGGACGATCTCAGAACCTGGATCAGGATGATCACAAAAGTCAGGCAGCTTTAGTGCTTCAAAATGTCAAAAACAGGACTTTGATTTGTGCTCATAAACAAACTATGAACCAACACAGCTGATCCAACACCAGTGTTCTATGTTCTCTGTGTTAGATTCCTGTCAGCACGCTGGCTCACTGCCTTGTGTACCAGTTAATATTTTTGGACCATCTTCAAAGCCAGTAATCTGATCTGGCTGTTACCAAGGCATGTGCAAGAGTGACCTGGTCATCTTTTTCCAAAAATGGCTCCAGCTTGAGAATCAACCTATACTGGTAGAAAGTCTCTGCCAGCACCTGTTTGTCAAGGGACAAAGTAGAGTCCATGAGTACCCCCAAACTGCAAACCTGATCTTTCAGGAAGTGTCCAGAACAGGTTGAACACACATTCTCATGTCAGCTTTATTCCTGATCCACAGCAGTTCTGTCTGGTCTGGATTAAGTTTCACTTTGTTCAGTCTCTACAGCCTTCAAACACTGGTTCAGCATTTCCACTGCCTCCCTGGAATTAAATGGAAAGGAAAGATACATGGGTATCATCAGTTTACTGAGACACTTCATCCCAAATTCCCTGATGATCTCTCATGTAAATGTTAAATAGAACAAAATAGAATAGAACTTTGCAGCACCCCTCAAGTCAATAACTAAATGCCAGAAATCATTTGGAAGTACCCTCCAGGGCTGCTTCTTCATGGGGATTTTCCACCAGGTGAACCACTGCATGCCCCCAGTTTTCTGGGAAACTTCCATGCAATGTTGAACTCTTTCTGAGTATGACTCACTGGGCTCCTGCTGCTTTCCTCTTTAAAGTGGAATAAAGAAAAATCTCTGCCCTGGCTTAAAGAGACAACAGCACAAAGGCTCTGTGAGAGAACCTCTGTGTGAAAGCCAATCTGTTGGGGGAAAAAACAGGATATGCTGTGCACAAGCCCAACTGGCGCTGTTTCATATATCTCTAAAATGTTATGGTTTGTTTATGATTTGTGTGATCCTAGTGCTATTATTAGTGCTTATTTGTTGAATTATCCTATTGGTTGCATTGTCATACACTGTATAATCTGCCCTGAGTCTCAATGAGAAATGTGGACTTCAAATAAAGTAAATAAAATAATAAATAAAGGTCAGATCATGTTTCTGTGTCAGTCTGATAATGCTCAGGGTTGCACTGTGCAGGGACTGTCCCACACATCTCCATTCCACACTCATTGCTTCTCCTCCTTCTTGTGTGGAATTAGCCCAGTAAGGATCAGAGCTAGCACAGAATAATGCCTCTTAAACCCATTTTAATTAGGTAGTCCTAAAAGATACCATGAATTGTGGCATAAGACCCTTTCAAGAGGTCCAGACCCTGTGGAGTACATTTACCCTGTTGGTTGACTAGCATAGATTTATTAGGGTAACCAAAAGTGGTTACTGTATCATGCCCAGGACAGAAACAAGACTTAAATCACAGAGATAACTAGTCATATCTAGAAATACATGTTGAAAAGACACTATTCTTCCAACTACATTTTACATTTCAGAAGTAGATTACTGGCCAAAAATGATATAAACATGAAGCACTTAATGATATGTTTTCCAGAAGTACACTCACCACTGACTGTTTTAAACGAGCTAGATTCGAGTCTTAAAGACCAACATCTCTCTGTCAGTGAGATACTGATAATTTGTACTACCTATTGAGATATCTTCTCCTTGCAAATTTTCTGAGCTAGGAATGGGGGGGGGGGGAGAGATTGGATTTATACCCACCCTTCACTACCTGAAGGAGTATCAAAGCAGCTTACAATTATCTTCTCTTCCTTTTTCCACAACAGACATCCTGTGAGGTATGTGGGACTGAGAAAGTTCTGTGACTTACCCAAGGTCACCTAGCTGGTTTCATGTGGAAGAGTTCCCCAGATCTGCCACTTCTTAGCCAAAAACACCACACTGCCTCACATATCTCCAAATAATCAGTCTATATCCTCAAATTAAATCAAATGAAAATTATCCATATGAATATAAGCGAAGGCCTCAGGAATAGTTCATATCTTGGCAATCAATAAGAAGTCCAAGTTGGGTTGAACAAGATTGATTTTATCAGCAAGCTGCTGGTAAAGCCAAAGTGTATGCTGTTTTACAGGCCAAGATGTAAAAAGCCTGGTACAACATAAAACAGTATCTTTGGACTGGATCAATGGCAGTGCCAATGCATCAATGGCAGAAAAGTACATTTTCTTTGCCACCATCATCATACTGAATAGCACTGAAAGTGACTTCTAGTCTGTATTTGATTAGATTTGGCACAAGTCATTTCCCACTCTTTCTCTAACCATAGTTTCAAATACTTCTTTTCCCTCAACTGTACAGAAAACCAGAAGAATGAATGTACTCTAGTAGGAGACAGAAGATGCTTAGGAGAGATCATATCAACTGCAAACAAGGCCTTCCAATTCCAGATGATCACCAAATCACAGATATGACTAGGGTGACCATAATGTCTGAAGGCCAGCCAGGGACACCTTTGGGGGGGGGGGGAAGGTAGGGGTGCGTGCGTGCAAAGCGTGCGCGCCGCCGGAAACAGGAAGTGACGTCACTTCCGGTGACGTCATGCCACCGCCGGAAACAGGAAGTGACACCACTTCCTGTGACATCATTTCCCCCGCGTCACCTGCCGGAAACGGGAAGTGACATCACTTCCTGTGACATCACTTCCCCCAAATGCCACTGCCGGAAACAGGAAGTGACTTCACAGCACTTCCTGTGACATCCCCAAAAATCCCCCAAATATCACCGCCGGAAACAATTTTGTTCTCAAATCCTGTATATACTTCATCATTATATGGGATAAGGCACTTTCTCAACTGTGCTGCATAATGCAGCCTATTTATTTTGTCCTGTTTGCTCTGTTGGCTCTATCTGCACCACCTTCATCACTTTCGGGGTGTGGATCCCCCAGTGGGGTGGTCTCCCGACTCCCTCCGCCGGCTGTTTCTGATAGCCCTGCGCCCCCTCTTTCATTTGATATGTGTCCCGTGCGGGTGCCACCCTCCCGCCAGGAGATGCCGCAAAATGAGCCCCCTTGAGGCTTATGCCGGCAGGGCTCGGGGGAAGCGAGCTAGACTGCTGTTCTTTTGAGGGGTTATAGAGTGTTTTGAGCCCGTCCCTGTGGCATCGGTCCCATCATTGTGGGACCCAGGGGGCCGGCGCAGCGGCACGCCGAAGCAGCCTGTCACTAATAACACAGGTCGAGATGCAGGACAGGAACCCAGAAGTGACCGACAGGCTGCTTCAGCGTGCCGCTGCGCCGGCCCCCTGGGCCCCACAACGATGGGACCGATGCCACAGGGACACAACAGAGCAAACAGGACAAAATAAATAGGCTGCATTATGCAGCACAGTTGAGAAAGTGCCTTATCCCATATACTGATGAAGTAAATACAGGATCTGAGAACAAAATTGCACCAGAAGACACAAACACAAAGCTCCCTTACACTGAATCAGTGCTTGGGTCCACCAAAGTCAGTATTGTCTACTCCAGTCACAAACACAAAGCTCCCTTACACTGAATCAGTGCTTGGGTCCACCAAAGTCAGTATTGTCCACTCCAGTCACAAACACAAAGCTCCCTTACACTGAATCAGTGCTTGGGTCCACCAAAGTCAGTATTGTCACATAAGAACATAAGAGAAGCCCTGTTGGATCAGGCCAGTGGCCCATCCAGTCCAACACTCTGCGTCACATAAGAACATAAGAGAAGCCCTGTTGGATCAGGCCAGTGGCCCATCCAGTCCAACACTCTGTGTCACTTAAGAACATAAGAGAAGCCCTGTTGGATCAGGCCGGTGGTCCATCCAGTCCAACACACTGTGTCACATAACAACATAAGAGAAGCACTGTTGGATCAGGCCAGTGGCCCATTCAGTCAGGAAGGGAGGAGGGAGGGAGGGAGGGAAGGAAGGGAGGGAAGGAAGGAAGGGAGGGAGGAGGGAGGGAAGGGAGGGAGGGAAGGAAGGAAGAAAGGAAGGAAGGGAGGAGGGAGGGAAGGGAGGGAGGGAAGGAAGGAAGGGAGGAAGGAAGGGAGGGAGGAGGGAAGGAAGGGAGGGAGGGAAGGGAGGGAGGGAAGGGAGGAGGGAGGGAAGGAAGGAAGGGAGGAGGGAGGGAAGGGAGGGAGGGAAGGAAGGAAGGAGGGAAGGAAGGAGGGAAGGAAGGAAGGAAGGAAGGAAGGAAGGAAGGAAGGAGGGAAGGAAGGGAGGGAGGGAAGGGAAGGGAGGGAGGGAAGGAAGGAAGGAAGGAAGGAAGGAAGGAAGGAAGGAAGGAAGGAAGGAAGGAAGGAGGGAGGGAAGGAAGGGAGGGAAGGAAGGAAGGAAGAAAGGAAGGAAGGAAGGGAGGAGGGAGGGGAGGGAGGGAAGGAAGAAAGGAAGGGAGGGAAGGGAGGGAGGGAGGGAAGGGAGGGAGGGAAGGAAGAAAGGAAGGAAGGGAGGAGGGAGGGAAGGAAGGGAGGGAAGGGAGGGAGGGAAGGAAGGAAGGAAGGAGGGAAGGAAGGAAGGAGGGAGGGAAGGAAGGAAGGAAGGAAGGAAGGAAGGAAGGAAGGAAGGAAGGAGGGAAGGAAGGAAGGGAGGAGGGAGGGAGGGAAGGAAGGAAGGGAGGAGGGAGGGAAGGAGGGAAGGAAGAAAGGAAGGGAGGAGGGAAGGAAAGAAGGAAGGCCAGCCGCCCCCCCCCAGCCACCCCCCCCGCTTTTGGCTTACCTTGATCCAGGGCGGGTGGCGGCCTCTCCTCCGGGCTGCTGGCGGCGCTGGCGGCGGCTGCGGAGGCCGGGAAGGCGGCGGAGAGGCTGGCGCTGGTCTCTGGAGGGGCTCCAGGGACCAGCGCTGGCCTCTTCGCGGCCTCCGCTGGCCTCTGGAGGCCCTCCAGGGACCAGCGGCGGCCTCTCCGCTTCTGGCGCTGGCCTCTGGAGGCCTCCAGGGACCAGCGCCGGCCTCTCCGCGGCCTCCGCGGGCATCTGGAGGCCCTCCAGGGACCCGCGGGGGCCTCTCCACTGCCGGCGCTGGCCTCTGGAGGCCTCCAGGGACCAGCGCCGGCCTCTCCGCGGCCTCTGCTGGCCTCTGGAGGCCCTCCAGGGACCCGCGGGGGCCTCTCCACTGCCGGCGCTGGCCTCTGGAGGCCTCCAGGGACCAGCGCCGGCCTCTCCGCGGCCTCCGCAGGCCTCTGGAGAGCCTCCAGGGACCCGCGGGGGCATCTCTGTGGCCTCCGCGGGCCTCTGGAGGCCCTCCAGGGACCCGCGGGGGCCTCTCCACTGCCGGCGCTGGCCTCTGGAGGCCTCCAGGGACCAGCGCCAGCCTCTCCGCGGCCTCCGCGGGCCTCTGGAGGGCCTCCAGGGACCCACGGGGGCCTCTCCGCGGCCTCCGGGGGCCTCTCCACTGCCGGCGCTGGCCTCTGGAGGCCTCCAGGGACCAGCACCGGCCTCTCCGCGGCCTCCGTGGGCCTCTGGAGGGCCTCCAGGGACCAGCGCCGGCCTCTCCACTGCCGGCGCTGGACTCTGGAGGCCTCCAGGGACCAGCGCCGGCCTCTCCGCGGCCTCCGCGGGCCTCTGGAGGCCCTCCAGGGACCCGCGGGGGCCTCTCCACTGCCTCTCCACTGCCTCTCCACTGGTCCCGGTATAGCCAGCCCGGGAGGCGGGAATAGGGGGCCAGAACCGGGACATTCCCGGGCGCCCGGGACTGTCTGGCCACCCTACTGTCAGCTATGTTGGTGACAGCTGTCAGGAAACACACGAAAATCCAGATCTCTATAGGGGTGAAATATTCTAACTGGTCCTCCATCTTTGCAGGTACTTTCCTTTAGTCTTAACATATCTAAAATACCTATTTCTTTTGACCAGCTATTGCTTCTGGACAAAAAGTATCCAAAATGCAGAAATTAGAAACATGTGCATATTGGGGTGTGAAAATAAGAGATGAGTGTTTTTCAAGAAGTAGCCTCAAAACACGGCTAGTAAATACTTGAATGAAATTAGACACAGAGCCATCTAAACATATGCACCAAGTATAATAATGTCAGGCACAGATAATTCACAGCAAAATAACTTTAAAAGCCTAGGACAGAAACAGTTCAGACAAAAATAGAGCAGACTGAAAGACTTTCTGCCTAGCTCCTGAACACCAATTGGGAAAGTGTGTTTTTACACTGACAGTTTGTGACTCTCTATCACCACATTGGAAACTCACCTTTTACATTACCTAATGTTCTCACAACTGTTTTGCATCATTGCTGCCCAAAGCATCTACATTTGTTTCGGTGAGATGCGTTTTGGAGCTACTGCAACGTTTTTCTCGACACTAGTTTTGATCTGGTCTTTTCTTTAAAGGCATTTCAAACTTGTATGTAGAAGTTTTCATGCATTTTAAAAGACTCCTCCAAAAGCCACAAGGTGCAATAATTTACATGAGAACTGACAGCACTTGAAATTTTTACGTATCATTGCTTGCCTCATCTAGTAATTTAAATTTGTATTGTTTTTGCAGTGCTGACATGATTTCTAAGCAATTGTATACATTTAACTAAGCACTGGTATTCAGGCTGCCCTCTGATCAGAGATCCCCCCCCCCAAAAAAAAATTAAAATGCTTAAATGTAAAAGGAAAATAATTAAAGCAGAACAGTGGCAGGCAATTTGAAGACTCTAAAACTCTGGATCAAACTGACGGTAAAAACACCCAAAGTGTCAGGAGCACCTGGCAGAGTGTTCCATGGCATTATAAGTAGGAAACCCCAGTCAGCCCTTAATCTCTTCCCACCTCAATTCAGTTCATGTGAGAGCTAAAGAAGAGACTCCAAGAAGATCTAAGTGAACAAGAATACTAAGGTCCTAGGAATGTTTATGGCTTCAGGTAGAGAAGCTTAAAATATTCTTCCATACCAAAATTCTTCTTGGTTATTGGGCTTTTGTAATTAAAAAAAATATATTAGAACAAAGTTACATTCCTGGAATGCACTTTAAAAAAGAAGTAAAACACACACACACACACACACTTCACAATTAATTGCATGTGCCCCAAACAGTGTTTTGTAGAAGAGTTGTTATTGTTTCTCTATTGATGAAGATGAAATTGCTTTAAAAAATCATACAGAAATCATTACACAGATAATAACAAAATAAACCGTTTCAATACTGGTCTTGTTTGAGCTGAATAGCATACTAAAATTGCTTCTAATACTTGTTTAAAAAGGGGAAAAAACTTGAAAATGTTTCTCCTTTCTTGGGCACAAAAGGTTCTACTTTGTTTCTATGTTACAGAAGAGCACACATTTGTGCCATAGAAAATAAATAAAAACTTTCAAAAATAGTATTTTATGTGCCTTAAAAATGTAATAACCAATATTCCGTCAAGTAGCACTCCCTATTCTCTCTCTCAGAATAGATTATCAGAGTGATCAATTTGATTTCTGTGCTAAACTGAGGCCTGAAGCAGTATCGAAATGTGTCCAGATAACCATATTTTACAACTGATCTCCAGCTGGCAGAGATCTGCTCCCCTTAGAAAGGTTCACTCTATGGCGTTGTACCATGCTGAGGTCCCTCACCTCTCAAAACTCCTCTGTCTCCCAGATCCACCTTTTAAGACAGTTGAGACAGCTCCTGCTCTTAAGGAAGCATATAATCCACGTGACTACCCTTTTTCCCAGCAAGATACAGTCAGCTAATAAGTGTCAAAGAAATAGGCAGTAGGCCAGATCTCTCCAAGCACTCGGTGGGTAAGTACAACAAATGAATCTCATCCAGGTGAAAGTGAGAATCTGGGGCTGTGGTACTGCTGGGTAATCAAGTTACCGGTAAGTCAATAGTAGAAGCAAATATAAGTACCAAGTGCCTAGCAAACTATTCATAAGTGTGTTGAGGGTTTAGAAGAGTTGTTAATACCTATATCAAGTAGATTTTTCACTAATGGCAATTCCACTGGATAGCTCTCTATAGTAACTTTTCCTTGCCAACATCATCATTATAGAGCAGGTTATAGAACAAGAGTCTAATTTTTGATACTAATTTTCCTCAATTGTCCATGCTCCTTCATTGCTCAAATTCAAGTAAAAAGAAAACCATGAACATTGTCCAAGTTCCCATTAAACTCAGTGGGATAACTTCCAAGTTAGAAAAAATTAAAATAAGAAAATAAGAAAATCATTGGCTTGGGCTGTACATCTTACAGTTGTTTTTTTGATACGGGTTTTGCTCCTCCTCATGCAACCTCACCCACAGATAAAAATATTTTCAGGGCTGAACTTACAGTTCCAGACATGTTAGTATAGCTAAACCAGATATAATGGTTATTAATATTTATTTCAAGACTGGAAAAGTGTACATCTTTTTAGTCCTGCATTGTGAGTTTGAAAGAAATCAAGAAAGAGGAATTGAAACAGGCCATAACACACGCTGCGCCGCTGCCTTCTCAACCTTGCTGAGGCTTCCTAAGCCTCGGGAAGCCTCAGCGAAGTTGGGGGGGGGGGGGAGGGTGCAGCAGAGGGAGTCAGATCTTCCCAGCTCCCTTTGAAGAAGGAGCAAACCAGGCTACGCGATGTGCGTGCAGCGTGATGATGTCACTTCTGGTGATGTCATCGAGCCCAGCATGCTTTAAAGATTGAAGGGGGCGCCAGTGCAGAAACCCTAGCACCAGGCCTGCACAGTACTGTGGAGTCAAACTGAAAAGAAACAGTCACTCAAAGTATGTATTCTAATGATTGGTTCATACTAGTCGGAAAAGCCATAAATACTTATTCTAAACACTGAGTGTGCATCTCCACCTTTTTTTATTATTACCATTAGAAACGTATTGAACTAAAATCAACAAAATACAGGATAAAATGTCCAAGAAACCAAAAGCTGATCATGTTCCTAAAACGGGAACATTCATCACAAATAACTGGACACTAGATTTTAATAAACAATACTTATTGTGCTCTGAGGCATAATAGATTTCTGAATGGCAAATTTAATTATGCCTAATGTACTTAGGCTTCCCAATCCCCAGGTCCCAGCGGAGGATTCCCCGCTTTTGAAGCCTTCTTCCCGCCCCCAGTCAGCTGCCTTTCCTGCACAGCCAGCACCTGCCTTTCCACTTTAGAACTAGAGCAGGGATGGCCAAACTGCAGCTCAGAAACCACATGTCTGTGGCTCTTTAAAGTCTCCTCTGTGGCTTCCAAAGCTGTCTCCCCCACCCATGCATCCCAGGACCCCATTTTGAAAGCGGAGAGCTAGTAAAAAAATGTTTAAAGCAAAGAGGAGGGTAGGCAGGCAGGCTAGAGCAGCCAGGAGTCTCTGTTCATGGACAGCTAAACCCCGCCCCCCAGCTCCCAGCAGCCCCCAATCCTGCCAGGACAAGCCCGGGGTGCAGCTGCTATCTCTTCTTGCCACTGCTGTGAGTTGGAAATGACTACCAGAGAGAGGGAGAGAAGTCTTCTTCCTACCCAGCCATGCAGGTTCCTTAAAATCCGCAACAGAAAAGGAGCGGGGGAAGCAGGAAGGGAGCAATGTTGCTCTTTTAGGTGACGATGTGAAGCTGCACTGATCCAAAGAGAGGGAGAGAACAGTTCCTTGTAGGTTTTCCAATGTGCCTCTGCTTACTATGAAGTCTCTTTCCCTCTGAGTCAGGCAGGCTCCTTAAAAATCTCTGGGAGAGGAAAGGAGGGGGAAGCAGGCACGGAGCAATGTTGTTCTTTTGGTGTGAGGCTGCAGTGATCCAGAGAAAGAGAAAACAGCCCCTCTGTAGTTTTTCCAATGTGCTTACTAAGAAGTCCCAGCCCAGGCAACCCCCTTAAAATCTCTGCAAAAAGAAAGGGGCAGAGGAGGGAAACAGGCATGGAGCAAGTCTCTCCATGGTTTCTCCAAAGTGTCTCTGTTTATTGTGTAAATGGGATGTGGGGTTTTTTTTAGGGTTGCCAAGTCCAATTCAAGAAATATCTGGGGACTTTGGGGGTGGAGCCAGGAGACACTGGGGTGGAGCTAGGGGGGAGGGGGGGAAATGGCACCAAGGACTCCAACCTGTTTTTACTGCCACTAACAAAGCCTTTGGCTCACCACCACTTGATTCACTGGGGAGACCTTGGGGGCAGGTCCGGTTCTCTCAGCCAGACCATCAACCTTGCAGGGTCGCTGTGTCAAATCCGGGGAAAGGAGCGGGCCAAGCATTTACCCTGGCCTGATATACTTTCAGGGTTAGCAGTGTTGTTTTTTCCCAACAAGGGATCTTTGGAGCCAGAAAGGATGCGCCTTGTGCCCGTCCTTACCTTCACTGAAGCCTTCCTGACATGCCCTGGCGCCTGCAGCGCGCTGGGCAACCCCTGCTGGTAGTTGAAGAAGTTGACGGCCGTCTGGGCGGCCCTCTGGACCGGCGGGCTGGAGGCAGTCAATGTCCCACGGCGACTCAACAGCGGGTCCTTCCACACCAGCTGGGGCCGTTCAGCCAGCAAGCCCCGAGCCGCCAGCAAGAGCATGAGCAGCGCCGCCAGCACTAGCAGGGGGGACCCGCTGGAGAGGGCTCGCAGCGGCTGCATCCTTCCTTCCCGCGCGAAAGCAGGCGAGAGCAGGCTTTTCGGCACGAGGCAGCAGGCGAGCCGAGGGACTGAGTGAGCAGCGGCTGGTGCAGGCGCCCGCCCAAATACAAAGAGGCCGGGGCTGTCCCCCGGCTGCCCGGCCCTCGCTCCCTCCCTCCCTCCTCCGGAGGAGCAGCTATGGTGAGCGGAGGGCGCTCCTTGGCGCCATTTCCCCCCTCCCCCCGCTTCCGTTTGGGGGGGGAGCGGGAGAAGAGGCTGGAAAAACTGGGGTCCCCCGCCAGAGTGGGAGGATTGGGACCCCTAGTTTTTTTTTGAGGGGGGCAGAACACTGTATGGAGAAGAAAATAACAGCCTTTTTTTGCTTTAAATATAACTTGGGTAGGAAGTGCCTCTTTGCCCTTGCTTAAGGTGCTGAGCTGAGCACGCTGGGCGCTTGCAAAACTGTGTTGCAGATTCATTGTTTATTTTGGCTGCAGTGTATGTGTCCCATAATAAAGCCATGCTTGGAAATGCTACTAGACCCTGACAAGGGGCTTGTGGTTGTGGGATACAACAAATGACACTTTCAGTTAGTGGGGAAAGCAAAAAAGAGGAGGAAGTGAAGACTGCATTCAAGGAATGGAAAAACTCTTGTTTGAAAATATTTATTTATTTTGAAAATATGTATTTATTTTGGGAATGGGGAAGTCCTGACTCTGCCCTAAAGTCTCCTGACTCCACCCCCAAAGTCCTCAGATATTTTCTGAGTTAGACTTGGCAACCCTATATGTACTACAGGCTTAAAGAATACAATTATATGCATTAATTATTATGTATCCACTACATTTTATTTCATTCTAAGTGGGACTCTAAGTTGTACACGAACAAAATGCTACAAACATATATTTATAAGCAAATAAAAATTCCATGCAAACCTAGCATGTAAAATAATATCAAATTCTATTACAGAAAAAGAAAAAGAAAAAGAAAGAAAGGGGGGAAAACCCTCCAGTGGCTATGGCTTGTATTTAAGGTTTGGCAATATAAAGCCCTTTGCAATGTGATATACATTTCAGATGCACTCCACCCTTGTTAAAATACCAACTTTAGGAGACAGGCATTTAGTGTGTTATCATAAAGTATTATTCTAATGATAGTATGCATGATAGCTCAACTGGAGACCTATACCAAACAGCATGCTAAAACAGAGACAGGCCTATAATATGGGTAAAGTGTGTGCCTATAATAGATTATACAAACCATCAGCTTATAAATGGCCTTTATTTAAAAAAGGGAACAGAATCAGGCAGAGTATGACGGGAATGTATTGTTTAAAACACTAAATAATTTCCAGACTGTGGGAAAGATTTTCCACTCATTTAAGAACTGATTAACAAGTCTAATGCGCAACAACCAATCTGTGTTAATATTTCCTACACTGTTGGTGGAGATGGTAAGGATGGTGACCAGAAAAAACTGACCCAGATATTTCTTAGATGTAAGACAATTTCATTCTAGTAGTTAACAGTGGGGTTAATTCTATTTCAACCCAAGTTCAATTATTTAAAAACTTACAGCCTATTCATATGTATGCAGGATTAACTCTCAATTAAGTGGGCATACGATTGCAGATTTACAGTATCATCCCAGGCCAGTCTACTCAGAATCGTACTCAGATCTATTCAATTAGAATTAGACTGTTAGCTTTATACGTTCAGACTGGTTACAGCCTAGCCAGACAGAAGGACATATGCAGAGGGAAACCAATCTTCAAGGAAATTGAATTCAAACTTCATTAAAACTGGATGGTTATTTACTTACATGCTATTTCTCTGGAGATATGGAGATATTCTAAGACCCTATGCCAACAGCACCTCCAGTTATGTTCGTGACACTACATATTTTCTGAGGAAAATACAATCTTTGAACAGCCTTCCAGAGAATACTATCTTAGCCACCATGGATGTGGAATCTTTGTATACCAACATCCCACACCAAGATGGATTACAAGCTGTAAATAATATAATCTCTGATAAAAATATAGCTGACTTTGCTACCAAACTGTCATTTTGTTCTCACCCATAACTACTTCAGATTTGGCAATGAACTTTTCCTAAAGATCAATGGTACAGCCATAGGCACCCGTATGGCGGGGGCACCTTTTGGTGGGGGAGGCCGGGATATAAGAATAAAATTTGCTTTGCTTTGCTTACAATATGCTAACATCTTTATGGCTGACTTGGAGCAGCACTTCCTAGACTCCCACCCACTCATACCTACCTTATACCTTTGTTACATTGATGACAACTTTATGGTCTGGACACATGGTAAAGAAGCCCTGGACGCATTCCATCAGGCTTTCAATGACTTTCACCCTACCATCAACCTGACAATGAACCAGTCTATGCAAGAAATACATTTTCTGGTCACCATTGTAAAATTAAACAATGGACACATTGACACCACTTTATACCGGAAACCTACTGACCGACAAACGTATCTGCATGGCTCCAGCTACCACCCCAAACACACCAAATGATCCACTGTATACAGTCAGGCTCTGCACTACAGCCGCATTTGCTCCAATCCTGCTGACAGAGATTCTCACCTGAGAAATCTACAACAAACCTTTTTGGAACTAAAGTACCCACCTGATGAAGTCAGGACACAGATCAACAAAGCCAGAATGATACACAGAGAAAACCCGTGACAAGACAGACCCAAAAGAGAAAATAACAGAATATCACTAGTGGTCACACACAACTCTCAACTTAAAACAGTTCAATGTATCATGAACAACTTGCAACCTCTTTTGGACAGTGACAGCTCTCTTTCAAAAGCACTGGGGGGTAAACCTTTTCTTGCACACAGACAGCCCCCCAACCTCAAACAACTCCTCACCCACAACAATACAGCATCTCATCTGAGCATGGACACCGATACCAGAGCTTGCAATAAACCCAAGTGCCAACTTTGCAATAAACCCAAGTGCCAGACAATGCAATCACTGGGCCTGACAACATTAACTATACCATCTCAGGCTCATTCACTTGTTCATCTTCCAACATTATATATGCCATTAAATGCCAACAATGCCCTTCAGTTCTCTACATAGGGCAAACAGGACAAACCCTACGCCAAAGGATAAATGGACACAAATCTGACATTAGGAATCACAGAATTAGGAAATCTGTGGGAGAACACTTTAACCTTCCAAAGCATTCAATGGGTGATCTCAAGGTAGCTGTTTTACTGCAAAGGAACTTCAAGAACAGAATGGAGAGAGAAATTGCTGAATTACAAATTATTATGAAACTTGGAACAAACATCTCTCCAGGACTGAACAGGGATATTGGTTTTTTATCTCATTACAGACGCTAAACCCACTCTAAGTGAGTACAGCTATACATCCTCAGTATTCCAATACATTTCTCTTTTGAAATTGTGTATCAGTATAATTATTTGTATTGACATACTCAAAATAGGGATATTGGCAGTATATCTCATTACATATGCTTTATCCATTTTCACTATATTTTATTGTCTTCCTTTTTCCTATGGCAAACTAGAATTATGTTTACATGTTAAAAAGTAAATTAGGTAGACAAGAACATCACTATCCAATGTATTTCTCTTTTAGCTGTATTGACACACTCAAACAGGGACTTTGGTTGCTTATCCCATTACGTATATTGAACCCATCTCCCATTGTCATTGACAGACAATCTCACATTTTGACATACTACTATTTTGTCGCTTTTGCATGCTCATGCTACTCAGATCAAAGGTTTGCCCAATTTGTTAATTTTACTATTCTGTCATTGTACTATTTTACATTCTAAATCACTGCCTACCAGATAATTTTACTTCACTGTCATTGATTCTTAAATCTGTACCATATTGCATTCTGGGCCACGGCCTACCAGCTATGTACGGCTTTGCTCAGCTATGTATGGCTTTGCTCACTGTGCTGGATTCCTCGTCTGATGAAGTGTGCTTAAGAGCACACGAAAGCTTACGTTCTAAATAAAAATTGTTTGGTCTTAAAAGTGCACTTGACTCCTGCTTTGTTCAACTGCTTCAGATCAGCACGGTTGCCCGCTTGGATCTCTCTGGAGATATGTAGTCTTTGGAAGATGCTGCGTAGACCTGCTAGGGATTGCTCTCAGAATTCCTCAGTTAAAAGCAGAGTAATAAAATAAACACTTTGGCCTGGCACCTAAAAGACACTAGGACAGGAACCAAATGATTTTTGTAAATATGATATTTGAAGGAGATCAAATTTACCAAGTTCACAATTTCCCTTTTTCTCACAATGCAATGATGGTTTGTTCAGGGTTTTGTCCCTTGAGGAACAGCGCACAATGTCCTTGGCGTGAACCAGCCAGTTCGGAAGGGACTTCAGCTACATAATCTGGTATGCAGGAGCTGGGTCAGGGGGTCCGGTGAGGGCAGTGGCAGGTGGCTAAGGGTGTTATCGTGACCCATCACTTTCCCGGGGTGGTACTTAAGGTCATACTGGTATCCTGCCAGGAAGATGGACCACCATAGCACCCGTGGGGACAGCATTTGCGGTGTCTGGCGGTTGGGGGCAAAGAGGCCCAGCAGGGGCTTATGGTCCGTAGGGATAGTGAACGGTCAACTATACAGGTAGTCGTGAAATTTTTTAATGCCCTGCCACGATGGCCAAGCCCTCCTTGTCTATCTGGGCGTAATCTCTCTCCAGCTTTTGCAAAGTACTGGAGTAGTATGCTACCGGAACCTCACAGCCATCCGGCAGCATGTGGGCCAACACGGCACCCACCCTGCAAGGGGAAACGTCGCAGGCCAAAATGACAAGCAGCTGCTCATAGAAGTGCGCCAGCAAGCTGTTTGATGTTAAGATGTCCTTTACTGCCTGGTAACACTGGAGCTTGGTGCATGGGACAGTGCCAGTTGGGTTTGGGCCTCGCTCATCTGGATCCCACCTTCGTCACCACTATTGTATAGTGGGTTCTAAGCACTGATGAGTCGCAGAATAAGTGATAACAAGTTCTTTAATTGGTACAGCATAGTATATGGCTGCCCGGTCAAGACTGAGAATTAGGCCAACGGGGCCAAACTTATATACACCTCTAGGTCCTGCACCAGCATGTTATTGGAATGTTCAAACTGGCAGGGCTTGTGATTGGTCCAGGGCTGCAGAGATTTGTATCCTGCAGCCCATTGTTCCCAAGTCCCCAAGCTCAGTCCGTATGGCTCCAATGAGCCTGGCAGGAACACCCAAAGTCTTCCTTTGAGTCCACATACATAACAGTTTATTTTAAAGAATTTTGTTTCCACAAAGAAGTTCCAAAACTCCATTCCGCTACGTTCCTCCATGAACAAACCCCTGCTTACTGATAATTGCTAAGATAATGATATATTCAAAAATGGCTTTTTCAAAGGTGACCTTATGGCTGCCTCTTTTAAGGTCAGACACATGCAATAAGGCCATCTATTAATTTTACTACCCAAAAAAGGTAGGGATCCAGGAAGCAAGCACTTAGAAGACCTCATAATTCCAAGTGATCTGCACTCTAACTGAAAAGTATCCAAGGAAAACTAACTGGAAACATTCAAGACCTTTGTAATTAACATGCAGTCCAAGTGGGAACAAGTGGGAACAATTATTTTTTATCTATGAAGAGTTTTGCAGATAAGTCACAGCACATTGCTGAGACATTTTCTACTTGTTCCTGGGGAATGGGTTTTGCTATAAGAAGCATTTTTATAAAGCAGAACAGAATCATTGGACAACATAGAGTGAAGATGGTGGTGGAAATTAATTTTTCTGCACCATTATCATAAACTAGACTCTAAGATAAACTCTTAACCACAGAAAAAAGATTTCAGAAGAGCAAAAAGCTGCAGTGAGGGAGGGCAGGTGGGGAAGTTGCCTTCCTCTAGCACAACTCCGCTCACACTTCTTAGGATCCAAGCCAAAATATCCTGGAAACTCTATTTCCCAGATCACACCAGGGCCTAAGGGAATGGGCCTCCAAGACCCTTGTGGGAATGTGGTAGGAAAAGGAGAAAAAAGAAGGAATCAGCTAGCCAACCACTGCATTCCACTGCCACCCCTATGTGTCTTCACAGAGACAGTAGGTAAATAGGAAAGGGGAAGGGAAATACTAGGATATACCATCCAAACCAGAGAAGAATTCAAGAAGTTGTAATGTTCATACCACTTTGAAGTTGATGATCCTGAGATACTAAAGCTTATAAGAACACCACACTTCAGCTGCATTTCCAATATCTATTTATTAAAAGAAATCTACCACAGACAGTTTCTTCTGTCTGCTTTCAAAATTAGCTTTTTGGGTGGAAACAGCATAATTCAAACCTGCTTGTCTTCTGATCTTTTGTCATTCTCAGTTTCAGTTGTAGATGCTCCTTTTGGGTGGCTGTCTGATTCCTTCTTTTTTCTCCTTTTCAAACCTGCCTATCCTCTGATCTTTTGTCATTCTTAGTTTCAGTTGTAGATGCTTCTCATTTGCTTTGAATCATGCTTCTGGGAGATCATGCCACATTCGAAAACAGTGTTTAAAATATATTTTATTTAAAATTCTGGAGCCAAGTTTAGGTTTGGCTCTGAAATGGAGTGGTGGTGGAGAGAAGTGTTAAAACACTGTTTTCTTCATTTCTGAAAGCTGCATCAGTTTCAAAGTGAATGGGGAAACACTGCAGCTCCTGAGCTGCGCCAAATGAAGGATCAAAAGAGCATGTTCACTTACTTTCAGATGCAAGCACTTCTCAAAATACACTTAAATCAACAAAACTATCTTACAAAAATGAGAACTGCATTTTTATACATTACACTGTTTATTTTAAACTTAGAGCCAAATGTAACAATCAAATCAAAACTTAACTGAAGAAAGAGGGAGCTGTTTATAGTACACAAGAAGTAGACGAAGCTGTAGTTCTCAATCTTTCTACCTTGAGGGAATCATTTCCAAGGTGTCTGCCATGGAACTCCTGAATGTCTCATTTCTGTTATTTTAATATAAAACCAAAGCAGCAAAATATGAGATCATGAAAACTGTGAGCTGCAGAGGATTCTGGGACATATTCCAGGATTATTCTCATTCATCTGCTGGGTCTCTCCAGCTAGCTGTTGTGCACCAATGTGATCTACACAGGGCTAATCATGGTTACTGATTGAGTTAGTACTCCCCCACAGGTGCCTCCTAAATTGTTGACTGTGCTATTTTAGAACTGTCTCATTTCTGAAAAGATGTCTCATTTGGCTGAAAGATGCAATAAGTCTATATGCATCTCTAGCTGAAACATGCAAAGAGATTTGTGGGTCCAGTCTATGTACCTCACACTTTTTTTCTTATCTAACTGCAGGTCCTCAGATTGTGTTAATGGCTGCTCCCTAACATGTGAAAACGTTACCAGGAATTCAGATGTGAAATGGGGATTCTAAAACAAGCAAATTTAGAAACTCCTCAAGTATCACTTTGAATTCTAGCTGGTATCTATATAGCCTGCCCTGTTCTATGGAACTGGATACAGGAAATTCACCAGAATCAACAGATGAAATCATCCTTCTCAAATGGATCACAATCTTATAAATTACTTCTAAAAATTGTCACACCTATGAAAGCCAACATCAAGGGGATTGTTCTCCCATGCCCATTCATTTGTTAATCTCTCCTCCCACTCTGATTACAGTTTACTGCCTTTAACAGGCCTCAAACGGAGAAATAACTGCAGTGTGCTTCAACTAGGGTTTTTGCAGAGCCTTTCAAGCAAGGAAAAGCTTTCTATTCATGCCAGCTTAGGTTTCCCCCTCATACATAATCTGTCAACTCTTTTAATGTTCTTCCTGCATTTACACATAGAGATTCCATCTTTCTGCAAGATGAAATCCCATGAGAAAGAACCAGTAGCCCTTTTGTAAGGGCTAATTTCTATCTTTAACTGGCTTTGCTAATGTCCTCCTTAGAACGTCAAGATTTCATCACAGGGCTTTATTATAGATATTGAGTCGTGAAGTTCAGAATTAATATTGACTCTGTTGGATCAAATATGTTTTACTTAAGCTCCGTGTTAAGAGCTATGTTCTATTATAGTTCAAAACATTTTGGCCTACACAGTTTCATGGACTGACATCATCTTTTGTTATTAAATAATACTCCTGTTATTTTAATATAAAACCAAAGCAGCAAAATATGAGATCATGTATTCCCAGTGATTACAGAGGATAAAAATATAGCCCAAGGATAATGTTCTGTTTGGCTTTTCTGATTATCATGTTAGTTATGCTTAACGGAGCTGTAAAAAATTCAACTGAAGGCTCTTTGGCATTCTTTAATGGAGTAGATAGCAAAATACAAGACACTTGGTGAAACGTTGCGATTGATCTTTTAACTCATAGTATGAAGAAATGGTGGCTCCTACATCTACTGCTGACTTGCTGTACACACCTCTAAATGAATGGATCACAAAGATCAAGGTCTCAGTATTTAGTTTTTAGTACACATTTGGCTCCTCTTTGCAGTATAAGGATGCCAAATGCAATAGGAAGGTAATGTAGCCTTGCCATGCTATATAGATCATGGTTCTCAAATGAAAGGGCTTTGTAATGATCTCCAAACATACAGAGGGGTTCCTGAGCATATCTCTGAACTCCTTTCTCCACAGTGTGAAGAGATCTTGACATCATTTTCAACCAATGAGCCTCAGCTGTACACAGCCTTGAGTCGTGGCTCATTCATGAACATTGACTGCTGAAGGATTTAGGTGAGCATGCTAACAGAGGTTGCTTTTGCTGTTCACACTAGGGCTAAACTAAATATATTTCACATGTTACAGTTTATAACAGAGATGTTAAAATGCTAATCAGATCGCACAGCTCTAGATACTGACCAGAGTTCCCAGCAAGATACCAAAAAGTCCCCAAAGTGAGTTTTAAGGTTCTGGGGAAACTCTGGAGTCCATGGGGCTATCTGACCACAGGATGCAGATGAGTGAAGACCTTGAACCATGAAGCCAAGAGAAATACACAACCCCTGAGCATCCCTAGCCAAACACATTCTGAGGAACTTGCCAAAAGGCATATCCCTGAAAAAAAGTTTCACCACTTCTAGTTTTAACAGCTATCTTTGATCCAAAAAGTTTAACCAACAAACAACACATTTCATGGTTCATGCAGACACAACATTTTTAAAATTCCTATTGAGTGAATAATTGTAAATTAATATTTCCTCCAAGGTTTTTTTTTCCAGTTGCAGTCCAATGAGGTGCACTGATAACTAGCAGACTTACAGTGCAATCCCTAAGCAGACTTATGGCGAGCCTATAGGGCAGGGGTGTCAAACGCATTTGTTACGAGAACCGGATCTGTCGTAAATGAAACCTTGCTCAGCTCGGTCATGTTTGTCATAAAATGTAATGCCATATAGCAGAGATGTAAACTTTATAAAGGCAAACACAATAAAGATTAAAATAAAACATGCTTGAAATATTAGCACTTGTTGGTCTTAAACATGCTTTCTTTGTATCTATCCCATGGGATCCATGGAACTGGGTAAAGGAAGCTCTGGCTCTTTCCTTCCTTCCCCAGGGGACCAGGAGAAGGAGGAGCCTCAGCCATAGAAGGAAGAGAGGCTTCACTCAGTAGCTCTGCTGTGCAATTGAAAGAGCCTGGCAAAGCAAGCTCTCCCACATCCCTTCTCCCCAAGATTAAGCCTCAGCCAATTGAGAAAATAGAGGTTTTGCTCTGTAGCTCCTGTGTGATTGAGCAAGTCTTATAAAGCAAGCTGCTTTGCAGAAGGAAGCAAGAGAAAGGGGGAAGGAAGCAGATGACAGCCAGTCGCTTGGGGCCCTGATAGAAGCACTCTAGGGGCCTGATTCAGCCCCCAGGCTGCAAGTTTGACACCCCTGCTGTAGGGTTTTCAAGCTTAGGAACTAACAGAGGTGGTTTGCCATTCCCTTCCCCTGCATAGCACACGCTCACAACCCTGGAATTTCTTGTTGTTCTCCCATCCAAATACTAACTAGGGCTGATGCCACTTAGCTTCAAAGAAACCTGATGAGATCAGTCCAGCCTGGGCCATCCAGGTCCGGGCACTGAAATCAACAGCACTCTAAATGACTAACACAAGTATATGTGGGTAAGCAGGCTACTAAATGCTGCTGTAGGTTACTAACTTTTGGGGGTTTATTTGCAAGGCTATGCTAAAGCATAAGGACACAGGAGTTAGGAGATTTAGTCCCACTTAAAATAATTACTTTTTTAAACTTTTTGAAAACAACACTACTCATAATAGAGGTTTACTTTAGTTCTGATTATTTGAACAGGTCCCTGCATCTAGTCTTATGAGCAAAATGGTGGCTGATGGAAAAATACAAGTTCAAACTATTTGTTTCTCTTTCCAAATTAAATAACATAAGGAATTACAAAGGTACACAAAAGAAATATGAATGAGTGTGAAGGCGGGGGGGGGGGGGAACCCTAACTGCTAACAATTTAACTTCCTTAACTGGAAGGAATTCAGTTAAACAATTACATTTCAAACAATACTAGAAATACTTAAAATTACCAAAGAGCCATCATATTGCTGGTTTATTGGGTACTTCATCATTTTGGTTTATTTTCTTAATAGGAGTCTGACCAACTTTACTTCTCTCACAGCTTCTCAGACTTTGAACAAAACTTGGAAACTTTCCTCAGCCTTCTAATCCACTGCGTATGTGATGATGTAAAGAAAATTCAGGGAAAGTGGACCAAAAGACCACCTTCCTTTCTAAAACCATTGCCAAATGGTCACTTTCTCCAAGCACACTGGTAAAGTCTGAAATCCATCATGTTACTTCTTGTTGCTACTACATAAAAACAACAACACCCAAATGGAGAAAAACACATGCTTTGTCAAGGTTGTTGAGAATATTATTTAAGAACTCTTGGATGCAGAAATAAAGATGATAGTTAATATATTTTTCATATATAAGTAGGGGTTGTCTTAGTCTCAAGTAGTTCAACTTGTTGCTTTTTGAGGGGGACAGCCTTCTTACTCCCCTCCTTGATCAGTCTTTTCTGTTTCACAAATATGCAGCTATCAACATGCAGGGAACAGTGGAGTATAGCATGGACACAAACCTCACCCATTGGGTCCTGGAAACAGCTCAGTTAATCTGGCAAGACAGCCCTTCCAGTTCCACTTCTAAGAGCAAGTAGCAGGAACTGCTATTGCTACTGTGCTGTGATGAATCAGAACCTCCCAAAGCATCTGTATTTCAGCATCCACTTTTAAAAAAATATTTTATTTCCATAGAAAAACATACAACCAAACTATAAAACAGAATACCTCAGAACACCATCAACACCCTACATTCACAGTTACCAATCATCTACTTTAAGTTGCATCAATGGAATTATATCCTTATCACACAAAAACTCTAAAACTGATTTCCATGTTTCATCATACTCTGATAAGGGAACTACCACACGAGAGTCCCCAAAAAATGGATTATGCATAATTCTGCCCATCACAAATTGTTCCCAGAGTTTCTGGTACCATTGTCGAAGTAAGGAGCTTGTGGGGAACTTCCAATTCCTGGCAATAACCAAGTGAGCAGAGGCAACCAATGTTGAGACAAAGTTTTGATGGTTTAATCTATCAGTAAACCAGTCCAAAAATGGGTTCAGCACCTACCATGACTGTGATAGCAAACCTTTTATAGCCTCCAAAACGCTTTGCTACCTGGTAGGGCTGCTCTTGTACAATCTGAATATACCAGTCCCCAGGCTGAGAGGGTATACTGAAGCAGAGGCATGCCACCAACCTTCTTACCCACGGCAATAGATGATAGATAGATGACAGACAGATGGACGGATGGACGGATAGATATTCATTCAGAGCTGTCCCTCTGTCTACCTAAGAAAATTCGAGTAAATATAACACATCTCCCCTCCCTTCCCTCTTTAAGTATTTGCTGGCTATTGGCTCTTTCAAGATATGAAGAATGCCATAAGACCAAGTGATTCATATTTATTTCTGAAACAAAACAGAGATTAAATAGAATCTGGCCTTTAAAGAGGTTGCATATCAAATATGTGAATGCCATCCCAAGAATACAAAGGTAATGACTACAGGGGAACTAGATGACCTGAAGGTTGACAATTAAGAAACAGGAACTGTCCAAGGTTTTCTACTCCTTGTCTCCATTGTCAACCAAAAGGGAGATTGCAACAAAGAAATCAGAAGGAGTCTGGGAAAGGTAGCCATGAAGCAGCTAGAAAAGATCCTCAAGTGTAAAGATGTGCCACTGGCTACAAAGATCAATTTAATTCATGCCATAGTATTCCCCATTACTATGTAGGGGTGTGAACAATGGGCAGTAAAGAAAAGTGCAAGGAAGAAAGTAAATTCCTTAGAAATGAGGAGTTTTGCAAAAAAACCCCAAACAAGTGGGTTCTAGACCAAATCAAGCAGGAACTCTCACCAGAAGCTAAAATGAGGCTATCATACTTTGGTCATATTTGAGAAGACAAAAGTCACTGGAAAAGACAGTAATGGTAGAAAAAATGGAAGGCAGCAGGAAAAGAGGAAGATCCAGCATGAGATGGATTGGTTCTGTAAAGAATGCCATGGCTGTTAGTTTGCAAGATCTGAGAATGGCTGTTAATAATACAATGTTCTGGAGGACATTACTTCACCATAAATTGGAAGCAACTGGATAGAACTTAATACAAACACAAATCCCAGAATCTAGATTCAGGTGGCTAGCTACGATGGTCTGAAGGAACAGAACAAAGTTTGAGTCCAGTGACACAACAGAGTTTTATTCAAGGTATAAGCTTTCGTGTGCATGCAAACTTCTTCAGATACAATGAAATAGAAATCACCAGTCCATACATATATGCAGAGAATGAGCAGTAAATTAGCATACAACATAACATAAGAGAAGCCATGTTAAATCAGGCCAGTGGCCCATCCAGTCCAACACTCTGTCACACAGCAGTCAGAAAAACAGGTGCTATCTGGAGGTCCACCAGTGAGACCATTATAATGAAAATATTTAGCAGTTTCAAGTGCCAATTCAAGGAATAACAACCTTAGTTTATATTTGTTTGGATTTAATTCTGGGGGAGAACATAGTGAAAGAAAGAAATGTCAACACTGAAGACTGATGAACAGATGTATTCTTTAAAACAATGACAGAAGACGGACTGCAGGATCATCAGCCACACAAATTGACCACTCTTTAAAAAAAGTTCCTGGCCAGCCTTGCTTACTGTTCACAACCACTGGGAAACTTGCTCTTCTTGGCTGCAGACTGCGTCCATTTTTATAGCAATAAAATAATTTAAGTAACCTTGACATCAGGTATGCTGATGTCAGTTTTGCAGCAATGGACCATGTCTTCAATGAATCCTTGACCTCAGAGTACTTATCCAGCTAGGCATAATAAGGAATTCCTTTACTCTCATAGTTCTGCCTAGACAGCCTTCCCCTAAGCAGGGACTGGCAATTGTACCAAATTGTACATAATTGCCTATGATGAATTCATAATGCAAGCTAAATCTTGCTGGTAAACTCAGTTGAGGCCACAATTCTCATTTTAAAGTTGCTTTGGTTTGAAGCCACCACTTTTCACTAAATTACCAAATCCCTGGAGATTGTTCCAAGCTTCATAGTAGTATCACAATTACAAACCAGGATCAGCCCAGAAATGGAATCCATTTAATATTACTCTGCTTCATGTCCCTCCCCCTTCTTGAAGCATTTGTAAGGAATCTTCAGTAGGCTCAGAAACCACTTTACTGAGATTTTAAATAGTACTTCAGCGCCTATCATGCCTACAAAATTGAGTTTTAAAAGAAAAAAAATCCTGCTGAAGCTCAGCTATCAAACATTCATAATGTTTTCCCTCTGCATCCTCCAACAGCATCTATCTAGTTACCAAGGAATTTAAGAATGGAATTCTACAGGGCTGTGGGGGGGACGGGGGACAAGATATCCTTATTTTTGAAATATACTATTTGTTCTCATGATGCTCTTATTTTTTGTGCCCTATAGTTCATGGTGGTTTAACAAAACAAAGCACCTAGTGGAATAAAATTTTCACAGATCTAGATAATGGTAATCAAAGTTTGATGATAACTGACCTACCTATAAAGGAGGCTACCACTGATTCATCTACTCTAACACTTCATATACTAACTGGCAAAGGCTCCCCCACTCCAGAATTGCCCTTGAAGATGTTTTTACCTGAAAATGCTAGGGACTCTGAACCTTCCACATTCAAATGTAAAGCATGTGCTCTATTACCGAACTATAGCTTTTTCAGATTACTCATGGTGGACTTTCTGAATAACTTTTGTTGTTGTTGTTGTTGTATAACTAGGACATGACAACTTGGTGCTACATTAGCTCACTACCACAGAAGGAATAATTATTATGAACATTGCCATAATCATCAACTAATGTCCAATATAAGCAAATCACTGTAGCATGCAGGGTGTTTAATTGCCATACAATTTAAAGAGATTGCCACAAAAATGAAGAGGTCAGTGAATGACAGAGTATTAGGTCTTTCCTTCTATAAGCAGAGAGATCATACTTCTGAAGCTGCAATGGGCTCCACATAAGGAAAACAACAACTACCAGAAACCTCTTCAATAACTGTTCCTCTGAAGCTGCAAGTTCCATGGAAGAAAAAAACAGGTACAATAAATTCTGGCCAAGTTTTAAGGATTCATGCTGCCTGCTCTGGTCTGAAGCAAGCTCCACTGGAAAACTCCCAAGTGAGTGATTCCAGAACTGATGTATTAAAATCAGGGCTTTTTTTTTTAGCAGGAATGCACAGGAACGCAGTTCCGGCTGCCTTGGTGTCAGGGGGTGTGGTCTAATATGCAAATGATTCCTGCTGGGTTTTTTCTACAAAGAAACCATGTATGAAACAATGGTGGAGTCAGGGGGTGTGGCCTAATATGCAAATGAGTTCCTGCTGGGCTTTTTCAACAAAAAAAGCCCTGATCAAAATATTACATACATCTTGTCATAGGAAGTCACAGGACTGATGTATAGATACCAAAGCATTCCGGAAGTTGTTTGATCTATGTGTATTCTGTATAAAAGCAGAAGAAACAATTATATTATAGTGCTCTTAAAATTTAGCTTAACTTCCACTGATGTGCATCTACTCACTTTTTCTGCAATATCTTGGTCAACTGATGAGAAGAATCTTACCCTATCCTGCTGTTCTAGATGTCTGTTGCTGTAAAAGAAAAGTAGTTTCTGTCTTGCCTGGCAAGACAGGCCAGAGGAATTGCTAACCAAGCATTCTGTGGTAAAGTTATCATTAGCAAACAGATATCCAATGGAAAATCGATGTTCCCATAGACCCAGTATCATGGCATGGAGGAGCTCATTTCAGGCAACAGTGTTCTGTCTCTCTCTTGCTCACCTACACATACACACAGACAGCATACTTAAATTATATTGCTTTATTAGCCAACTAGACGTAAGCAGTATCACACTGAAACAACCATATATTATCCCTTTTTACATTTAATTACCACTGACAAAATTTTTGCCACACACTCACAAACACACACACAACGAATAGGCGTATTTTTTGCAGAGAGCCCACTGGTTCCAAGTTCAACATCCAACAGCAGGAATTCTATCTTTCTGTGGTACAAAATATTTTATTGCTATAGCACACTTGTGTGTGTGTGTGTGTGTTGCTATCCTTACCATTTGATACCTCCTTTGCGGGTAAAATGTATCTATCTAATCCTGAGCCAAGTCATTGCTTTGCTTTTCTTCCTACCCCCTTTCCTAACCTTCCAGAGAGAAAAGAGAGCACAAAAAACCTTAAAGAAAAATAATTCCAGCTTTTCCATGTCACGTCTGTGAAAACAGCAAGAAATTTTGATTAGAGTCAAGCACAGCCCCCCAGCTGACTCATGCATCACAAACCTAAAGGAGCCTCTCAGTGGAAGAGTGACCTGTTTTCTATTAACAGACATCCTGGTGCTGTAGTAAAAAAGCAGGTTATGTCAGGAGATTGTATGACAAAAGAGCACTCCTGAAGCAGCTATAAAGAAAAATTCTGCCCTCTGAGGTTATCATCATTTGGTGGTGGTCTAGCACATATCCTTCTTTTAATGCAAACACTGCACTCTTCTGGAATGGTACAAATACAGGAGGGAAGAACTGACACTGATATTAACTATTCCATAATTTAAATCAGACTTTTTTAGATTATACACAGTGAGCACAGTTTAACAGTAATGATAACATTTGAGTTTCCTGTTATATAACTAGTCTCTAATAACCTCCCACAAGTCACAGTACTTTATTTTAAATTTGGTTCTGTTCCCCGCCCCCCCTGCCTCCCAATCACTGAATTCATGAACGGAGAATGTGGAAAAAGTTGTCTGTTTGCTATTGTTTACAATGGAAATAAAATTGTAAAATAATATGAATTAACATACATTTATTTTAATGTGCCTATTATTATCACTATATCTAAATGGTAAACTGATCAAACACTGTGCAGATATTGGAAATGTGCATCCATGCCACTGCAGTACAGTTTTGTGAGTTTTTCGGATCATTTCATTTTCCTGGTGCAACTGAGGTACCAGCCTGGCTGCTGATCCAACCCACTCTTGTTCAGTAAGGCCTAGAAGTCCCATTCAGTGTCTTTTATTATAGGAATAGGCACAGATTCTGATCCCTGGAACAGTCTGCATACAAAAGGACCTTGGATACACCAACTCCATGGCTATATTTTCTTGACCCTGTACAACAAAAACAAGTCTCTTCCTCATTCAGCACTTAAAATTTAATAAAAAGAAAGTTCCACTATTGTGGTTGGCTCAAGTACTTTTTGCTTCCACTATGGTTTAATTCTATCCTTCTAGCAGAAGGCTTTGTACAGCGGCATTTCTAAATGCTCACAACACAAAGTTTGCCTCAGAGAACTGTAGGACACAGGAATTAAAGGTGAAAAAGGAATGGCTGTTACCAGGAGAAGGTTTGGCCCTCTGTTCTCCTTGACCAGAGCAGATTGGGTTTAAAAGGCAAATGTTACTCTGAAGTGAAAGGGAAAAGAAAATCCTGGCAGTTTAAATGTCAACAGCCAACAGCCAAAACAGACACTTGGGTTTTGGAAGGAGAAGGGATATGAGGTATCCTGGACTACACAGGGAGTCCTGTAGGGACTGTACTAATTGATTTTTATAGGCAGGGTTTGGGTGCTGTTTCCAGATAAAAACAGTGAATTGTTCACATTGTGTAATCATTGTCTTTATGTTAAAAATACCCGTTGTAACTTTTAAGTAAAATGTACCTCCCAGCTCTGGTACTGGGTCAGCTAACGAGCTGGAATGGAAAGGAATTACACATCACATTTACCAAACAAATGTGTGTTTTTTTGGTTACATATGACTCTTGTTATTGTCAATGCTGATTACCCACTATACACTCTGTAAGACCCAGGGGAAAACGGTCTGGATTTGATGTAATTGATATGGTCTTTATTTCAAGATTAAGGAATCTTGTGTATATGCCAAAGCAGACACACTAAATAAAACATCCACTTCACCACATACACTTAAAGTGGATAGTGAACCAAATATTAAGTAATATAAAAGGAGAGTATGGGTGATGAGGTGGGGTGCAATTCTTCATCCTGGGTGACCTGTTATTGATAATGAAGTATAAAATAACAAGAAAAACTCATAGAACAGGGATTAAACCCACATGCATCAAGTCATTTATTTATAACTACAAATAAGGCTTGTTGTGAAGAAAAATACAGGCTCTAGAAAGAGGCTCTGGGTGAGTGGCCCTTCTTGCTGTCTTCCTACCCACCCAAGTGAAGGCATTCACTCCCCCCCCCCCACACACACCTCCAGGGGAGCTGATCTCTGCCATCTACAGCATGTGTGCTTGCAAAGTAATATAAAACATAAGTCCGTTACACCTTTTGTTGTTTTTGTGTTTGTTACGTGTCTGGTAGAGAGGGGTCCAACTGTCTCTTTTCCCCACAAGTTAGTTATGGTACATATCAAAATCTCTGTCCAAATCAGTTCCACTGTCCTTATCTCTAATCAAGTGGAATCAGTGGTCAAGCTGTTCTCCAGAGTAGTGACAGTGGTATTTGCTCTATTTATACATTACTCAGCCCACTATGTAAAGAATGGAGAAGTGAAGCTACTCTAACTCTAATGAACTACCTACTACCATTTTATGTGTTATGCCTTTTGAGGCGGGAAAACCCTGAAATGACAAATATGCCTCTAAGGACATGGTTCCAATATAAAGGTATTCAGATCTAGGAAATTTCTAAGTATGATTTTGCTTTAGTCAGGTCTTTTTACACCTCCACTGGGTAAAGGTTGCAAAGTAATCATGGAGAAACAAAGCTTAGGTACATATTTGTTCCAGCAGCTTGAGGCAAGCAGGCCACCCAAAAAGGGGAGAAACTATTCATGGCTCATCAGAAGTACAGCAGGAATATAAATGAAGACTATAAAAAGCCACCCCAAAACAATGGGATAACAATGGAGCAAATGCTTCATTTAAAATACATTTGAGTTACAATCAGAAGTAATTTGTTGACCTAATTTTTATTTAACATTTGAGACCAAAAGGTACCATTTCTAAAACCCAAAAAATTTATAACTGTGTGCCAGACAGAGAAGTGTGGGGGTAGAGTGGGGAGAATCAAAGCCCCTTATAAACTGTTTTACTGCAAATCTCAAAATTAAGAAATACCAGTGAGGCTAGTAATGCAACTGAAAAATGGGTACAGTTGAACATTTAAAAACAATGTCTTAAAGCACACATTGTTTTTTTATATCCAAGAAATTTGTGAATACTTTCTTAGTTAGTGCTGCTTTTATGAAGGGCAATCAAGTTGCAATTATCATGAGAGACACAAATGCCCGGGGAGGTGGAGAAAGGCCAAAATAGATCAAGCTAGAGTGTTGTTCCTGTGTTGTCCCAATAGACCATGACAGACATAACAGGTAAAACAATACCATGTTAACATATAATAGTCCATTTAAACAGACCTTCTGAAAGCATATCTAATCTACAAACATTTAGCAGTTCTATGCCAGTACCACTGCCATAACTCCATCTCCTAAAGGATGCTGGCAATTATGCCTTGCGGAAGATGCTGAGAACTCAGCTCACAGAATGACATTTGGCACTTCCTTCAAAGAGTGAATAATTTATAAATCAGTAATGTGGATATATCTTTTTCAAGACATTAAGAAAAATGAAAGTACACACCAGCAGCCTGGACAAAGCGCTATTCACACCGTTATTAGTGAGTAGAACTGTTACCTATGATAACTTTCTCTTTCAATAGTTATGCAGGACGTGATATTGTAGAAGTATCTCAGGCAATAATATATCAAACTGTGTATACTATGAAACAATGTTTAGTACAAGGGTGGCCAAACTTCCTTAATGTAAGACCCACATAGAATAAACGTTAGACATTTGAGAGCTGCAAGACATGAACATCAGTTGTTTGAGAGCCACCATGGCTGGCTTGGCGAAGTGATTTAAAGAGACAAATGTTTTCTCTAAGCCAGTGGATGGGGTGCGGTGGGGGGCTCCAAAAGGCACACAATAAGTGTGGAAGAGCCACATGCGACTCCTGAGCCACAGTTTGGCCACCCCTGGTTTAGTATTTAAGAGGACCACAATAATATGATAAAACTGGGAGGAGGAAATTGTACTTTTCACTTGAGCTGATAACCAGAGCAACGTAGAAGCCAGTTTGGGTCGTAAAAATGGTGCAGTGGGGAAGGCAGGATCCCTCCTTCCTTCTGCTGTGATTATCCCAACAAGAATCAGAGCCCCAAGGCACAGTTTAAAAGAATTCCAGTTGGGAACTCACTCTTTGAAATGGCATCATCTCACCTAGGTTAACTCAGGATATCCATTTTATCTAGTCTGGTGTGAGGAGAAAGCCACCTTGAGATGATGTTCCCACTGTAAAAACTGTCTGAAAATATGGGTCAAAGATGAAGTTTGGAATCCTTGAATCACGGAAATGAATTGGTTCTTCATGGTATCAACAAATCTTGAATTTAAACTGAAATCCTTAATATCAAGTACTATTTGTGATAGTCCAGCTTCCTTGTTGAAACTCAAAGTGAAATAAAATTTAGTAATGCAATAGTCATAATATAAGACATATAAGATAGGATCATGGAGTTAAAAACAATGCAGTAAGAAATACTAAAACTGGCTTACAGAAATAAGAAATATATACAGTAGAAGCAAGAAATTCATATAATAGGCAGTGCCATAAACTGCAGCCCTTGACCCTTTATCAAAACTTTCTTCTGTACAATTCCATTTTACACATTCTGCAGAATGATGGAAATGAGAGAGCCTTCCTGCCTTCCTCAGGCAGGCCACCCCACACACTGGGAGACACACCAGAAACTGCTCAGGAACACACCAGAAACACAACAGGCAGCTCAGATTAGCACAGCTGTTACAGTAGGACACACCAGCAGAGGCATTCCTTAGACAATATCTTGTAAGTGAATATATTGAACTGAATCTGGGAATTAACTGGTAAACAATGGAGTGACTGCAGAACAAATGTAATATGCATATTTTACCTAGCTCTAAATGTGCAGGTTGTCATTGAGGGCAGGTTCATATACAGTGTAGTACAACAAGGTTTCTATGGCATGGATCCACATGACTGTATCAGCCTGGTAAAGGAAAGAGACCATCTTCTACTAAGATGTCAGAAAGTATTTTTGCCACTAAAATAACTAGGTCTCCAGCAATAATTGCGGATCCAGTATAACACCTAGACTTTTAACTTAGTCAGCAAAAGTCAGCTAAACCCTATTAGATGTGAGAAGCATAATGATCTCCAAGACTTTAGCTTTTCCAACTAAATAAATTAATATTGATACAAAAATATTTGGGTTTTGATCAATTCACAACCCTCCCAGACTGATGACCGGATGCATTTTTCAAGGAGCCATTGCTTGAGTTTGCCAGGTGGCTACATATTTAACACAAAACCATGCAAGCATTATTGGCCTTTCTGCATTCACTCTATGTAATATGTGTACAGTTTTACAAAGGATAATGGAAGCCATATTTTCCCAATTTACTAGTTAGCAATAGCATCTTTATTTATTCACTCCCCACCTCTCACAGCCTGTATTACTCACAAATGCCAGTCTCTTATATTCTGCTACTTCAGTATGTTAGCTCAGTGCAGTCACAAAGAAAGCAAATAGAGAACGATCTCTCCATTGAAAGATATAATGATGTGTGTGTGAACAAAAAACACACTCTTCAGCCTTGTCAGTGCCAGTGTGGTCCAGTGTGTACTTGAATTTGCATATTCATGATACTCCAGGGCTCCATGCCACACACTCTCCTTTCTGGATCTGGAATAAACTGGATGTTAGATCTGTCTGTTAATTATGCCCAGAGATCAACCAAGTAATACAGTTAGTAGCAAAAAGACTACTGAACGGCCACCAACCAGTCTGCAAGGAGTTCAAGATAATTGCCACACCCACAAACTAATCTAGGGATCAATGTTGTGAGCAGCCCTGAATGAATGTGGGAGGATGATAATCAGCAAATGAGCTGTTCCTGAGACCCACAATGGCAAACACTTCCTGCAAGGTTGGTCTCCTCCCAGAAGAAGCCTTCACCAGTACAACCTCCAGCCCCTGAGTTAGAAGGGCCCTCAAGACAGAAGGCATCAGTAAGGGTAGACCCAGTTTCTTTCACGGCCTCAGAAAAGGAGGAGATTGGATTTATACCCTCAATATACCCTTGGATTTATACCCTCAGCAGCAGCAGAAGCAGAAGAAGAAGAAGAAAGAAGAGATTGGATTTATGCCCTGCCCTTCACTACCAAAAGAAGTTTACAATCAGACCAGTTTACAATCTCCTCTCCCTTCCTCTCCCCACAAGAGACACCTTGTGAGGTAAGTGGGACTGAGAGAGCTCTGAGAGAACTGTTCTTGAGAGAACAGCTCCGAGAAACTGTGGCTGACCCAAGGTCACCCAGCAGCTGCATGTGGAAGAGTGGGGAATCAAACCCAGTTCTCCCAGATTAGAATCTGTGCTCCTAACCACTACACCAAACTGGTTATTCCTATACTGAAGAGCCAGAGTGGAGGCAAACGCAGGCGAATGTACCCAGCAGCCCACAGATTCTCTTCCCTTGTAGAGGCTAGGGACTACAGTGATGTTTCTTTAAGGATTTGGGTCCTGCTGTTCCTCAGGAGAAGGAGCTAAGACCACTGAGCCCAGCTGCAACTAGAAGGGAAACTGGCTACTTAAGTCATTGTGGGATTAATGTGCTAGTGGATGATTCTGCATTTAAACTATTGGAAACTACATCTGGAATTTGAGAACCTGTTGCCTGACTTTGGACTGGACTGGGATTCTGCTTCTTAGTGACTGCTTTTAAATGGAAACTTTGTCTTGACCTTGGATTGTGTTTTAGACCTTGTATTCTTGGACAGACCACACTGCCTATCTGTTACCAGGGCAATGTTGAAGCAGTGGTCTTGGACCTGCCCCAGCCTGCTTAAGTGGGACAATTAGCTTAACATAATTGAGCACACACATAACCAATACATAAGCTTCTCTTTATATAATGTATGGTCTCTCAAGCTCCAGTCTCCAGGGTTGTGAATCTTGCATTTAACAACAGGATTATTTTTTAAATAACATGTATGGAATCAAGTAATAATTTTTCAGTTGTGCTGAGGAGATGATAAGTGTTGTGAGGGATCATGGCTGTGCCAAATTCTAGAGCTATTTTTGGTTGGGTATTTGGCAAACACCACCTCTCCCTTGAAATAACAGAAGACCCTGAGAATTAAAAGCATAAGTGCTTTGAACTAATGTGCCAAATGAAATTTATCACAGTTTATTACTCCCCATAAGACAAATGGCAAGCTCCTTATACATCTCAGACTGAGCATGGGATTATGATGAAGCTTTTATCACTACACTGCTCTCCCAACATTATTAAGAAAAACAATTTAGGGGTGAAGGAAATGGAACAGCTGACTTTAATGCTATATGTTAAAAATGACAAAAATATTCTCTAGAAGTAATCAATCAAGATTATATATTCTCCTGGTTTATAGGGGAAGCTGATTTTGAGCCAAACTGGCTCCTGTTGGACTACAGGTTTATAATTAATGCTCACATCATTTATTACAGCTTAAGGCACAGGAAATCTCATTCAAAGAGCATATCAGGGCTGACAACACTTAGGAAGAATGGAGGGTGTGAATATCAGCACTATTTCTGAAGGCATAGGAAAGCATCTCTCTGAATTAAAGTGGCATTGTCAAACTAAAACATATCATTAGTGTTATTTTTTCTGTTGTTGAAAAAAGTAACCTACAATGCCTGAAGCTACTTCCAATGTCATCAGTCAGGATTCATCCTTTGAGTTTCTACAGGATTCAGTTTTATGTCCCATGCTGATAATGTAAATCCACTGACTAGACCATCCTTGGCAGCTGGCATAAATACATTGATGATAGCCATCTCTATATTTATTTTCTTCTGTATCACTTGATGCTGCTGTAGCTGTCATAAGCCAGTGGCTGGCCACTGTGGTTAAGTGGCTATGGGTAAACAAGTTGAAACTGAATCCTGATAAGATTGGAAGTCATCAGGGCTTTTTTTTTTTGGTAGAAAAAGCCCAGTAGGAACTGATTTGCATATTAGGTCGCACCTCCTAACAGCACCATTGTTTCACTCAGAGCTTTTTTTGTAGAAAAAGCCCAGCAGGAGTTCATTTGCATATCAGGCCACACACTCCTGTGTGCTCCTGCTCAAAAAAAGCTCTGGAAGTCATGCTGATCTATAAGACTGAGGTCTTGGAGAATATCATGCATCTCACATGTGATGGAGTTCTGCTGAACACTGCTCACTCAGTTAAGAGCTCACTTTAAAGCTTTCTTTGTAGCAGTGGTGGTAGTAAAGAAACAATATTTTTCTATCAGTGTTACATACTCACATACATACTTCCTGGTGATCAGGAGCCTACTGGGTTCTGACCAATGGGAAGAAGGTGACTGCTCTGCAGTTTGCTGCAATAATTTTTCTAAGCATTGGCAGTTAAAATCTCTTGCATCCATTCCAACATAGACATGACATAAGTAGCAACAGGAGCAAATTGTCCCAGGGTGCTGATTTGTCCAGTTGAGTGGGACATACATCTTTCAGTCTGGGGATATGGACAGGATTCTTGGACGTTTGAGATCTACCACTTGTCTGAATGATCCTTACCTTCTCCTGGCTGCTTAAATCTCTTGGGGAGGCAGGATCTGATGTATCTAGCACGCATGCTAGAGGGGACATTCTACTACCTCACAAACCAAACTGGTTTATTTAGATCTGAATGGTTCATGACAGCCCGCACCATGAGCCACAGACTGAACTACAGACAGAGAGGGTGAACGGTCTTTTAGAGCAATACCTCCGCTGTTACATCAATTACCAACAGTCCAACTGGGTGGAGCTCTTAGCCTTCGCTGAATATGGGTACAATAACAGCTTGCACAGCTCCACCAAAACGTCCCCGTTCCAGATTGTGAATGGTTATGAGGGGAGGCCTTTCCCGCACCTCCCCCTCCCGGCAGGTTCCCCGGAGCCAACTTCCTGTCAGCAGTGGTGGGAGGGGGTGCGGAAGGGCTGGAAAGTGATTCAAGACAACTTGGAGGAGGCCAAAGCAGAATACAAGCGACAATTTGACAGGAAGCACTCCCCCCAGTGGGAATTCAAGGAAGGGGAAAAAGGAAGGTCCACCAAGGTCCACCAAGAACCTCCCTCTTCCCCAGGCCTGTCGCAAGCTAGCCTACAAGTATCTAGGGCGATTCAAAATAAAGAAAGTGATAAACAAAGTAACCGTGGAGCTGGAACTGCCCAAGCTACTTAGTAAGATTCACCCTGTTTTTCATTGCAGCCTTCTTTGCAAAGATCCTGGAGCTACATCCTGGCACCCTCGCCCTCCAGAGCCACCTCCTACTCGAGTGAAGGGCCAGAGCCACCATGAGGTGCAGGAGATTCTAGACTCCATGGTCAGGCGAGGGGTACTGTACTACCTAATCCAATGGAAGTATTTTCCCCCGAGTTGTGACGAATGGGTCAGAGCTAGCGATGTCTCAGCTCCACAATTGCTAAAGAAATTCTACCTACTGCATCCACACAAGCCCGGGGCGAAGCCTTAGGGGGGGCAGTATGTCAGAACTTGTAACTTCACTAAGCACTGTTAGCATAACTGACTCCATGCTGTAACCAAAGACTAACCCAATGTGCTTTGCGCTAGGCCACTAACACAGACTCATGTGCATTTCAAACAAACTGTGATCACTGAAGGATGGCAGATAACCCCTGGTCAACATCTGCAGGTGGCCTTTAAAGCCAAGAAGAACAGGCCTTCACAGCAGGACGCTATCCTCCCTCCTGATAACAATCCCTGGGAAGGAGACAGTCGTCTCCAAACCGTGTGAAAGATGGTTTTATTATTGCTTCTAGCATTGCTACAACAACCGCATAAAACTGTAACAAATACCAGGCTTGGCATCAGTGTTATCTTGTACCTCTACCTCTGTAGTTCTCAATAAAGCCTATACTTTTGTAACGAGTTTGGGCCTCGATTGAAGTTTCTCCAGTTCTGACAGAAACAAGTGCACAAATCTTGCTTGTAGCAAGGCTCACATGCATTACTTGTTCCAACCCCCTCAAACAGAATTGTGGTTAAACACTAACTCTGGTTACCAGTGATGTATGAGTGCATATGCACAGCTCAAATAGTTTTAGTTTCTTCCCCTACATAATATGGATTTGGATTCTGTGTTAAACTCCAGTTTTGGATCCCAGTTACCTAATGCCAGGTATCCTGTATGCTTGCATTTCTACAACTCAGTTGAGTGTGTGTTTAACCACAACACCTGGCTTAATAAGAGGGGAGGGGAAGAAATAAAGCATACAATATACTAACTAATCCAAGCACTTAAAGGCTTGCTTTATCATCTCAAAAGTAAATCAACTAGAGATCTATGTTGGTGACATATTTCAGACTGAAAAAGGACAGAGAGAATCAGGCCTGTCATGTAAAAGGAAGAGAGCATTTCCTGTAAAGCCATATAATATATTCTTTGGGTTCAGCTCTGAAAAACTGATGCTTTCTAGCTCCTGAATTTACTACAGCTGAGTTGCCAGAAAACTTCCAAAATGCTTAGTTTCATTCCTTTTGCCAAAAAAATTTTCACTGTCCCGGCAGATCCTATTTCATATCAATATTTTGATAGGCTGCCAACCAAGGCCTTATCAAGAACAAAACATAATTACTGGCTAGACTGTCACATGCTGAATTTTCTAACTCAGTCACACACCCCTTTCTGTCTCAGTAACTAATACAAGGAAAGTGTAATGAGATAATTTATCTATACTTTTTGTAATTCCCTCCTCCCCCATATAATTTGCATTACTTTAATTGAGGACAGGTCTAGGTAATGTTAAGACTATTGACAATCACCTGTTTAAAGGTCTCCAGTTTAATCATACAGAACACATTGTAGAATGCTGTTGCCTGCTGATGAATAGTTCATACGGTAATTAAGAGATCTTATATCAACTTGTTATATTTGGCCACAAGTCAGATATCTAACATGCCTACAACTCTCTTGTAATTAATATTGGCCTCCATATGTTTATTTCTTTCCAATGATGTTTACAGATGAGGTGTGAGGAAAAACCCCTTACAGAACATCGTAATTACCAGCTTGGTTGCCAGAGCACCTGGAGAAGTGACTTACACACGTCTGGCCAGAGAGTGTGAGCAAACCTATCCAGGGGTAAAAGGGACTTATGACGTACAAGCAGCCATGACGCTACTAAGGCACTCAAGACTGGTACCAGGGTGCCCAACAGGAGAACGGATGGCTTCCTGTCGTTCCGTATGACATCCATCCCAGCCATGGAGCGGAAGAGACTGCGCCGCCAGGAGCTATCCAGGAGAATGGTTTTGAAGCACTGACCATGGAATCCACCGTGGAGGGCTAACATCACACGCAGCCATCTTCCTTCCAGGCTTGACTCCATTCCAGCAAAGCGGATGGCTCACGTACACACCAAATGTCACCTGTGCCTGCAAGCAACCTACCCACCCCAGGAGTGGTTAATCGTCTAGCCGCCACTTTCTTTGTCTAACGGAACTCAAGACAAAGACTAGTGCCAAGGAGAAGACAGAAGAAGAGGAAGACCATCTTCAGCCAGAGCCAAGTTCCTTTGTGTAAACTGGGTGTTACGTAGGCCATGATTTGACTCTCTATTGTCACCCTTTTAGATAAGTCTAATAGTCCTAAGTATCTCTCCACCCAGTAATCTCTTCTATTCTTCTCCCCAACTGTCATTTTGGAGTTTCCCCTTGGTCCATTTCAACCTGAAAGTTCACTCAGGTATCCAGTATCCAAGCCAGTCCATTGGTCAAGAGCAAGCACCCAATTAGGTGCCACCAATGAACTTTCTATTGGTTTTCGCAGTAGTCCAGCCCTTATGGTCACTGCGAAACATCCCCTTTTTGGGAGGTCATGCATCAGCTGACCGCCTTCCTCCTCCCTCGTACCTCCCATTCCCTAAGGGCTCAAGAGAGTCCTTATAATCTGTGGACTAGCTACCCACATGTGTGCTTCTAGCAGTTTCCCAATTCTGCTGCATAGATCCATCCCCGATTCTTGGCCAAGTCTCAGATCCCCTTTCCCACTTCCTCGCTCGTCACCATTGGAGCCTTCCTTGAAGACTATGATTGGTAAATATCACCCTGTTTGTCTACCCATGTGTTCCCCTATCTCTCTATCTATTTTTCTTAGGCCTGTGTGTATGATTTTATGAGTATTTTATCTTGTATGGAAGCCTATATTTCCTGAATAAATTTTAATTGTTTTACTTAATTAAAGTCCCTAATATTTTTAAGCATTACTTTCTGGACATGGAATCCTGTATACACAGGTAAAAGATCCTGAGTGAACCAGGTGCCCACCTGACAATTCCCCAACCTCGTTTTGAGGGCATTTTGGCTTACAGAGGGCATCAGGGTTTTCCCACCCTTTTTTGCTTTGGGGTTTGTAATTTCATTAAGCTCGTTATATTTCACTATCCTAAAGGCTTCAGGTCTTCATCCACTTCAAATGTGATTACAAGCTGCTAATTTTTACCTTTTTAAAAAAAAAAAACCCCATAAACAACTCTTTCATATAATACAGTCACCTTAATAGCAACAAACAGTATTTGGCTTTTCAACATGATAGAAGGGATGTTTTTTAAGCCCTTAGGTTCATCAAGTCTATTTCATTCCAATGCAAAGAATGAAGATTGCTCAGGGAAGGGGAGAGAACTACAGTTCATGGCAAATGTATGACTGACACTGATTTTATCATTGATCCAAACTTTGTGAATGTATACTAAAGTAATCTAAGATCCCACCATATGCACCATTACAACCTTCTGATTACCCAACATAGGAATACATTTGTTTTTACATACGTGATAGTAACAAAAGATCCTGTCCCCACTTTAGCTTTCATCTACTTTACTGGGGAATGGGATGGTAATTTACACATACACCATTTAGAACTGATTCTAGGCAATCGTGTTTGTATCTAAATCATCACACCTCAAAGATAAAGTCATCAGAAGGAGCCCTGATTCTCAAGCACCTTCTCAAACATTCCCCCATTGTGGAAAACTAATTGAGAACCCCCTTTGTTCTTTGTCCTTCTATGTATGTACCTTAACATGCAGGACAGGGCAGTAATTCTGTGAGCAGTTCTGACACCAACTGGAATAACATAGTATTTCAATGAGAGCACAAATTGATGATGATATTGGTTTTATATCCCACCCTCCACTCTGAATCTCAGAGTCTCAAATTGGTTCACAATCTCCTTTATCTTCCTCCCCCACAACAGACACCCTGTGAGGTGGGTGGGGCTGAGAGGACTCTCACAGCAGCTGCACTTTCAAGGACAACCTCTGTGATAGCTATGGCTAACCCAAGGCCATTCCTGAAGGAGCAAGTGGAGGAGTGGAGAATCAAACCCGGTTCTCCCAGATAAGAGTCAGTGCACTTAACACTACACCAAACTGGTTCTCTATCCTTTTGCAACAATCACATCCACAATAAGAAATAGTCAATGTTTTCACAGAGCTAACTACTGCTCCCCTTTAAGCTGCTGAGTTTTGTGAGCAAAAATTCTACATGGTGAGCTACTTGGCATTAAACTTGTGAGTGAGCTATTTGGCTATTGCATACATTAGTTTGCCCTGGAGTCATCCTTTCTGAGCTAATACGAAAATGTATGAACAAGAGGCTACAAATTTGTGAGCTAGCTCACACTAATTCATCTTAGAGGGAACACTGGAGCTAACACATCCTTGAAGCACAATCAATTAAAATGTCTGCCAAGGTTATTTGGCATTGTTGTTGTGGTGGACCCACTTCCAGAAGTGTGCTATAGTGCAGGGGTGTCCAACGGTAGCTCTCCAGATGTTTTTTGCCTACATGTCCCATCAGCCCCAGCCATTAGCCATGCTGGCTGGGGCTGATGGGAGTCGTAGGCAAAAAACATCTGGAGAGCTACCGTTGAACACCCCTGATATAGTGGATAAAATATCAGACTTTTGACTGGGAGAAACTGGGTTCAAAGGAAGCTTGTTGAATAAGCTGGTACCACTTTCTCAGACTAAATTACCTCAGAGGGATTACAGAATAATAAAGTGGGATCACTCTCATGTAACCTGCCCTGAGCTTTCTGGAATAAAAGTATGTGACAAATATGAGAGCTTCTGTGGCATCCAGGTATTTGTGTTGACTTAATTTATTTTCATGACACCATTATGCCACAGACTTTAGGGGTTGAATGCAGACTCTGTCATTTCTCATAGGTAGATAAAAGATACAGTCCCTTAGGGTGGTCTAATAAAAATACATGAAGGTGTTATTAGTTGCATAGGCAAACAACGTAAATGTAACACATACTTTTACTTGCAAGAGAGCTGTAAATAAAGGTAGCTTTTAGTAGCAAAAATTCCAGAAAACAACTTTCTTCCTCTTGATTACATTGTTTCTCCCATCAATGTACATAGACAACTCTCATTAATGGTAATGCAGTAGGAGTGATGAGCCCCCTGTGGTATCAGTTGCCACATCAATTCATTCTTTCTACTTTTCTGTAACATGAGGTATAGAAGCTGGTCATTTGACTCTGCTTGGCACTTACTGTACTGTATAATCTCTATAATCTGTAAAAGCCATTTTATTTATTGCATCATCTGTTTATTTTAAAAATGGAGCAGATCTGGCTTTTTTGTGGTTTCACAGGTAGAGCTGATGATGGAGTCATGCCTGCTTAAAAAGAAATTATAAGAGGCTGTCTTCAAAGTTTTATTTGGAAAAGTGTGATATCTTGATATAGTAAGAATAATTACATTGCCAGATGAGCACTTTTGTTTACTTCATATAGTAGCTTTGTTTAATTAGAGCAAATAAATGTGAAAAGCACTCCAAGCTCTCATTACAGAATCCTTGGATGAATTTTACTGGGCCACAGATTGTTGGTGTCTTTTCCATTCTGCCATGTACATATCCAACATGTACAATCCACTATGTCCCCAGACCCACCTGCTTCTTCTATGTCTTTGGATGCTGAAAGAAAACATTTATGATACTCCAAAATAGAATGTCAGATACAGTATACTTATCAGAGTATTCTGGAAGTAATGGAAGCTTGCCTTCTTCAGTTATTTTTTAAAAACATATAAGTTTAAGCAAGCATGGGTTTGCCTTAACTTGCTTATGTATACTACACTGTACATTTTAATGATACTTTCATCCTTCACTAGCATACACACTATGATGAGAGATATCTCCTAAAGCTATAGAACAATTATCACATTCCCATGATAGCTCACAGGTGGCACTTTCTGCCAATCTAAAATTAGCCACCATTCCCTTATCAACCCTTTCATTAAGCACTCCTTTTCATTCTGGCCATTGGTAGGTTGAAAATAAATGTTTTAAAAAGACATAATGATGCACAGTAAGGAAGATATACCAAAGAAGGCTGATGTCCCTCTGTTCCAGTTGTTGCAAGTGTAAAATTTCTTGTATAATGGGCTATGCTTTGGTATAGAACAAAGTTGGAATCAAGTGGCACCCTGAAGACCAACAAAGTTTTATTCAAAATGTGAACTTTTGTGTTCTAAAGAAATACTTCATCAGACAATAGTATGGAATAGAATTAGCAGTCCTACATGTAGGGAGGGACCAATGAATTAGTATGTAAAATAGTGAAAAAAAATTTAACAGATTAAAAAAAATAACAAGTTTAGGCCTGGGTATTTTTGGCCTGGTCTCAACTGATAAGGGTCTGTTTGGGAGGGCCCAGAGCACCCACCCAACACCTGTCTTCCTTCTTAATAAAACATCTTCTATCTGTGACCAAAGAGACATGTGAACCCAGGCAGTATAATAACAATAATTTTATTGCAAATGCTCAAAAACCAACAAGTGAGTTTTAACTATTAGTGCAACAGTGAAAGGTAGCAATAAGGTGAAAATAACAGCCCTGATGCAACTAACTAACATTCCCTTCCTCTAATGCCAACAGACCCACCACCCTTTGGGTGGAGGATCTCTTCCAGCTGCAACCTCTCTCCAGCCCAGCCTTCCCAGAGAGAACCCTCCTGACTGCAGCCTCTCCAGAGAGAACAACTCTCCCTCTGTAGCTGGGCCTTTTATTTCCTTCCTTCCAGGTCCCACCCCTCTAGGAAAGTTTTCCCTCCAAAACTGCTGCCCAATCAAAGGGATGGAAGGGATCCTGAGAAACGTACACCCTGTTACTACTCCAATACAGGCTTCCCTGGAGCCTGTAGTCAACGCTAGGCCTAGGAATGGATCATGACAGCTTGGAAAGGATGCGATGTCTTTCCTGGTTAGAGAGGTGGTAGGGGTGGGGGGTGGGGTAGGGTTGCCATAATGAGCGAAAGAGGGAGAGAAGATGAAAGGGAGAGAAAGTAGGTCATGGCTGCCTATTGAAGAGTGTCTGCTCCTTGAGGGTTGCCAGGTCCCCACTGGCTACAGGTAAATGATGAGGGTTGCCAGCTCCACATTGGAGAACTCATGGAGTCTTTGGGATGAAGTCTGGGGAGGAGAGGGACCTAAAGGAGGTACAATGCCATACAGAGTCCAGCCTCCAAAGAATCCCCTTTCTCCAAGGGAACTGCTCTCTGCAATCTGGATATGAGGTGTAAATCCAGGAAATCCTTAGGTCCTACCTGGAGGCTGGCACCTATAATTCAGGGAGCCTTAGATACAGCTGGAAACATGGTACCTGTTTGAAGGGCTGGAAGATGTGATGGTGATGGGGAAGGGTCTGACATTTTTAAAATTCAAGAGGCTTGCTTCCACTTATACTTCTTTGGGCTGAATATGTGACCCAAGACATTCTGCAGGGCTGGAAGAAGCTATGATGAAGGGGAAAGGGGACGGGGGAATTTAAAAATCCAAGCAGCCTTTCTTTAAACTCCTGACCGATCAGAGTGTGATAGTCAATGCTGAGTCTCCTGCAAACTTCTGGCAACAAGTCACTTAGCCAGTTGCATCTAAGCATGCATGGGTTAACACCTTCTGTCCTCTTTATTTTCAAGTGACAGCAGTTGGGATTTCAGATTTCACTCAATGTATTTCAGTGGGGCTGCTATCTCACTACATTGCTATCCTGGTTGAGTGCCATAGTGATCAACACAATGTTTAAGGGTGCGAAAAAAGTCATTCCAGGAAGTGCTATGGGACATTTTACACAGCCCACTGTAGTGATTCAGAACCAGAAGAGGTTGAAAATGGGATGGAAGCAGTATGAGTGAACAATGCCTGAGGCATGCCTCACCAGTGGGAGACAACTGAGATTATATGAACAGGTAAACGTATTCCGGTAGCAGCCAGTCACTGTAACGGATCTGTCTGAAATGACAGGAAAAAATGTTACTGGCCACCAGTTACTAGACCAGAATAGATAGGCTGTCTGAAAAGTGCCTAGTTGTTGTTTGGTCTATTGATAATTCCCACACCATGATTATTTTTTCAATTCTGCTCTGTCCTTGTCCTCCTTGATTTATTTGTCACCTTGATAAAGTCAATTATGTGTCTCCTCTTGTCTTTCCATGCCTTTAGGTTTCACAGTTGTGCTCTGAGCTGGTTCTCCTCATATTTCTGAGAGCATTTATTCAACAATCCCACTAGTGAAGGTCCTTCTTGTCTTCTGCCTCTGTTGGGGAGCCTCGCGGTTCTGTTCTTGGGTTATCTCCCTACACTATGACTCAGGGGCTTTATAAAATTCCATACCACCTATGTGCTGATCCCATTCAGTTAAGCCTCTCCACCCTAGAGCTCTCCTTTGTTCAGTTTCACATCTCTGCCTTGCCTGTCTGATATACCTTGTTTGCTATAACATCACCACCATAAATGCAATATGTCCATGACTTAATTACTTACCTGTCCTTCCAAGCCTTTCCCCTTCTTGATTGCTTTCCATATCTATCATCACCATCCATCAACATTAGCCTTATTGAGTAGGAACATAGCCTTTCCCCAGCCAGGTATCTTTTCAACATCACTATCCCAAAATATCGGATAGCTTTCTCAAAAGCACGACTCAATGCAGTTTTCTCTTCGGTGCTTTTGGGACGTTACGCTGGGTTCCCATATCTGGAAAGATTGTGCCCCTGCAATTGCAATGAGGTTGAAACAACTCTCCACATCGTTTTGCACTGCCCTAATTACAATGACTTGAGGGCAAGATTAATCTCTCCGATTCTTGGGTCCTTGGTGGGCAGGCAAGAGGATGAGCAAATTGCCTTCCTCCTGTCTGACGCTCATTCTGATGTTTCATCTAAGATTAGATGTTTCATCTAAGATTTCTGTTATGCTGCTCAGTTGGAAAGGAGGGAAATTGAGAGTGTAAATCTTGGTTATGAGTTTTAACAATATGTGTAATAGTAGGAGTCAGGAATTTTGTGTAAGAGGTGATGGGTCTGTTTTTATGATTTTGTTTTTGTTTGTATTAAGCTGGTCGGATGACCGTGAATAAAGAACTACTACTACTTCCCCCAACATAGTCTTTTCCTTATGATTCATGCTAGTTAGCACCCTGCACATTCAATCATTTGCCACCTCGTGTTGCTTCTCCTTATATAACATTGCAAAAAATATCTAATTCCTCTTCATTCCTTTAGCTAAAGCTTTGAGTCACAATCTATCTTCCTTACCCTGTAGCACTTAGATAAAGCACACACTAGGAACAACACAAGGAAAGGGAACATACTAGAGGTTATGCATGGGATGTACATGGTATAGGAAGTGGATAGACAGAACTCTCCTTCCCCCTTATATAATTCTAGAACATGAAAGTCCCTTTTATGTTCTTATGCCACTTTTACATTTTTCTTATTTGTTTTTCATATTCATAGTATTCATATTCACAGATCATTATCAAAGTAACCAGTGCTTCTTGGATTTGTAGGGTCCACTGCCTTGTACCCAAGAATTCTGCCCCGCCAGGTCTGAAGCATTCCTCCAACACTCACAGCTCTTCTGCCAGAAAAAAGAGGATCCCTCTTACAGAAAGGCTTTAAACATGGCTGAGTAAAATCATAGGATGCAAGCTACCTTATTAATACTTTTTAAAAACTTCTACTCTATCCTCTTATAGATAAAAATATCCATTAAATCTATGAACATGCATAGAAACAGAATTCTGATTAACAAAGAAGCTATGATTTCTTCTATTCATGAAGGGAAGATGGAAAACACCAAAAAGCATAGATGGAAAAGATGGAAAAAATCTATAAATAAAACAATGTTGCCATACTTTATATTACAGTTCCTTAATATAGCTCTGACAGAGATTTAATGTGACAGCTACTGGATGTTCAATGCCAACTGAATATTAAAGAGGTATTTAATAAAGGTACAAGAGCATATTTTGGACCCAATCTTGGCAGCCTAAAGTAGCTTTAAAAGGACAGGCAAAGAGCAGCCTGATACACTTGACAGTGCAGTTCTGAGCAGAGTTGCACCTTTCTGACTGATTCATGGTATAACTCTCTTTAGGACTGCACTAAGAGGCTCTCTGATGCAAAAATATTACAAGATACAAGGCAAAAATCCTGTTCCTGGGGAGGGGGTGTTAAGACAAGTGATTTTTGATGTTGAATAGTCTGAAAGGTATTCCAGTGTAATTCTCAAAGGTGCATAAAATTAAAAGGGGGGAGGGGTGACTAAGTTTGAGTGGAGCCAGCTGGCTAGCTCCTGGGGCTGAAAGAGATGGGAAATTAAACCAAGGAAGAGGTTAAGAGTGAAGGGGACTTGGTTTCTCCCAAAGAAAATGACTTAAATTAGTGGGTGCCAGGTCTGCTTTCTCTCAAAAAATGCTGTTTTGTCTACCTTTATACACACACACACACACATAGTATTCTGTGGTTCAGATTCATGAGTCATCCCCATACTCTCCATCTTCTTCAAATTCAAGCACAAAGAAATGCTTTTAGGCATTGTTAGTTTTTTTCCCCTACCTAATGTATAAGCTTTTTAATTGTTCAAAGTTCTCATCATCTCTACAATACAGGATTGCCTGTCTCCAGCAACAGAAGTTTTTAATTAAAACATCATTTATTACAGGATTAGAAAGGAGCTAAAATTGTTAAATGTTCCCTGCAATAGGGTATGTGCTTGAATATCTCTCACTACCTTAGAGAGTCATCCTGCAAAATACACAGACATATGAAATATGACATTGCCTTGAGAATTTTGATACAGTAGAAAAGGGCCAGGCATTTTTTTGTTCCGTTGCAAACAACATTCTATGAAGCCTGCAAAATAATATCTACCAGTGCAACTGTTTTTGCTTTTCACTGCCATAAAAGCATACATTAAAAACCAAAAAGAAACATCATAAACCTCTTATAAACAAAGGTATACAATGTAGTATGTTGAGATCAACTATGCTATGTGAAATTTTAGCGTATGGAAATAAACCTCAATGAACAATACACCATTAGAATTTTGTATTGATCGGGGGGCGAAGGAATTTAATTTAAACGTGGGACCAAGGACAAATGGGCTAAATGTTTGGAAGAAATGGCAACCGAAATGGCTGAATCGGGTATCTAGATGGACACCATTAGAAATGTTGATGGAAGGAGACAAGGAGCATAGGTGGAGCGAACTACTTAAGGCTAAAGGATTTAGAAGGGTAGAAGATTTGTTAATACTAGATAAGTTAAAACCATTACATGAATTTCAAGAAGTCGTAGGAATACAATACTGGCTTAAGGCTACAGGATTGTATACTAAAGTTAAGAAGGAAGTGGAGAAGAGTAACTTAAATGAAGAAGAACTTATGGAAAAGTTTTATAAATTAATGGGTAAAACAAAAAAAGGATTAGTAGGCATCCTATATAGGAGCATGAATTTAGGTAACGAAGGAGCAATAAGCTACCTTCAACGGTCATGGAGTTTAGAAGGCCAAATAACGAAACGAACAGGGGAGAAGATAATGGAAGGTTTAAAAAAAGTTAAGATACACAAGGCTAGAGAAATGGAATTGAAATTTTTCACTAAATGGTATAGAACTCCGGCTACTTTAGCCAATATGTTTCCTGGGTTGAGCCCTAAGTGTTGGCACTGTAAGAAAGAAAAGGGATGGTATTCTCACATGTGGTGGGAGTGTCCTGAGGCCAAGAAACTATGGGATATGGTAGTGGGAATGATAAAGAAATTCTTTCAGGTAGAGCCGAGAATTAACTTTGAACTAATGCAGATGAGTTTATTAGGGAATGAAAAAATAGGGAAGAACAACCAACATTTACTAAAAGCAATGATATCAGCGGGTAAAGCGGTAATAGCGGCAGGATGGAAGGATAAAAGTAAATGGAAGGAAAGTACTTGGCATAACTATCTCTTTGATTTTGTCCAGTCAGATATAGCCGCTATAATGTTGCAAGAAGAATCATGGGAAGAAAGAAGATCAAGAATTAAAGAAAAGTGGCTGACGTATCTGAAATGGGCGAAGGAAGAAAGGAGAGTGGACATTCAGTGGAAGCTTCGAGTCCTTTGTCCCTGGCTGGAAGAAGAAAAGGATGAATAGACTAAAAGGGGTGGGTTGGGGGTAAATGTAAAATGGATATCAGAAACCATGTAGAGAAACGGATAAAGTATTAATAATAAAAATATACATATTAAAAAAAAAGAATTTTGTATTGATCATTAAAAATCTCCTAACATTGGACATATTCTTTCCAAATAAAGTTGTGTTCTTTGTGTGTTTACAATCTTATCTGTAAGAAAGAAAGAAAGACAAGGGTTTCCCCACAAATGTCATCAAGAAATGCAGGTAGCTATCTTATATACAAAAATAAGTTACTGTTATATACAGTAATAAAAAAAAACTTTGTATGTATAACCTTAATATGTAGAAACTACTCAGTGGACAACTCAGTTTTGCTGCTTTGTGATTAGCACAAATAATAAATTTAAAATTGGAAAAGTAAGTTGTAGGATGAAATATATGAATAAGAACACATAACCAGAAATTCTATGAGATGAAAAAAAAATACTGACTAGTGCCTATTGGCAGCTTAGAAGAAGGAGGAGGAGGAGGAGATGATGATGATGATATTGGATTTATACCCACCCTACACTCTGAACTCAAGAGTTCCAGAGCAGCTTACAATCTACTTTACCTTCATCCTGCCCCCCCCAACAACAGACACCCTGTGAGGTAGGTGGGGCTGAGAGAGCTCTCACAGAAGCTTAGTAAAAGAAAAATAAAATATGAAAAAGCATAAAATAGTAGTTAAAATAAATCCTTCCCTCAAAAGGGATCTTATATAAAACAAAAGTAGATAAACAGGGTTTTAAAAGATTCTGTTTAATTACCAGACACTAAACATAATCCAATAAAACTGACAAAGTTCCAAGGGAAATTATTTCATGATATACCCAAGAGATATCACAAAGTAAATTTTCAGGTTGTCTAAAATACCAGCAACGGAATAAAAGTGAAAGGAAACATTCTATAAATATACTACAATAAAAGAGGTAATAGAAACATAAAAGAAGCCCAGCAGAACACAAAGTTGTTAAAAAAAAGCAAGATACATAAATAAGCAAAACAGAATGACATTAAAAAGTGTGGAACAAATAAAATGGGGAGGGGAAACATTTCTAAAGATGATTAAACACATGAACAGAAAAGATAGGTGAGAATACAGAAACTTTGTATAACAGACTGAGGTTAGCACAAGTTTAGGGTCACACATACATTAAAAAGGAGGGAAATCGTGAGAAAGAAATGTTCAAGAGCAACACATAAGTACAAACAAGAGAAACATTGCAAAACAAAAAAAAATCAGATTATATTACTGTAAAGGGAGTAATAAAGAAGATGAGCAGATAAATGTTCACTGAGCAGCAGGAAGAAATAAAAATATAGAAACAGCAGCTTGACAATGTTCATTAAGAATGTAGCTGGAAAATAAAACATGCCTTTATGTTTATATAAAAAAAACAGAGCCCTCTGAAGTGCCACAAACATCAACATCATTGATACAGACAACTGGATTCATAAGGGTCAATATTGCTGAATTATACAATGGAGGTGTGACTAAAGTGGTGATGCTGCAGTGAGTGTCAAAGATTTTGACAAAGCAACTGCTGAGCGATCACTTTCATACCCTTTCCAAAAATAATATTTACTAGTATATCAGCACATTTGTATTGGTAGGAATCTATTTAAAAATTCCACCAGGACATGAGTACTCCTCCCCCCCAAAAAGAATAATGCAACAAACCTATTTTGCTTAAAAAAACAGTATGTACCAATATGTATGCAAAACATACTTTTTAAATGCACCAGAGACACTTGAATTATGAAAGTCAATATGAAAATTCAAGTCCAAATCAACAAATTCCATACATTTTTTACCATTCTATCCTCACAAAAGACCAACATACAGAAAATATAGCTATAGGCAAGAAAGATTACATTTAGAGAAAATAAATGTAATAGGTGAGCCTAATGAAGGACAGGAGACATTTACAGCACTTCTTAAGTAGAAGGAATAATAATTTTGTATTGGGCCATGTTCCAAAAAAGAAACATGTGGCATCCTAAAAGCATTTGTTGACAAACAACTTTCTTGAGTCAGAGCCTAACTTGTCAAATGCAGGAGATGCAGAATTCAGTTGACAGATAAATACAGATATATTCAGAGGTTACAAAGAATAGAAAATGTAGAAAAGAATATTACCACAGAGTGAGGCCAGAAAATTCCAGCACTTAAATGCCTTGTTAACACTTATGCATCTGACAAAGTAGGCCCTAGTTCATAAAAGCTTATATTCACAAAAGTAGTTTGCCTTTACAGTGCCATGGTCTTGGTCTACTATACAAACACAGCTATCCTACTGTAGGATCCATTCCTGCATATTTTAGATGCGGGGGAGGTCTCCAACAAGTGGGATTCTGCCACATACATACCCCATTGGGAGAACTGAAGCAACTCTCAGTTGATCGCTGATCTACTTCTGAACAACAGGGCAGAAAACCTAGTGGTTAGCAGTTCACATTGTTCAGTGTGAGCCAAATTATATGGGCATGGCTCTCAGTCTTATTGCAAGAGTCCACACTGAGCTGTTGAACACATTCAGCAGTGAAATACATTCATTGTGAATTTACAGCAACTGTAATCTGGGAAGCTATTCATTTTCAGCCTTTGGAGTGCATGTAAATGTGAATAAGGATTAGCAAGGAATTAAGTTTGTGGGACATCATCTCTGTGATTACAGGGAGCGTCTGAAGATATCATTCTGAAATGCATCTTCAGGTAGAAATGCCTTGAATATCAACCCTGTTATTGCTAACAGAATTACATGACAGATGAACTATGTCAATAACTGGATGAAGTTACTTTAATATGATTTACTTTACTGAGAGAAATACTTAATCATCCTGGCACATAAAACCCCAAACACTGTTACTAGAATAACTGCTTGTATTATAATTCCATTTTGGTATAATTCTAGTGATACAGTAAAGATGTATTGTACCATACCCTAAGCATATTATTTGTGTGTCCCACTCTAAGCATTGTTTAAATAAATTTTACTTATTAATGTTTTGTGTCACTGCTCTTGCAACTCTTTGCAAACTTTCCTAGCATTTGCTTCTTTACAGTAACCAAAGAAGTTACATGGAAGCTTATACTCAGAATTAAACTTCGTTGGTCCTAAAAGTTCCACTGGACTCAAGTTTTATTCTGAAGAATCTATGGCAACTTTTTTTTAACAACAAGCTTACAATAATGTGGTGGCAGTCAAAACAAAAAACAAGGAGAAAAGTAAAGTAAGACGTATGTCTAATTTCATAAGTACCTTTTCAGTGGAACTAAAATGAATTAATCAAAGCAGGATAGAAAATAAAATTCTGGCTGGCCAATTAGATGGCTGGCAGATATAACTGAAACATGCCCCTGTCCAAACTCTCTTTGTGTTTATAACAAGGAAATGTTTAAGGGAGTACATCACAATTTTCTTATCATTTCTGAATTAAAATTATCCCAGGTACTCTTCACTATTCCTTGATGATTTTGTTTCCTTCAACTCTTATACTATCAATTCAGCATTAAAGAAGATAAATATAGATGTGTTACCAAGCAGAAATGTATATCAAATTGAGAGTTGTATTAGTGAAGATACATAATAATTACCTTTCCTTATGCTACCCTAATTCAGTTCTCACACATGTTTGTAAACTCCTTTATTATGCTGAATACTTACTATTATTCACAGGTCTTACCAATTGCTTTCATACCGTTTAACTATATTTACTGCATGGTTACTTATGCATCTTGACAATAATTGGCCCTTTCTGGCAAGAACTTCCTTACCCTTTACCTATATGTAATGGTTGGTGACTTCTATTTCGATGTATCTGAAGAACATGGGCATACGCATGGAAACTTATGCCTGGCCCCAAAGTAAAACTTTGTTGGTCTTAACGATGCCACTGGCCTCAAACTTTGTTCTGCTGCTTCAAACCAACATGGCTACTCATCTGACTATACCTTTCATTATGCAATATTTTCACCAAAAGCAGAGGAGATAACATTATGGAGACCATAACATTCTGTAAGTGTAATACAAAAATGAAACCCTCTAGAAAACAGTTTCTTTGCAAATGTAGATGTGCTTTGTTGTGTATGAGAGGAGTATTAAAAGCAAGGCATTGAGTTAAGCAATTTCCTTTAGTTTGGAAGCCAGGATAATCAGACGTATAAGAGAGCAGACTCCCTTAAGAATGATGCCTACTAGGCTGGAAAAAAAATCTTTATTCTGGAAAGTGTCCCAAGGACAACTGCCTGTGTGAGCACAGTGCCTTTACTGCAGAAACTGTACAAACATCTGCCTCAAAACACTATCCTTATAACAAAATACAGAAAGAGGAGATATTTCTTATAAAACTAGATCATGAAAAACGAACAAAAAATTTAAAGATGCAGGACTCAAGACTTCTGTGATTTTGTTAAAAAGTGGCCAGAGTAATTAATCAGCAACTCCCTACATTCCTTACCAGAGGATGAAACAATCTGGAAGAAATTGACTTTTCTTCCTTGGAAAGCTTTATCTGTCAAGCATCAGATCTCAAAATAACCAGTCTATGATTCTGAAACAAAATCTTGGTTTATTGATAATCTATTGTGCTCGGGTAGGCACCAGATTGGAAGTGATACAGTGTAACTATAGAATGCTATCTTTAAGGGGGCACATCAAAGGTATCTTAGGAATTCTTACACAGGCGTGTGAAATTAACACGCTGGCTACTTTATCTGTTCTTGCAGTTTAGCAACATCCTGGGTCCAGGTTTGAGTCTGGGAAAGTGTCCTAGGAGGCCTTATCCTCAAAGAGGGCATTCCTGCATTTGCTACTAGTGAGAACTAAGAAAGAGATTACATGGCTTTGATGTTCAATACATTAGAATAACAGTTAACAATACAGCTGTACCAAGAAAGAAACAAGATGCTTGACATCATCTGATTTATTTAGCACACTGTTCTCCACATTATCCTCACAACAACCTTGTGAGACAAGTCAGACTGCAAGAGACTGGCTCAAGGTCACCTAGCAAGTTTTAAGCCACAGCAGGGATCTGTACCTGGATCTTCCATATCCTACTGAAATGAGGGCCCTCCTGAAAGCTGTGCAATGGAAATCTAATTTGATCATGACCTAAGAATATTTTATGCTTCTTTTGTATACAAGAATTTCTGCTTTGACCATTCTTCAGTGATGAAAGCAGATGAAGAACTGACAGACATAAAGCACCAAAGGTTATTTTACTTACATTTGTTACAAGGCTTAGTAAAACATGTAATTCATCACTCATGGTGGAAAGCTGACACATCACATATGACTTATTGTGACTCCATAAAGTTTTCACGGAAACTCTGGACTTTCTTGGAAGTCTCCCATTCAAATACTAACCAAGACTGATTTTATTTTAGATTACAAGGTCTGACAAAATTAGGCTAGCCTGGGTAATCCAGGTCAGACTACTCACTGCCTTCCTATTATTTATAGAGCATATGTCACAATATCAATCTGAATATGATTTTAATTATACTAGGCATGAAATGTTCAATGGTTCCTCTACTTTTTAACTATTATATCAACTGCTTGGGTGCAACATCTAAGAAACCCAAGCTTTCATTTGCCAGAGCTCACTGATAAAATGATTCTTGCTTTGGTATACACAGGTGGTACTGTGGGCCTTAGGAGAGCACTCTGTGCCTTCACTACATACCGCAAAGAGGATCAGCTGGCAATAAACTAACAAAAAACAAAAGTTTCTATCTTTACCAAAAACATCTGAACCTGTAGACAGCAAATACATTGAACAAACAAAAACATCATTAAATATTCTGGTATAATCTTTCAGTCATCTGGACATCGGAAAGCTCAGATACTGCATGCCACAGAGACTGCCTACAGACTGAGCATCCTCTGCCATTCTAAGGTAAAGGTAATCCCCTGTGCAAGCACCAGTTATTTCCAACTCTGGGGTAACGTTCCTTTCACATTTTCATGGCAGACTTTTTAAGGGGTGGTTTGCCATTGCCTTCCCCAGTCATTTGCACTTTACCCCCAGCAAGCTGCATACTCATTTTACTGACTTCGGAAGGATAGAAGGCTGAGTCAACTTTGAGCCGGCTACCTGAACCCAGCTTCCACCAGGATCAAACTCAGGTCATGAGCAGAGCTTGGACTGCAGAAGTGCAGTTTACCACTCAGCGCCATGGGGCAGAATAATAATTCACAAAAAGAGCCTCCTTTATCCCTGCAGCAATTAAGAACTTTCAAGGAAGGGATGTCTACTAGCTCCTTACTGAAAATTCCAACGATCAGTCCTTGGAGTCTGCAATGTATCTCAAATGCCTTTGTTAGATTAGAGACTAGGCTGATCCCCTTGGAGATTCTTATGTGGCTGCTCACATCTTATTACAGGCTAAAATATTCAGCCTGGTGGGTCTAGCATTCTTAATCTTTGCTGATACCCACTATTCAACCTGGCAAAGAGTAACTGAAGGGAAACTCCAGGAGTATGGTCTCTTCCCCCAAGTCCTGCTGCATCTTGGGTACCAAAAAGTTAAATAAACAATTAAACAGTGGTTTTGGGATCATGCCCTACAAATAGGACACAGACATAGAAATATCCAATTATTCTTCAGCATAACAAATGTTTTCAACCAACAGATTACCAAAGGTTCTTTACCCTTGAACACTTTAACATTCTACTCTCAAGCAGATACCATCATGTACAGCTCTGCCCTTGCCATGCAGGAAAAGTAGAGTCTATCAACCATGTCCTGCTGGGATCTCAGTATATAGCCCTAATCCTGTCAACTCTACCAGGAAGATCTGAACAACTTTACGTCTCCCTTCTCCTTGCAGATTCCTCTCAAGAGATGCATATCCTGCAATTTTGCCTTCAGGTGTGTTGAATACACAAGTGGCTGAATGAGCCTTAATAACTTCCCTGTTGGAGGAAGGCACCATCTCTCCATCCCCCACAATCAGCGCTCACTGACTTGAGACCATCACACCACTCTTTATTTTATTAATTTTATTTTTATCATTATCCTTGTTATTACTGATCTTGTATTGAAATCAGCTTTGAACGGAACAGTGGTTATAGCAACCAGAAATTACTCTAGTCAAACACTCACACATGTATGGACATAGTATTCTGATATATATGCTTTGGGAGGTGTTAATACTACTATATATTTGGCATTTAATGTTATATGGCTTGATTGTACACCGTATTTTACTTTGAGTTGGCTCTATTTGGTACTGTGTGCCTTGGTTGCTTACTTAATAAGTCGAAGCATGACAGGGTCTTGCTCTGAATGAGCTTAAAGGCAGAATTGTTTAATTTTAAGCCAGCTGAATACTTACCAGATTTTCCTGAGCACATTCTGAATCATATCTCAGTACAACTCAGAAGGAAAAGCAGAACCTGTATGGTTTGAAATGGCTGGATTATTTTCAAGTCACCTATGAAAAAGCTTTGGGGAAATGACACTGACAGAGGGCCATCAAGTGTCTACTGGCCTAGTAAAACAGAACCAGATTCAATTGCCTCTGAATTGCCTGCACCACAACTAAGTTATTGGGTATAGCCAGAACAAGTGGAGTTGGCAGATGTTCTTTTATGGTTCTGGTCCCTTGGGATATGCAATACTTTCACTTTTAAGAAATCATAAGGAGTGTCTCATTCTATGAATTGCAATAAGAACTGGATTTTCCATGAATTAAATTTGGATTGATTGGGGACAATGTTTGTGTGCTGAGTGTCAATGATTTTTTCTATTTTATGTTGAGTAATATTAGCACTGAATCACTTTATGAATAAGAGTCAACATGATAAATTGTTCTTTAGTATACTTTATTTGTACTCGCTATTGTAACATGGATTCTTAGCATTTTTCTTACCTTGTTTTTCCATGGGTCTCTCATATTCTACTATTCATCCTCCATCAGCTTCTTCCACACTGGGTTTCTGATGCAGCTCAACTTCTAAACTGTATCATTCCCCGCACCCCCCCCCCCATCCCTGGACCCTGGCTTGGCTTTCCTGGATTGAAAAAAAAACAGGAAAAACTCAAAGGAAAACAGGGAGAGCAGGGACCAGCAAATAATACTATCCTTTAAGGGAGGCAATACCCAATGCAGTAGTGTGGAAAGGCTTCAGTGAGAGAGTACCCTAAGCCAAACAGTGAAAATATAGGAGGGCTGAGGGAACTAATAAAATTTAACAGGTGAGAAGCAGCATCTATGAGAAGGGAAGATACCTGTGCCTGTTTTTTTAAGCAACCTATGTCCTAGTTGCTAGTCCTAAATGTTAACCATCAGCTTCATTCTTACCTACTTGCAAAAAGTACTGTTGTCACTGAACACTGTTTCTTCAAAGCTATGTGAAAGGTGTGACATGTACAACAGGTTCAAATTGGAGATTCAATGGCCTTGTGCTCCCTGACTCAACACCTCTTTGTAATGTCTAAAACAGAGAACCAACATGGAGCAATGGTTAGGTTGTTGAACTAGGATCAGGGACAACTGCATTCAAATTCTAGCTCTGCCATAGGGGTGGGGTGACTTTGGGCCCATTGCATTCTCTCATCCTAACATGTCTCTCAGCATTGGTGTTGTGAGGCTAGGGTGGAAGATGGGAAAACTAAGTGATAAGCTGCTTTGGGTCCTGATTAAGGAGAAAAGTGAGATAGAATTTTTTTTAAAAGCAAGCATTACAATAAAATAAAAAGCAACATTACACATCTCACTGTGTAATGAAAGAAGAGAAACAATTAGACATAGATTGCACATATGGAAGGAAATGTGAAAGCAGTATTTTGGTCACAGAGGAATACAGAATATTTACTTATTTGAATATAGAGGATGGAAGCATGAACTTCCTGTTTTCCTACATCTCTGCCATATCTGTCTCTCTGAGTCAGTGAGTGTGTATGCGTATAGAATAAAGCTAAAATATAGGATGCAGATGCAAAAAGAGGAAATGGATTCTCAGTGAAGCTTCCCAGTTTGGGTTTGTGGTAGCAGTTCAGTTTTTTTCAAGTTCTGCAGAAGGTTTTGGGTTTGAATCTGGCCCAAACTAAACTTCCAGAGGTTTTACCATGCTCTTATTCATGGAAATGGTATTTTTATGGCTTACCGCCCTTCAAAAACAGATTTCTCATAAATCAAAGTGACATATATTTTGAACATCAAATTAGTGATTACAAATGCTATTTAATTTTTGAACATAGTAAAAAATAATAAGCGTTTTGAAAAATATTGTATTTTTAAAAAGTTAAATGAAACCGTTCCATTCCAGCCATTTTCAGGGTAGTTAAATTATTACATTCAAAAAGAAATCTTGTCCTTAGCTGAATAAATGACCCATGATCTGACAATGAAGACTCTTGCTTCTGATATTAATACTCGGACAAGGGATGATTATTTATTTTTTTATTGACTGATATTTCCTCTGAAATTAAACACCCCCCTTTTGAGCTTGAATTACAAGGTTAAAAGTTGAAAGGGAGTTCGTTTCCTCATAAATATTTTACTTCAGTATCTTTCCAGAGGGAAAAATGAAGAGGTCTCTTTAAATTAGTGAGCTGGATCACCCCCAAAGTACTTCCAGTCATCTCAAATTCCAACTGCAAAGGATCTTTGGTATGCTTTAGCATAAAAAGAATTCAATTTGCACAAATCCAAATTCTTTAACATTCCTGCTGGGGGAAAAGAAACCTGCAAATAAGAAATTAGTCTAATTCAATTGTTACTGTTTTTTAGAAAACGAAAAGGGCACTGTCCTTTTCTAATCTAAAATGTCCAAAGTATGTTGCTAGTCCTGCTTGCTGAGAATTAGTCAATTACAAACAGACTAGTCATTGAGGGGGGGATTACTGTGCTCTTTGGGGGGAGAGTTTGCTTTTTTGCCAAGCCACACTCTTGGAATAATAAATCCCCACTAGGACAGAGGGAAATGAATAGAGGCATTGTTAGCTCACAGAAGACAGGAACACTTCCTAGTAATATTAGAGAGGCTGCCTGACATTTTTCCTCCCTTCTTCCTTTTAGTGTTTTGATGTGACTAATATTTTTTACTAAAATACACAAGAGGAGGCTTCTTCAGTCTCATCCAACTTAATCCCTCTGGGTTTCCCCTGGCAAGTTGGTTGCCTAAAATGCCCAGTTAACAAATAATGCCAGAGAGTACTGATAGCAGTGAAACACTGGGAAGGGAAGAAGAAAAGAAGAAAGGGGGCCATTAATGGCTTTACTTTCTTCTGTTTTAATACCACATCAAGCACAACTCTGTACTTCTCAGCACAATTCAAAAAGGTAGATTCAGAGCTTAATTTTAGCCAGTTGTGTACTTAGACCCAAGACTGTTTCCATGTATTTTGCCACTCACAAAAAAAACCCCTTCACACATCTTGGATTAGGATGCATGACTTTGACTCAAGAGTGAAGTTTATCCACTAGCATTTCTCCTTAAGTGAACTACTGTGTAGAGTTTTTTAAAGTACTTTGACTGGCATGAATTTATGGTTGACAAATCCAGGCTCAAGATTTATTCTGTGATGCTCCTTTTAAAAATCCCAAAGGAGGGGGGGAAATATATTCAGGTAAAATTCGTTCATCCACTTGTGGACAACACTTGTGTACAACATACTCAGAAAACTTACAGGTAGAGCACTTGTTCATGTTTGATGAGGGAGGCTCTAAGTCTCTCAAAAACAGTGATTGGTGCTCCCAAGTTGAGTTTACTAAAGTAATTAGTGAACTAGAATATATTATGCTCACGTAAGCTAATATACTTCCATTCCCAAATTAAGTATGCATGTATACTTGATTAACTAAAATAAGCTACTAGAATCAATGAACACAGTTTTGCCAATAAATGCAAAAAGATCAAGTTATATGCAATTAATAAACTGTTAAAGAGAAGGCAGCCTATTTTCCAAACCTAATCAATAGGTCAAATTCTGTGCCCCTCTGAGACTCATCAGTTTTTTCACCATGCTTAGCAACCAGGATTATTATCCACCTTCCAGATCACTAAGGAATCTTCTCTTACGATGCAGACGTTTCTAGTCAAATGCATGGTTCAGACCACGTACCCATCTCCTGACCTATTACTGACAACTATTAGTCATGCTGGCTGCCACGATTAATTCAATCATTTAGACCAAACTTATCTCCCCTTCCCATTATACCATTTATTTTTATTTAGCAATACCCTGCTTTTCTGGGAATCCAAAGCCACTTGTGACATTGTTCTCTTCTACATCTTACCGTAACAACCACCCTTTGAGGCTGAGAGAACATCACTGGCCTAAGGTCACCAAGTGAGCCTCAAGAATAGAGTGGCATTTGAACTCAGGTCTCCCAAATCCTGTTAACATTTCCCACAAAGAAGTTAAATCAAAACAGCTTGGATCCTAAAATTTCCACCATGACAGCATGGATCTTGATATTTCTCCAATCACAAGGCAACCCCAAATTCCCCAGTGACAGGCCAGATCCGGATATTTGACCCAATAGTAGAGCAGGTCCAAACCTGCAGCCAACATTTAGTCCCAATAGGAAATGTCTAGGTAAAAGAGGATAACAATAGTATTCTGAAGTGGACAAACCAGGTTCAGTTCCATCCCTAGGATTGTTTCTCCATCAATTTCACTCCAGAGATCTCTGCCTCCTGGATCCTTCCCTTGTAACTTCATTTACACTAATGTATTAGGCAATGTGTGCAATTTTCTACCTTGAATTATCTCCATCTTTTCTCAAATGTCTTTTCCTAGACCAAGTCTAATCCTCCTGGTTTTTGAGACCCACTTGAAGGAAAGTTCAATCTTCTCTTCCTCATCAACTTCCTTCCCCCTCTGTCTGAGGACACTGTACATCCATGAGAGGACAACCCTTCATAAGCAGGATCACTTCCATGACAAATTTTATGATCTTCTTGTTGAATGCTTGTTCTCCAAATGTTTGTCATGATTTGCCATCAATTACTCATAGCTTAATATAGTCACCAAATTCAGCACCTTGTACATTCAACTACTTTCCCCACATTTTTCTGTTATTTTTGTATGTTCAGTGAATATTAAAAATTCATTTACTGTCTTCCTCTATCTGTTTCCACAACTGCACCCAAGATGATATTCTAAGAGTATGCTTTTGAAAAATCAGACTAAAAGGTCCCTTACATTGGGACTCAAAGGTATACATCTGAAGGCCAAAGGCAAGCAGTCCCCTAATAACAACTTCCCACAACAAACATGGTGGATTGGACAAAAAGGTACCAATGTAGAAATTTAGAAACATGTACACTGTATAAATGGAAATGGATAGGGGACCAGGTAGGGTTGCCAAGTCCAATTAAAGAAAAATTTGAGGACTTTGGGGGTGGAGCCAGGAGACATTGGGGGTGGAGCCAGGAACAAGGATGTGACAAGCATAATTGAACTCCAAGGGAATTCTGGCCATCACATTTAAAGGGACAGCATGCCTTTTTAAATGCCTTTCTTCCTTAGGTAATAATTAAGGATAGTGGCACCATCTTTTGGGGCTCATAGAATTGGACCCTCTGGTCCAATATTTTTGAAACTTGGGGGGGGGGGTATTTTGGGGAGAGGCACTAGCTGCTATACTAAAAATCTGGTGCCTCTACCTCAAAAAATAGCCCCCCCAGAACCCCCAATACCCTATTATTCTCTATGGGAATCGTTCTCCATAGGGAATAATAGAGTGCCTAGTAGACATTTCCCTCCCCCCCCACACTTTCTAAAGGGGGGGAGGGCCTCCATACCAGGGAATCCCCCCTCCCTGCCCCCTCCCTCTCTCTCTCTCACACACACACAAATACTTACCGTACTTGGTCTTCTTCCAGCAGAATTTGCTCACTGTGAAAACGAAAGTAAGGCTGCACAGGAAAAGAAAGGGAGGGGCCATTCCTGTTTCCTGTGCAGCCTTAAAGGGACCCATTTTAAAAACGGATCCCAAACTGTGAAACAACATGATGCCTACAGGTATGTTCTCTCTCCCCCTGCCCCCAGATTTTTTAAGAGCGAGGGAGGAGGCTGAAAATTTGGGGGTCCCCCGCCAGGGCAGGAGGGTTGGGAAGCCTAGGACCAGGTAGGGTTGCCAGGTCCACTTACCTGGCCAGAGGGGGCTCCCAATGCACTTCCAGGAGATCAGAAGTGATGTTGCACAACTTTCAGTAAAAACAGAAGTGCTGCCCGTGACATGATAATGTCACTTGCAAATGATGTCATCACATTGAGGACATCAGGGGGTGACACTCTGGTTTTGAGGCAAAAGCTCTATGGTTTGAGGGCAAATTTACCATAGAGTTTTCCCCAAAACTAGAATGTCACCCCCTACATGACGACATCACTTCCAACTGTCACCGGTTTTACCAGAAGTCATCCAGAGGACTGGGAACCATAAGAAAAGGACTGCACCCACCCTTCCTGTCCCTAATATCTGTATTTTCTTTCATACAAATGCCTGCAGCAAGCCTTGCATGTGCAAAGAATCAGGAATGCTTCATAACAGTGCAGATCATATGAAAAAGCAATGTGCATACAGTTGTATATGATGAGGGTAAAGCCCATTGCAGCTGTTCAGCTGAACATGCAGAAAAGTGAGACAGGAATACTGTAGAATTTGGTCCTCTCTACATGTATGAACTTTTCAATCGTGTTTGCAGAGCTTATTTGTTTCTAAGACTTGATGTGTACAGTAAAACAGTGACCTGCTGAATAGAGAGATAAATGTATTTTTTCTTCATTAATCAAAGTCTAGTGAAAACCTTCCATTGACTGGTTTCTCAAGAAAGGCAGAAATTTCATCATCATTCTACTTTTAATTCAAGAAGGTATTTCTCCTTAGTTTTCACAAGAACTTTTAAAACAAAGAACTCATGGTATCACATTATAGCTAGTAACACAAGAACTTGATGTCTCATTCTGAGAACCAGTTCTCATTACCAGTGTTTCATAATTTTGGCTTTTGGAAAGTGGTTTGTTGAAAGATATAAGGATTTTTTATTTTCAAAACATTTCCACATATATGAGCCAAAACCATACAGCTTCTCTCTGTCATGCTATCCAACAGGTATATTACTGTTTTTATTATACAATATTTTGCAGGATGTTAAAGCTCTGAATTTAAATAGGTTCTTTACTGTGTAGTGCTACACAAGAACCAGCTGAGAAGTTTGCTGATCCATCATTTGGTTATGAAAAGAAACCTACTCAGAAGTATTAATACTAGGATTTAGTCTTCACATGCATTTAACTAGCTGTAGTTGAAATGGTTTGCAAATTTTATCTACTGTGCTTGTCATAACATGAAGGATATCCATGACAAAAAGATTAGCATTAAATGTACCAGTAAGATGCTGTGACATACCATACCAGTGAGTGCAAAATTATAGACAGCTTCCTTTGAGTGAGGAATGTTCCACTGCATTCCTTATGCAGTTTCTCTAGACCCTTTTAAAGTCAATGGGCCTGGAATGGAGTAGTTCTGCATGGGATTACACTAAGCAGAGTTGCACCCTCCTAAGCCTATTGACTTCAGTGGGTTTAGAAGAGCATACCTGTGTTTAGGACTGCATGGTCAGTTACCTACACTCTCCTAAAAACCAGGACTGTCAACAACAGTACCTTTTGGGATGGTGTTCTTGTAATGGGAGATAGACGGCAACCAAAAATGTAAATACCTAAAGCTATTTTTCTAAAATTTGAAGAGCGGACTCTGGCAATCCCATTGAGCAATAAACTGAGACTAGACAAAACTAAATTAAAATATGCTGTAAATACAGCCTGCTGCCAAAACTGAGTAATTTTTTGCCATCAAGGTTTTTTAAAAAAGCCTCATGACTCTACACCAAAAATTATCTTTTACTCACATCCAATGTTTAAGACAAAATAACAGAATATAAGCTTAAAAAGCACTGCTTTACTTTTATTTCATGAGCACAGTTCTCTGGAAAACATATTTCTGTGTCCAATCAGTGTTCCTACTACAAGTGTATAACACAGACACACACACATTTTCATATGATTCACTGAAGAAGCTGGACAAATTACAATTCAGCAGAATAATTCACTTCTTAATCAGAATACTGATTTTGAGTAAATAAATATTTATTTCCTACTGTCACTGAAAAAAGAGTCATGTATATAAGGAGCTGGAGGTTTGAATGCTTTCTAGCATGATGGCTTCCTCTTTTAAATCAGTGCTGATGGAAGTTTAACATCCAAGTGCAGGTCCATAATAATCTAGGAGAATGTGGCTATGATTGCTTGCTAGTGGACCGTCTTAAATTGGACTCAGTCCTCCTCCGCTTCTGGACAGTTGCCAGCAGTGTAACACCACACTATAATTGACTTTAATTGACAACTTATTGGCAAGCTGTCCAAAATCAAGGATTAAACAGGCAGGAAGAATGAACTACTTTCTCTGTACTACGCCTGTTCCTTACCTTTCTTGTGAAAAAACAGATGACCTCAGTTTTCAAGATTGCCAGTTTGACACCTTTAGGAGCAAGAATAAAAAACACCTGTCCAATTATTTACCTGATGGACTGATGTCTAGACATCTAGAGTAGGAGTACTGAAACTGAAAGGTAGAATTTGAAGGTGCTTAGTAAGTATGGCTAAGAAAAGAAAATTGGGTTTCCCTTCAATAGCCATCCTAGCAGTCAGTAATAGGTTAACTCCATACAACTATATGTAAAGAAATCAGGAGGTAAAGATTGTATTTATTGAGTGGACTGACACAAATGAATTTTTTCACACACACACACCCCACCCCATGAAGCAGCATGTACTTACACTGATGTCTGCGTTGACAAATCCTGTGCTCGTTTGTATAGCATAGGATTATTAACCAAAAACAACCTTTGTACCTTGTCCATAGGTCCAAATGAAACATCTTAATATATAAATCTGACAAACAGATTTAAATTCCGTATGAAACTAGATCATCTTTCTCTTTGACATACAATGACATCAGATCTTCTGTCAATTCCCCTTGAGCTTTGCTTTACAATTAAAAAATCAGCCAGAGGGGTGCTTTGTTCAGACTCTAAAAAGAATAAGCCAATCAGTTAAAGCATAAGGATTTGCTGATTTCTCAAGGGACTCTTGTATCCCCTTGAGTACTACCTATAAATGTTATGATAGAGGGATTGGATTGCTTTTGATCTGCAGTTTGATCAATGGACATCACTACATTGACACAAGTGAAGTTGTCCAATGAAGACAGGCAGTGAACTAATTGGTGAGGCTAGGAGAAGGTATCCTGCAACAAAAGAACTGTTCCTGCCAAATCCTTAAAATGATGCTGGATGCAGGTTCTTTTACAAGGATTAGCTATTGATTCCCCCTAGTGATTCATCTTCACAAAGAAGTGCTCACGTTTTTAGACTCTGAAATGTTTTTAAATAGGGGCCTTATATGCAAGATGATTTAAACTTGTTTTGTTTCACTAAGGGCATTTTTGGGAGGAGCTGGGGAGTCTGAAACAGAAGGGAGGGAGCATGTGCACACTAAGAAGCACTATTATAAAGTAATAATAACCAGTCTGCTTCATGTGAAAATCACATATGATAAATAGCACTGGAGGCTTTGGAAGCTTTTGAGAACTTCTGATTTTATGAGGCAACGTTTGCAATACCAAGCAAAATTAATTAATTAAAAATATTTATGTCTCAATTATCATCATTATCAGCTATTATATAAAACACTGATGTAACTTAAACAGTCACTTTATGGTCTTTGTTCTCATTTCAGATTGTACCAATGATGTGTTTGCCTGTGCTAAAAGGGAGAACATCAACATCTGCAGTGAATGTCTTGGTTTTGGTTGGTTAAATTTTGACTCCCAATGTTATTTAAACATAGTGTTTCACATTTAATAAGAAACATATTATTTTTTTCTTGGGACACAAGGAGGAAAAAATTAAATTGGGCAGCAGAATCTCTTTATTTTACCTACACACAGCTTACTAAATATACAAGAGCTGAAAATAGCCAGGAGAGGGGGAGGAGGGGAAAACAAGCAGAGAGAATAAAAGAGAGAGAACGAACCTGAAGAGTGTTTTAACAGTGAAGTAAAACCACAACTAATGACTTCAGGAGACAGGAGTGAGGTGGACAAGCACAGAATTACGGTTTTAAATATAAAATATTTGGCTTCACCTCCCAAGTAAGTGGGCTGGCACAAATTCAAATGGGCTAGTCTGGCATGCTAGCGCCTCTAAAAGGGACCACACTGCCTGATGGAAACAACCACAAAAGCCACAGAGATAGCACAGATTTCCAAAGGCAACATGAAGGCAACCAGACGGGCAGCTCAACAATGCCAGAGGTATTGCCTTGGCAGTGGCCAGCTGGGCCTAATGAAGCAACCTATCCTTCCTAAGGACAACCAAATTGAGCAAGCAAAATGGGGCAAAATTGGTTGGTATAGCAAATTTGCCAGAGACCAAAACAAAATTGTACAGATATAAGATTGGGGGGAAAGGGGAAAAACATATATTGCATAAATTAAAGCAATACTCTGTGTAGCTATGATTTTCTTAGTTTCTTTATAGAAAAAGTGCTTAGCTTTAGTTATGATATAAAACTACAATTTTGGGGGGAGGGGGACTAAAGATTAAAGCTGTGGAAGCTATTATAGATATTCAAGTAAGTGCTTGGGGCTGTTTTCCTAAAATGCATGTAGGGAAGCAGCTGCATATGGTAGAACAGTAGGGCATGAGCCAGGCCTGTCCAAACTGCCAAGAGGTAGTTGAATGAAAGTGTCTCTCAGGCTTGCATCTGCCTATTCACATACTTTTCTAAAGTGTGCAAGAATGAAACTCAGTGTAAGAAGTGATACTGAGCTGATTTAGGTTCTTAGGATAACACGGCTCAAGACTGCTCTTTGAATAAGTCTCAAGACAGAATACATCATGTTCACATTGCTGTGAGAATAAAACTCCAGAAATTTTATTTTTAATTAGCTTGACAGTCTGGGAGAAGACCATACATATGACACTTAAGACAACATTCATATGTCTATTTCACTGTGAGAAAGAGTCACAAGAATTCAAGTTATTCATCTATTATCTGGAACTAGGGGTAAGTAGTGTAGTGCAGATGACACAAAAATATTCAGGATGGCGAAAACCAAGGATGACTGTGATGAGCTCCAAGAGGGCCTCCACAAGATGGATAAGTGGGTGACAACATGGCAAATGAAGTTAATTGTTGGCAAGTGTAAGGTGATGAACATTGGGACAAGATATCCCAACTTCAAGTATAGGCTAATGGAGTCTGAACTTGTGAGACTGAGAGGGGGGAGAGACCTTGTGGTCATAGCTCAATGAAAGTGTCAGCCTGGTGTGCTGCAGCAGTGAAAAAGGCAAACTGTATGTTAGGGATTACTAGGAAAGGAACTGAGAATAAAATGGCCAACAATGTAATTCCCCATATAGATCTATAGCGCAGCCTCATTTGAAATACTGTGTATAGTTCTGGTCACCAAATTCCAGAAAGGACATTGCAGAGCCAGAAAAAGTACAGAGAAGGGCAATGAGGTTGATGATCAGGAGGGTTGGAGCACCTTCCCTATGCGGTAAGGCTGAAGATTCTAGGATTTTTAAGTTTAGAAAAGAGATTACTAATGGGAGATATGATAGAGATTTATAAAGTTACTAAAAATAAGTCCCATTGTGAGGGAAAATGCAACAGGCTCTAGAAAGAGGCTCAGGATGAGTACTCCCCCACCCTTCCTGTCTTCCCACCCACCCAAGTGAAAGCATTCACTCCCCCCCCACACCTCCAGGGGAGCTGATCTCTGCCCTCTAGAGAGCAGTTGTAATTCTAAGTGATCTTCAGCCCTCACCTGGAGATCAGCAACAATGGTTCCCCAGGAGGAAATGGCTGGTTTGGAGAGTGGAGTCTATGGCACTGTACCTGTCTGAGGTCCCACCCCTCCTCAAACCAACTGTCTCCAGGCATCACCCCTCACATCTCCAGGAATTTCCCAACTTGGAGCTGACAACTGCAAAGTCACACTGGCTGTCATAGGGGGGCTGCTGCTGAAAAGGACCAAGCATCCAGGCCTAGTTAAGTCATGCAGTCAGAAGAATAATTATGGGGTGTGTGACAATGGGTTAGTACAGTCTTTCTCCACGGAGGGAGAAAGCAGGAGGGAAAGTGACCTCAGCAGGGTATAATGACACAGAGTCCTCCCTGCAAAAGTAGCCACTTTCTCCAGGGGAGCTGATATCTGCCATCTGGAAAGCAGCTGTAATTCTGAGTGATCGCCAGTCCTAACCTGGAGATTGGCAACAGTGGTGCCCCAGGAGGAATTGGCTGGTTTGGAGGGTGGCATCTATGGCATTGTACCTAACTGTAGTCCCATACCTCCTCAAACCCACCTTCTCCAGGTTCTACCCCTCAATTCTCCAGGAATTTGCCAACTGGAGTTGGCAACTGCTTAGTCACACTGGCTGTCATGGGGGGAGGGGCTGCTGCTAAACAGGAGCAAGCAGCTAGGCCTAGTTAAGGCATGTCAGTCAGGTGGCATCAAGTCACCCAGATGGTGCTGACAGGCCTAGGATAGCCAACCTCCAGATGGAGCCTGAAGATCTACTGGTATCACAACTGAACTCCAGACAACAGATCTCTCTCCCTGGGGAGAAAATAACTGCTTTGGAGGGTGGATTCTATGCATTATATTCAGCCAAGGCATCTCCCCTCCCCAAACTCTGGCTTCCTTAGACTCCACCACAAAATTTCCAAGAATTTCCCACCAACCTGGAACTGGCAACAGTAGTCAGGATGGGGCCTAATGAGTTCTCCCTCAAAGGGTGAAATAGGCCTGGGAAGGGTCTCCTTCCCTTGCCTTTTACTGAGAGAACCAAGCTTGATTGTGTTTTTGGTTGCCTAGCATCAGCTACTGCCTTGTAGCTTCCCCAGTGACCCAACCTTCATCTGTTCTGGGTCCAGCAGCGGGCAGGGGACAGGGGAGTCAGCCAGTGGGAGCCCAGAGGTGGTGACTGACATGTGATGGGCCAATGGTTTATGGAGTGCACCCCTAAGCCAATGGGAGACCTGGATTTGGTCTCACCACAAGGCTTTTATTATAGAAAGGATGAAAGAGTTGGACAAAGAGAATTGACAAAGATAAATTTTGCTCGCTCTGCTAAAATACTAGAACTGGAGGGCATCTAATGAAACTGACAGATAGTACTGACAGTAACTGATGGACAAAAGGAAATACTAATTTACACAGAGAACCATTAAAATGCGAAACTTACTGCCAGAGGATGATGGCCACAGGAATAAACAGTTTTAAAATATTAGATAGATTTATGGAGGATAATTCTATCAGTGGCTACTAAACTTTATGACTGAGGGGAACCTCCACAGTTCCAGCACCAGGAGGCAATGTCAGGGGAAGCTTGGTCTCTATGCCCTGTTGTTGGCTGTCCAGAGGAATTGGTTGGCCACTGTGTGAAACCATTGGTTTGATCCAGCAGGGCTCTTCTCGTGCATGTGTGTGTATGTATGTATAAACTATGAAACATACACCAAAAGTATGTATATAAAAATGAATATAACAAAGAGAGGAGCAGCAGGATAACTGTACTTGAGATAACCCTTCCTATATCAACCCTCACAAACATCTTCCTATATCAACCCTCACAAAGCAGCCAAAATAAATAGTTAGCAAACACAATTTTTTTGTGATTTTACTGGGGCAATTTACTCACGTTGCTGATTATAACCATCTGCTGTATTTCAACCAGTTTCTTCAGACTAATAGGAAAATGAAAGAACAGCCTAGGGGTGGAGCTTTCCTCCAAACAAACAGAGGGACTGAGAATAACATGGCTCTGTCTGCTCACCCTGCATCCCTGCAGTTTTCCTAATTGATTTAAAGGCACACACATTCAGAAATACAAACAGTTGCAAGCCTTTTCAAAATCTGCCATGGTTTGAAGGCACATGATGGCTGTTGGGGCAGGGCTTCTCCCACCAACCAGCTGGATAGCAGCAGGGAGGAGCCTGAAAAACTGGGGTATCTCCCATCTGAACCTGGGGACTGGCAAGCCTAAAGGAATACCAAGGCTGTGACATGGAAGCAGATAACAGCAAAGCATTTCTAAGCATCTCTTACCTTGAAAACCCTACAGGATTGCCACAAATCAGCTGTGACTTGATGGCACTTTCTCCCACCATCTATACACATAGCTTTAGTTTAACATTTTCCTGGTTTTACTTTAGTCTAACAAACAATAAAGGGCCTGCATCTATGATTACACATGGTTTTGCACAACTTTTTCTTCCCCCTTCCCCCTTTAGTTCAGGAAATGAACCAGCATTTCCTAGGCCACATTTCCACTGTGGTTACTGTCTCTTGTTTTTTTGCCAGTGGTAATGTAGTTGCCGCAACTCATTAATGAGTTGCCATAACTCATTAACCATGTTTCTTTTCCAGCTTTTTCTCACATTAGGTCACACATCACTTTGAATATAAAAAATGCTAGTAACTGCATATATATATATATATATATATATATATATATATATATATATATATATATATATATATATAAAGTATACCTTAGATTCACATCACTTTGAATATAAAAAATGCTAGTAACTGCATATATATATATATATATATATATATATATATATATATATATATATATATATATATATATATAAAGTATACCTTAGATTCTTTTGTTCCCAAGCGTACAAATCCATAAGGAAAGACCCTTCTTACCCTTTAAAAAATGTTGCTTGTCTTGTTCAATGAAAACCAAATATGTTCTTTCTATTCATCATTTCTACTCATTTGTACTCATCAGCTATGTCAGAATTTGTTCTTTTTAAAAAAATCCGATCGTTAAAACACATGCATGAGCATGTATGCACACACAAACACACAAGTATTATGAGCGTCCTTCTTTTTACTGTAATTTTGCTGGTAACCCAAACTCTTGTGAGGGGTAACTACTATACATATTATAGAAAAGAAGATGGCCTGTGTCAGATGTGTCAAGCAATGAATCTGGCAAATTTAATATATCCACAGAGCTCATGTTTTCCATTTCAAATAAACTATTTCTAGGCCTTGTGGTTTCAAAAATAATCTTCTTGATGAAGCACTTCTAGAGAGTTTAAATCAACTACTTTGAAGAGAGATGTGCTCTCGCTCTGTCTCTCTTTGCTTCACACATGCACAATTTCAGTCTTAATTGCATAAAATCTTTGAAATATAATGTGCATGTTTCCAAAATAAGATTATCAAACAATTTAGGCATGAAACTGCATGTCTAGTTCACACACATTACTATAATTTCAAATGCAAATAAAACAAACCCAACAGTGAAAGCAGGGATGATCAAAAAAGGAGACATTTCTGGAAATATTCCTGATCACTCTTTCCTAATTAGTTATGCTGGGTAATCCAACTAAAAGTCACTATTGTTTTGCTATCCATTTGCTATTGCAATGTATGCCTGACCAAGGATAGTATGCTGTGCTCCCAACACTGCAGCATTGTTGTGCAGAGGCAATAATTAAAAATGCATCTGGATACCCTAATAAAAGTTTGACATGCCTAGTGTATTTAAATTATTCTTACAATTCACCAGTACCTAAATACAGTGGGCTAATTTCATCTTTTAAAATTTCCCAAAAAACAGAATAATAATTTATCATAAAGAATATGTCTAATGTGTTGAGGTCATCGTAGGGTTGCCAAGTCCCATTTTAAAAATATCTGGGGACTTTGGGGGTGGAGCCAGGAGACATTAGGGGTGGAGCCAAGATCAAGGCTGTGACAAGCGTAATTGAACTCCAAAGGGAGTTCTGGCCATCACATTTAAAGGGACGGCACACCTTTTCAATGCCTTCCTGCCATAGGAAATGATGAAGGATAGGACACCTTCTTTTGGGGCTCATAGAATTGGACCCCCTGGTCCAATCGTTTTGAAACTTGGGGGATATTTTGGGGAGAGGCACTAGATGCTGTACTGAAAATCTGGTGCCTCTAACTCAAAAAACAGCCCCCCCAGACCCCAGATACCCGCAGATCAATTCTCCATTATTTTCTATGGGAATAAATCTCCATAGGAAATAATAGAGTTCCCAGCAGACATTTCCCTCCCCTCCCCCCGCTTTCTGGCGACCCTGAAGCGGGGGGAGGGCCTCCAAACCAGGGGATCCCCTGCCCCCACCTGGGGATTGGCAAACCTAGGTCATCGTGAAGGAGGAGGACATAACTGGCACTGAAGATGAAACTTCTGTCATGAATGCCACAGCCTAGTAGCATGATGCAGATTACATTTGCTGCTGCAATTCAGCGTATTTTTATTGACCTTACACAGAACCTTCTGGTATCTGTAAACCAGCCTAGAAGATGTTTTGAACTATTCTTTACTGCCCCCCCCAAAAAAAAATCATATTTACATCCCATAACTGAGGGAAGAGAATCACACCAAGTTTTGGCAGCTAATACACTTTCCACAAGTACTTGCAAGTACTTCTGTGTACTTTACAACCTTTGCTATCAAATACTATCAACCATTATAGATAACTTGTGTACCAAATGGGTACACAGATGGTATGAAGCAGTCTTAACTTCATGTCTCCCCCCGGATATTGGTTAGCCCCAAAAGAATAGATCATGTATCCACAGTTAATCATATATTTAGCTTCACTTCGTCAGCTCAATTAGAATGCTCAGTGTCATATAGATAGCGCATAGGATCAAATGTTCAGCTTGTTCAGTTACTACTTATTGCCTCAATGTTACAATTACTCATGCTACTCTAGCATAGCTATTCTCAGAAGGCATTGTAATAACTTTAATTATTAGCAGGGTTGTGTCAGCTAACAAAATTCTACAGCAAATCTCATTTAGTTGTTTTCCTAAAACACCAGCTGTTGAAATTGATGAAACTGGCTTTTACTACATTTCTTGCCAGTCCATTCTGTTTCCAGTGTTGAAAGAACTACTGCAGCATACCCTACAGGCACAGAAAACACGATAATAAATTGAAAAATGAATATTTACTTAACTGAACGAGGACTAGGCCTTGTAATTTTTTTCTCTCCTAACATTTGTTGCTTTCAAAGGCCCATCTGTAAATCAGTGTTATGCTTTGATTTTAGTAGTTGGGGAGAAAAGAAAACCATCCTACTAGCAGCAAAATAGCATCTCAGAAAGCAAGATACTATTTATGGAAATTTCAAGATGGCTAGAAGTCTAAATTTACTAGGACTAAAGTCACACAAATAATTTAGAAGCACCAACTTAAAGCTAAAAGACCAACCAACACACTGCAAAATCACTCCCTGCCACATTACTTTTAACTTTAGGCAGAATTTTGAAAGCTCTCAAATTTGAAAGTTTCCTACACACATGAAAGTACTATGACAGGCAGAAGGATTCAGGCTTAGGGTCTCCCTGTCATACAAGTACTTCAATAGAGGAGAACATTCAAATCTGAGAAGCTTCCCCGCTTTAAATAAATAAATAATGACAAGAATGAGGTCCGAAGGCCATTGGGATCAATGGATTCTTCCGTAGCACTGATGGAGAATTTTCCTGGCTCTCAGAAGAGAACAGAAAAGCTCCAATGTGTGAAACCTGTACACAAACACTACAGCCACTCCATCACATAGCTGATCTCAAGTCCGTAGGCCATAAAAGTGAGACTCTTAACTTCTTTCCCTCAGTCCTTTACTGACACTAAGTTCTGTTCCATCCTTTACAAGGAAAACAGACACAGCCTAAAGCAACAAATGCTTACAAAATGCATTAAATTTAACAAAGAAAGGAAAAAACAAAGTGAGAAGTGAATTTATGCTGTAGAATATGAAGGAACGGGAAAGAGGCAAAGATTAAAAGGAACAAAAGGTATATGAGGGATGCAGTGCACAGGAAAGCACAACAGTCAAGGGATACAAGCATTACCAAAGTAAAAAGGTTTGAGGGATGGTGGGGCAAGAGTCATATTCTTGGTGGGGCAAGACTTAAATTGCCCTCCTCCCTTCATACCAGATACCACTTTTAAATTGCAGACCTGCAGCTGCAATCTGTAAAAGAAAGAGGAAAAAACATGGAACCACATGAAACATATAGATCTTTTTAAAATAATCTCCATGCCTGAATCCTTGTAGATACATGAAGAAATTGAGAGGCAAATGTTAGCTCAGTATAAAGTAATCATGGACCACTGTTCAGTTAAGTACCTTCTCAATTGTATCTCTTATGTACCATGTACTCTTTAGCAGTTGAAATTAAATGCACCAATGTTCTCTACAGGCTTATACAGATACAACAACATGAAATGGTAGTTGTTTTTTTTTATTAATTCATATAGCATAAAGCAGCTGGGGTTCTTACACCTTTCACTTAAACTGTGTATTAAATATTCACTAAAAATCAGGTTTCACCACTCCTGTATTTGTGTAGCTTCTGGTTTAGAACAAGCATCTGTAGAATCTCTCTCTCTCACTCTCTCTTTTGCAAACAGGTTTTAAATGCTTTATACAACCACCTTTTTTGTACTTTCCAATAATCTTTATAGAGATTATGCAGTACCAGATGACAAGCAATAACATTAACTTTCTGACCAATAGGGATTTGGGGACTTAAACCTCCTGGACATATCATCTGTTTTTACACTTCAGTTATACCTACTCAAGTTGAATATAAACATACCTATAAAATATAAAGTTATTATTATATATTCTGTGCCGTTACTGGTTAAATCCAACGTATTTTTGTAGTGAAAGGGAACAGTGAAAGAATGATATCAAACAGCATCCCCTAGTGTTGTCTCCTGTTCCTGCTTCACAAGTTACAGTCATGAGTGGAAGCTTGGGGTTTCTCCATCACCACCTTTCAGATTCTAGAAAACATTTCTGAGGTATATTAAAATAGCATGGAGATGAAAGTTCTTCAATTGTATAAATTATGCTGTTTTTTAACAAGAGGGAATAGTGTGTGTGTGTGTGTACAGCTCTTAATTAGTGTGTATATATATGCATTTGTATGCAGCTTATATATATATATATATATATATATATATATATATATATATATATATATATATATAATACACACACACATATGTGTACATACATAAACACACAATGTGTGTATGTATGTATATGTGTATACATATACACAGTGTCTGTTGTTGTTGTTCAGTCGCACAGTTGAGTCCAACTCTTTGCGACCCCATGGACAAAGTCACGCCAGGCCCTCCTGTTTTCCACCATCCTCCGAAGTCTGCTCAAATTTGTGTTTGTTACGTTAGTAACACTGTCCAGCCATCTCATCTTTTGCCGTTCCCTTCTTCTTTTGCCTTTTGTCTTTCCCAGCATCAGGATCTTCTCCAGTGAGTGCTCCCTTCTCATTTGGTGGCCAAAGTATTTGAGCATCAGCTTCAGCATCTGACCTTCCAGGGAACAGTCTGGGTTGATTTCCCTTAGGACTGACTGACTGGATCTTCTTGCAGTCCCAGGGACTCTCAAGATTCTTCTCCAGCACCACATCTCAGAAGCATCTATTCTTCTGCGCTTGGCCTTCCTTATGGTCCAGCTCTCACAGCCATACATTACTATTGGGAATATCATCGTTTTGACTATACGGACTTTTGTTGGCAGGGTGATGTCTCTACTTTTTATTATACTGCCCAGGTTCGCCATAGCTGTCCTCCCAAGGAGCAAGTGTCTTTTAATTTCATGGCTACAATCACCATCTGCAGTGATCTTGGATCCCAGAAATTTGAAATCTGTCACTACTTCCATGTCTTTCCCTTCTATTTGCCATGGTGTGATGGGGCCGGATGCCATAATCTTAGTTTTTTTGATGTTGAGTTTCAAGCCGACTTTTGTGCTCTCCTCTTTCACCCTCAACAAGAGGTTCTTTAAGTCCTCCTCACTTTCTGCCATTAGAGTGGTATCATCTGCATATCTGAGGTTGTTGATGTTTTTCCCAGCAATCTTAATTCCGGCTTCTGCTTCATCCAGGCCAGCATTCCGCATGATGTACTCTGCATATAAATTAAATAAGCAGGGTGACAATATACATCCTTGTCTAACTTCTTTTCCTATTCCATATCCCATTCTGACTGTTACTTCTTGACCCTTATACAGGTTTCTCAGGAGACATGTGAGGTGGTCTGGTACTCCCATCTCTTTAAGGACTTGCCACAGTTTGTTATGACCCACACAATCAAAGGCTTTAGCATAGTCAATGAAGCAGAAATAGACGTTTTTCTGATACTCCCATGCTTTCTCCATAATCCGTTGGCAATGTGATCTTTAGTTCCTCTACCTCTCCAAAACCCAGCTTGAACTTCTGATAGTTTCTGATCGACATACTGCTGAAGCCTAGCTTGTAGGATCTTTATCATGACCTTGCTGGCATGTGAAATGAGTGCAATGGTGCGATAGTTTGAACATTCCTTGGCATTACCCTTCTCTGGTATTGGAATATAAACTTGGGAGAGATAGAGGACCATAAAGCTTTAAATGTTTGCTGTAGAAAAAAAAAGGATATTTCTGAACTGATTACTACACATAATAAACCATCAGGGCTGTAATCTGTGACACTCTTTACTGTATGTATAATTGATTTAATATATGTGGTACCCTGCTCTTACTGAATTGTTTTCTACTTCTGTAATTCCATGCTCTGTTTGTTTGGTATATCTCAAATACCTTTTTGTACTGTTTCTAATTTTGTAATCCCAGGCCTGTTGCATTTTTAGTAGATCTCATGCTATTTGACTGCACTGCTTCACACTGCAATCCACCTTGAGTCTCAGTGAGAACGTAAATGAATACATAAAAACAAACAGAATTCTTCTGGTAGGTACAGGCCTCAGATTAAGTGGGAGCTCACAGGAGTGCAGCCCCTGAAGCTTTCTGAGAACGTTTCCACCTCCTCCTTCTGAGAGTTCCACCTCCTTCTCCATTGAATAGTATGTACAGCTGCATAACAATCCCTGGATGAGCTCCACCACCTATTTTTCTACAAAACGACCCTGAGTTGGTACCTTAGATTATAAAAACGGAGTGGGATGGTAGATAAAGGAGGCCCTAGAAGGCACTGTGGTTTGGTGGCAGACCACATGCTATGCATGCAAAAAGTCTCAGGTTTAGTCTATGGCATATTCTTTTAAAAGAGCTCAGACAGAGGGTTGCAGCAAAGATCTCTCTCAGCACTATTTCCTGCTTTAAGCCAAAGCCAGATGAATAAGTGGTCTGAATCTGTTTATATCTGTAAATATCACTATATTCCCAGGCTGAAAAATGAGACTACAGCAGTAGAATGCTGAAAGTAAAGGTGTATGAGACTGGGAAGTGGAACAAGGCTGAAGCAGAACAAACGGACCAAAGACTGGGGAGCTAGGGTGAACTTGTTGTACGGGGCAAAAATAGCCATGCACTGTTGCAGAGCAGGAACAGACCTGCAACATAGGGTTGCCAGCCTCCAGGTAGAGTCTGGAGCTGTCCCAGAATTATAACTGATCCACACACTACAGAGATCAGTTCCTTTAGTGCAAATGGCAGCTTCAGGGGGTGGATTTTTTAATGGCATATATATCTGCTGAGTTACTTCCCAAACCTCACCCTCAAATATCCAGGAATTTCCCAACCCAGAGCTGTCCATCCTGTCTGCCAGGAAGAGGACTGCATTCCCTCTAGTGCTTCAGAACTGAAAACTGGGATAAGCTTTTGCATATATACTCATTTTCTTGCACTAAGGTCAGTATACAAAACTCTGGCTCACAGTCTCACACCTTGCATACAGCTTAAAGCTCTTGATTCAGCAAGGTCGCTTGATTCAGCAAGGATACTGAGAACTAATATCATGCAGTAAATATCCTCACTGAATCAAGTGCCCATTAGTAAACAGACCACAATACATTCCTTTTTTTAAAAAAAGTGAAGGATATTGCTCATGTTGGATTTGGTTGAGTTTATGATAGAATAAGCTGTAACTCTGAAACATTTCCTATTTTGACAAGTTGTTACAGGAAAGTGGTGGATGTTGAAGGTTGGGAACCAAATAAACAAATATGAATCTATGAAAAGCATTTTTACAACAATGCCTTCTCTAATAACTTCCTTGAAGAGAATAAACATAGACAAAATATGAACAGTGACCTAGTATGGACAAATACCAGAAAATAAGGACTATCCCTGGCAAATAAGGTCAGCTGGAAGATTTGGTAACAAGGGGGCACTTGATATTCACGGGGCTGACTTGATCTCCCCATCCAAGGTATTTTTACTATCATTATTGCTACTGAATTTTAAAATGGCAACAAATGAGCAATATGAATGACTGCAAATGCTCGCAAGCTCTTCAAATTGGAGTCTAGAAATCAAAATGCAAAAGCATATACTTCTCTAATGAAATACTGTATGCTGTGTTAGTTGTGCTGTGGGACCCTCTAATGGAGAATAATAAGAGATGCAATGCTACAGCATTAAAGTGCTAAGGGCATAGAACAAGTCCTGAATTAGAATGCCTTAAACATTACTTTGATTAAACATTTCTTTAACTACAAGTTGAAACCTTCTAGCATGTCATCCCTTTCCCAACATATTTTCACCCTCTTATATATACTCAAATAGATGCCACTAAATCACTTACCCCTGCTTCTTACACATGTAAGACATACAAATCTACTCAGATACTCAGCTCACTGGTACATTCAAAACATCTGACCCCTTCTTCCAACTTCATCCTCATCAGAACAAAATACTAATTTCACGAACACTGATACATTACACCACTTAGACAAGCATTTTCCCTACACTCACAGAGCACAATTTCTTTCTCAGTGAATGCTCTCAATGGACTAGAGAGAAAAATAACTTTTTTAATGTATAGGACAGCTGCGTATGCATTACAGAATATAATATGAGACCGCAGAACTATGGCATCAGATTTGGCCATAAAAAAGGTGCAAAGGGGAAACAAATACTACAAAAGCTAACAGATCATATGCACTGCTACCATGCCACACTAGACACAGCTGCTGACCTGTCACTGTAACCACTCTAAAAATCACATTCACAATGATAAGTCCTACAGATACTAAACAGGTATATAATATCTACTATTCAACTGAGTGTATACATGTTCTTGTGTTCATATAGATAGCTCCTCACAAACGAACCCATGCTGTTCTAATAGTGGTTTCATTTTGCCTGTTTTGTATTCTCAGAGACAGCTTATAAATTAGCAAAAAAATGACTGATTAGCATATTGAGTTCAAGAGTGCATCTCATATTAAGTACAGTGAAGGCAATTAAATGTTAAATAACAGTTATGATAGTGGCAATAATGCATTATCATCAGTGATGTGATAAAAGCATTCCATTGCTTGGAAGACTTGATCTGATCTAATATTACCAGTCTATTCTTTCTTTTCTGAAATAAAATCTGTTACGTAAGCTAAACAGAGAATAACAAGACTAATATGGGAACATTCGTTAGCAATTGATGAAGTACTCAGATGAAATCAGACAGCAAGCTGAGGACGAGAGCACGTAACAAAAGTAGGCAACAACATGCACCACAATATGCAAGTCACATTTGTGACAAGGAAACAATCCTAAGCAGGTCTACTCAGAAGTAATTCCCATTTATTCAATAGCGCTTACTCTCAGGAAAATGTTCTTAGGACACAATACTGTCTAAACTTCCAGAGTTTTCAGCTGAGTATGACAACAAAGTAGCCACAAATCAAAACAAACTGTTGACAAATAAAGAATACAACTGACATATTTTCCATGTGCCCTCAAGAAATCTTCCAGTTAATAAAGAATCAGATATTAGAAGATCATTCAAATGATAACACAGCAGAGATCTCAATTATAGGAAAATAGGCATGTTTCTAAAATTTAGCCAGGGATGCACTATTGTTGTGTTTAACAGAAACCTGCATGTTGGTATGTGTGCCTGCATGTCTGGATAAATTATATAATCTTTGCACTTTTCATGCTAGGATTTACACTTTTAAAAAATATAATAGTGGCTCATCTGTCAGAGTCATCTGCTTTTTTATTAAATCACAAACACCTGAGTTGTGAGATACAAGCTATTGTTAGCTATAATGCCTATATATGCCTTATTCTCTGAAATATCTGGTGTTACTTCTGCATTTAAGTTCAGACCCTGCTAACTGCAATGTGGTAGATAAACACCTGCATATATAAATTTCAGTGCCCAGTACTCTGTCAGCTTGAAGAGATACCAAGCCTCAGTTCTCAGAATCACAGATGCAATGATAAATGTCTGATATGTACACTTCAGACTGTTGGTGGCTGAATGTTTTCCCATTTAGAAATACCACTACCTCCCACACAGAAAACTAGCATGCCAGGAAGAGGGCTACTCTAGATGTGTAATCTGTGTAACTAGATGCAAATCTAAAACTGCCTTAAATACATGCAAATCTAAAACTGCCTCACTGATTAACCTTTAGGGTTAGAACAACAACAAAAAAACCCACTTGCAAACTCAAACTGTGCAAGTCAAAGAGCAAAATTATCCAGCTTGTTATTATGCAGGAAGTAAATGTAGCTCTGAGTGCACAGTGATCCCTTCTGAATTTATACTATTCAACACTTTTGTCCAGATTGGCAATTATCATCCATGTATCTTCTGTCAACACATAAGTCAAATTTCAGTTTTATACTGGCAAATCAAACTGCTAAACAATTTACATACCACAATTCTCCAGCTACCCAACTAAGTCAGCCTTACTAGGAAAACACACAGAACAAGGACGATGATTACAGAGGGCATATTTGTACATGCTGTGTTGCATTACAGAATGTATTCTCCCTTGATTGTCCAAGATATCAATCTGAACATGGACATGTGCCAATCATTTGTATACACACTCTCAGATATGAACAGCAGTTATGCAACTGTAACTATACTAAGGACTCAGATGAATGGATAGGTAGCTGGTCATTAGTCACATTTAAAATTCAGTGTGAGTAGAGCACACAGGTTTGTATTAAAACATGCATAGTTGTAACACTGTATCATGATTAGTAGTATCATGGTGGGGAGGGCAAAAGAAATTCACATGAGGAAATATGCATGATTCTGCAGTCTGTTGTCTTGGCCATGATAAATGGCAGGCAAGCACTGTTTCTGTACCAGGGGATAGGATGAACTGAGAAAATCATTTCAACTGGCTGGCAATACCAAATGCACTTATCTTATCATTGATTAATTAAAAGCAATACTGCAAATTGTTCCCACTGTAATTAAACTACCCTTAAGAGCCCAAATATTACAGATGTTTCATACTCATAATAACTGAGCATTAAAATGTCACCAATATGTGGATGATACCCAGCTCTACCTTTGTACCTGGAGTGGGGACTAGCCCATGGATGGGGGGGAAGAAGGATCACAAAGTCACAGCATGCTGGGAGAAAACCTAAATTAATTCAATTAGTGTCTTGTCCATCTTAATTCATTATAAAGTCCAAACTTTCCCACATAGAGGAATTAAAGAGCAACTCAATATCGATAAGTCCTTCTTAAATAATGATTCTTGGGCTCTTTGACTTTGAAGAAATCTTTAATAAAGATCCAATGGATGCCCAGTATATATCCATTCTGGCAAGTCTTTTTCAAGAATCACTCACATCAGCTTCAAGAATTGCCCTCTTCAATTCTCAGTTAGAGTTGGCCAGCTAATTTGATTGCATACAATCTAAATGGAATGTCGACCTCTCCATATTCAAATAGCAAATCACTCCTTAGAGTCTGAGAACACTATAGGAAGTAGGATAAATGTTGGGGAAATGCCTTGGGTGCTGTTACTGGTCACGGACCTGCTCCCCGACCTGAGGGCTCTGATGGGCCCAGGGATGCTTTGAAAAGCTTCCCTTCATGCTGGGAATAGCAAATAGTGACTAGAGGTGTGGCAGGCTCTGTTTACAAGCCCATAGATTAGACAGCGGTCCCCAACCATTTTGGCACTGGAAACCAGTTTTGTGGGAAATAATTTTTCCATAGACCGGAGGTGGGGGGTGGGGGGGCGGGGTGATGGTTTTGGGATGATACAATTGTGCACTTTATTTCTAAAGTGTTTGGCGGTGGTTAAGTGTGCAGACTCTTACCTGGGAGAACCGGGTTCAATTCCCCGCTTCTGCTGGAATGGTCTTGGGTCAGCCATAGCTCTGGCAGAGGTTGTCCTTGAAAGGGCAGCTGCTGTGAGAGCCCTCTCCAGCCCCACCCACCTCACAGGGTGTCTGTTGTGGGGGAGGAAGGTAAAGGAGATTGTGAGCCGCTCTGAGACTCTTCGGAGTGGAGGGCGGGATATAAATCCAATATCTTCTTCTTCTTCTTCTTCTTCCACTTGCAGTTGCTGGAATGGCCTTGGGTTAGCCATAGCTTCTCACAGAGTTGTCCTTGAAAGGGCAGCTTCTGGGGAGAGCACTCTCAGCCCCACCCACCTCACAGGGAGGAAGGAAAAGGAGATTGTGAACTGCTCTGAGACTATGAAATTTGGAGTGGAGGGCAGGATATAAATCCAATATCTTATTATTACTACTACATTGTAATATATAATGAAATAATTATACAACTCACAGCCCAGTTGCTAACAGGCCACGGATCAGTACTGGTCCATGGATCAAGGGTTGGGGACCTGTGGATTAGAGAACACCATTTGGTGATACCAAGGATGCCATTTTGGCTATGCATGCTGGTCTCTTGGTGGTGCCAGCCTGCAAGGGCTCAAGCGGTCCTGTGAAAGACATAAAGCATTCTAAAGAGGAGGGTGAACAACTTCAAACTCAATCCTGCCATGACAGAAGTTCTCTGGGTTAGTAGACTGCTGGTCCAGAGATCTCTATCTTCAGTGGGGCTACACTCCCCTTGAAAAGCATGTGCTCCTGGTTCAGTCTTATCTAGCCACAGTGATCTATGCCTTAGTTACACCGAGGCCAAATTATTCCAATGCACTCTGCTTGGAGCTACTCTTGAAGAATGTTCTGAAAATGCAGCTAGCAAAGTATGCTGTAGCTAGACCAGTGGTCAGGGTCAGTTAATGTGATCATGTGGCTCCCAATATTACAGCAATTGCACTGGCTTCCGATCTGCTCTTGAGTCTGATTGAAAGAGTTTATTTTGACCTTTAAAGCCTTAACATGGCATGGTACTGAAGAAGACCATAGATTTATACTTTGCCTTCCACTCTGAATCTCAGAGTCTCAGAGCATCTCACAATCTCCTTTACCTTCCTTCCCCACAACAGACACCCTGTGAGGTAAGTGGGGCTGAGACAGCTCTCGCAGAAGCTACCCTTTCAACAGCTCTGAGGTAGCTATGGCTGACCCAAGGCCATTCCAGCAGCTGCAGGTGGAGCAATGGGGAATCAAACGCGGATCTCCCAGATAAGAGTCCACACAGTTAACCATTGCACCAAACTTGCTCTGATATCTGAAGGACTGTCTGCAGGGTAGGAAGGCAGCTAATACATGTTTTAAACAAACAAATAATATTATATGATGAACACAACTGCTCTAATCTCAAGGGTCATAGTGTACACAGATGTTTAGAAAACAGAAGTAAAAAATTAATTATTCTTATCACTGATAAAATACTTCCGGGGGGGGGGGTTGGTAGAAAAAAGCCCAGCAGGAACTCATTTGCATATTAGACCGCACCCCCTGTTGCCACCATTGTTTCACACAGGGTTTTCTGTAGAAGAATCCCAGCAGGAACTCATTTGCATATTAGGCCACATCCCCTGGCACCAAGCCAGCCGGAACTGCTTTTTTGCTTTTTAAAAGTCCCGGATACTTCCATATATGCACTAGATATGCGCACAGGGAGTTCAAAGTCTCATATGCAATGCCCTCAAGACCTTACATGTATATCAGAACTGAAGCACAATGATGTCTATATTCTAGATAAGATGCAACAGGCAAGCCTATATATTTACACTTAAAATCAAAAGTGTGCATCTTTTAAATATTTATATATATCATTTATACCCAGACCCATAGCCTGAAAATTTTGGGTGAAGGAGCCTGGGAGATAAAAAAATTGCAGGGAGGGGCTTGGCTGCTTCTTCCCTCCAGCGGCCAGCCCTTCTGGTCCCAGTTCTCTCTCGCCCTAAAAAAGAAAGAAAAAGCCTCCCTTTCACCTCAGGAAAACACCATCACAACACCAGCATAGCCTGCACATCTAGAAATTGATTTTAAAAAAAAAGTGGGCTCACTTCAGACCGAAGTCTCTGTAAATGTACAAGGAAGGAGATGATCCGAGATGCCTGCCCTAGGAAGGAGGGGTAAAAATGGAAGGGAGGAAGGGGAGGGAGGGGGAGAGTTTCCATCTTGTGTGCTTGACACCTTAATAAATAAAAAATGAGGCGTGGGGGTGGCACAGGGGGTTATTTTATAGTGTGTCTTCTCTCCTATGGACTGTGAAGCATTTCTGATCCAGCCCCAGGCTCTCTTGTGCACGCTTCTCTTGCTGTTGCTCTCTCACTGCTCTCTCTATCTCTCTCTGCCACTCTCTCTCTCCCCCTCGCTGCCTCTCTCTTTCTCTCTCACCCTTGCTGTTGCTTTCTCTCTCACTCTCCCCCTCACTGTTTCTCTCATTCTCTCGCTCCTGCTATCTCGCTCTCTCTTGCTGTCACTCTCTGGTTCTCGCACTCTCTCTTGCTGTTGCTCAGCTCTCTCTCTCGCTTTTGTTGCTCTCTCTTGTGTTTTCTCCCCCTCCCAATGGAGGGGCCCTACAGAGGGAAGCGGTGTTAAATAGAGTGGCCTGGTCCCAGGGCCCCTCCTTAGCTACAGGCCTGTTTATATCCCCACCTTTCTCCCCAGTGAAGGCACAGAGCAGCTAATATCATTCTCCCCTCTTCAATTTTATCTTCACAACCATTCTATGATATAGGTTAGAGTTAAGAGTAGGGGTCATTTTGTAGAAAAATAGGTGGTGGAGCTCATCCAGGGATTGTTATGCAGCTGCATCTACTATTCAATGGACAAGGTGGGAGGAGAAGGGGGAGGGGGAACCATCAGAAAGGTTCAGGAGCTGTGCTCTGTGAGCTCCTGCTGAATTCAAGGCCTGGTTAAGAGTGACTATCCCAAGGTCACCCAGCAAGCTTCCATGGCAGAGGACACAACTAGAAGTGATGGGCACTGAAATGGTGGTGTCCTCCCTAACAGCAGTGATGTAAAATGCCATGAGGGCCCAATCCTGATCAGGCTCCTGCGCATGCACACACACACACCCCAAGCCTGTTTCAGCAGCTGAAAGGTGTGGTGGGGAAATGAGAGCCTGGTCCTCCCTGCATGGCATTTTAAAATTGCCCACGTTAGACACTAAAGAAGCAGTGATAGTGTCCCTGGGCCCAAACCACCTAGTTGTGACAAAGCAAAGGTTTGATCTCGGGTTCCAAGATCCTAGTTCAATACTCTAACCAACACTGGCTCTAATCTCTTAGAATATATAAGAATCTTTTATAGTATGTAAGACCATCATGTTACTAAAGCAAACATATGAGGTAGGGATAGCAAACATAAATGAAATTTCACCTTCTTAAAAATTAGGAATATACTAATCATTATTAAGTGTACAATTCTGGAAAAAATGACTAAGCTGAAGCAGCTAATTTAAATTTCTTATACATGCTCAACAGATTGTTTTATCATATGGGTAAAATACAATATGCTGTGCTTCCAAGATAAGGCACAATAGGAATTGAAACAAATTATATTATTTTGCCCATTTAGATTTCCCCTGTCTTTGCCAATATATTTTGGTTATGCACAGAAACTTTTCCAGTGATTAGACGTTATTATTGTCTAATCCACATTTAACTGGTATTTGAAAACCATGTTAAGCTGACACAATCGAAGAGAAATTCATTACAATAAAATTTCAAGTGCAATTTCTTATGTATAAAGAGGCCCTATGCCACAAGGGATATAAACATTAACAGAAGATAAGCTATACTATTATTTGCACTCTCTCCACCAGTGCTAGATAGCTGAGAGACTGGAAATAAACTGTCCAACTTAATATTCAGCAGTAGGGTTGCCAAGTCCAATTCAAGAAACATCTGGGGACTTTGGGGGTAGATCCGGGAGACTTTGGGGGTGGAGCCAGGAGACATTGGGGGCGTAACCAGGAGCAAGGGTGTGACAAGCATAATTGAACTCCAAGGGAGTTCTGGCAATCACATTTAAAGGGACAGCACACCTTTTTAAATGCCTTCCTTCAATAGGAAATAATGACGGATAGGGGCACCTTCTTTTAGGGCTCATAGAATTGGACTCCCTGGTCCAATCGTTTTGAAACTTGGAGGGTATTTTGGAGAGAGGCGGGAAGGAGCCTGGGAAAGCTGGGACCTGGGGATTGGCAAGCCTATTCAGCAAGCACACAGCAGTTGCCTTGAGTTGTGACTTGAGGTTTCTGCTTGTTACTGCCAATCACGCACACAAACACACACACACACACACACACACACACACACACACTATTTCAGGACATTTTTTAAAAAGTTTGATCCAAAGTTTCCCTTGCACAAGATGAAGACTGTTAACCTTACCCAAGTAGGGATGTGATTTCCACAGAATTTCTGCAGCCCACTGCACTGCATCCCATACTGCTTCTGAGAGCTCCTGAACCACTTTCAACTGAGGCTGGGGGAGGGGACTGCACAAGATAAAGAGAGGTGCAAAATTATCCTTTGGATCCAAACCCTGTAATGATATTGTTTTTAAAATAAGTTTGTAAAAAAGCACTTAAATTTTGAATAAAATCAAAATTAATTCATAATTTAGAACAAAATGAAGTGACAGTAATTCCACTGTAATATAAAATACAAAAATGTGTTAAGGATTATTTGCTAGAAAAAGGCTCTTTACATTCAAATGGCAGGATGATGCTAATTTGTGATTGGAGATGGGTAAAAATCCAAGCCCAAATTCAAACTGGAAAAAGGACTAGACCATGTCTGAGAGTGAAGAACTCAAAGAATGTAATCAGGGTTTTTTCCCTGAGTCTTCCTAAATTAGGCACAGATCATGACTCTCCATTTGTCTCCAATAGTTACATTACAACCACAATTTGGATTACAGGCACCATTAGGATTGGGACCACATGGCGAAGGGAAAGAGTATTTAGCACCCATAAGGTTTCACTAACTAAACCCACCATTTTTGGCATACTATTATAAAATATTCTTTAGAGGGGAAAAGGCTTTTGAATGAGGGAGGGGGAATTGCCACTATGGTCAGGGCTGTAGAAAGCAAGCTGTGCCCTGTCACCACCAAAACTGGTCATATTTAGAGTGGCTTTGATCCTCACATAAGCAGTTTGTTCTTTCATTCCATTGGTAGACAGAAGACAGAACAGCCACACATATACAGCGTCTCTGCTAATCTAGGATCAGTATTAAATTCAATGTGGTCTCAATATCTATTATTTTTTTAATTTTATCTTTCAACTCAGAACTGTGTTGGATTTTAAAAAGACACCACATAATTAATGTTTCTGTCTCTTAATTGCTACATCAGTGTACAAGTTGCACACAGAGTATTTCATTTCAGCCTCATGTGGTTTACTTTTATCCTTTTAGTAAAGACATCAAATAAAAAGAAATTAGCAGAGGTCTTTCACTAATTAGCAGAGGGTTTTTTAAAGCAGTGTTTCAGAGTAAATTATACTATTTTATTTTAAAAATTAATACAGAGGAACAATTTTTTTACACCAATCCTGTTTGAAGTAGACACCTGCTTGACACAAGGTCAGTCAATACATTACATTATTTCACACCCTCATGCTCTTTTCAACACACTCTCTGTAATACGCAGGGCAAGTTACCTGACCAGACTGTGATAATTAGAAAACTTTCCACATAAGAGGGAGCAAGTGTCAGAGTAACTGACAATACATCACTATAGAGAAACAGATGGGAGACAGATGGAACTTGTAGGCTTGCTTTAACCAAACACATACACAGCGTAATAATCCTAATCAGAGTTATAATAATCCTAATAATCCAAGTTATATACTTTTATGTCTAGAGATTTAGAAGGGCATAATTCTGTTCAGGATATCACCACTGTCTGCTAATTTAGAATCATCATTCAAAACATATTGTATAATTGCCATGCTAGCCAAATCCAGGCTTAAGTGCAATTTCGGAAAGGAAAGGTCCCCTGTGCAAGCACCAGTCGTTTCTGACTCTGGGGTGACGTTGCTTTCACAATGTTTTCACAGCAGACTTTTTACGGGGTGGTTTGCCATTGCTTTCCCCAGTCATCTACACTTTCCTTCCAGCAAGATGGGTACTCATTTTACCGACCTTGAAAAGGATGGAAGGCTGAGTCAACCTGGAGCAGGCTATCTAAAAAACCAGCTACCACCAGGGATTGAACCCACGTTGTGAGCAGAGTTTAGGACTGCAGTACTGCAGCTTTACCACTCTGCGCCACGGGGCTCTTAAGCGCAATTTAGGACCCAGCTAAGTATTACACTATGAGATTAAACTAAAATTAAATATATTTGTATACATATACATTGCTTTAAAATGCATTCAAAATTCTTCAGAAGATTCACGATTTCTAAGGTGTGTTGCACAAACATTCTTATCTTTACTGTCTGGCTCCCCCTTATGATTTTTTTAAACTTTCTGGACAAAATAATAATATATATTTATCTATTTATTTAACATATTTATATACCTGCCTTTATCATGAGAATCCCAAGTCACAAGGTGGGTAGCAACAATATAAATTTTTTTTTAAATGCAAACACTAAAAACAATAGATATTAAGACCTGCTTAAAATGGCCACGTCTGATACCCACAAGTTTTCCCCCTCAACCCAGGTTCAGTCTGCCCAAAAAGCTCTCTGGAACAACTCTGTTTTGCAGCCTCTCCAGAAAGCCTGGAGGGGAGGAGCCCCCCAAACTATTCTGGGAAGCTGTTCCAGAGATATGGGGCAGCCATTCAAAAGGCTGCAGTCTGAACTGCCGTTCAGAATAAGTCTTGTATATGGGAAAAATGAAGCCATCGCATGGGAACATGCAGAGAGAAGCTATCCTTCCAGTACGTGGACCAAGGTCATAGAAGGCTTTAACGTGAAACACCAGCACCTTGAATTGGACACCAAAACTAATCAGCACTAAATGAAGGAAGCTCAGAACAGTAGTGGCATGGTCCCACTAGTGAGCCACTAATAAACAGGCTGCTGCATTCTGTATCAGCTCTAGTTTTTTTGTTGTCTGGGGGCAGCTTCATGTACAGCACATTACAATAGGCTAGTCTTGAGGATACTGAAGCATGGTCATATCAGGCATCCACAGTTAGAGTGCCCCTGCCCAAAGGCAGCCTCTAAGTAGATGGATCTTTGGCCGGGGGAGGGGGGAAGGCCTTTTTGCTATCATGGACACCTGTTCCCTCAACAGGAGCTCAAGATCCAGCCAGACTCCTAAACTCTGGACGAAAGGATATGCCCTCCTGATTACCCCACCAATTAAAGACACTCATTTGGTGAGTACACAAAGGAGGGCCTTTTCTGTGGCAGCCTCACAATTATGGAACAGCATACCCAGGAAGGTGCACCTGCCCCCCTCACTGCTGAGCTTCTGGAAGCAGTTGAAGACAGTTTTAGGATTGCATTTTTATTAATTTAGCTGTTATTATTGGCAGTCATACTTGGAGTTTTTAAGCTGCAATCTTTATAGATTTTATATTGATTTTTATTGTGTTTTTATAATGTTTTGATTGATTCAAGACATTTATTAGCCACCTTGAGTTCTGCAAGGTGGCTAATGTTTTAAATAAATAAATAAGCTGCATACCACCAATGGTAAGAAGCACAATCTCATCTACAGCATTAGGCCAAGCCTGCATCACATCCATCTTATCTGGAATCACCATAGTTGGGTTCTATTAGCCATCTGACTACTGAATTCAGACATCACATCAGAATAGCAGATAGCAGCAGCCAGTAGCTTATTCTGAGTAATAAATCACTAGATGTGGTCAGCATCTTTATTATTATCTTATGTACTTCATTTGTATTCCACTTTTCTCCCCCCCCACAGAGATCCAAAGTGGCTTATAGCATCTCACCTTCTCAATTCTGTTCTCACAATGACCTGGTGAGGCAGTTTAGACTGTCAGGGTACTGGTCCAAGGCACCCAGTAAACTTCCATGGAAGACCTGGGTCTCCCTAGTGTGATGCTCTAACCATCAGACCACACTACCTTTAAGGAGCCTCACATTTATATTAAATAACATGAGAGGTGACACATGGCCTTGTGGCATCTGCCCCTTCCTGTCAGCTTCCAAGGGAATGATTCAGCATTTTCGACTACAATCTTCTGCAAGTAGTCTGACAGAAAAGACCAGAACCAACCATATCAACACTGCTTCATCAACACTTATTTCACCTTCAAGGTGCTGCAGCAGTATCACATAGTCCACATATCAAATGCAGATGGCAGATATAACATTAGAGATGCATTCCTTTTGTCCATCTGGAGATCATCCATAAATACAACTAGTAAAGTCATCTGTCCCAAACTCAGGCCTGAAACAACTTAAGATACTCAAGGGCAGATATCTCATCCTAATATTTCTGGACTTGCTGTGCCACTACTTGTTCAATAACTTTTCCCAAAAATGAAAGGTTCAAGACAGATCTATACTTGGCTGAAACCTGCTTATCTAAAGATGTGTTACTGAATAAAGGTCTGATAGCTGCCTCTTTCAGAGGCTTTGGGGGAAACCCTTCAATCAGGGAGGCATTCATGACCCTCTGATGCAAACAACCCAACCCAACCCCCCCCTGTAGGATTCTACAAGCCAAAAGTCATCAATCTAGCTTACAATAGATTGTTACAAGTCACACTCTCAGAATCTTGTTTACATCAGAGAGGCCAGACTGAACTGATCTAAGCAACAAATACCTGTATTGTCTGTGTTCTTATTAATTCAGCATCAAAGTTAGAACAAAATCTGAGACATTTTGTTGGCAGAGAACCTTGCAGAAACAGCACAGCCAAATGCTTAATCACTAGCATTCACTCCTGGAAGCTAATTAATATAAATAATAGTATTTTGATATGATTTAGCTGATCTAATGGCAGTAAGATTTTTTTTACCACTATGACTACCATCTCTTAGCTTTTCAAAAGGCTCTACATGATATGTTCTCTCTGATTCAGCTTCGGTTTTATGCCAACATCATTCTCAATCTTTAGAAGACCTTTTTAACACACACAACTCCTCTTTAAACCAGGAAGCCAGATGGCATCTTGCAGCAACCCTGGCAACTGTCCGATGCAGCATGTCATTCTAAACTTCCACCAGACTTTTCATAGGTTCCCAAATCCTTCATACTTCTTGGAGCATCATACAATCAATTAGCTTTCAGGGGTAGAATAACCTAATTGGACCATACCACCCTCATGGGGTGAGGTGCTATCAACCTAGTCTTCAGCAGATAATGATCCTACATACCATGGCACAGGCTGAATTTCCAAACCCTTAAGCAGATCACCAGATTCCTGCTTAGTACAGAAGCTTAGATCTATGTGCAACTTTTTTCATGTGTTGGGCTCACTACAACCAGTTGTCCTCAACCAGAGCCTTTTCAGCCCTGACTCCAACTTGCTGGAACTCTCTGCCTATTAGCATCAGGGCCCTGCAGGATCTGTTACAATTCCTCAGGGCCTATAAGCATATAGTTGAGGACAGCAATGATTTTAACATCAGTGGCTATTAGGGTTGCCAGGTCAGGGTTGGAAAATACTTGGGAAATTTTGGGGTGGATCTGGGAGAGGGCAGGGTTTGTGGAGGGGAGGGGCCTCATCAGGTACAATGCCACAGAGTCCACCCTACAAAGCAGCCATTTTATCTAAGGGAGATGATCTCTGCCAACTGGAGACAGGGCCGGTCCTTCCACTAGGCAAATTAAGCATTTGCCTAGGATGCCAGTTCTGGGGGGGGAACTGAATTGGGCACCTCCCATGTGACTCACAAAGACTGGGGTGGCACAGGAGCAGCACAGGGGATGCCAAATATCAGCAACAGCAGCCCCCAGTGACTGTACTGTCTCTTCTGACCTGGGTGAGTCTGGCAGCAAGCTGCTGCCACTGGGCTAGAGGTTCCAAGGGTGGGGGGTACTGTCAGTCAAGCATGTGGGCCTCTGGTTCGGCCCTTCTGGCAGCAGCAGTGACACTTCCTCCTCTGGCTTGGGAAGTGGCTCTGGGAGGCGGGTGCTGCTGGCCCACAGTTTCTTGGCCAGGTGGCAGGAGGTGAGAGGGAGCTGGCCACTTCTGAGGCAAAGAGGAGACTCTGTGGCTCTGCCGTCAGGCACCAAGGGACCAACCAGCCTTCCTGCCAACCCACGTGGCTCCCTCCCTGCTTCGGAAGAGAGTGCTGGTGGCTCCTGCATGTGCCTGGCATGGCATGGGGCCAAGGTAACTCTGGTTCCTCTCCATTCTGATGGAGCTCAGTCCTGCTGCAAGTCCCAGAAACAGAGGGAGTGCCCAGTGGGGCAGCCAGGAGGTCAGAAGAGGCCCACCAGAGCTCTGCTTTCCCCAGCTTGGCTTGAAGGTCTCAGGAATGCATCCCCCATCCCAGAGGCTGAGGAAAGCCTCCCCCACATTGCTTTCACCAGGTGATTAAGGCCTGGCAAAAGGCAGTGGCTGGATCCCATTTTGGAACAGAGTGGAGGAGAAGTAGTGAGTGGAGTGAGATGCGCTTTTTTCAGGGTTGCGGTGCTTTCCCCACTCCAGTAAGTTAATTCATTTCCAGGAGGATCTTCCTCTCCAGCCTTGATGCAGTCCCAAGTAGCTTGGAGAGGGCAGAAACCTGTCCCACCGGCCCTCAGCATTTGTTCAGAGTCCTAGGAAAGCAGCAGGAGGAGCAGCAGCAGAAGCAGCAGCCAAAGTCTTTCACCATGCAGAACTCTTTTTTAAAAAAAAAAACACTTTTTTTTTACTTGGCAATCCAGCATAGTTTTCAAGGCAAAAGACATTTAGCTTTGAAATGTTTAGCCTTGCTTAACTTCCGAGATCTGCTGAGAGAGGGCTAGCTGGGGCTACCCAGAGTTTTAAATGACCCCAAACTTACAGCTGGGCGCAAAGCTTGACTCCCAGGCAATTGATGTATGCTTTATCAGAATGACTTCTGCAAGCAAGAGCATCGTCCCAGATCAACAGGAAAATGCCTCCCCCCCGCCCCAGCCCCAAACTTGGAAGCAAAGGAAATATTGCTGGGGCATACATAGGCAAACCATCCCTCCTGTCCAATCCTGCTACTGCAAAGTAAAATGCTATCCCAGGAGAGGAAGCTGTGGCCAGAAGCACCTGCCTGGTGCAGAGGTTTTCCTTGACAAAAGGAGAGAGAATTCCTCTCCTTTGGCTGGGAGAAAATCCGGCTGTTTGCGCTTGTCTAACTTGCTTAGGATCTTTGTACAACGGGGTTTTTTTTGGACCTCTGTCATAGGTAGTAAAAGATAACTCAGGGGCCAAGGGGAAAGAGAGCTGCACATTATTATTTCATTTGCAGAAGTTTCACTATCATTGAAAACCCTGCCTTATTTTAACTCTGATTTGCTTTTCAAAGGATGCCTGACTTTTCAAAGGATGCCTGATGCGGCACCTAATTATAAAGTCCAAGTGTAAACTCCTCTGGGAAGAGAGAGAGTGCTGCAATAATACATGACTGGGCCTGATCCTGACTGGAGCCTCTGGGTCTAGGCAAGAGCACTGAACATAAAACAATGGAGAAGGTGTGGTCCTGCAGATTGGGGGGGGGGGCACCAGAAGTTAGTCTTGCCTAGGGCACCAGACAGTCTAGAGCTCAACACCATCTTCCCACCTCTTTTTCATCTTCACAACAATCTCTGAGGTCAAGATTAACTTGAAAGTGAATGACCAATCAAAGACCATCCAATCAGCTTCATGGCTAAGTTGGAATGTGAAATTGAACCCAGTACTTTTCTCACACTTCAACTGGTAAACCACACTGACCAGAAGTTTATCTATTAAAACAGTTCAGACAAAAGGACCAGAAGTTATTGATTGTCCAGAAAGCAACCAGCTCCACCCCCCCCCCCAAAAAAACAACCTTTCATTTATTCTGCTTTTTGTACAAATTTGCATGATGAATCATGGAGGGTTTTTTTCTGGGGTTAAATACCATCTATATAGCATTTCAGCTTTTAAAGACTCAACATCAATGGAGTATCAAATTGTTTTGAAGCCCTGTGAAAGATCTGCAAACTAGAGTATCTGCTGCCCTCAGCCATTTGAAAAAAAAAACTGTGTTGTGTTGAAGGAGGAGAGTGTGTGTTCCACAGCTGTCTGGGCTACTTACACTCTTACTCATTCTGTAGCTACTTTAGAAAGTTTTTGTGTACAGATGTAGCTCCAAGCATTGGCGATTTCAGGACATGAGCTACACTGATGAAAATGGAAGTTAAACAAATTGTAGGTAGAAAACATTATCTAACTGTTCACTCAACTAAAAACCATTTAATTGGTTTTGGCTTTAATTAAGACCTGCTGTGAAATATGAAAATGACACAACAGGGGGTGTGGTTCCTTCAAGAGAACTGTTCCCCTCAGGTGTTGAAGAAACTTGGCCATAAACCTCACTTAAGGAACAGATGGAAGCAGTTATCTAGCAATCAAAAACACACTCCCCATCAACGTTGTTCCCTTTGTTCAGATTCTGTTTGCAGATAAGGCAGATAAAATTTCTTAAGTTTTACAAGTACCAGGAGGGGTGGGGGGTAAAAACACATGTGATTAAAAATTACATATAGGTAGTTTATCAAACCAAGATGTGGGCATGCTAACACTATGCAATTAAGGTATGCTGTTACTACAAAACCTGCTGCAACTCAATTTAGAGTTCCTTCCCAGTAGCATTACCAGTCATAACATCCATATACAGATAGGAACATGTGTGGGTCCCTTTGTATATTAATAAAGTCCACTGAAATCATTTCAGTGTCTATAAGACTTAGCCCTGTAACAGCCTTCCTTGCAGTCAATGTTCCTTTAACAAAGCAACTTTACATATTACTGTTCTGACATCTTGTGTTGCTAAATTGTATCACCATGACAAAACCTGAACCAGCACAGTAGTCCAAGGCCTGTAGCTAGAAAATTTTAAGGGGGGGGGAGGGCACAGGGGACAGTGGTGGGGCTGGCTTCTCTCTCACCCAGACAAGCATACTGCCTCCCCGAGACATGACTTATCTCTTTCTCTCCTGCTCCACTTTCCCCTGCAAGGCTCAGAGCTCTCTGCAGCCACCCAGCATTGAGGCAGATCTGGATCCCATCTGGATCTGGATCCCATCCTACCCCACTAGTGTAGTGGTTAAGTGTGCGGGCTCTTATCTAGGAGAACCGGGTTTGAGTCCCCATTCCTCCACTTGCACCTGCTGGAATGGCCTTGGGTCAGCCATAGCTATCGCAGCGGTTGTTCTTGAAAGGGCAGCTGCTGTAAAAAGCTCTCAGTCCCACTGCCTCTCCCCATATGTTCCCCAGAGAGCACTGAGATCTAGTTCTCAAAACCTTTTAAAAATCCCTGGGCCAAGAGAGGCTAGATTGAAGACAACGAGGGAGCAAGCCTTTTCAGCAATGGCCCCCCGATGGTGGAATCAACTTCCAGAGGTGGTGCGAGCCCTGCGGAACCTGAATCAGTTCCGCAGGGCTTGCAAAACCATCCTCTTTCAGCTTGCTTTTAAGATAGAACCCGGCTAAACTGAACTGACCTGTAGCCATCCAGCCATCTTATATACGATTGTGAACTGTAACACCTTAACTTAATTTTAATTTATAATAGCTATTTTATCTATTTTAACTAACCTATGTAACCTAATTGTATTTTAACTTGTTTTGTCTTGATTGTATTTTATCCAAATCATGGTTGTCCCATGTCTGTGAGCCGCCCTGAGCCCGCCTTGGCGGGGGAGGGCGGGATACAAAAATAAATTTACTTACTTTACTTACTTCCTCACAGGGTGTCTGTTGTGGGATGGGGGGAGGAAGGTAGAGGAGATTGCGACTGCTCTGAGACTCTGATATTCAGAGTATAGGGCACGATATAAATCCAATATCTTCTTCTTTGCGCAGGCATTTGATTAGCAGACAGGTAGTGTCTGGCAAGAGAGTGTGATCAGTGGTGGCAGCGATGAGGAGCACAAGAATTTAGAAGTAGGGTTGGTCAGTGGTGGGGCAGGGACCCTTTCATTGGTAATAAAGTGAGGGCCCCACCATGGCTAAGTGCCTGGTAAAATCTCTAAGTTACCAGTAGTAACTTTTTCAGAGATCACTACAGGGGAGACCCAACTATATATACCAGGAGCAAGTGATATTCCCAATATATGTAGCCACCAATTTGTCTGAAAAGGGAAACGCATATGTCATACAAACTCATACCCTGAATATGTAATATATCATCTGTGTATACTGAACCTTGCACATACGCACATTTCCCTATTCAAACAAAATGGCAACCTTGCATATTGGTAATATCCTGCATAGAAGTAAGCTTGTTTTGAACAAGAAAGCATTTGGCCTAAAATTTGCAGTTTAAGGGTGATGCTAGAAACATGTACAACCAGAGAGTCTTCTCTCTGATATTTAATACATTAGGTAATTCACTTGGTTCCTTATTTGTGGCACTTTATCAAGACACAACATCACTGTCCTCTCCAGGCTCCATCTCCAGAAGTTTCCCAACCTGGATCTGGCAACCCCACTTCCCTACCCCCCACTGATGGCCAGGAGAGACTTGATAAATCAGAAAAAGGAAATCTTCCAATTTTCCAGTTATGTACAAGAAGGCCAAGGGAGGAGAGGAAAGAGAAGTTCCTGGTTTCATTATTGTCAAGCCTAAACCAAGGTATATGATAACCTTGTTTCTGACTATTTTTTCAATTCATCTACAAAAATGTGCAAATTCAGACTTAGGGTTGAACTATCAGCCTCATGCAGCTCAACATGAATTTACTGTAGGAATATATGACAACATAGCTCAAGTGTTGTTTAAGGGGTTACACAAAGTTGGAAAGCTGCAGGTGTAGTGCTGATGCAGAGAAGAAAGGACAGGAAGGGGGAGATAGATCAAGGATGACACCTTACCCATTATAGTTAGATATACATAAAATACCTAAAATGTGCAGAGAAACTCTGACAAATGGGCCTGCTAACCATGCACAAGTCATGGAATGCATTTCTTAGTGAATAAAAAGAAGCCTGGAGAGGAGACGGCTGAGAGGTGATATGATCACCATCTTCAAGTACTTGAAGGGCTGTCATATAGAGTGGAATTGTTTTCTGTGGCCTCAGAAGCTAGGACGAGACTCATTGATTTAATTTCAACCCAATGAGGTCAATATCAGCAACTTTAATTGAGTCCAGAAGCAAAGTGGAAGCCAGTGTAGATGGAACAAGATATGGTCCCTACAACCCACTCCAGTCTACCCTCTGGCTTCAGCATTCTGTACCAACTGTAACTTCTGGGCTGGAAGTGGGGGAGGGGCGCAAGAGAAAAATATAGCACACAGATTTTCATCCATACAGTCAATGCTTTGTCTTAGTTAGAAATAAACAAGAGGGATTCCATTGGGAACGGCCTCTAAAAGAATGACTGCCCTAAATGGGCATCCTGAGTTGACTCAGGTTCTGTCCCCAATAAAGGCACAACAGTCCACAAGCATAAGACAAGGCATAATTTTAAAAAAACAAAACAAAACTCCTACTGATCTGTCAGAGAAAATCTAAAAATGATGGTTCCCCTGTTTTTTGGAGTGTTTAAAGATACGTCAGCCCAGGACTCCAACCAGCCCCTGTACCCCACTCCTCCAAGTGAGATGAAGGGTAAAACACCACACATAACTAAGCAATCAAGAAGAATTTATACTTCAAAGGATGACTTCTGTGAAGGTCCCCAATTCCCTCCCAGCAAATATTGTACATTGGTTTGATTATTCTTTCTCCCCCAGAAACTTGCCAGCTCCCTATAAAGGGAGCAAGCACAGTATAAGCATGCAGTCTACAGAAAAATGCTTGATAAGGTACTGCCAGCCATTGGCAAATGCAACAGATGAAACACTCATCTCTGCTGAGGAGGATTCCATGCCACACAATACTATCACTTACCACAGACTCAAGACTCCTTTTTTTCTTCAGTATTTGGTGACGTGAAGCACCACAGGTACTGTACTCCACCACTCTGAATTCCCATTCTGCTATGAAGGCTGCTGGGTGACCTTGGGCCAGTCACACTATTTCAGTCTAATGTCCTTCACCTGGTTGTTGTGAGGATAAAATGAATCAGGAGATAATCACAAGTGCTTCTTGAAGGAAGCATGGGATAAAAATGTACTAGAATAAATGGATAAAAGAAAAAATAAAATAATGAAGGATCTGTAGAGAGTGGGTGATTACTGCTTTAGTGACTACACTCTCTACATCTTGAGGTGTGGGCATCAGAGACTAAAGCAAGGTGAGCTGTATATGAAAAGGAACTTGTACATAGTGTAATGTATAGTTAGGTCCGAAGAAGACTGGGGTTCTTTATCAGTAAGACAAGATGAACCTCAGAGGCTACTTTACACTCTTAAGACGTCTCCATCTTTTTGACTCTCTGGCAACTTGGGCATCTGCACAAGGAAGTGGTCAGACTTCTAAGTGTTCACACCGCCAACTAACAATTGCTAGTGTGGTATGTTTTGCAGTCCAGTGGCATGAATTAGAGGAAGGGAATGGATAACAAGTTATGCTGCAATAATAAGCTGCATGTATAGCTCATAAAGCCAAATGAGCACTAGGGAGATGTGACAAACAGGAGGAAAGGAACAAGGCACAATGAGAAGCAGTCTGAAGCATGTGAGGCATTGGTTCAGGAACTGTCTTTTTATTTAATATTCAATTGACTAAAAATACCTGTGTGAAAAATGTTCAACTGCATTCTGGAATCTTCTGCATCTACTTCTATCTGCAGATGTTAATTCTTTATACAATTATATAATTATTTGAGCTTCTGTTTGATGTAGTGGTTAAATGTGTGGACTCTGATCTGGGAGAGGCGGGTTGTATTTCCTGCTCCTCTACATGCAGCTACTGGTATGACCTTGGGTCAGTCATAACTTTATCAGAGCTGTTTCTCTCAAGAGCAGTTCTCGGAGAGCTCTCAGGCCCACCTATCTCACAGGGTGTCTATTGTGGGGAGGGAAAGGAGATTGTAGGCACTTTGAGTGAAGGACAGGGTATAAAACTAATCTCCTCTTCCTCCTCCTTTTCTTCCATTCACACAGATACCAAGTTTTCTTTCTCCATCTCTTGGGTGGCCTCTATGGACATTGCATCTCATACACCTAAGGCAAGTGTACTTTCCTGAGATATCTGAAGGATGATGACTGAAGACAGGAGAGCAAAAATTTCAAAAGAAAATGACACATTAGAACTAATTAGAGAATTAGACAACGTAAGAGGTAATTAGGAAGGAGTAGCCACTATAAATTGTGTAGTCTTGTCAGAGCAATACACCTATAATTAGGTACGCTCAGGAGTTCAAAAGCTCCAAATCCATCCTATAATTTTCCACACCAGAAACATGCTGTCAAATTGTATGTATTAAAAATGTAATCTCTTGCCAAGTAATTGGAGGGGGGGCATCAAACATTTCAGTTTGCACATATTTGCTTGCAGTTTAAATTGCTAGCGTTTCTGCAGGGTACAGAAATTTCTTCAGGGTACATGCGTGCAGGGGTTGTTTTGTAGAAAAATAAGTGGTGGAGCTCATCTAGGAATTGTTATGCAGCTGCACATTCTATTCAATGGACAAGGAGGTGGAACTCTCAGAAGGAGGAGGAGGAACTCTCAGAAAGGTTCAGGAGCTGTGCTCCTGTGAGCTCCCACTGAATCTGAGGGCTGCATGCATGTATCAATAATATAATGGGGAGGGGATGCACACATTTTATAAAGAATCCACATCCTTAATTTCTATAAAATCTGGATGAAAAAATTTACCTAACACCAGCTGCTCCTAATGTATAATCCAAAAGAAAAGTCAATTGAGAAGAATTTCAAAGGCATGTCTATATACAATCACTTCTTGTCATTACTGTAGAATTAGGCTTTAAAAAAAATAACTGATTACACTTATTCTGCACCCCCCAAAAATTAAATCAACAAAACTACCAAAGGAATCTGAAGGAAGATAAAGGTTGCTTTAACTGTTAGTATAGGCTGGGCTATGAGCATTCTTATTTCTCAGGAGTAAACTATCATACATGAACATACGAAGCTGCCTTATACTGAATCAGACCCTCGGTCCATCAAAGTCAGTATTGTCTACTCAGACTGGCAGCGGCTCTCTAGGGTCTCAAGCTGCGGTTTTTCACGCCTATTTGCCAGGACCCTTTTAGTTGGAGATGCCGGGGATTGAACCTGGGACCTTCTGCTTACCGAGCAGATGCTCTACCACTGAGCCACTGTCCCTCGCAATAGCTACGCTTAGCCTTGTCTTATAACCTAATACCTGTTAAAAAGAGTTAATTGAATGAAAACCTAAGTATTGGTGGCCAAATTCCATAACTGCAGCCAAAAATGATTGTGAGGGCCAACTCAAAGAGAAACATGGAAGCTTCAGCGTTCTTCAGTTCTGAAGAGTTAGAATCCTCCATTTAAGTCTAGCAATCTGCCTTTGAAAAGTGATTCCTCACCAGCATTTGCTCCGCTCCTGCTCTTCTCCCTGTGCCAGCTCAAGCAATGAATTACATCACAGCTACTTCCTATTACCATCGCAGCAACAGGATGCTGGGTTTTTTTTAGTTCCAGTTGCCACGACAAGAATCACAAGCAGCCCCAAAGCAAGAGGTACTGTGGAGCAACTGGTGGGGAATCAATGGCTTGTGCTGATGCAAGGAGAAGCACGGGGGTGGGGCAAATGCCAGTGAGGAATCACTCTAAGATGTATCTTCTACAAAACATAAAATCTTCTACAAAACAAAAATTTTGACGGTGCGCAGCTGATTGCGACGCATACAGTCAGGAGCCTGGGGGTACTTCTGGAGCCTTCTTTAACAATGGAGGCCCAGATAGCAGCCACTGCCAAGTCCGCATTCTTCCACCTTAGGCGGGCAAGGCAGCTGGCTCCCTTCCTGGAGCGTGACGATCTAGCAACGGTGATCCATGCTACGGTCACCTTGAGGTTGGACTACTGCAATGCCCTCTACATGGGGCTGCCCCTGTGCCAAACCCGGAAATTGCAGCTGGTGCAGAACGCCGCCGCCCGGTTGTTATTGGGGCTCCCAAGGTGGGAGCACATTCAGCCGGGACTTCGGGCTCTGCACTGGCTGCCAATATCCTACCGAGTTCGGTACAAGGTGCTGGTTATTACCTTTAAAGCCCTATATGGCCTAGGACCTGCCTACCCGAGGGACCGTCTCTTCCCACACATTCCCCAGCGAGCACTGAGATCGGGAACTCAAAACCTCCTGGTTGTCCCCGGGCCAAAAGAAGGGACAGGGCCTTCTCCGTAATGGCTCCATCTTGGTGGAACCAGCTGCCGGAAGAGGTAAGGGCCCTGCGGGACGTTACCCAATTCCGCAGGGCCTGTAAGACAGCCCTCTTCCGGCTGGCCCACAACTGACTGGCACTGAGTTCTGAACACTGAACACTGAACATCGAATTTGAATTGAGTGTAGCTTAAGACCACTGAATGATTTTAATGTTTTATGTATATAACAAATGTTTAGATTTTTAACTATAAATTATGTAATGTTAATTTTAATGTTTAATTTATATTTTATGTTAGTTTTACATGCTGTAAGCCGCCCTGAGCCACCTAGTTGGAAGGGCGGGATATAAATCTCAGATAAATAAAAAAATAAAAAAAAATAAAATAAAATAAAATATCAACATACCTGAAAGCAGACCATCAGTCTTATTAATAAGATCAGAGATGGCAAAATCTTACTTAGAAGATCAGAGGTGCATCAAATGTTTACATTCTGGCATGGAAACGGGGATTTGGATGTTGTAATGTACTGAGTGACGAGACGTGTTGAAGGCAACATGCTTTATTAGCGAGTACATCACAAGGCAAGGCAATGTGGGCTGGGTCCCGATTATATACATACTCCGGAATAACCCTCAGTCTGGCCAGGTCCAATCCTGGCCAGTTAAACTTCCCTCCACAGATCTTGATTGGCGGAGCATATTTGCGGAGCTACATCCGGGGACCCGGGGACTTCCACTGGTCACCTCTGTAGCGTCCGCTGTGTTGTAATTTTGGGACTGAAATGCAAGACACAACAGAAGTGCTCCCCAACTTTTGCACCTATTCATAATAATGCCATTTGCACATATTTGCTGCTCTTCACTGCCACTCCTGGCAGCTATTTCAGCAAACTTGTTCTTTGTCTTCTTTCTTAAAGATTCTAATCTAACCAGTCAGGGATCACATAGCCACAACTGGATCATCACAAGTGGATCATCAGAGTGGATGAAATACTGTGTATGGACAACTAATGTTGTTATACATGTTTTACTAAAGTAGTAGAGGTGTGAAATGCATAAAATGAAGTAGTTGGATTAGCGCAAGCTAGTTAAAAAAGACCTTTTACACAGAACTAAATAATCAAAATAAAGGTCTGCCTATGCATGACAGAAATTGATACAATATCAGATAAATAGATACAGAACCTTATAAACAAGTTTCAGAACTGAAATATCTCATCTTCAGTTTCCCAAACTAGTGAAGAGAGTTTTTCGGGTAGAAAAATCTAGAGACAAATGTAAACTAGCAAACATGTAGTAGCTTGCATCAGACATTTTTTCTCTTCTGTCTATGTTACTACTAGATTTATTAATTAATTGGTTGCTTTCCAGAGCAGTAAAACCAGAACTCCTGTAACTAGAAGATCAGTATTTGGATAAAAATTCAAATTGACATACTGAAAAAATCTATCACTTCCATTACTCTCACACCATTTCTGCACAAGACGAGATCCCTGCATAGACATTCTTAAATAATCAAACTATGAAAATTTTTCTGCACAACTTTTCACCTCTCCATGACTATATTCATAGTTAGTGCCCCAGTATCCCATGTCTGCCAAATGCCTCTTTTCCATGATGTTTTTTCTCCATTGGATATTAACTCACAGTTTTACAGTAACGAACCCCACATCTGAATTTAGTTTCCCACCACGCCACCATTTTGGGTCATCAGAGTCCCATGTTCACCCCGCCTGCCACCCTTCTTCCCACCCGAGGTTGTCCCAGAGTCATCCATCGTTTTTAAAAAAACATAATGTTGATTGTGTTATGATGCAATTCTCTCTATCCCAAAGTTCTGTCTGTCCCAAAGTTCATCTCCTTTACTTTGCTCTCCATTCATTTTTTTTTAATTTTCAAAACATGTTTTTTCACACCACAATGCACAGCCAGTACAATATTAAGAATAATAATGCATTACAAACCGTAAAGTCAAACTTCTCAGTTTAAATATACTAGATGCTTACAAATTATCAAAGTAAAAATATTCCATTCATAATTTCATTCATGTTTTGTTGTGGATGGGTTACACATTCATTCATCATTCCACTCTTTGTGTTGCTTGGAAATGGTTCCCAGTAGCAGGGTGGGGCTCCATCTGCCTACTTTTCTCTTCTTTCCTCTGTTTCCCCTTCCCCAGAACACACAAACATGCAAGCAGCCCCATGGTGGGAAGGCTTCAGCTCCATTTCTTTGGAAAGGGGAAGCCAGTGGGGAGCTGAAGCCCTCCCACCAAGGGGCCACCTGGGTGCTAGAATTTGCAAAGCATGAGGAGGTAGCCTGCCCTGGAGCACCAATTGGCAGGTTGCTCCCCTGTCAGTGAGTGCATGTGTGCATGTATGTGTTCAGCAGGGGAAGCAGAGGAAAGAAGAGACAAGCAGTCATTTGGAGCCACCACCCAGATGTCTCACTGTTCTCTTGCTGGGGACATCCCTGCTGGCAGTCTCACCAAGAATGCAAAAGGTTAGGCAAGTAGAGGGGGTGAATCTGGCCAAAAGCACTTGCACAGCAGCTCACCTCCTAGTTTCTCCTAGAGCTATATCTGTGGCCACACAGCAAGGAACCTCCAGCAACAATGCTCTAAGGGAAGCTCACTTTTTGCACACCAGTGACTGGGAAACAGCAGTAACCTTTTCTCTTTTTTTGACAACATAATGATGCTGTAACATCATTGCACATGCACAGGAAAAAAATTAAAAGGAAGATTCTGCGAAGTGCATGGAGGGAGGCAGGATGGCTGCCTTCAGAAGTAGTTCATCCCAACCACCTGCAGCCTCACTGTAAGGACGGAGGGACACATTTGCCACCCTTGGGGGAAGAGAGGAAGATTGACAGCCCAATGGGCTTGGGCTTGTGCTTGGGGGCGGGGCTGGCTGCAACAGCAGCACGCCTTCCCCGCTTGTGCCAGTCTCTGTCTGGTGATCAGTCTAGGCAGGAGAGCTTTTAGCTTGCTCCTGCTTAGATCTTATCAGTTTCAGTTGTTTTTTAGGGTTCCTTAAGTGAAGATTAGGTGGCTGGGCAGGAGCATTTTTGCTTGCTGGTGTAGCAGGTAAATAATGAAGCCCAAAACATTTCTTGGTTTGAAGCGAGGTATTTTACTTTGACATCAAAGTAGAACTTGTCAGCATAAGCTCAAAATGACTAAGTTAAAATCATCAGCCTTCTGAGCATTTTTATTCATCCCCAAAATAAGCAGACAAGCCCCCTCTTATCTAATTCAAATGCTCCATCTCCTGCTTTCCTTCCAGTAATTTCTTGTAGTTTTCCCCTGCTCTGTCCCTCTGTGTTATCAGCAAGAAGCTCCTTCTCTGTGGGGCCCCTGTCATCTTGAATTCACACCCTTAGCCTGTCTGGTTTTAACAGTTTAGCAGAAGCTCCTCTGAGAGGCCTCTTAACAGTCACTCTAAATGTTGCATCAGACATTCTCTTTTGAAGGCACAACCATATTTTCCATTATTATTATTACTGAGGTATTCATTAATTATTCAGGGGTCCCTCTTCACTGGCTCTGGTCTTGTAAGTTCCCCTTTTCTTCTGGCTTTTGGACGTTTTAAGAAAGATTGGGGGTTGATCGAGTTGCTGATAAGGCAGGGCAGGAGCACTTTTAGCTCACTCCTGCCTCATGTCAGTTTCCTTTGGCTTCCCGGCATTCAGGCTTTCAGTGGAGATCAGGTCGCTGATAAAGCCTATGAGCGTGTTGCTGAGGATCGGGGCTGCTATTAGGTCTCTGGTAAATGCGAGGATGTGGATTGGATTGGTGTATCTCCATTACACGGCCGGTTTAACCCTCCCTCCCCCTCTCCCCCCCTTTTAAAAAAGGTGTTTCTTGGGTTAGGCTTTTTGCTAGTGTGGAGTACAAACTCCTTGGGGGTTGTGTGTGGGGGAAATTTTGTGGAAGCAACTTTTTCCCTTGTTGGTATTGGAACAAGTAGTGGGTGATGTGAAAGGCCTCTACCCAAAAACTTTTGGGAGGGGTGTAATTTAGCTATAGTGTTGCAGCAGCCATTTTTATGTCCCCTTTGTGGCTGTCTTTTTGAATCAGAGGGCAGCCATTTTGGGAGCTGTGGAGAAGGGGCCATTTTTGCTGCAGCTTTGCTACTATCCCTGGGGACTCTCTTGCTGAAGAAGGCGGCAGCCATTTTAGGTGCTGTGCAGGAGCGGCCATTTTAGTGGAATTTTTGGCAGTTTTTTGCTCTTAGTAGTTCGGGCCAGTATTGTTAAAATGCCTGGGGAGAAAGGGACAGGGAAGTCCAAGGGAAAACATCCTGCACCTAAGGCTTCTAGGGCCCCGCCTAAGAGGCCAGCTCCCCCTTTATCATCTTCGGATGAGGAGGGTGATGAGGTGGTAAATGCTGCTATCTTGCAAAGGCTTAGGGCTCTGGAAGAGACTGTTAAAGCCATCAAGCAACTGAAAAGTGGCAAGGCAGCGGGAGTTGATGGAATCCCACCAGAGATCTGGAAGCATGGGGGCACAGTACTACATAGCACACTTCACAAAGTACTTGTCATCTGTTGGGAACAAGGCAAACTACCACAGGACTTTCGCGATGCAATCATCATCACTCTACACAAGAACAAAGGGGGAAAGTCAGACTGCTCCAACTACCGGGGGATAACCTTGCTCTCCATTGCAGGCAAAATCCTTGCCAGAATACTCCTGAACAGACTGGTGCCCACCATTGCAGAAGAACTCCTCCCAGAGAGCCAGTGCGGATTCAGAGCTAACAGGAGCACCACCGACATGGTATTTGTTCTCAGGCAGCTCCAAGAGAAATGCAGGGAACAGAACAAGGGTCTATATGTGACTTTTGTCGACCTTACCAAAGCTTTCGATACCGTTAGCAGGAAAGGCCTGTGGCAAATCTTGGAACGTTTAGGATGTCCCCCAAGGTTCCTCAGCATGATCATCCAGCTACATGAAGACCAGCGAGGCCAAGTCAGACACTGCAACGACCTCTCGGAGCTCTTCCCAATAGGCACAGGTGTAAAGCAAGGCTGCGTTCTCACGCCAACTCTCTTTACGATCTTCTTTAGCATGATGCTTCAAAGAGCCGCAGTAGATCTAGATGATGACGATGGTGTCTACATCCGCTATCGCACCGATGGCAGCCTGTTCAACCTGAGGCGACTAAAGGCCCACTCCAAGACAATGGAAAAACTTATCCGAGAGCTACTGTTTGCTGGTGATGCTGCACTCGTCTTCCACTCGGTATCAGCTCTGCAGCATATGACATCCTGCTTTGCAGAGGCTGCCAAGCTATTCGGCCTAGAAGTTAGTCTGAAGAAGACAGAAGTTCTCCACCAGCCTGCACCCCAGGAAGATTATCACCCTCCCTGCATCACTGTGGGTGAATCAGTTCTGAAGACAGTCCAGCAGTTCAGCTACCTGGGGTGCATCATCTCCTCAGATGCTAAGATTGACAAGGAGATTGACAACAGGCTGGCAAAGGCAAACCATGCATTTGGCCGACTGCACAAAAGAGTGTGGAGCAACAAGCATCTGAAAAAAGGCACAAAGATCAATGTTTACAAAGCGGTTGTGATGACAACCCTCATCTACGGCTCCGAATCGTGGGTTTTATATCGTCAACACCTGCGACTCCTTGAGCGCTTTCATCAGCATTGCCTTCGCACCATCCTCAACATCCACTGGAGTGACTTTGTGACCAACACTGAAGTCCTCAAGAGGGCGGAGGTTACAAGCATTGAGGCACTGCTGTTGAAGACGCAGCTGCGCTGGGCAGGGAATATTTCTAGGATGGAAAACCACTGCCTTCCCAAAATTGCTCTGTATGGCGAACTTTCCACCGGCCATCGAAATAGAGGGGCACCAAAGAAGAGGTACAAGGACTCCTTGAAGAAATCCCTTGGCAACCATCACCAGTGGTCTGACCTAGCCTCAGATCGCAAAGCATGGAGGCACACCATCCACCAGGCTGTCTCTTCCTTTGAGAACGCACGCGTAGCTGGTCTTGAGGACAAAAGGAGATTGAGGAAGAACCGCACTGCTACAGCACCAACCCCAAATCAGACTTTTCCCTGCAGCCACTGTGGCCGGATCTGCCTGTCCCGCATTGGTCTTGTCAGCCACCAGCGAGCCTGCAGCAGACGTGGACTACTGCACCCTTCTTAAATCTTTGTTCACGAAGTCAAGCCGAGAGAGAGAGAGAGGGCTCTGGAGGAGGCTTCCAGAATTCCTCCCTCACAGGGTTGAGACTTAGGCTTGGGGATAAATTCTAAGGCTGCATTTTAAGCAGGTATTTTAACCAGGTTGTCTATTTTTGAGGGCAGGTCTGCTGGAAACATCGTGGGAGGAGCCGGCAGTTCTGGTGGTGCACAAGAGGGTTCAGCTCCATTTCCTATGGATTCTGAAGCAGAATCGGCATTGGTACCAATTGGATCTGTAGGTGATACGCTGGGCCGGCTTGGCCGTGGGGTCCATGGGGCCCTGCTGCTCTGGCATTGGTACAGGGGCTCAAGGTATCTTTTCCTCTCCTGCCACAAGTGCACAGCAAGCTTGGGCTTGGCCATCTGGGCCCCTATGGGCCGTGGCTAACAGCCGGACAGCAAGGCATGTTAGGTCCCATGATGGGGGGGTGGGGCTTTCCTTCCCCTTTGAGTGCCTCTTATGGGGCTGTCCCTTTCACTGCCTTACCTTTTAGGGACTTAGCACTGCCTTTAGGGGGGCATTTGCTGCCATCAACGAAAAATAAGATTCTAAAAGGGGAATATGTCTTCTCCCTCCTGTTCCGGGAGCTGGAGAAGACAGACAAAGAGAATTTGTTTGATAAGGAGAAAGAAAAATTGAAGAAATGGAAAGTTGACAGGACTTGGACCAATTGGCTGCCTGGGTTTTTCAGATATGCTGGGGTGATAGCACGGGCTCAGCCTCGGAGGGGTGCTTCACTTATACAGTATATGGATATTATTTATAAGGGGTATACGATGTTTAATGGGCCCACCTGGCTTCAATATGACCAGGAGTTCAGGATGAGGGCTGCTCTATAACCTTCCTTTCAGTGGGATCATATCCACCAGCAGCCTTGGCTCCAAGTCATGTTCCCTGCTCGACCAAATTTGGGCGACCGCTCAGATAGGGGTCATTTGGTGGCCAAGGCATCTGTGACTTCTTCCTCTTCTTCCCGCAGTTAAACCCCATTTGCTTTGCTGGGAGTTTGGCTCCCAAGAAGTGTGTAGCAGGAAGGCTTGCCAGTACAAGTATGAATGCCCCTTGTGTGGTGGCTCTCACTCCTTTAACAACTGCTCCAGAGCCCAGCCATGTAAGGGCCAAAAGAAGCAGGGTGGGGGGTGGAGACAATTATCAAGCTGAAAAAGAGGCCCAGTCCAATAAAGGTGGGACCTCTTGAGCGGTGGCTTGCCCAATATCCACACTGTGTTGATAGGGTTTATCTGTTAAAGGGTTTTATGTTTGGTTTTAGGATTCCTTTTCAGGGTCCACGAGTTGCATTTCAGTTGGGGAACCTTAGTTCTGTTAAGGGTATGGAGCAAGTAGTTAGGGGTAAGATTGCCAAGGAGTTGGCAGAGGGCAGGATTTTGGACCTGTTTTCTACCCCTCCAGTGCCTAACCTTCAGGCTTCTCCCTTGGGAGTGGTGCCAAAGAAGGCGCCTGGTGAATTTCATTTGATTCGCTATCTCTCCTGTCCCAGGGGTGTATCAGTAAATGATGGCATTCCTGAGCATTTATGCTCTGTTAGGTACAACAGCTTTGGTCAGGCCGTTAGCGTTGTACGACCGCCTTTCACCTTCTCCCTGTCCATCCGGCTGTCTCTGAGCTCCTAGGTTTTTCCTTCGAGGGGCAATTCTACATGGATAGAGCTCTGCCTATGGGTTGCTCTGTTTCATGTGTGGCTTTTGAGCACTTCAGCATGTTCCTTGAATAGGCTATTTGTGAGAAAGTGGGTTTACAGGAAGTGGTTCATTATTTGGGCAACTATCTCTTTGTGGGTGCTGAAGGGCATTGTGCAAAGTTAATGTCTGGCTTTCTTGAGCTGGCGGTGGAGCTGTGTGTTCCACTGGCACAGGACAAAATGGAGGGTCCAGCCACAAGACTTACTTTTTTGGGGATTGAGATGGACACTCTGGCACAATTGTCCAGAATACCTGTTGAGAAAGTCACAGATTTGAGGGAGAGGGTTGATTCTTCCCTTCTCAAGCGGAAGGTTACTTTAGTTGAGCTTCAACAGCTCGTAGGGCATCTCAACTTTGCTTGTAAAGTTGTGGCTCCTAGACGCGCCTTCTTGCGCAGGCTTTGTGATGCGATGGCTGGTCTACAACTTCCACAGTGTAGAACGTGGGTTACAAGCAGCATGAGGGCAGACCTATTGGTAAGGCAGGAGTTTTTGGAGTCCTTCAATGGGATTTCACTTTGGAGGGAAGACATGAAGCTTGAAGCAGAGTTTCAGGTCATGTCTAATGCTGCCAGTTCCTTTGGTTTTGGTTTTCCATGGACATTGGTACACAGATGTGTGGCTGGATTCATGGAGCCAGGCAGGATTGAACAGAAATCTTACATTTCTTGAGTTCTTTCCCATCCTGGTAGCTGTTTGGCTGTGGGGTAATTATATGGTCAATCACACTATTCATTTTTGGTGTGATAACATGGCTGTGGTACATGTCATTAATTCCCTTACATCCAAGTTGCAAAGGGTTATCAAATTAGTGCGGGCCTTCCCTCTGCGTTGCCTATGGCTTTATATACTGTTTTTAGCCAAGCATGTTCCGGGGGTGAATAATGGTGGCTGACACTCTCTCTCGTAAACAAATGGAGAGGTTTCGTCAGCTGACCCCAGAAGCCAATCGAGAACTGGCACAAATGCCTCGGGAGCTATGGCTGATTGGAGAGCTGAGGCCTGCAGAGCGATAGGCCTAGCCATTGCGCCCAGCACCAGGAAGTCTTATGAATGTGCCGCGTGGCAGTTTGAAGACTTTAGTTCAAAGGTAGGGTTCCACATCGTTTGGCCCCTCCCAGTGAAGCAGTTGCTCCACTACTGTGTTTCTTTAAAAGGTAAGGGATTGGCCGTGCAATCTATTAGGGGACGCCTGTCTGCTCTGGCTTTTGCTAGTAAGGCTTCAGGGTACAAGGAGGAAACCGCAGACTTTCATCTGCGAAAGATGCTGGAGGGCTGGGCTAGAGAGGCCAGGCCTAAACCTGACACTAGGGAGCCTATTTCCCTTTTGATTCTTAGGGGCTTGAAGGGGGTTTGGGGCACAGTGTGTGCATCCTATTTTGAGTCCACACTGTTTCATGCCTTCTTTGTCTTCTTTGGGGCCCTTAGAGTCAGTGAGCTAGGGGCACACCCCAGAAATGATGTTTCTGGTAGTGCTTTGTTACTACAGGACCTGAGGTTAGTTGAGAGTAAGGTGGTCATCACCGTTTGATGCTCCAAGACCGACCAGCATCACAAGGGAACCATTTTGAAGCTGGGCACATGTTCTGAGCTGGAGTTGTGTCCGGTTTCTGCTCTGGCTGCCTATTTGGCAATACGTGGTCCTAGGGAGGAATTTTTGTTTTGTCATGTCAACGGCAGTCCATTGACAAAACATCAGTTTTGGGCTGTGACTACTCAGGCTTTAGCTAAGCTCAGGTTGCCTGGGGTGTGGTTTGGTACCCACTTCTTTAGAATTGGTGCGGCCTCAACAGCTGCCGCCCTGGGTTATCCTTCCTCGGCCATTCAGCATCTGGGCCATTGGCACTCAGCAACTTATAAAGCCTATGTTCGCCCCCTGCTCAGTCCCTAACTTCATGGGGGGGGGCGGTTAGCTTGGTTATTGTTGCTGGTTTAATTGTTGCTGGTTTATTGTTGCTAGTTTAACTGTTTTTCTTTTTAAATGCTGTTGTTCCTGGCCAGAGGAGCCATGTTCTCATCTGTAGACACAGTTATGTGTTTTGGGCTGCTCATCAGGCTCGGAGAACTTCAGTTGGTTCTCAGCTGGGACTCAGCCAGTGGGTTACCATTGAATGGCGGGGGCACAGGGGCCTTCATTGACCTGGCCTGTTGCCGTTGTTATTTCAAGCGAGTGCTTGCCCTCCTCCCCAGGTCTTAGTTATACACCTGGGAGGTAATGATCTTGGGCTGATGAAAGGCACAGCTTTGGCCCTGCAGGCAGAGAAGGATTTTAGGGCTATCAAGAAGAGATGGCCTGGGACCATTATAATTTAGTTGGCCATGATCCCCCGCCTTTTTTGGCAGGGTGTTTGGGACCCATTGGACATTGACAGGGCCCATTGCAAGGCTAATAAAAGAATTTGGAGAGCCTTGGAAGACGGTTTGAGCTACTACTTGCCTCATCCAGACATTCATATTAGTTGTCCCCACCTCTATAGGGGTGATGGTGTTCATCTTTCAGATAAGGGTAATGGTCTCTTCTTGGGAGACCTTCGACAAGGGCTGTGGGTGGCCGGGGGGGGGGAGCAAATGCAGAACGCATGGGGTAAGTCTGATCCTGGATGAAAAACTAAAACTGCAAAATAGAAGCCCTACTGAGAAACAAATGCTGCAAAGCCAAAACATCAGACGGAAATGCAACCTGCAGATAAAAAGCAGTAAGACCATACTGCAGAAATGGTCTCAATTACATTTAAATACCACATCATGCAGGTATTTGGAAATAACCTGAAAGAAGCAAAGTGGGATCTCATTAAAAGACTACTCTTTTTTAAACAAGTAATTTAAATATTTTCATCAAAAATAACATTTTCATCTGCAAGGAACATTAATTAATTCTAAGATACTTTTTTATCAAATTAGTCATTTTAAGACTCCTCTCGATTAAAAGCAGGGCTTTTTTTAGTAGGAACACACAGGAACACAGTTCTGGCTGGTTTGGTGTCGGGGTGTGGTCTAATATGCAAATGAATTTCTGCTGGGCTTTTTTGTAGAAAAAGCCCTTTGTGAAACAGTGCTGACATCGGGGTGTGGCCTGATATGCAAATGAGTTCCAGCTGGGCTTTTTCTACAAAAAAAAACCCTGAGAAAAAGAAATCTATATGCTAAGTATCTGTAAATTAGTGTATTCAGTTCCAATGATAAAATGGATAGCAATGGTATGAAATTAAATAAAAGGAAGTCAGTTTGGTGTACTGATTAAGTGCGCAGACTCTTATCTGAAGAACCGGGTTTGATTCCTCACTCCTCCACTTGCAGCTGCTGGAATGGCCTTGGGTTAGCCTTAGCTCTTGCAAGCATTGTCCTTGGAAGGACAGCTTCTGGGAGAGCTCTCTCAGCCCCACCCACCTCACAGGGGGTTGAAGACAAAGGAGATTGTAAGCGACTCTGATTGCTCCAAGACTCTGATTCAGAAAGAAGGGTGGGGTATAAATCTACAGTCTTCTCCTTCTTCTTCTAAAATATTTCTTTTTTTTAAATTCAAGAAAAACTACAATTAATTTTGTTGCACTGAAAAAGTTGTCTTTGAGAATCCTACTCTTAACTGACAAGCCACACGATAAACTTTTACAGAGATCATTTCATACAATTATTTTCATTTTGACATAATAGGTCACAATATCCTAGGTCCTAGCCCCAGGATTTTAAAATAACATTCTATGGAACTATGTCCTAAGTCTCCATATGTTCACATGTGTTGAACACTCTACTTTTCATTTCAATAGTCCTCGCATAGAAAAACAGGCTTGATATTGTGGGTTTAGTAATCTTCACATTTCTGTTGTTTACCCATACATGTAACTCAACACAAAGACATCAAAATAAACATCAAAGACCTATAAAAGCTTATGAGAAATATTAGAAGTTTCAAACAAATGAACACCTCAAGGCAGATATTTGAAAGTATTTGAAAAAATTCTTTGATAGATAATAATTTAAAAAGAAGTTCATCCTTTTTAACAGCAAGCAGTGAAATCAGCTGGTATCTGTATGGAATGAAGAGGGATTTGTCTAATAACTTCACATTAGGCTTTGACACGAAGAACGTATGTTTTAAATATCTCCACAAGCTTCTCTAATTAAATACAGGGGTTTATCTCCTCCATTGGTGAGTGCTCTTCATAAATGAGAAAAAGCTTCCACAACATCCAAACCAAAGCCTGGGCAACTGGTTTCTGTGTTAAAATCCCATATGTGATCAATTATAAAAAGCTTTAGAACTTGAACACAGATGTAAAGAATCATGATCCTGGTCCAGGTTCATTTTTGGATATACTATTTCTAAGGTCCTGCTGGCTTGGATTTATGGACTATTTTTTCATCATTTAAAATAAGAGAAACACTTCAGTGTTGAATCAGAGCCCTAGGCTATAATTTGGAAACAAGTTCATCAGAGTTGACAATTCTTCATCCAGAGATGGTGTCTTAAATGCACCATGGCACTGGAAGCAGCCAGAATACATCCTACTCCATTCCTTTGGCCAACACATTTAAATTCTCAAAAACATATTTAAATTATTAACAAAAGGGGAAAGAAAGCAAGCAAGAAGCTGAAAGAAGAGCAGGCAAGAAACAAGTTGGAAGGTGCAGCAGTTACATCCTGTCTCAAACTACTTAAAGGCAATGTCTCTGTGCCTGGCAACCTCTATATAGCATAAGTAGCCATGGTAGAGTCCCAGAAAAATCCATAACTAACATTTCTGATTCATCAGTTAAAAGCCTCTTTTATAGGAATCAAGGAAGCTGGAGAAACCTCCTATATTTCGTGGCATCATCACCATCCTGCCTTGCCTGGATGGTGCCTTATACATTCCGACTGCAACCTGGTAGCAGAACTTCCTTTATTACTTGTATTCTTTCAAAGTACAATCCCTTTTTCAACCTCCAGTCCCTGTTCACCTTTGGTTTTTTCTCACCCAGCAATTCATGTGGCTTTTCTAACCTTCCTTCACATCTAGAATTTATAGCAATTCACAAGGGAATGGACTACTATGGCAGACCCTTTCTTGAAAATATGGATACCCACACTACTTCTCTTATGAATTTTGGGAACCTGCTTGTTTTTGTGATACAACTCTTCCCCTCAGTTACAAGATGTCCTTAGGGTAGCAAATGTAAAGTCTTTTGGAGCAGTGGTATGAGGTAAGTCTTGTAGTGAATGAAGACTAGAGAGATCACTGAAGCAGAAGGTTATTTATGTACAAATCATGTGTTGAATTCTCTTCAAAGCTTGTAGTTACCATATCAGCTCATCACCCTGAAGACAGGCCTCAGAACTCTATCCTCTCCCAGAGATAGAGTGAAACAATGCTGCCACACTAACAGGCAGAACCACACATGAAACTGCCTGCTCCCTTGCTGAAATAATTCCCTTCTTCTGTCTGCACTCTCCCTAAGGCAGGTAGCCATTAAACTCACCATCCCAAGCCTGAAGGAAATTAGAGGCTGCAGCATCACTCCCACAGGCTCAAGTGTCAAGCAGCTGAGTGGCCTTTTTACATCTTACAGCAGGACAGCCACTTGTCCATCATACAACTGCCTTTTAGAAACTCACTGACACAGGTGAGACTTTTTCCAGGTCTCTGAATGGACAATGAGGCACACTTACAATTTTTTTAAAAATAACAGATATTAACAAGCTATTTAAACACTGATTTACAGAAACTGATAAAAATAACCCATTATACAGTAACACATTTCATATTTACATAAAAACAAGACATTCCTTTCCTTTGGTACAGACAACACCTTTTGGCTTGCATCTTCCTGGATAAAGTGTCAGCTAACAAATTTTCATGACCATGAACATTAGTGATGTCAAAGTTTTGTACAAGCAAATTCCCCTGGAGTAATTTACCATTATTGCCTATAGTGCTGTGGAGATAGAACAGTGGAGAGTGATCTGTACATAGGGGTAAACTTTTGTCCCTAAACATAAGGCCTTAGCTCTTCCAGCATCCACACAATAGTCAAACACTCCTTTTCCATGGATGAAAAGTGTTGTTCCATGGCCAGGAGTTTTCTGCTTAGTAATAACTCTGGGTATGTCTGTCCATCAGGTACAGTACTCTCTGATCCATATTCAAAGAATCCATGGTTACTATGAACAGTTTTGCAAAGTCAGGTGCCCATACAAAGACTTCAGATGTTACCAGCTCATTCAGCTTCTGAAATGCTGTTTAGCATTCTGTCATCCAATTCACAGTGTTTGGTAGAGCCTTTTTTACACAGGCCACACAATGGAGCCTCAATGGCACTACAATTGGGGATGAACTGCCTAAAGTAGGCAACCAAACCCCAAAGAATCTTACTTAGGCCATAGCTACAGTGGGGCCTCTCACCACCAAGGCCCCCAACTTCCAATTTTTTGAGGGAATTCTTTATTTTATAATGCACCTGTCATTACCACCATCAGCAAGCCCTGTGCCACTCTCTCTCGCTGGTTGCTCATTGCCACTGCCACTAAGTCTTGCACTGGCCTCTCTCACCAACAACAGCCATTCTCATTGCTGGCAAGTAAAAGCCAGCAAGGCAAACTCCATGCAATCTTCCAGTTCCACACCAATGATTCCTTGCCCACACACCCATTAGGCTGAAGTTTAGTCTTTGTTTTCCATCAAGAGAAAGTTTGTATGCCATTTAATCTTTCTGCAGTAGACAAGACGGGGGTGGGGGGCTCATTTGCTTGTTTTACCTTGGCTGTGTGAGAGACAACCTGGTTATGTGTGAGGGGGTACTCCTGAAAAAGGTCCCTGAATAAAAAAAATCCTGGCTACGCCCATGATCTTACCTGGCATTTGGTTAGAGGCACCAACCATCGCCTGATGGCTTCTAAATTGTGTACCTCTAGTTTGATGACTCCTCCTTCCATGGTGTGTCCAAGGCTCTTCACTTGCCATAGCGCAATCTGGCATTTTCTTGCCTTTACAATCAGACATGCTTCCCTTATCCAGTATAGGGCAGTGGCCAGGTGTCTGGCCAGCTCTGGCTAAATATGCCCATGTCATCAACATAAGCTAGAATGAACTCACTCAGGCCCGCCAACAACTTGTCCATTAGCCTTTGGAAGGTGGCAGAGATATCTAAGCCTGAACAGGAAATTTGAATAAGCTGACCTTGGTGGTAGAGGTGGCTTTGGGTTGGTCCTGTGGCACCATTTCCACTTTTCAGAGACCTTTGGTAAAATCTAGGGTGGTGTACTGTGCCCACTTCAGAGTTTCTACAGGTCATTCATGGGTACATATCTGCCTTTGTGACTTTAATTTCCTGCACTTGATCTGATGGTTTGACCAGTCCCTGTTCATCTTTTCCTGTTTCCTACCCACCCAGGAATTCAGGTGGCTTTTCTGAACATTTTTCATTTCTGTACTCTACAGCAATTCTCAAAGGAACAAACTAGTTAAATTAGTTCAGATTCTGCCTGCAGATGGATGAATCCACCATATCACATTCTCACTTTTTTGTTTGTTTCAAACGTTCTTAATGTGGAACTTTTTTCATTTTCCTGTTATGTTTTATTGTATTTTCCATTAGCACACATTATGGAAGCTTTGTAGCAGTTGTACCATTGTGAAGCAGCAGACAGACCACTTTCCACTGTAGCAAGCTTGTTGCTCAAACTCAAAGAACACAGAAATAATGAGCCCCAGGTAGAAAAGACACATTTTTGAGTTTGCTTGCAGTCTGAATTTTCCCATGAAATGCACCAGTTTTTGTAAATAAATGATCCCCAGATATGAAAAGTGTCTTATTTTTGTTGTGCCAGTCTTGCACCACAATAGTCCCTTCCAACTCATTCTAGCTTTATTGTTCTCCATAATGGTGAATGGCGAAGCTTTCCTAAAAGACAAGGACATAGTACATACCCAGCTTAGAACAAAAGTGGTGTAACTGTGACCTGATTCAACCCTGCTTGTGGACATAAGCCATGATATTCCTTGACCTCCTGAGGAGGTATTTACAACTGTGCATGCTAGAATTCCATCCCATATTTCAACTTGAATTGAGAATTTTTTAAAAATAAGATTTTTTTCCGTTTCTGTCTTTGTAAATAAGGGTTTCCTATATGCAGAATTGTGTTAAGTTCCAGGTTTTCCTTTATAAATAAAATCTTTTTAACATCATTTCTGAAAACATTTCCCACTTAAGTTAGCATTGATGGATACTACACTGCATTTGTAATATGGCAGATGTTTCAACCAAAATATACATTTGGAAGTTAATTTTACTGACATAGGTTATCATTTAATCACTTTTCTTTTTTTTTCCTTTATTAAAATCTTGTTACTAGTATTACAGGAGTATTTCAGTAAATTATTCCCTAGTGTGAATTGTACTAGGGAATAAGAATGAATTTTCAAGCACAACATAAAGTAAGGTTCACACAATAATGTAACTTTCTGCTGCGTGTTCCCCATGAACATTCACACATACATAACTGGTGAATATATTTAAAGGAACTGAGAGGCAAGAGAGACCAACATAAACAGTTAGATAAAACAGGTTTTCCAAGAGAGCTCCATTCAATTTATTTCAAGGTGCTCAGATATTACTCTTAACCTGCAGGAACTTCACTGGCTGCCCATTAGGCTCAATGTAAGGTATTAGCTATCATATACAAAGCCCTTCATGGCCTGGGACACTCATATCTGTGAGACCGCCTCTCCTCTATGCTCTGCCAACAATTTAGCTCATCAGAACAGAGTCTTTTGCTAGTGTCAACCTGCAAACAGGCAAATCAACAACATGTGCTTTCTCTGCTGTGGCACACATCTTGTGGAACAATCTACCTGAGGAGGTCAGGAAGGCTCCCATTCTCATGGCTTTCTGTAAACCATGTAAAACTGAACTATTCAAGAGGGCTCTTCTATGCAGGCAATACATGTACTGGACTAAATCATTCACAAAGTTACTTAGAAAAATTATTAGGGACTATGGTCTATACTAGTGTGTAGAGCTTGTTGAAACTTGGATCCGGCTATGGATTTTTGTATCATTTAATGTGTCATATTAATTCTTATGCTTGCTCCAGTTCTGTTTTTAGATTTCTGATTGGTTCCACGACACTAATCCTATTGCATCATTTATTGAATGTCCCATCTGTAGATTGTACTGAATCACTCTGTGTAATCTGTCTTTGGTACAAGTGAAAAAGGTGGACCATAAATAACATTAATAATAATAATAATAATAATAATAATAATAATAATAATAATAATAATAATAATAATAATAATAATAATAATAATAATAAAAATAAATTTTATTTATATCCCGCCCTCCCCGCCTAGGCAGGCTCAGGGCGGCTAACAACAGTTCAATAAAATTATACAATATAAGGTAAATTAAAACAACAATTAAATTATACAGTAGTTTAAAAACAACAATCTAAAACCAGATATAAATAATATCATTATATTTACATATGACTATTCTTTTTACTACATTTATATCTTATCCTTCTGCCAACCCATTCACCATTGTATATAGTTTCTCTTCACAACCTGTAAGGTAGATCTGGATGTGAGAGAAAGTGTAACACACCCAAGAACACCAGGATAAGCAGGATAATTCATGTCTTCATAGATAAGCAGGGATCTGAAGCTAGGACTTCCCAGGACTTAGCAAGGCCCAACATGCTAAGTGCCACAGATCAGCTAAACATGATAGTACTTATATGCACAATATTAAGTTCCTATTTTGTGGGCAGAAATGTCTGTCGTGGTGGGGAGAGTCAGTAGAGCTCACTGTGGAGAGAAAGCATATAAAATGACTGATGTGTATCCACATCGAAGACACAAAAATTCAAATGTCTCCAAGTTTATTATTTCAGTACAAAGGGGCTATATTAAGCTGACATTTATAGCTAAGCAAAGTTATGACTGACTCTCTAAAAAGTTTGCTCACAAGCTAAGTTGAGAATATATTAATACATTTTCCTACTGTGTAGGGATTTTTTTAAAACCAGAAAGTTGTTAAAAGATTTTGGCACACATTCTGACATATATTAAAAGAGCTGATGGAGGAATGCAAGCCGTTTGAATAAGGACCCAACCCACTCATATACAAGTAATGATTGTAATATGCCATAGTGAAAACAAAATATAGAAAAGCTTCCAGAATCATACAAAGGACTACATTAATTATTATGCTAGCACTCAAGACCACTTCACATTTTCATGTTTGGCACTCAATGACTATAAGCATAATTATTAGAGTTGCCAGTTCCCTAACTTGTGGGAGGGTGGGAAAGAGCCTTTTGCAGGAGCAGTGTTGTCATGAGCAACATGCCCAATGTGATGACATCACTCAGAAGTGACATCATGCTGGGGCATTGCACAGTGATGCTCTGGTTTTATAGCAAACTCTGGTGAAACTGGACTCAAACTATACAGGTTTGCCTCAAAACCAGAAGCATTCTCTTCTTCATCATTCTCTGGTGGCTTTGTGGCCTGAACAACATGGATGCATCTTCATCTGCTGGTGTACTAAATGGTGCCTTCTTCTGATGCAGTGTTGTCCACACAATGGGGTGGAATAGTATTTCTAATATTACCTCTGTGCCTTCCTGGCCTCATTGTTGTTATAGATGGAAGTGCTTTGACATCATTTGGTAGCACTAGGACCAGCATTGTCCCCTTCTCCTCTTGGGCAGGTTGGTCTCTTGTGGGGTAGGAATCTAGAATACTGTGTAACACAATTTTTAATATTCACCTCCCTATTTCAGCACCTCTAAAAAGTATTTCATTATTTCTTAGCAGTATTTGCATTCAATTCAAACACATTCCCAACATTAATATGAAGCAAACTATAGTCTAAGTATAACACTGGGAAAAGGTAGGTAACCAATAAGGAAATGAGAATTGTTGATTCGAACTCTTAAAAATTGTTCTGAAGAGAGAAAGGACCCACAGAGATTGTACCAGAGACCAGAAAAGCTCCACATGAGTACATCATTCTTATCCAGGAAAAAAAAGCAATTGTGCATCTGGTAGCTTTGTACAAACTGCACTCCCCATTGTTTTATAAAGACTGAACCCAAATCAGGGTAATTTTCCAAGTGTGGACAAGGTTAATAGCTCTAACTTTATGAAGACTACTTCCTTTTTGTTTTTTGGTGTGTTTTTTTTTTTGTGTGAACCTGAGCATTGGGCCTAGACACAAGACAAATTTGGCAGACATAGAACTTGAATTCCAAGCTTTGGAATGTAATTTTCTTTTCAGCAGTGGTATCTTGATTGGCTGTTTAACAGAGGAAAAAACCCAGCAACAGTAATATGCACCAGACATGAAAGGGTCATGTCCTATTTTTTGAAGGACAGAGTTGTCACATGCTAAAAACTGTTCAAATACTGAAAAAAGAACAATATTAAACTATTTACCACTACGTGAGTATATCTAGAAAGATGAGTGATTGGAAAGATGGTGGTAACTAGTATTGCTTTAACTTACAATTTAACACATCTCTCTAAATTCCAAATCAATATGAGCAACAGAGGTGTCTAGCTTTCTGCTGATCTTTACCACAAACATTTTCATCTTTCTTTCCCTTACCTTGCTCCTTATGCCACAGCAGTAGACTTGGTGTTGTTCACTTGGTGGGAGGGCAATCCAATAGGGAGGGATTAACATAGCCAACATTTGAATGTGAAATACAAAACTGCAGCAACTGAAATTTTTATTTTGAGATTGAAGGTAGACAGGAAATGAGCACTGATGCTCTAATATTCCTAAATCTGAAATACAATCAAATGTATGAACGTTCTGTATTACTAAAATATAAATCTGATCAAGAACCCTTAATTATAGCGGAAAATCTGCTCAAAACTCTTGACAGAAGGCTTAATCAGACTAATAGTCAACTGGATGGCATCTTCCACACTACTTAAATCACAGAGAAATTAACTGGGGTTTAACAGTTACAAAAGTCAGTGCTTGTACAAAAAGAAAATTTTAATTCAAATGCAGTGAAGACTGGACACAAACTGTCTTACTGGATCAAAGCAAAGTCTTTCCAGTCAAATATTCTGTTTTAAACTGCTGCCATCCACAAGCCTCTGGGGAAGTCACAGAAAGAAAATAATGGTAAGGGACCATCCTTTTGCTTGTTGCCACTACCTGGCCCTCGGAAGTCTGTCACTTCTAAATGTGTTAAGTTCTAATTATCTAATAGCCAATGAGGCACACCTCCTATCTGACACAAACACAAGGGTTCATCACTTCAATGAAATAGTTACCACTTGTCTGGTTCCACCTGCTCTCCACACCATTTTTGAGTGAGAAGAGCTGCTACTTGAGTAAACTGATTTCTCTTGGAAATAAAGGTAAAGGTAGTCCCCTGTGCAAGCACATCATTTCTGACTCTGGGTGACATTGTTTTCACGGCAGACTTTTTACGAGGTGGCTTGCCATTGCCTTCCCCAGTCATCTATACTTTTCCCCCAGCAAGCTGTGTACTCATTTTACCAACCTCGGAAGGATGGAAGGCTGAGTCGACCATGAGCCAGCTACCTGAACCCAGCTTCCACTGGAAATTCTTGGAAATACACAATTGAAAATTTTAAGAGCTATTTTTTTTTCATTTTCAAAATATTTTATTGAAACTAATAAAAGCAAATACAATATAATCAATAGCTATATCTCCAATCTGATTACAAAGAATAAAAATGACTAAGTAAATAATATATAAATAAGTAAATAATATATATAATAATATATAAAGTAAATAATCTATAATATATATAATAATATATAAAAAGAGCTATTTTCCAAGTTTCAACAAGTGTTTCTAATGCTTTGTTATGCTTGAAAGTGAGCCTGCTTTCGGCAGAGGCAAAATTATGGACTGTTGTTTTTCATTGTTGGTTAAAACTGATTTCCTCACCTATTGGGCGTATATTATGATACAAGATAATTTTGTTCCCCCATGGAAGAAAAAGAAAGAAGCCAAATTGAGTTCTTATGGTTTCTCTAAGCAGTATATACAGGTCTTGGTTTATGCTCATGTTAGAACCTTTATAAAACAAAGAAAAGCAAATGTAGGATGACAGGTGGATATTAGTGAGCAACAGAGGATTAGATGTTTGATGTAAGTACACTTAACAAGACAACTTTAAGAGCCTATATTAAATTTTTACACAATAGTAACCACAGGAGAATCTTTACTCTTTTAAGGTGTAATGCCTTACTCTCAGCAATACTGGAAGCCAGATTTACTAGAGCGTCAAAGAAAAGTTGCTTCTGCAGGATGGGAGTTGATAAATCGTTAGGACATGTTACTTTTGACTGCAGTTTATATCATGACATCAGGAAAGTTCTGGTTATGCCTATTGTCAGTTCCTATCCTGGTCATAATAGAATGATACTTATGTCAATTATGTGGGCTGGTAATAATCAAAAGACAACTAGATAAAGTTTTTAGTTTATCGTTGATTTTAATACCAATTTTAGATGTTCTGAGCTTTAAATTTTACTTATATTTTACTTATGTTATATTACTTATATATTTACACACAAACACACATACACATAATGCATATTTTAGAGAATATCATACTATATTTGTATTGCCTTTTATCTGTTACAAACTGGATTTTATGAATTGTTTGCTGGTCTAAGACCATTATAAATACATTCATTCATTCATTCATTCTACTTGAATACATACTACTTGAGTACAAAGCTATGAATGCTGGGTGTGTTATGAGCAGTCAGGTTGCTTCCAATTTATGGTGATCTGATAAAGACCTCCAAAAAATCCTAGCAGTAACATTCTTGCTCAAGTCCTGCTCAAGTCCTGTGAACTGTGGCTTCCTTTACTGACTTTATTAAGTCAGTCCATCTCAGGCTGAGTCCTTCTCTTTTCCTACTGTCTTCAACTTTTTCAAACACAGTTCCCAGTATGATTATTGCCTTATGGTATTCACAAATACCTGGTCAGTGGATGGAACTGAAGCAGGTATTTTATGAGTAGGTAAAACCATGTGCATTTTTCTGGCAAGTCTGGCAGCAGTCTAAGTGGGTTTGACAAGCTGAGGATAAAATGTGATGCACCATGGGATGAAAGCAAAGGATCAGAAAGGGGGGGGGGGGTAAAGAAAGACAGTTTCTAGCTCAAAATACCCACATTATTCCGTAAATAAGATGATGACAAAACCGAGTGGAAAAAGGCTTTAGTTTATTGCTCTGGTTTCCACCATTCATCAAGCACTTATAATTTAGTGTATGACACTAAACAGACAGACAAAGAGATGCACAAAAATAATGACTTAACCTGAGGCAAACATACCAAATGAGCAGAAAGCATATTTCATAGCTGGAAATCCTTTTAAAAGCCTGATTTAACTTCATTTAGGAAAGCATTTCAAACTTATCATCAATATCTAAGCAATAGTACTAATTGTTTAATATCATTTTAAAACGATATTTTCTTGCTAGGAATGTGTCCTTAAATATATATTAAATGCTATTTAACATTTCAAGCATAAACCTAGAAGAGAAATTGACTGATTATAAAAGCATATACAGCATTCCCAAAAGACAGGTTTTGTTTTTAAATCTAGAGGCATGAAACTTGTTTTGATTTGGCGGGCATTAAATCCTTGACTGTAAGTATACTATTATTGTACATTTCATCCCAGCTTTCAAAATTATTTTTAAATTCTATGTTTCTATTGAATGCTTAAAATTGAGGGCAAGCAAGCATACCCTGGAGGAAACATGGTATCCATTGCTGAAGCTGCATTCTTTAGTACAATTTTAGTTATTAGTTTAGCACAAGATGGAATATGATAAAGATAGGGGGGGAATTCTTCCCCTGGCCAGCAGAGACTAGTTGAAATCTCACATTTCTGAGGTTAAAGCTGGGAGCACTACACTTCAAATTCTTGATTTTTGGTGCTTGTATAATCTGGGGCCTACAGAAGCTAAAGGACTTCATGTCTCAGTTCATACATGTCAGGAAATGAGGTGGAAAAAGGGTTGCTAGGTCTGTGGTGAAAAATACCTGGAGACTTTGGGAATGGATCCAGGAGAGACCAAGGTTTGGGGAGGAGAGGCGGCTCAGCAGGGTACAACGCCATAGAGTCCACCTATCAAAGCAGTCAGTCAATCTCTGCCAGCTGGAGATCAGTTGTAAAAGCGGAAAATCTCCAGGCTCCAACTGGAGGTTTTAGGGTTGCCAAGTCCAATTCAAGAAATATCTGGGAAATTTGGGGGTGGAGCCAGGAGACTTTGGGGGTGGAGCCAAGATGAAGGCTGTGACGACCCTGAAGTGGGGGAGGGCCTCCAAACCGGGGGATCCCCTGCCCCCACCTGGGGATTAGCAACCCTACCGGCCAGCAGGGAAGGCGAGGAGGGCCTCTCCCTCCAGCTACCAGCGCAGCTCCCCTCCCGCCTTCTGCCAGCCTTCTGCATCGCCCCCGGCCTTACCCAGTCCTTGGCTCGGAAGGCCAGCGCGCCACCGCCACAGCCACACCTCCTCCTCCTCCTCCCGCCACGGCTCAATTCAGCGCCGCCGCCTCCTTCTCTTCCGAGGCCGGCCCAGCATGTGCCTTGCCGCCCGCGCAGCCATAGGCCCAGCAGAGGAGCCGGGCGGAGAAGTGAAGCAGGCCCACGCAGGCCGCCTTTGCCCCTGCAGGGAGTGGAGGGGCAGGGCGCAAGTCCGGCCTGCTCTCGCTCCTCCAGCATTGCTGCTCGGGGTCCTAGAAGGATCCAGATTCGGGGCTCGCCACGCTTCTCCGTAGCTGCTCCTCCGAGATGGGCTCAGGCAGAGCCCATCTCGGAGGAGCAACTACGGAGAAGAGGCGGCAGCAGCGCAGCAGTGTCGCCTGCTCCTTGGCGCCGTTTCCCCCCTCCCCCCGCTTCCATTTTTGGGGGGAGCAGGGGAAGAGGCTGGAAAAACTGGGGTCCCCCGCCAGGGCGGGAGGGTTCGGGAGCCTAGGAGGTTGGCAACCCTAGGTGGTAAAGACCTGACCTGGTAAAAATGTAATGCACTACTTCAGACTGCAGGTGGAGATTCACATTTGGTTTAAAGCAGCTTGCAAATATAAAGGCCACATGAAAACTGGGAGAACATTCCTCCCTGCTGTGCTTATTTCCTCTTTGCATGGAAGTTATGTTTGTTTTAAAAACATTGTTTTACATAAACACATTTTACAAAGAGAATACATATAACAAAAAATTAACTTAGACATGTACCTTCATGACAATAAAGCAATAATTAAGATAATAAATCATATCATGAATAAAATACAAAGTCCATATATTTGATTGGTAAGGCACATACTTCACTAGAATTTGATGTAATATACTCAAAAAACAACATTCAAAGCTGGGATTCACTACCTGCTTGCTGCAGTGCTGCAGTCCATTCTACAAACTTTACAAAATCAACATTCTACCACATCATCACCTGCATCTGTGAATTATGTCTTGGGCTCTAGGATTACTTTTGTTTACAGTCTGCCTTTCTCATGGAGACTCAAAACAATTTACACTGTGAGTCAATGCAATGAGTAGGATGTGACATCTAACAAGCAATGCAATTATAATAAGATTATAGAGAGTTGAAACAAAACAAAAAATATAAGACAAGATTCCATTACTTTGGAAAAGGAAAAAAATTACACTTGATCTCTAGCATTAGGGTGCTGAACTCATTTCTTACAAGGGCCAGATAAATGGAACTTTGTGGGACTAGGCCATGTGTGTAATAAACTATAATGCCAGGTAGTGGAGATATAAACTTTTTAAAGGGCACAAACACAATTAAAATATTAATTTTTACTTAGAATACAAACATGCTTAAAAGAGTAGCAAAAATATTTTCTTTATTTAACAGTTTTCGATAACTAACACCTCTTTCTCTGAATTATTGCATCAAATCAGGTGCAGAGGAAAACCCACATAAGCAGACTGGAGAACCAGCAAGCCCTTTCCCCGGCCTGCTCTCAGACTCAGGGACCCAAGGGAAAACATGAAACGGATTAGCACTGCAACCTTAGCACTGCAAGCTTCTCCCCCACCCCCTTCCAGGTTTACTCAGAATAGTGGAGGTTCTCTAGATTTATAAAATTATGCATGGGATGGAGATAGCTGGCAAAGACACACTTTCCTCCCTTTCCCCAAATGCTAGAGAACTTGGGCGCATCCAAAGAAGCTGATAGGCAGTCAGTTCAGGACAGACAAAAGGAAATAAGTCTCATATAATTAATTGTTTCATAGATAAATAATATTAGCAACCTGTAAAAAGAGCCATTGAAAAGCCCCTCTGTGACAGACAGCACTTAACAACAGGTTTCCTATGCAGCAGTTTCAGAAATCTGGGAGCTGAAGAGTTAACTCTTCACTGGAAGGGAGAACTTGAGTGACTTCTTTGATTGGCCAGCACTAACTGAGGAGAACTATACCTTTAGCTGAGAAATGTCAGAAACACCATGCAGAAGCACTTGCTGGCAGAGTTAATCAGAAGGAGCCTGGTGTAAAATAAGATTGCTAATCCTTTGGCCATATGCAAAACGTGGGTTTTGTCTACCAAACTGGAAGGGACTTATGAATACTAACAGCCACAACGTTGCAGCAGCACTCCGTGTCTCTTGAGGAGTGCTAACCAGGAGAAACAGATGGTTTCCAGTCGCTCCATGCGATCCCCATCTCGGCCATAGCAGCGTTTGAGGCTGGAAACCGCTTGCCTGGACAGTTCTTGACGGCGCACCTTCTTCCGCTTCCACGGCCGAGATGGGGATCGTACTCAACAGATGTCACCTATGCATAAAGCCATCAAGCTTATCTTAGGCGTGGATCCTGTCAGACCGCCTAAACCTTTGTCCAACGTAACTCAAGACAAAGACTGGTGCCAGTAGAAGATCGAGGAGGAGGAAGAACATCTTCACCCAGAGCCAAGTTTCTTTGTAAAGACCAGGTGTTACCTAGGTAGCAATTTGGCCATCTATTGTCACCTTTTTAGATATGTTTCATAGACTTAAGTACCCCCCCACACACCTTAACAATTTTTCCCATTCTTTCCCTTAATGGTCATCCTGGAGCCTCCCCCTTGGCCCATTGTTACCTGGAAGTCTAATCAGGTAACTAAGGCCAAGTCTGCTCATTTACTAGCTATGAGCATCCAATCAGGGACCGCCAATTAACTGGCTATTGGCTACTGCATAAGTCCAGTCCTTATGGTCATTGCAGAGCCTCCCCTTTTCCTGAGGTCATGTACCAGCTGACCACTGTCATCCGCCCCTGTACCTCCCATCCCCTAAGGGCTTAAGGTAGTCCTTATAACCTGTGACCCAGCTCCCCACAGGTGTGCATCTAGTAGTACCCCAGTTCCACTGTCTAGATACATCCCCAATTCCTGATCAGTTGCGGGTCCCCTCCCCCTAGTCCTCATTCGTTGCCATTGGAGCCTTTCTTGAAGACTACGATTGGTAATTATCACCCTGTTTGTCCATCCTTGTGTTATCTCTGAATCTCTCTCTATTTTTCTTAGGACTGTATGTATGTTTTATGAGTTTATTATCTTGTATGTGTGCCTATATTTTTCTGTAATAAATTTTAATTGTTTTTACTTAATTAGTGTCCCTGGTAATTTCTGGATGTGTATCCTGTATACATAGATTCAAAGATCCTTTTTAAGCCAGGTGTCCACCTGTCAATTCCCCAACCTCGTTTTGAGAGCATTTTGGCTTACACAAATCCCAACAACACACTGCAACTAACAGACCACATGGCTTGAAAAATCAGCCTCCAAAACAGCCACCTCCTTCTGGATCTTGCTCTGCATTTTCTGAAGAATCCCCCCTCCCTCCTAAGGTGAGATAAAACTTCCTCTGTCTCAGGGGACTAACTCAGACTTTGCTCACTCTGGCATGCTCTCTCCCTTTCTCCTCCCTTTCTTCCAAAGCAGAAGGAGGTGGGAGGAGAATCAGCCAATGCAGGGAATGCAGGCTTTCCTTTTTAACTCGTCAGACAAGCAGAGAGAGATCAAGTCCCAAAATAAACAGCAGAATGGAAGAATATCCCTTCCCTCCAAAGAAATGTGCCTGCACACAAAAGCTTATACCTGAAAGAAAACTTTCTTGGTATTAAAGAGATGCAATGGGACTGACTCCAACTCAGCTGTCTTTGGCGAACACTTTCCCTATGAAGAAAGGTTAAAATGCTTGGGACTCTTTAGCTTGAACAAACGTTGACTGCGGGGTGACATGATAGAGGTTTACAAGATAATGCATGGGATGCAGAAAGTAGAGAAAGAAGTACTTTTCTCCCTTTCTCACAATACAAGAACTCGTGGGCATTCGATGAAATTGCTGAGAAGTCAGGTTAAAATGGATAAAAGGAAGTACTTTTTCACCCAAAGGGTGATTAACATGTGGAATTCACTACCACAGGAGGTGGTGGCAGCTGCAAGCATAGACAGCTTCAACAGGGGGGTAGATAAAAATATGGAGCAGAAGTTCATCAGTGGCTATTAGCCACAGCATATTATTGGAACTGTCTGGGGCAGTGATGCTCTGTATTCTTGGTGCTTGTGGGGGCTGCAAAGTGGAAGGGCTTCTAGCCCACTTGTGAACCTCCTTTTTTTTTTTGGCCACTGTGTGACACTGAGTGTTGGACTGGATGGGCCATTGGCCTGATCCAACATGGCTTCTCTTATGTTATGTCTACTCCTTTTTCTCCCCCTCCCCTTCTTCCCACAGAAGGAGGGGGAGGAGACTCAGCCAACGGAGGAAATGGAGGTGTGGCTATCTCTTCCACGTGATTGAGGAGTCCTGAGAAAGCAATCTGAGATGTCACAGCAGCCCCAAAGAAGAAGGCAGGCGCAGCTGCAGGAAAGAGTCAGCTGCTGAAGGGCTGGGTAGGGACCCTGCAGGGGCTGGATGCAGCCCATGGGCCGTAATTTGACACCTCAGTCTAGACATTCATACCGTTCTCTCTGCTAACATTTTAGCAAGGCAGAGACTCATGAGTGAGAAGTAGAAAAAATACAAGCTGAAGTAGGGCTGCCAGGCCTCCCTCTATGATGGGAGCCCTCCTCTCCTATGTATCTATTTATACATTCTAATTCAGCAATTTCACACTGAAATCTTCTTTGAAGATCTTCTGTTGAAAAATGGTTCTGGGAGAATGAAATGCTACTCTATGATTTGTTTGTTTGTGTCCCTTTTCTCTGTAGAGGCTGAGTTCTTTTTTTCTATGTAGACAGAATTCACATGTTTTTGATTGTCATCAGATGACTGCTTTTATCATGATGAATGGTGAACAAGTAAGTGAGTCTTTCATAGTACAACTGATGTTATATGATGCCAGAGTAGGCACAGGGACAGAGTCAGGGTCTCACCTCATATGTCTCTCCTCATATGTGAATATGATTTTAGGTGGTAACTATAGCTGACAAGTAGTATTCTTTCATAGTACAACTGATGTCATGTGTTCCCAGAGCAGATACAGGGAGAGAGTCAGGATCTCACCTCATATGCCTCTCCTCATATATGAATATGGTTTTAGGTGGTAACTACAGCTGACAAGTAGTATTCTGTTCCTTGTTTTTTAGAGCCTGCCCTGTAGTGTACTATTCAGTACCAGGTTGTGTTTGAAGAATGCTTGATTACGTTCCCTACATGAGAGTTCCTGTACAAGGAACCAGTGGCGTAGCTAGGGCTTTGTGGGCCCGGGGCCCATGATTTATGTGGGCCCCCCTATGTGTGTGCACGCCTCCAGAAACAGGATATGATGTCACTTCCGGTAATGTCACTCCTCTGCTTAATTTTTCTAGAAACTTTTAAATTTTCAAATTTCCAACAGGACTGCTTTTAAATGCCCTTAATTTTCCCTGAACTTGTGGGACTGTCAGTGCATTAATTAGCTTGCCATTTTCCCCTGAACTGAGACAAAAATGTGAGCTGGAGGCTCAAAAAAGACTCAGCTTGGAGGGAACCCTGGGTGGAACCCACGATGCTCCTTCCCTTCCAGACCCTCGTGGCTTCAGCGTCTCCCTTCATTCCCACCTGAGCTGTACAGAACGGCGTTAGAGCTTGCCCATCCTCCCAGCAGGGCAGGGGCCTTTTGCCAGCCCTCCCGTCCCTCCCCGGGCAGCAGCAGCAGCAGCCATCCGGCCTGCAGGACCAGGCAGCGGCTTCTCTCTCCCGGAAGAAGGCGGCAAGAGGGCCACCCAAAGCCCCGCCGGGCTTGCGGCCTCTCCCGCCCCAACTCACGTGAAGAAGGGCGGGAAGCTGTACTGCCAGGGCCACTCAAAGCTCATCATCGCCGCACGACGGACCTTCCGCCACTTCCCGGCAGCTGCTGGTCTGCCTCTAGATACGCCCCGTCGCCCCGCCGACAGGTTCCGCCCATGCGCCTTCCCCTCAGAGACCAGGAAGCCCCGCCCCGGCCAGGCCCCCCGGGAGAACAGAGAGGCCGCGCTCCTCCCCCCGGCCCCGGCGCCGCTGAAATTGGCCATTTTTCGGGACCCCTTGGCAATGCAGGGGCCCCCCAGACCCCCCAGACCTGGGGCGACCCGCCCCCCTCCCTACGCCACTGCAAGGAACAGGAATAAATGTAGTTGTATCACTGTCTGGTGTAGTTTGGTTGGCAGCTGGAACCATTAAGATATGTACAGTGAAAAGCATTACTCTGCATTGGAAATGTATTACATCCATAGTGTAGTTGTACTAAGATCTCAGAAGGTGATTCTTAGTGGAATGGAAGCTAATGAAGTCATGATAAAATATCTCAAGGCCTTACCTCCCAAGAATTCAGAAAATCCAGAAAATAAATATATCACCAACTTATCTTAAACAGAAGGTTGCTGAGTAGAAACAGGAGCCCTACTGGAATTTGTGACAAAATCAGGAAATTTTACCTACTTGAGATCAAGTAAGCATGACCATAATCTTCTTCTGGTCCCACTGGGACAATGCTAAAAAAAAACAATTTTGGGTGATTTCAGGAGTCTGTGGCACACCAGCCTTATACAATATTTGCAGATTTGTAAATAGTTTCTCATATGGCTGCCTGGGTTATGAATCAAGAATATTTGTAAAACTGAAAGAAAGGACTTAGTTTTACTCCAGACTACTAGTCTGAAACTTACATATTATGTGGGGCAGACGAGCCAGTAAAACTTCAACAGAGTAGCAACTTTTGTGGACCTAACTGCAAAGCTAATATAGTAATTAAATAGCATTTAAATTTATAATACAACTAATAAACACAATATTAAAAAGGTAATCATAGCATAACTATAATTTGATGTTTGTGGTCTACAAAAATAGCTACATTTTTTTTAAATTGAACATTCAAGACATAGCAATATACATTGATACTTTCTAAAAATGTCTAATGCTATTGTCAGAGTGAGAACTTGCTGATATTTTCTTAGTAGAAATATTCTACAAAAATACTATCAGTCATTAACAAATACTCTCACAATCCATCACAAATCCAATGAATTTCAAAGCAACAAGAGGCCAAGTCAACAAAACAGAAACAAAACTAACAAAAAGGTTGCCTGCTAGTCTAGGCAACATGGCATCCAATACACACTGATTCAAGCCACACATCATTAATCACAGTGACGGTTAATTGTATCATCTTTACAAAGAATCTTTATTATCTTGGCAGCATTGCTTGATCTACTACAACATTCACCAATGAATTTATACACTTGGTTAAAACAAAGTGTTGATTTTGCCCGATGCGTGAACTCTTTGGGTGGGATTGTGAGAATTCTAGAGAAGGCTTGCCGGAAAACAGATGGATTACCACAAACACAAGGGATTGTTTAATGCCTCCATTCTCTTTTTGTTAACTAGTTCTTTGACCTAAGTGAGATTTATTCATGCAGCTCACCTCATCTCAATATTCTAGCCAACCGTGTTCTCACTAGTGATAACCACTGAGCATTAGTGCAGCAGGAGGTAATTATCTTCATCTTAAATTAAATTTAAGAGCCGGGCAATAAAAACCAGAAAACACAAAAATAATGCAACATATAAATTTAGCACATAGGCACAATCCACAGAAACTTACAATCATTCAACTCCCACGGAAATCACCATTAATCCCAGTAAACTAAGTGCACCCATATCGTAAGTAGCTGTAAAATAATGAAGACTCGGATATTCCAGATGTCACCAGAAGTCCAGAAGTATTCTCATGTGCTAAAATATGCTATAATTAGGGCTGATACGAGTTATTGCAATGCTGTGATATCCTTGAGGATCTCAGTACAATTGATTTACATATGCCACTCCAGTAATATGTACAAATATTGGCCAAGCAATTTCACTTACACTGTATAAAATATATCTGTATCAGCAACATACATTCCTTTATGAAGTACACTGCTGAGATGGGTACAACAACATAACATAAGCTGATTATGAGAACAGACCTTCTATGCTGAAACAGTTTGAAAGCACCAATCAAGTAATAAAAAACCTGACTCTTCCAAAAGCCCCCACCTTTTCTTACTTGGTGGAAAGTATCTTTGGCTTATCACATAAACATGCATCAGCAAATCAATCCAAAATAGAGCAAGCTGAGGTAACATTGATCTCGTGTTCAGTCAACAAATGAATAGAAAATAATTCTTAGCGCCTCACAAAATCATCACTATGCACAGTAAACACATCACAAGCTGAAAAGTGCGTTTTCTTTTATGAATGGATTTGAATGTAAATCACTTAAAATGTAATTACTTATTTCCTTCCTAATAGAGCTAAAATATCTCCACTGCTATTTTAAAAACATAAAGAACAATTATAAATACCATGGGTAGTTTTCCACATACACAAAATAATTCAAGGATAGCTAGGAAAGTCCTACCGGATCATCAAGTTTGTGATTATGATTCAGCAAATCTGAAAGGAAATCTTCATTGAGGCTCTCCCTCCGAATCAATGTAAACTCACGTAGAAAAACAGCTCCTTGGTTTTCATCTCCAAGAACCTGTAAATACAGAATAGCATAATTTTTAAAAAGATGTCTTAACGTTGTTAGTAGTATCATAATAGGCAAAAAGGATTAATAACAATCATATTATTTGCTAATATAACAGTCTATAAGCAATTCTATGTCAATTCACTATGTTTCCTTGAACTGAATAACCTTAAAGAAGAATTAAGCCAACTTCTTCCTAATACTTTCCAACAGCTATGTAACATTCCCTATATTCTTCATATGTCAGTTCTGTGACTTCTATGTTTTAAAAACTGTATGCAAAGAAATTCCCAAACTCCTTATGTGACAGAGTAACATATTTTATACAACTTTTGAAAATACCAGACATGTAAGTCATTCTTTTCTTTTTAAAAAAAATAACTTTAAGTATGTGCTTAAACACCAGGTAATGGAGTAGTGCCCTGTGTATGAACAATAATTCAAAATAGGAAATAATTGACTATGAATTTTAACAGAAAGGAAAAATACATAGATAGTAATTTCCCTTCTAACTTATATCTAATGTCTCTTTTTCTATAGCCCATTAATGACCAGTTTAGATTTTGAGCTATCTCACACTCAAAGCTACAATAATAACTATTATTATTAATGATTATAGTAACAATCATTATTAATTATCAAAAATAACAATACATGAATAGAAAGGGAAATTGCTGAATTACAAGTTATTACAACACTTGGAACAAACAACCCCCAAGACTCAACATCCCCAGGGATATTGGTTTCATTACATATGCTAAACTCTTTCAGTCCTTACATATGTATTCCCAAGAAGAGCTATGCATCCTCTGTAGTATATTTCTTTTTTTAGAACAGCATATTAGAATAGTGGTTGAAATGGTAATATTTTGGAATGTACTCCTTGACCCCTAAGAAAAGGATACTGTTAATTAACTCCATGCTTGAGAGAAGAATGGAGCATAACAACTAAGGAGGACACTTTTATGTATCTGTCTCCTATTTAGACATATTTATTATTTTTCCGCCACCCCCTCAATAATTAAATCCAAACAAATGGTGACACTATGAACTTTGTTTGTTGCTGTTTGGCATTTGCATATGTCAAAATGTTGTCATTGAGTTGTATGCTAATTTACTGTTCATCTGTGTAGAGGCATCTGTCTATAGATATGAGCTGTAGACCACCATTCCAATGTGCCTGAGGAAGTGTGCGTACACACGAAAGCTCACTCAAAAATTGTTCATTCGTAGCTATGTTTAATTTCAGTCCGATGCAAAGCAAAACCGCTTGTAGATCCATTTGTTGCACTGCACTTAAAATTATTCATGAATGAAAACCAAAAATGACAACAGATAAGTACACTCTACAGGAGTGTCAAACTAATTTGTTACGAGGGCTGTATCTGACATAAATGGGACTTTGTGGGGCCACGTGGAATGCCATATTGTGGAGATATAAACTTTATAAAGGATACAGAAATACAATTAAAGATATTATTTTGACCTACAATACAAACATGCTTAAAACTCTTACAATGTTTTGTTTAAAATGCAAAGGTGGGGGAATAGTGGTATTTGGCAATGCAATTTAAAAATAAAACATCAAGAAAAAGCACAAAGATCACAGCAGAAACTAAAAATATAAACAAAAATATAAAATGTTCTGGGTTTAGGAAAACATGAAATGGCTGGGCACTCCAAGCTTCTCCCCCTGACCTCATGTCTACTCAGACTGCCAATGGCTCTTCAGTGTAATATCCCCCATTGACAGTGGGTTCCCAAGGTAGAGTACTCACTGGGCACCAGTTCTAAGGTCTATTCAGCAGAGACATGCTGGCTCAAAGCATCAACCCTTTATTTGCAAGCTCACACAACTCCACAAGGAACAGCTACTAACTGGCCATATAAATGCTGAAAAGTGAAACTGAGCTCCACTCGATTAAAATACACTGCAGCACAGACAAAGTTGCAAGGAAAACATGGAATAGATCTTCCATTACAATTTCCCAGAGTAGTCTATCACAGCACAGAGACTTAATGGAAAGTCCATTCCACATTTTGTTTGCAGCTTTGCAAACCCAGAATTGCTTCCTGCTTCAGCCTGCAAAGACAAGGAAGAAGGAGCTGGGAACTTCAGCAACCTTGGAGCTTCAAAGGATGAGGATGGGGGTGGGGGGGAGAGAGAGAGCCCCGTTGGTCTGATTAAAGCCTTGCACGGGACAGTTCTGGCCTGTGGGCTGGACATTTGACACTCCAGCTTTAGTATATTTCAAGCTCACTGCAATTTATTTCAAAAATATATGAAAGACTGAATGCTGGCAGCCAGAGCCTTACTGTGTTTACAGGGCTGATGCTAGACTTTCTGGCACCCTAGCGCCCCCATTATTAAAAAATATAGGGAAAATGAAGAGCGCCAAACTTGAAACTTTTCACATTTTTAATTTATTGATTTTTAATTTTTTTTTTAAAAAATGGGATATCTTATTTAAAAAATTGTGAGAATAAGTGCTTGCTGGCCACACCAGGAAAGAGGGTGGCAGGATAGGATGAGGTGGGAGACCAAGTCGCACGTTGGGGAGAGCGGGGTGGCTTGGTTTTGTTGAGGGCAGCTTGGTGATGGGAGAAGAGAAGGTGATAGTGGTCAGGAGCCAGAGTAATGCATCTGGGAGGCGGCACCCAGTGGTGCCCCCTAGGCCAGGTGGTGCCCTACGCGACTGCCTACTTTGCCTATTCCCACGCACCAGCCCTGTGTGTGTAGCAAATACCTGTACACTACTAGTAATTTTTTGACATAAAATAATGCTAGTTCACATCAGGTTAATCTTTATCTAATTCTTGTAGCTTAACCACTTATAACAGAAATCCTTGACATGGTGCCAATGGGCAGGGCCTAGTGGGACTTTTTGCTCAGCAAGGCTTCTGATTGGCTGTGCAGTATTTTAAAATACCTGCTTTGGCAGCAAATGCCACCAGTATCATTACTATGTGACTGAAGATAACCTGGATATATGCAAGGAAATATTAATATGTTCATTTTTAAGGCAACCTCTTAAGTAGATTGCCTGTGTGAACATTTGTTACTACTAGAGTTATGGTAGGAGCCCTGTGGTTCAGGTAGCCAGGTAACCTTCTGAGGTTGGTGAAATGAGTAGCCAGATCGCTGGGGGTAAAGGGTAGATGATTGGGGAAGGCAATGTCAAATCACCTTTGTAACACAAAGTCGGCCATGTTGTGATGTGACGTCACCGCATTGGTCAGTAATGACTCAGTGCTTGCATAGGGAACTACCTTTTCCTTTTTATTAGAGTAATACACAGCTTCATTGGTTGTTGCCACCTTCCTTTGCAGCCATTCCACGTTTTGCACCCAGCACTGTGTGTCAGAATCCCAGAGGTTCTTGCATGCTCAAAAAGGCTAGGGACCTCAGGTTTATATGCTCCCACCACTGAAATCAGCTTCGGTAAAAATTACTTATTTTGGTTGTCTCACTTTTTCAGCACTGCCTTCATGCTTCCGTGACTGACTCAGAGTGTTGGACTGGATAGGCCACTGGCCTGATCCAACATGGCTTCTCTTATGTTCTTATGGTTTGTAAGGTTTAAATTGCTGAAACTTTGTTAGAAAACAGGATAGCTCTTACATGTAACTGCTGCTCATCAACTGGTCACCTGTGTTGTCATGTATTCCTCCATCCTGTCCTGCTGTGAGCTCTTAACTAAATCCAACAAATCTACTTCACTCTGGCAGCAGCAGAAAAGAGTGGAGGGAAAGGCACTCTACCCCCATCTTTATCATGCTGGAAAAGACTGCATATAGTGAGGGGGGCACAGAGAACCCCCAGGCTTTTTTTGACGTTCAAAATCCTTTTTACAGTGGGACTGCACAGATACCACAATGATGAAAAACTGTGGTTTAAAACCACCTCTGCACAAACCATTTGCCCTTTGTCTAGCTGTTAACCCATTATAACAGCTCCATAACAGATATTTGGTATTTCCAACCATGAGGAAAGCCTTTCAAGCAACAAGCAATAATATTTTTCATAATTACTTTAGACTCAAGTCAACTAAGAAGGGAAAGAGAGGGCTGAAGAAAGAACTGTACCAAAAGTGTAAACAGAAAATCCAAGTTTCTGATCATAGATTGACCTGAATTTTATATTGTAGTAAGCTGGGGGATAATTCCTTTAGAATGTATCTATGAGAAAGTGGAAGTGAGAGCTGTTCGGTCCCTTTGAGAGCTTTGGTCCCTTCTGCTGTAAAATCAGATGTTAAAAACCATATTCTTAGTGTAAGACAAATATGACTTTATAAGCATGGAGGATTTTTAAAAAACAGATGCTCAGACTTTGCACTATACTGTTAACATAGAGGAACACACCCTGTTGCATTACGTAAGAACCAATGTGCCATAGCAACAATGAGTACAACATGCATCAGGTGGGAATTAAAACAGTGTGTCAAAAGAAATGGGAGAGTGCCACAGAAAGCTTCCAGCTGGAAAAAAGTGGCAGTTGTGGCCAATGATAAAAAAATACAGAATTAATCCCAGTAAAATTTCAGTTTTAAAAATTTTATTAGTTTCAAAGAATTAGAAATAGGGAATAGGAAGGGATAGGAAATAAAGATTACAAATAAGTCAATCTGCATAGAAAATACCTTCAAAGAATACAAGTCTACATCTGCAATACTTTCTGAAAATAATAAGTTGTCACATATTGTTGTCTCTAAACTATGCATCATCAACATTTTGATATTTTGTATTATAAATCTTTTTGTTAAAATATCTATTAAATTTGACATTTCCAATAAAAGCAATCTTGTAATACAGAATACAGGAAAAAGGAGATATAAGTTCACATCAGAGAATCTTAAGAGTCTTGCGTATCTAGCCAGGCATAAAATTTCAACCAATATTTTCCTGCTTCTTCCTTAGATTTCCCAGCCAACAGCTGGGATAAAAAGTCCAGCTCTGCTGTTTCCAGAATTTTTCCCACCAAGTCCATTCTTGTGGGAATTTCCTAAGATTTCCATCTCTGCGCCAAGAGAATCCTGGCTGCTGTATTGAAATGTGCCAACAAATGTCTAATTTCTTCGGAATAGTCCTCAGGAAATATATTCAATAAAAATAGTTCTGGTTTGAATTGAATCTGTGTCTTCATAATCTTCTGTAGTAATCTGTGAGCCATTTTCCAGTAGTCCTTCACCATCTCACATGTCCACCAAATATGATAAAAAGAACCAACCTGTTTAGCACATTTCCAACATTTGTTAGACATATTAGTATAGATCTTGCACAATATCTGTGGAGTCAAGGACCATCTATAAAACATCTTATACAAGTTTTCTGTAAAAGTTACTGACCTAGTTAATTTAATATTGAACTTCCACAATCTCTCCCATTCTTCTAATGTAATGTTATGACCCAAATTTTTCACCCATTGTACCATACAATCTTTTACAACTTCATCTTGCATCTTCATCTGTAGTAGATATGCATATAATTTAGAGATTAGCTTTTCTTGAGGGCCTAGGAAGATTTTATCAAATGGGTATTGTTCTGTGTTAAAGCCTATCATCTTGTCTTTGACATACCTAGATTCGACTTGCATTCTCAACCACCGGTTCATTTTAATGTCCAAGTTTTCCAACTCCTCTCTGGTTTTCAGTTGATTGTCTTTTCCCAAAAGGTCATCATATTTGTAACTCTGATTAAGTTTTAAAAGATTTGGATAAGTAAATGCTTCCACTGGAGATTCCCATCTTGGGATTTTTTTGTAAATTCTCATTTTTAACCATGACTATGTATGATACAAAGATTTCCAAAACCTTAAAAAAGGAATGTCCTTCAAGTCTTTGATACCATAAATACGCATGCCAGCCCAGAGTGAGATCATGTCCCTCTAACAGCAGTTGCCTCTTGTCATTCAATAGTATCCAGTCTCTTACCTACAAGAGCAGAGAAGTTTTATAATACAATTGCCAGTCTTACATAAGAACCATTGTGCCATAGCAACAATGAGCACAACTTGCGTCAGGTGAGAATTAAAACAGTGTGTCAAAAGAAATGAGAGAATGCCACAGAAAGCTTCCAGCTGGAAAAAAGTGGCAGTTGTGGGCAATGATAAAAAAAAGTACAGGACTAATCTCAGTAAAATTTCTACCTATTGAAAAATAGGGGGAAATGCTTGTAAATTTAGATTCGATCATATAAAATTGACTCTCTGCAATAATTAAAGTCTGCTTACAGCTTAAGGAGTAAGGCATACAACCATTTTCTGTGAAGATGTACACTTCTTTTCTGGATTGCCTTATATGTTTAAATAATGAATTAGTTCTGCAGCTCATTCATCACCAACACATATTGCAAAGCTGTGCACGTCTGCAGAACAGCTTACTACCATGCCCAATCTGAACAGAGGAAAAAAGAAAGACCAGGTACATATTGAAAGACTGTGTGAACAGGTCTTGATTTACTGGAATAATTTAGACCGATAATTGAGGCTTTGCCCATCTGCCAGAATGAGAAAAAAGTACTAAGCAGCAAGAATAATTTGCTAGATAGGAAACCAGCTGGATCAATTTCGCAATAGAGTAGAACACATTTCTTCAATTATTATGCCTATTCTCCCACAAGTATTTTTTTTTCTGGAAAGTGTGCTCTGCTGAAAGCAAATTCCATATTGAAAGCTGCTGCTACTGAATAACTTGCCAGCTTCTCTTCAAAACTGTTCCTTTCTACCTATAGGCCATCAAAAGCAGACAATGCCCATTTTACCACTTATCAATCCATGTTGAGAAGATCATTAGAAATGGAAGTATTGTCTTTGTAACAAGAATAATAAATGTTAATGTGTGACAGGTTCACCCCTTGCTGATGATTATTACAAAGTGGACAGTTTACTTCATTAATGTATAACACTTTGCAATCCCAAATAAGTCTATTCAAACTATATCCCATTTTATTTAATGGGGCTTAAATCTAGGAAAGCATTCTTAGAATTGTAGCTATAAGCCACTGGGATCTGTTGTTCTTGTAACACTCTCATGATGCATTCAGGCTACTGAGTTCCTGTTGGTTGTTGTCCATTTAACCATCTCAAGGATTTTAACCATCGTTGGATCTAAATGACCATCTAAACTCATACTCCCCCCCCCCCTTTCATAAACACAGAACCTCTGCAACAATGACAAGAAGTCCTGACAGTTTTATGTCCCATTTCTGATCTCTTTTAGAGACTGAGCACATGCCTGGCTCATTGAACACAGGGAGACGCAGGAGGCATGATATTTAAAATTAAGAGCAAATAATCTGTTTATGATTAAGGGGCACAAACGCTGAACAGTCCCAGCTGGAAAGAAATTTCAAATGTTTCAACATGAAATGCCACTCAGTGAGCAGGTACTAATTTCTTATTATAGGGGCCTGTCCTGGCTGAATGAGAGAACAAATTCAAACATGCACAAAAGTAACGCTGTTACTGTATCACAGCCCTCTTGCGCAGCAAAGTTTCTTGGACAAGGAATGACTTCCTGTCAGGGCTGCAGATGTGTCCGTATTGCTGGCCGCTGCCAAAAGCACTTGCTGATTAGCTCTGCTGTGTTGCTTCAAGCAAGGGTGGGTTTATTTTCATAAAAGGGAGGTGGGGAGTGGGAGGAAAAGCATAAGGGAGTGCTGAAAAGAGATAAACATTATTACAGTCACATTTCAGCTACATTTGGATGCCCAGAAAGTGACGGTTAAGAGGAGGATGTGATTGAAGTATATAAAATTAATGCACAGTGGAAAAAGGGAAATGACAGCTTACCTTTTCACACAATACTAAGGTAATAGACACCTCACAAAAATTACTCAGACCAGCATGTTGAAAAGAAAAGGAAACATGGCTTTCAAGCAATGCGCTGTACAGAAATGATTGATAACATAATAGGGTTGCCATCTGCCAGTGGGGGCTGAAGATCTCCTGGAATTAGAACTGATCTCCTCATTACAGAGATCAGTTCCCAGGAGAAAAATGGTAGCTTCAAAGGGTGGGTTCTGTGGTATTATGACCTCACTGAGATCCCTCCCCTCCCCAAACTCTGCCCCCAGTCTCCAGGAATTTCCCAACCTGGAGTTGGCAACTCTAAACATACACAAGTTGGTTTAAAAAAAAAGATTAGATAAATCTACTGATGGCCACATACACTGAACCCTCTGAGACGAAGAGTTGGCATTGGACTATTAGTACCCAAAAGCACTCAACTGAAATGTACACATCTGGCACACTCTCAGAATTGGTCTGCTTCGTATATTGGGGCTGCAAATATAGCAGATGTCAAAAATGCTTCTGAAGCAGGGTTTCTTCCTATGACAGTACTTGCTGCCATTGCAAGCCTAATCATCTGTTATGACAGCTGTATGACTCTCCTGATTCTCAGACCCAGTTTTTGGTATTAGCCTCACAGATTCCCAAAGATAGGGAGCAGATCAAAACTTCGCAGTAGATCTCTCTCTCTCTCAGCTTTGTAAGATGGCTGCTTCATGGGCACTGTTATTCTAGAGCCAGGAAAACAAACCACACCTACTTGGACAGGGTTTAATATGCGCATTTTAAGCTATGAAATAAGTAGAGTTAGCCATCTGAATGCAGCTGGCTTGGCACAATGCATCATGAGAAGAAAGCTCTAAGGAAGTGTTTTTGAGGAATAGATCCTGCTTCACCAACTAATGCTGTTGATCTGGGTGTGTGTATTTGTAAAAAAACAGATTATGAAATATTGCAAGATCCCAGTACGCTCTTTTCAACAACAGCAAAAACACTAGCCCTTGAAAAGGCCACCCTCTGAAATTTTCTCCAAGTAAGGGAGTGCAAAACATATGAAGCCACCGCTTAGGGTTGCCAAGTCCAATTCAAGAAATATCTGGGGACTTTGGGGGTGGAGCCAGGAGACATTAGGGGTGGAGCCAAGATCAAGGCTGTGACAAGCATAATTGTACTCCAAAGGGAGTTCTGGCCCTCACATTGAAAGGGATGGCACACCTTTTCAATGCCTTCCTTCCACAGGAAATAATGAAGGATAGGGGCACCTTCTTTTGGGGCTCAAAGAATTGGACCCCCTGGTCCAATCTTTTTGAAACTTGGGGGGTATTTTGGGGAGAGGCACTAGATGCTATGCTGAAAAATTGGTGCCTCTACCCCAAAAAACAGCCCCTCCAGAGCCCCAGATACCCGTGGATCAACTCTCCATGATTTTCTATGGGAATAAATCTCCATAGGGAATAATGGGGTGCCCAGCAGACATTTCCCTCCCCTCCCCCCGCTTTCTGACGACCCTGAAGCGAGGGGAGGGCCTCCAAACCAGGGGATCCCCTGCCCCCACCTGGGGATTGGCAATCCTACCACCGCTGAAGGCAGCCAAAAAGCAGCAAATTTTAAGTCTTTTGGTCAGACTGTTTTAGAGTTTCCATTCCAGGGATATATTTAATAGACTATTCATTTGAAATCATTAGCATAAAATTACTGCATCCATTCTCCACAGTTGTAAGAAATGCAATGTCTTTCCTGAATCTCTGTTTAGGCATTTGTAAATCAAGGAGCCTAATTACCAAATACAGAAGGCTTCAGTTTTACTTGGAACACCCCGCAACACTGAAGTACACTTTCTAATTAGTAATTTATATTGTACTCCATGAAATTTGCTCCTAAATTAGCAAATTTTGGGTTGTCCTTGCCTAAATTAGCAAATACAGGACCAGGCTGCCCATTAACTTTAAGAATTTTAAGAAACATAACTAATATATGCTTATGATTACACAGAGTTCAAATTAAAAACTGCTTGTAATGCCAGTGTAACGATTCCTGCACAGAAGTCCTTATAATATTTACATTTTAGCATGGAAGCCCATAATCCCATGAGGCGCTTTCTGTGTAACTATATTCAAAACAACATGCAGTATTAGTCAACACATCTTTGTTTCCCATGATCTCAACTCATGCAGAGTTGCCAGGCCATAGCTGGCAACCCCAGGAGGAAATGCAAAGCAGGCCGTGATTTCCTGGTATCATGCCAGTGCACTTGCATCTGGTTTTTACCGGAAGTGATGTGAGTTGCAGCAGTTTGTAAAAAAATCAATTTTTTTGTGGAGGTTTTATGCAAAATGCTAAAGCCTCCACCATGTAACTTCCAGTTTTTACTAGAAGTGATGTGGCAACACTGGAATGCTAAGCCTCTCTCCCAGATAGGGTTGCCAAGTCCAATTAAAGAAAAATCTGGGGACTTTGGGGCGGAGCCAGGAGACTTTGGGGGTGAAGCCAGGAACAAGGATGTGACAAGCATAATTGAACTCCAAGGGAGTTCTGCCATCACATTTAAAGGGACAGCACACCTTTTTAAATGCCTTTCTTCCATAGGAAATAATTAAGGATAGGGGCACCATCTTTTGGGGATCATAGAATTGGACCCTATGGTCCAATCATTTTGAAACTTGGGGGGTATTTTGGGGAGAGGCACTAGATGCTATACTAAATGTTTGGTGCCTCTACCTCAAAAATAGCCCCCCCCCAGAGTCCCCAGTACCCACGGATCAATTCCCTACTATTCCCTATGGGAATCGTTCTCCATAGGGAAAAATAGAGTGTCCAGTAGACATTTCCCTCCCCCCCATGCTTTCTAAAGGGGGGGAGGGCCTCCATACCAGGGAATCCCCTGCCCCCTCCCTCTCTCACACGCACACATACTTACTTGGTCTCCTTCCAGCAGAACTTTGCTCGCTGTGAAAACGAAAGCAGAAGAAAGGGAGGGGCCGTTCTCCATGGAAACTGTTACTGACCCTTTCCCATGAAGCCCTTCCTGTTTCCTATGCAGCCTTAAAGGGGCACACATTTTAAAAACTGTTTGCAGGTTTCTAAACCTGCAGGAGCTCTACAACGATATGATGCCTACACGCATGTTCTCTCCCCCCCCCCCCGCTTCCGGATTTTTGGAAAGCGAGGGAGGAGGCTGCAAATTTGGGGGTCCCCCTCCAGGGCAGGGGGGTTGGGAAGCCTACTCCCAGGGGTCGTTTTGTAGAAAAATAGGTGGTGGAGCTCATTCAGGGATGATTGTTATGCAGCCGCAATACTATTCAATGGACAAGGAGGTGAAACTCTAAGAAAGGTTCAGGAGCTGTGCTCCTGTGAGCTCCGACTGAATCTGAGGCCTGCTCTCTCCCATTCCACCTGAAGGTAAGATACTGGGAGGCTTCTTGCTGTAGTGGTAAGCATGGTATCCAGAGACTCATAGCCAATAGTGAAACTGGAATGGTTTTCTGGGTTTCTTTCTTTTCTTTTTTTAAAAAGGTGGTCCTTGAGGATGCACAGTCTGCCTTGCTCTATAAAGATGCATCAGCGGAACATAAATTGATGGAACAGTCTCAAGATATGCTATGAGTCTCACAAACAGCAACAATTCACAAGAGAAGATTCCATTCTGCTACAAAATGTTCCCACCAGAAATTTCTAGTTGCCAATGAAATATGCTTAATCTCTCCTGCTCCTCCCAACCCTTCTTTCTACTGAAGTTGAATTCACAGTTCCTCTTTACAACAGGACTCTGACTCCTTTTCAGTGTCTAATAAAGAAAATGTGGCTTTGTGCTAATTATTTTCAGTCCTTAAACAGCTACAATAGAGGAGTCTGGTTAATGTATTCATTGAAATAAATTATTTAAGCTCCATTTCAGCCTCTCTTTTCTCAAGGAACAAAAGCAACAAAAAGTGATTTGCACTCGAGAATTACAGCATGAAGTGCCCCCTCAGACAAAGCCACCAGCAACTTAACATCTGAGACAGACAGTAGCGATGATGGGGATGTTATTTGTAAAGCATGCACACGCCTATACTTGACCCACAGTTCTCCAACAACAGAGAAAGCCAATATAGCCCCAACAAATGGAGTGGCAAAAAAAAATCGCAGATGTACAAAACGCGCCAACACTTCCACTGCCAAGCAACGTTGACAGAAAAACTACAGGCAGCAGACTGTGGGAAAAGAAAGATGAACTCATATAGAAGAAAACAAATCAATGCTTTACATCTACTGTAAAACCCTGCTGATTGGAACAATCTTGCTGATGACCTACCCATGGTCAGCAAAGACAAAAGGAGCAAGAAAGACCTCAGAAGTCTGTGCAAGCCTGTAGTTAAAAACGGAGTCTTCTTTTTAGTTAAAAATTGCCAACAAATTTCACAATAAAGAACCATTTGAAGCAAGTGTTGAAGTTCCTGCTTTGAAAAATATTTCAGAAGTTCTGAGAAACACTAGTAGTTACTATCACATCTGCTTAGGAGCACAGTTATGTAAACTACCTGTGGGAAAAAGAGCTATACATATTTTAATATATGAACAAATTTCCCAAAGGATTTCAGCATTTACACACTCCTGTTAGATTTTTATGATGAATTTTAAGCAATCTTTCTTACTTATTAAACATCAGGTTTTTCTCATTCAAGGCTAGGACACAGACATATACCACACAATCCCCAATCCACACAATCCATACTGCTTGATTATTTGAATTTATGTTTTATCTCTATGTTCACTTTGCCCAAACTGGCTAAATAAATTACCACATCTAAGCTTCTGGTCTTTGTTTATTAGTTTGTATCATCTCCTGATACACTTATGGAAAGAAACCTGGTCTTGGGCTTTGATATTCTGAATGACTTCTTCTCTGACTGAGAATTGGACAAGAAATTATATAAAAGTCATTGGCTATAGAAGAATTTTTCAGAGGGGATGGGGCCTAGTTATTTATCAGCATTTTCTGTCCCTAGAACCAATGACAAAAAAGTTCCTCAACACTCCACACACTTAACTCACCTACAAAGACTTGAAGGGCTTTGTTTGGAAAGGTGTTAAGTGGCAGATTGAGTAGGCAGTAATTATTTCCATTTTATGGACATATTTTGCAAAATTATAATGATTAGAATTCAGACTCAACAAAAGGTTAGGCATTTCCAGTTGCTCTGTGCACCTGTTCCCTGGAAACCTCTATAGGATCAACATAAGTTGGCTGTGACTTGATAACTATTTTCACACACACTGAAAAAAAATTCTCTCTGCCACATCCCATCTCTCTCCTTTAGTAAATTCTAGGGCTTCTTTTGAGCAGGAACACACAGGAACACAGTCCCGGCTGGCTTGGTG